>NC_069795.1:17780000-18405000 GCF_027406575.1 Nycticebus coucang
CTTTTCTCTACATCCACGCCAACGTCTGTTGTTTTGGGATTTTGTGATGTGGGCTACTCTTACTAGAGTTAGACGGTATCTCAAAGTAGTTTTGGTTTGCATTTCTCTGAAGATTAAAGATGATGAGCATTTTTCATGTGTCTGTAGGTCATGCGCTTGTCTTCAGGGAAGCTTCTGTTCATGTCTCTTGCAAAGGAGGGAAGGGGAGGGAGAGGGATGAAAAAGGGGTGGGAGGCGTAGTAGGGGATAGTAGGGGGACCACAACTATGGAGCACTTTGCAAGTAAAAGTTGGTTCTATCGTGTAGAACACAAATGTCCTAATGCTATAATTGGGTAAATGAAGTGAAAGCTATGCTGATTAGTATGATGTACGCACTCCAATTTGTACAAATAATCAACACACTGAAATGGGCATAAATGTATTTATGATCTATGTATAAAAGATTTAATAAAAAAATAAAAAGTGATCAAGGACTATAGCAATATCTCGAGATACAAAATCAATACTTTTTGTTTGTTTTTAGGTAAAGGTTGTGTTGTGTGAATGTGCTATTGTTATTGCTGTTGTTCTTGGTAAGTGTGAGACAGTTTTGATTTGTTTTGTTTTGAAGAGTACAGTCTTCTACACTGGAAATAAAATTCTTTTCTAGTTGCTGTACACAATGGAACAATTTGATATATGATATCTTGACAAAACTATCCATTCTAGTAATAATTATCTTAATTGTTTTCACATGAAAGCTATTTCATTTTATGAAATAATTCTTTCTTACTGGAACAAAGGAGAAAGAATACATTCACATATTTTAAAGCCATATTTGTTTTTTTCTCTACTGTAAAAAGCTGTAGAATCACTGAATTTTGTCATGAGCAAAATGAAAGTTTGGTGCCAAGAGCCATCTTATGATTAATGTACATTGCACTATTTTTGATTCTACTTTGCCATTTATGGCCAAATAGAAAATCATCACCATGAAAAAATAAGTCAATAAGGGTGAAAACTGAGTGTAAAAATAGGGCTTCTACTGCAAAACATAAAACGTTAGTAACTGTTTATGCAATGAAGTATGAAAAAACTGTACTATAAATTGCTAGGATTATAACCATTAGTAAAAAATTAAAAAAAATAGAAGTAGTAAAAAACTCTTATCTCAAAAAGCAATTCTACAGAAACTCTAAAGTCTGAGGTGCTCAGTGCCCTGGTGTCCCTTCTCCATCTATACCGTCTTTCTTCTCTCTCTGTCTAATCTCATGTAGTGTCACACCTTTAAATGCACGAATGAGACCCACATTAATAATAACAAGCTTCTCCCCTCGCCTGAACTTCAGAAGTATACATCACCCACAGATGTGATGTTTTCACTGAATTCTATTAAGCATATCACCATTTACTCATCTCAGTAAATGGTATCATCATCTGCCCAGTTGCTTATTCAAAAGCTTAAATGTCATTATTTTTCATTTCTCTTTGTCCCTAATTCTCAACTTTAGTCTACAGGCAATTTCCAGGCACTTTTACCACAATATATCTGCTATCTATCCATTACTCTCCACTGTTATTGTGACACCTCAAGTCCAAGCTTTGAATATTCTACAATAACATGTTGTTTTCTCTCCCCCTCCCCCAATCTAGTTGTGCTAGAATCTTAGTAATTCAAAAATGTCAGATGTGAAGGATATTTTTAGAATTCATAGCTCCATTTTATCATCTACAAAATTTAAGAAAAAAGACCTTCAGCTATATGCCTGAGTTGTTGTGTGTAACAAATCAGGTAATAAGGATGCAGACAGTGTTGAATAGCAAAAATTCTATACAATAAAAATGGTATTATTGTCATTAGATGTGTGTCTGGATAACATCACAGATAATAGGAGGTCTTTTTCTATTAGAATATTTCATGATCAACTCTGAAATGTAGAATTTTATGAGCCCATCATCACTTAATAATTTATCTAAACTGCTATGCATATTAATATATGAAATATTGCTGATACTCCTACAGTTAGTTGACCCCAAGTCAATGCTTAGTATCACTAGTCAAATGATAATCCTTTAAGATGTTGGACCGATCAACATATTCCGTTAAGGCATGACACTCCTGAAAAGTAAGGCAGTTAAGAACTCGGTCTCCTGTGTTTTCTCCCTCAAACATGTCATCACAATGAACCTCACACTGATAAGAGATACTTAGCTTCAACAGAGAGCGCATGGTGACAGCTACTGCCCATAAACTCTATCACATTCATCTATTTAAATGGGCAAAAAGACTCCACCAACACAGATATCATGTCAGCAGTAGAAGATGCTGGTGAACTGATTTCTAAATGAAATGTAGACAATTAAACTGTCAACTTTTTTCAGATCTCTCCCATTCTAACATAGATTGAATAAGACAGTTGGAATTGGTTCTCAATATTGACCTTCGTAAGTTGAAATTCCAAGAATGTGAAACAGCTGCCATTTGTACAGATAAGCCTAGGGACTATAAAGCTGAAATATAGCAGTGTCAAAAAAAAAAAAAAAAAAAAAGAGCTGCTAATAGCAACAGTATAAAAGTGTTGAGCTGTATTAAGTAAGCTGAAGAATAAAACACAAATAGCAAATACAAACAAATGGTAATTACTGCATTTAGGCTTACAGCCATAGATGATCTCAGAGACATTTTACCTAATGGTATCTGCATATAAGAAAAATAAATTAATTTATACATCTCTGCAACACAGATATTATTTGTTAACCCCATTAGGTATCTTTTTGCTTAGTTTATCTTATCTAACATAGAAGTGAAGTGCCATTTTTTCCCCAGTATTCTTGACTTTAGTTTCTATAATTACACTAAGATTACTTTGAATTTTTGACTTCCTACAATTCATTTTTTATCCATCGCACAAATCATTTTAAAATAAGATAATAATGAAAGAAAGCTGGCGCCACAACTGAGCCCTTAGTATGTGACAAGTATAAATCCGTGTGGACACCAGGCAGAGAGGCATTGTGAGTACATGTACACACTGACCTTGTAGCCACTAACGTCTATTTCTGCTACTTCCAGTTCCTATTTCGAAGAAAAACTCTGAAAATCCTACAGTTGTGCCAGTGTTTATTTTGGTGGTCAGTAATCAAATAGAATACATTTAACAAAGAAAATGTAAAGTAGATTTTGTGTTAGGTAGATTATTCATTCTTGCAAAGATTTATGATGTTTTTTTATTAGCCTTGAATGTTTTTCTTTCGTTTTGTTCTTTGACAAGTGGTAGAAAAATTAAAAAGCCCCAAATATCAGTAAGAGTAGGGTTTTATTTGTAAGTCCTAAAATTTAGAACAAGCTATGGAGTTTGCCCTGCTTTTTCTGCTATATACCAGTGAAATTCAAAGGTACCTTTCTAAGAAAGCTACTCATTCCCTGGGTGTCTCACATGTGTAAATAAAACATACATACATATTAATGAACCTCTGTTTGTTTTTCTGTTGTTTATCTAAATTTTGTAATAGGAATCCATTCCAACCAAGAAGAGATACTGAGTGTTGAAAAAAAGATATTTTTCTTCCTCTACAGTGGAAGAAGAGGTTAGTGACAAGCTCTAGTCTCTGAATTGCAACAAGGAACACTAGGATTCTGGACCTAAGCCACAATGTCTGTACCTGCATTCAGAAAGTAGCTCCCATGTAACTTGGATCGGGTATAGACAGAGTATCTGACAATGGAATATGAAATGACCATGTTGCCAGAGCTGCCATCTTATATTGGGTGTATGTTATATTCATAGAGACACGAGGTCAGGAAAGCCTAGCCATAATGACTTTTTAGAAGGTAGGATTGTATACAGGATCAGATATGAACATTCTCAGAGGGAAAAATTAAACTACACAGCAGTGGTTCAGATCACCATTTTATTCTCACTGCTACACCAGCATCCCTCCTTTAATTCACACTTGCTGCCACAGGGGCTATCTCCCATGACCATCTAACAGAGGAGAATAAAAGGCTGCATTTACTTCCCAGAAGCATTAGTTTGGCAGGAAGGCTCAAACTGAAAATCAACTATTGCTGTACAACAGCCCTACCCATAGATGGCTCAGCAAGACTGGTGATTATAGATTCAACTAATGCGGAAGATCTTTAGATGGTGCAATTTGTTTTCGCTTTACATGGAAATAAAAATGGTCCATTGTAAGAGTATATACAGGCACAATGACAGAAGCTAATGACCTGGCTGGTTGGGTAGAAGCTTTGAAGGGAAAAGATCAGAAGATCTGGAACAAAATAGTTAAGGAAAAATGAATGCAGATGAACATATAGTAATGGGAACGAAGAAAAAAGCTCTATGTATGATGTTTTCATGCACACCAGAGAGCATTCACCATGGAGGAGGCATAAAGTAACACACAATGTAGATTTAATAACATCTAGTTGAAATCAGCCACCATCTGTCTTCAGCCACCCCTTTGCTATAACATAGATTCAAGAACAGGGAGCCATGATGGAGCCATCCATGTTCCCAGCAGCATGGCATCCACTCAATAAAGCTGATCTGACAACTTCTCTAGTTAAACATCCAATCTAGCAACAGAGATGAACTGAGTCTCTGATATGGGTCTTGAATGTAACAAAGCAGGCGACAAGTTTCTACCCTTGGACTTCTGGAGGGGACATGATTCATCTTGATTATAGTGATGCTTATTTTGAGTATGGATTCCTTTTCTCGACTACAAGTTATACATGAACTAATGAAATTCTTACAAAATATTTGCTGCCATACAGGATTCTGATTAGAATTTCACTGGATAAGGGGGCCGTTATACACAAACATGAAATCCATGATCTTATCACACATTGGATTCTGTGATGTGTCCGAAGTTGTCAGCTGACACAGCAAAGGAATGGTCTTTTTCTTTCTATTTTAAGCTATACTGAGGTATAACCAACAAATAACAATTGCATATATTCAAGTTGTACAACGCTATACCTCTAAGGTTTTAATTAAATTATTATCATTTAAAGTAATGATTTAATTAAACTATTATTTAGAATCATAAAATCTAGACTTTGTACACAAAATAAGTCAATGCTTTTTTCAGATGGTGTGACAAAATTTGTACATCTAGCTGCAAAAATAAACCTTGAATCATACCTTGTGCCATATATAAAAAGTAACCATATAATGTTTACACAAAAATGTCTAGGGAAATAAAAGCATAGGAGACAATCTTTACATCTTTGGATTAGGCCTAGATTCAAAAACATCCATTCAACAACCACATGAGAAGTTGCTGAAGAACTCAACACCAACCTTTCTGTGGTGGCGGGTGTTGGCATTTGAAGCAAATTGGAAAGGTGAAAAAGCTCCACGATTGGGTGTCTCCTGAGCTGCCGTCGTTTTCAAGTGTCATCTTCTCTTATCCCACACAAAGACAATGAACCATTTCTCTGTCGGATTATGATGTGCAACAAAAAGTGGACTTCATGCAACTACCCATGTCAATCAGCTCAGTGCCAGGACTGACAGGCACCCCCAAAACACTTCCCAAAGCCAAGCTTGCACCAAGAAAAAGGTCACGGTCACTGGTGGTTTGCTGCTGTTCTGATCCACTACAGCTTTCTGACTCCCAGCAAAACTATTACACGTGAGAAGTCTGCTCAGTGTATTGATGACATGTACCAAATGCAATGCCTGCAGCCGGCATTAGTTAACAGAAAGGGCGCAGTTCTTCTCCATAGCAACGCCCGACCGCACATTGTGCAGCCAGCACTTCAGAGGTTGGACAAGCTGGGCTATGAAGTCTTGCCTCATCTGCAATTTCCACCTGTCCCCTCACCAACCGACTACCACTTCTTCAAGCCTCTTGACAGCTTTCTGCAGGGAAAACATCTTCCACAACCAGCAGGATGCAGAAAATGCTTTCCAAGAGTTCATTAGATCCTCAGGAAGCACAGATTTTTATGCCACAGGAAGAAACAAACTTATTTCTTGTTGGCACCCATGTGTTGATTTGTAATGGTTTCAATTGTGATTGGTAAAGATGAGCCTAGTTATCATGATTTAAAATTCAGGACCCAAACTGCAATTATTTCTGCACCAACCTGAAATATGAAGATCTAGCATAACTCAGTAACAGCTCTAAAAGTACACTGATTAAAAATTGGCAAAATATTGGAACAGGCACCTTATCAAAGAAAATAAATGGACAAACCTTATCAAAGAAAATAAATGTGAAATGATACAAAACATTATTGTTAATTAGGCAAATGCTAGTTAAAACCACATGAAGTTTCGCTAAATGCCCATTAGGATGGCTTTAAAGAGGCCGGCAGCATCAGGCTTTTGTGAGGGTGCAGACTCATTAGAGCTCTCGTTCAATGCTGATGGGGATGCAAAAGGACACAGCTACTGTGGGAAACATTTTGATGGCTTCTCATAAAGTTAAGCATCTATTCCCCACAAAAACTAGCAATCCACTCCTTCAGTAGATATGAAAAGGAATCAAAAAAAGATGTTTGTATAAATGCTTATATTCATTCACAGATGTTTACACCACTTTCATTCATAATAACCCCAAATAAACGCAAATGTTCATATGTAAGAAAAAAGATATGCAGATTATGGCACGTCTATATAATGGAATAAAAAAGATCTATGCAACAATATTGATGAATCACAAATGTTTTATGTCTATTGAAATAAAACAGGCACAAATGACTGCGTACAGTATGAGTCCATCTATGTGACATTTTGGAGAAGGCAGAATTATATGTACGAAAACATAGACCATTGTTTGTTAAAGACTGGATGGGGGAGAAAAGACTGATCACAAAATGTCCTAAGGGAAATTGTTTTAGGTGATGGAAATATTCTATGTGTTAATTGCAGTGACAATTTCCTGACTGTAGGGATTTGTTAGAATGCATTGAACTTAATTAATTAATTAATTAATTATTTTTTTTTTATTGTTTGGGAGTCATTGAGGGTACAAAGAATTAGGTTACACTGATCGCAGTTCTTAGGTAAAGTCCCTCTTGTAATTGTGTCCCACCCCCAAGAAGTGTGCCATACACCATGAACCCCCCAACCCCTTCCCTCCTCCCCTCTCCCCATCCCTCACTCCCCTACCTTCCACCTTGTATTAGGTCATCTACTGGCTCCATATTAGAATTGAGGACATAGAATTCTTTCTTCTCCATTCTTGTCATGCTTTACTAAGAAGAATGTGTTCCACCGCCATGCAGGTTAATACAAAAGATGTAAAGTCTCCTGCGTAGAACTTTATAACCAAGAAGGATGAATTTGTCTATGGGCATATTATATTTCAATAAATATAATTAAAACAACACAGGAATCCAAGCAGAACTTAGGAAAATATCTGGTACATAATAAGAATCCAAAAAATGCTGGCTGCCACACAATTGCAATTATTGTGTGGCAAAGTATTTTCAATATGTGAATAACTATAGTTTTTATAATATAGGATGAGAAGGTAATACAAATTTATTCAATTTAATCAAATATTTAAATGGTTGAATAAATGTCTATAAAACCACAAATAAGCTGAATAGAAAATTTTCATTTAAAAATAAAAGTCTGGCCTTATATACTTACATGTTTATAGCATTCCAACTATTTAAAAAATGAAATCTTTTGTGAACACATTTATTCATGCAATATTTATTGACATTTATCATGTGTAAGTTCCTCGTTATGCATTGGGACTATTTGGAACTAAACCTATGAGTTTAGAAAATATCAATCATGATCTTTATCACTATGTAATTTTGTGCATTCTATAATCACATAGTAATGGCTAAGTCAAAGATACTGAGAAAGAAAATGAGTCAGACTAAAGATTGAATAAAAACACATGTGTAATTTTCAAAGAAGAATTTTTCCGTGCTGCATGGTTGGAGGAAGTCATGTCAAATAGAACAATTAAGGATGAGGTGAGTATGTAATGCCATCATGGACAGTTACAGTTAGAAAAAAGCTAATAAAAAGTGTAATGGAAAGTTGTGATGTAAAGTTCTGTTTGAATCAGGAATGTTTCAGTTACTATGGATCCATAACAAATTGTCTCAAATCCAAAAAAAAAAAAAAAATTGTCTCAAATCCATTTGTGTTTAAAAAAAAAAATCCTATTTTACTACTGTAATGGATTCTGTGTTCCAGGATGGCTATGTCAGCTCTGCCATCACCAGGGCTACACCTGGGAGGACTTGCTGGTTGGCAGCAGGGTCATCTGGAGGTGTCTTTACTCACACATGTGGTTGTCGATGCTGGTTCTTGGCTGAAACCTAAACTGGGCTGTGGATTAGAATGCTTGCAAGTGGCCTCTTCTTATCTCATTCATGTCTTCATACTAGTTTGAAATATAATAATAGTTTTATTAAATATCCCAATGAAAATATAGGCAACATATTTTAGTCCATTTGGAACTCTACTTAAATTAGGCTACATTTGTGTTGTATGAAAGGAGAGAAGGTTAAATTAGGCTACATTTATTTATTATAATTTAAATAAATCTATTCTAGTCCTAAATATTTTAGCCAAATTAGAAGTCTCATTTGGACTTCTTTATAGCATGGTGACTGACAGAAAACATCTCAAGAGAACGTAGGGAAGACACTTAGCATTTTTATGATCAAACCTCAGAAATTGCATGGCATCACTTCAGCCATATTATACTCCTGGTTGAAGCAGACACAGAGCGCTATCCTGCTGCCCTGGGTGGGGCTAGGGGAGGGTACCACGCCATCACATCACCACATTCAGTGGAAGGAATTTTCACAGTCACATTAAGAAGAGCATGAAGGATGGGCAATTTTAAAAATACAATCTTCCATTAAAGGCATTTGCTGCTGCATTTCATGAATATTGATATAATTAGCAATTGTGAGTTCCCCTTTTGGAAATGTAATAATTGACATTAGAGCTAAAAGAACATCACATATTTGGCCTGAATATTTAAGTTTCCAGTTTAAGCAGTAGCCTAATCATTTCCATTTTACAGGAAACTTAGGTCATATAAGCAGAAAACGGTAATGTATAGATAGCCAGAAATGCATTATGTAACAGATATTTATTCACACTTATTGAACACTTATTATGTGCTAAGCCCTAATTACACACAGTAAGGCATCAGCTTTTCCATATAAAACTACTATATTACATACTCTGCCAGCTGTGAGTATTTTCTTTTTCCATACAATGATCTGTATTTTATTTTTACAGTGGATTTTTCTCAGCTTAGAAAATGTTAGTTGGATATCTACCACTTCGATTACCATTAAGGAAGTCCCACTAGACTCTTGCCTTTTGGGGACGGGGTTGAGATGGGCCATTTGACACATTTCATACTGCTATGGTTTCCCTGACAACAATTTTTATGGGATTGAATTTAAAGTCACAAAGTGTCAGTTTACAATGACCAAAATATCCAGCCTTTCAAAAAATGAAGAAATTTTAAAATCTTACACAATAGTTTTATGTATTTTCAAGCACAATACACCCTAATAGACAGCACGTCTCTTTCCCAGTATAAGCAAAATTCAACATATCATGGCAATAACAGAGGAACCCCAGACATCTTTCTGCTGGTTTCTTTTCTTGAGGCAGCCCAGCTTCAACGTGGACCTAATAGGGTGGTGGAGAATACTAGCTACTCACTAAATCTCCTTTACATTCCATGTATTGAAGAGGGGGGAAAAAGTAGTTTTGGATGGTGGAAATAATGAAGGTCATGTCATAAAAGGTCCTTCTCTTCTTCAGTGTCTAGATGGAAGAGATTAGCAGAAGACTTAAAGATCCCAGAGAACTCTGAAATCCTTGGCAGTAGCACGAAGTACCAGATAGCAGTAGGCTAGATCCCCTGAATCACCACTGGGCAGAGCAATACCGAGGTCTGGATATCCACATAGAGCCTGATGGATTGAGGATATACCCTTGCTCCACTGGCACCTAGGAGGTGGCATTTTGCAGCAATTGATCAATACAGCTGGTAGTGTGGGGTGAAAGGTAAGGTTTGAGAGGGTTCTTGTCTATAGTCTCAGTGCAGGTATCTGAAGAACAAATCCACTAATTGCATATGAAGAAAGGCATCAGACAACATAAAATAGTCGTGTTGTAGACCTAGATTATGCACCCCACAAAAATCTCTGTCCTACTAGCTTATCTACTTGCCCTGACCCCAGACCTTGTTTCCTAGTATGGAAGCATAATGAGAATGCTTGGACTTTCAAAGTCCAGTCTAGTTCCACTGCTCCACTACCTATAAAAGTTGGATATCAGATACTAGGCATTGGTTGCCAGGGAAAGATTGGCCTACCTTCACACGGTCATGCTGGACCCAGGGAATAATCTGGTTCTTCTGGGTACACAGAGGGGCCAAATCAAACAGAATGGATGTGTGGACAAATTGAATGCTCCGTACAGCACAGTTACACCAATGAGAAACAGGATATGAGATTTGTTCCTTCAACAGGATTTTAGAAATGAAATATGAAAAGTAGTTTACCTATACCAAACACACATTTTATGATAAAACAGTCACATTTTTTCACATAAAATATGTTAATTTGGAGAAATGTCATGAATGTATAAGATTAGTTTCTTAGTGAATAAAGGCCAATTTTCACAATAAGCATTTTCAAGCTAGAAATAATATGAACAAGTGTCAAGATGAAACAGGCAGGTAGAGTTTTATAATTTGGGTAGATATTTGACTTCTGTAATGTCAGAGATCTGTCAGGAAAAAAACAGTACAGGGATATCATACATAGAACAGCACATTTGAAAGCATCATATATTGATCCAAAATATGATTTTTACTTTAAAATTTTTTTTTCACTGTAACAAACTTTTATGGGGATAGGATCACTTGAAGGCAAAGAATTTTGAATTGCTACAGGGCCATAAATTACAAATTCCAACCAGAATAGACAGATGGAGCTCTCAAAAAAAGTAAAACACAAACTCTAAAGTTTAAAATATAACTGTGTTGCCCCAACCATTAAATAGTCGATTTCCATGATATTCAAAAAGCCTATTTGTTCAGTAAAAACAATATTGCTTACCTTCTAATCCTGGTCCACAATGAAGGGGTTGCCTTTATCTTGCTATTCACTATGAAAAAAAGTGCAAATATAAAGTTAATTTCACACTTGCAGTTTTCTCAGGCCTGGGCTAATGCTTTCCGCTGCTTAATTCTAAATGTTGCTATACAATGCTGTTGCTCTAGGGACTCTCTATTATTTTCTTATGACTTTCTTGACTCGTAGTCACACCACTGAAGAATTATTCCTCTTTAAAAACCTCATCAATGGAATTTAGTAAGCAAGTAAACAAGAAGGGGTCCAGAGAGTTGGAATTTTTCTGACTATGAGATAATCAATGAGACTCTATGAGATGTTGGGTATGAGGTCATTTTGGAAATATTTGCTCTGTGCTTATTATTTAGTAATTTTATATCTGACTTCGGGACAAATCACCACATATTACAGTTATCTACTTATGATGCAAGATTTAGTTAGAAAGCCCTTGTTGTACATAAGACTGCATGCCAGTGGGGAGGGCGGTGTTGAGTGAAGGGAGACATAACTGACCTGCAGTCTCAGAGGAGCTGGCACACGAGGCCCAGTACAAAGGCATTGTGGGAAATTCTAAGAATCTACTCCAGGCTCACACGTCTGCCATTCTCCTTCTACACATGTGTCCCTTCCTCTCTCACAGTTCAGAATTTTCTCACCCCCCAGCATTGTGTCAGAAGTTCCAGGCAAATACATTCCAATTTTAAGTACAACTTTCTCCCTGTCAAGTTACTGTGTTAATCCACTTCCACTGAAACTCTTTCCTAATATCCCTTGAACTTAAATCCCATTGGATCTCACTATGGTTTCCTTAGCCAATTGTTCTTTTCTCTTTATTTTCCATTTTAACAAGCTTAGATTCCAGGGTCCAAACTTTCAATTATGTTTGTGTCAATCTCTCTGAATTCTCCACTTCCACCATGTTTGGCAAAACCCCAACCTAATTCAGATCAAATAATCACTCTCTTTTTGCCAGTGCCTATAAACATAGGTACCAGTATGAAGTTACCTATGTCAGACTCAACAGAATTCTACCTGGTAGCCTATAGTCCCCTCAAATTCATCTGATTCAAAAATAATACTCTTTCTGGAAGAAGGTTTTTCTTTCTGTCTTTCCCATCTCATTATACGTAAACCACCTCTATTGAATTACTTAAACCAGAAATCTGTCAGAAAAAAAGTCTGTGTGCCGCCCGTGACTTCACTGTCCTCCTTACAGGCCAATTCCACTCAGTCGTGAGACTGAGTCAATTCTGCTAGATATATCCATCTACTTTTCTACAGCTCCACTGGTACTTCTTCTCAGGTCACCATCATTTTTTTGTGTCAACTACTGGAACCAACTTTTAACTCACTTCCCTACTTCCAATCTTGCTTCTTGTTCATGCATCTTATATGTTGATGTCTGAGTGACTTTTCAAAGATGCAAATCTGATAATTTATCTCTTTTACTTAAAATACTTCAATAGTTTTTCACTTCATTTAGGAAAGTGTCAGAGGTCATCATACGTGCCTGCGCCTCATCACGTGGCCATGTATACTCATTGAGAAAGAGTTTTTTACTGCTGTCTCTTTTGCGATCTACATCTGGCAATACCGAATTTATTTTTTCGTTTTACTTAACTTCTTGGTCTATGCCTCACCATCTCCTGCATCTGGAATTTTTCAGTTATTGAAAAAGAGAACAAATTTTTGGTTTCCAGGGAGTAGGGAAGTTGGAAGTGGAAGGGATTAAGTAAGACTATAAAGAGTTAGCACTGCTCAAATCTCTGTGGTGTCTTGATTTGGGGTGGTGGTTGTAGCAGTCTAAAATAGTGATAAATTAATAAGAACTACATGCCCACATTGTATGCCTGTCAGTTTCCTAGTTTTGATATTATTATGTTGCCATGTAAGATGTAATCTTCGGAAGAAATTGGGTGTAAATAACATGAAACTTCTCCACCTTTGCAACTTCTAGTGAGTCTATAATTATTTCAAGATTAAAAAGTTAAAAGTGATATTTATAATAAAGAAACTTTTTTAATCTATTATAAATGAATACTTTGGGAAAATATTATAAAAACAAATTACTAGAAAACTGTAATAAATCACTTATACAAAATACAAACCTATTTATTTTTATAATCAAGGCCACCTCTCTTTTTGAATAAGTACAACCAGAACAAAAATTAAATATAAAGAAAATTATTTCTAAAGCAGTATTTATTATTTACTGCAAGTGTGTATGCATATGCCATTGACATAGAAAATTACTGATATATAATTTGCTTTTCTACAACATCAACTAAACAAAATGTGTCAGTGAAATGTGATTTCACACAACAAATGGTTATTCACACTATAAAAGTACTTTGTTTATAAATATTTACAGAATTTTGAAGTGATAATTACATACACAGTTTGTTCTTTTATCTGGAGTGGGTTTTATTCACAACCATGCATGAAATGATGACCATCTGTACTATTTCTACATTTAGTTTTAATGATATTCACTGTGTAGAAACCAATCTCCAGATTTGTATTGTTAAAAATGGAACTGAGCCCCTAAAGTAATTTCACCTAAATCACTTTGTATTTTTTAACTAGTCTCTAAAAATGAAACATCTGATGGGATACTTTCAAAATTTATGTTCAAGTTACCATCACTAATAATTTCCATCCATTTATCTTTATTTTCTTCCAGGGATAATGTTTTTCATATCCACAAATTTCCTATGTGTAAAACTATTTTTGATATAACAATTTTAAATTCCAAGTCTTCTGTTAAATGTTTGGTGATAACCTTTTGCAAATGTGCAGTAAGAACCTTAAGACCTGCTTCACTGGTAATTGTTTAGCTATTAACATATTATAAAATCTATGAAAACTAGGCTACATAAAGCCTCAAAGTTCCATTTTTGCCATTGAAAAGCTTGTTTTAACTTGTTTTATTTCTTCCATACCTAGAAATATTACTATAATTAAATAAATAAAAAGTCTCATTTAAACAAACAACTCTGGATATCGCTGAACATTTTGAAAAATTTGGACTGAACGTCTTTATCATCAAGTGAAACATTAAAAGTTTGTTCAATAATTAAAATGATTGGAACGTATTTTTTACTCTCCATAAACATTATGCCTCTTCTTGCAATAATGTGAGTTCATGACCAACCTCCATATTTTCACTTGATAAGTAAAATAATCTTGAATACAATATATTAGCATTTGCTTAATCCACAAATACTATTCCATTAAGCACTCTATTTTTTAGATGTTATTAAATTTTCATTTAGTAGACGTAGAGGAAAGAGATTATACTCTATAACGTGACTGGGCCTTCTTCACTCAGTTGAAGGCCTTAAGAGAAAACAATGTGGTACCCTGAGGAAGAAGATATTTAGCCTTCGAATCAAGTTTGCAACATCAACTCTTCCTTATATTTCTTGACTATTGATTCTGTTTCTCTGTATTCACCATGCACTGGGATTATTTAGCTTTACAGAAGAGGTGACAGGCAATTTGTTAAGGACTCACAGGGCTTTTAAGGCTTTTAAGCCATAGGCAATGTTCAATTTTTATTTTTATTTATTTATTTTTTTATTAAATCATACCTGTGTACATTGATATGATCATGGGGCATCATTCACTAGCTTCACAGACCATTTACCAAGTTTCACATATACCCTTGTAAGATGCACCACTAGTGTAATCCCACCAATCCCCTTCCCTCTACCCACCTCCCCCCCTCCCTTTCCCCCTTTCCCCTATTCTTAGGTTGGAACTGGGTTATAGCTTTCATGTGAAAACCCTAAATTAGTTTCATAGTAGGGCTGAGTACATTGGGTACTTTTTCTTCCATACTTGAGATACTTTACTAAGAAGAATATGTTCCAGTTCCATCCATGTAAACATGAAAGAGGTAAAGTCTCCATCTTTCTTTAAGGCTGCATAATATTCCATGGTGTACATGTACCACAATTTATTAATCCATTCGTGGATCGATGGGCACTTGGGCTTCTTCCATGACTTAGCAATTATGAATTGAGCTGCAATAAACATTCTGGTACACATATCTTTGTTATGATGTGCTTTTTGGTCTTCTGGGTATATGCCTAGTAGAGGGATTACAGGATTGAATGGCAGATCTATTTTTAGATCTCTAAGTGCTCTCCATATCTCATTCCAAAAGGAATGTATTAATTTGCATTCCCACCAGCAGTGCAAAAGTGTTCCCTTTTCTCCACATCCGCGCCAACATCTCTGGTCTTGGGATTTTGTGATATAGGCTAGTCTCACTGGAGTTAGATGGTATCTCAAAGTAGTTTTGATTTGCATTTCTCTGATGATTAAAGATGATGAGCATTTTTTTCATATGTCTGAAGGCTGCGCGCCTGTCTTTTTCAGAGAAGTTTCTCTTCAAATCCCTCGCCCAGCCTGCGATGGGATCCCTTGTTCTATTCTTGCTAATGCATTTGAGTTCTCTGTGGATTCTGGTTATTAAACCTTTGTCGGAGACATAACCTGCAAATATCTTCTCCCATTCTGAGGGCTGTTTGCTTGCTTTACTTACTGTGTTCTAAGACATCACTCAGAAATAAAAACAAAGCAGAAGGAATTACACTACCAGACCTCAGACTATACTACAAATCAATAGTGATCAAAACAGCATGGTATTGGCACAAAAACAGAGAAGTAGATGTCTGGAACAGAATAGAGAACCAAGAGACGAATCCAGCTACTTATTGTTATTTAATCTTTGACTAGCCAATTAAAAACATTCAGTGGGGAAAAGATTGCCTTTTTAACAAATGGTGCTGGGTGAACTGGCTGGCAACCTGTAGAAGACTGAAAGTGGACCCACACCTTTCACCATTAACTAAGATAGACTCTCACTGGATCAAAGATTTAAACTTAGGACATGAAACTATAAAAATACTAGAGGAGAGTGTAGGGAAAACCCTTGAAGAAATCAGGTGGGGTGAGTATTTTATGAGGAGGACCCCCCAGGCAATTGAAGCAGCTTCAAAAATACATAACTGGGACTTGATCAAATGTTCAATTTTTAGAATAGGTGGTGGTTACATTCACAACTAATATAACCACTTTAAAATACACATTTCATATATATTCTTGCAGCATTGTTATATATTGTACAATTAAAAATAAAATTAAAATAAAATTTCCAGATGAATTCTGTATCCATGTAAAACGTGAGATTCTAAAGAATCTCAGGCATGACATTAGGGTCATGTGTCCTCACCTTTTCTTTTCTTTTTGTTTTCCTTCCTCTCTTCTTCCCTCTCTCCCTCCATCCCTGCTTCCCCACTCCCCCTTTCTTTCTTTCTTTTTCTTTATCCCTCCCTTCCTTCCATTTCTTTTTTGTTCTTAATATGGCAAGTATTTTTTAAAAGATAAGTTTTAGAACACCATGATGTATGGAATAAAAATAGCTTAACTTCAATATTCTTCAATATACTTCAGTCCAAGCAATAACTGAATAGTCTCTTACATATATTTGACTATATTTTTTTCCTTTTTCAACCAAGACATACTTAATTCTGTTCATCAGTCCCTCTAGGTCTTGCATTGAGCTAGCAAGTAAGGTACTCTACCCCTTTATTAACCAACATTTTTATCTTCCAGATCCTAGTCTGAAAGCTAAGACAGCTTGAGTGGAGCTCCTATGGAGTATCTAATTCAGGAACATTCAGAAACTTTGAACTGGGAAGAGGTGATTTGTTGTGTAATCATACCATATAAGCAGGTCCTTTGTATGCAAGCTAGCAAAAGACCTTTTACATAAGCACAGAGTTAAACTGGAGGTGTGGTATAAATCTCTTTATCTTAGCCATCAATGGCCCAAGATCATTAAAAGAAAGAAGAAAATCATTGTCAGTAGAGACTGGGTCCCATTCTTATGCATTGTTAAACTCTTGCCCCAAATTAATGAGAACAACAATTAATGAAAACCCATTTAGAGAATTTTCACTTAAAAGATGTCAAGTTTGAAAATTCTTTGGTCTTCTGGAAGTATCAAATGTAGATTTCTCTGTTTGTAGGTTAGGCGATATTTAAATAACACTGTTCCACTTGCAAATATGGTGATCAATTTGATGCAGTTTACTTTTTAACTATTAGTGATTTTTGGTTGCCATAGTAAGTTTGTGATTTCTAATTCATATTTTTAAAATAATGTCAAAAACTGAAAAAATTGAAAAAGAAATAACTCACTACTACAAAATACATACATGTATCTGCAATGATTGTGCCCCAATAACCACAAACTCTTTATATTCTGTAAAAAAATGTATTTCCACTAAGTGCTTGGTTTGTTTCCTATGCAATTTAAAATGAGTCAAACAAATAAACTGCTGAAGTATTTGCTTGCTTTCTCTATGCAAAATTTAGGAACTAAAAACTTCGTGATGACCAACACATCATGTTCTGGGCTTTGTGAATAGTCTAATGCACATGTGGTTTCAAATTTTTTAAAATAAACTTCCTTTAGACACTTTCAGTTTGCCTGTGAGATCCATTTATGAACTGAGCTGTTTGGCCAATGACTAGACATCAAGGAATGAAGGAGGGAACTGTTTTCATTTGCTTTGGTGAAAATTCAGCCACATTCTTTGTATGGAGTTGAGCTGTTTTCCATTTCCAATTCCCAGTCACTCCACATTGGACTTTGAAAGAGAGATGTTTGTACAAGTGATAACATGTAAATACTTCAGAAAAGACAATGTATTCTTTTAGATTCTTATTAATTCTAGATTTTCTTTTGTAATTTTTTTTTTTTTTTGATTTCTTAGGTTTAGGAAACCTATTTCCTTTGGTAGGAAGTAGATGCCTATACTCAAAGTCCATTCCACCAATTGGAATAAAGTAACCTTTAAAATTTAGGTATTCAACATGTTTAACTATCTTCAGACATGTTTAAACTGCATTTCTATTTTATGAAATTATAATATATTCTTCATATATATGTGTCCAGACATACATACATGTATCCAGACAATACTCATAGACCCCTAGAACACTAATGGGAGACAAAAATAAAAACAATAGGAAATTGTATTCTATTTCTATTTTCTTCTTAGTAGAAAAAGCAGCAGAGTGGGATAATGTACAAAATCTAATAAATCCAAGTTCAATTATTACAGATGTCTTTTTAAAATTTACAGAAACAAAAAGAATATTTTAAACCTTTTGGACAAATAATTATGATTCCAAATGGCTAACACTGATTATGCTAATGACATTAGCACGCTGTCTATACATGATTGCTTGTTATAAATGCATTTATGCTAAAATGAACAGATGATTTAAGGTTGAAAATATCCTCCCTGTCTATATATTTGATTAATGTATTAAATACATCATTTATAAATAATAATATTGATTCTACTTGATTTACAGTTTATGTAAACCTGATAAACCTATTATAAATTGAAAATATTGTAAGTCAAAATGCATTTAATACACTTAATCTTCCAAATGTCCTAGCTGAGCCCAATCTACTTCAAACATGCCCAGAACACCTACCTTAGCTTACAGTTGGACAAAATCATCTAATACAGACCCCTGTATTTCACCTCTTCATCCTCCCTTCCCCAAGCCCATGGCAACCCTTATTTCTTTTTACACGCTCCAAAGTTTGCATTGTTACCGATATGGTGTCCTTGAAATCATACAATATAGAGACTTTTCTGATCGCTTTTTTCATTTAGCAATATGCATTTAAGATTCTTCCGTGCTTTCTGTGGCTTAATAGTGTCCTTCTTCATACTTTTGAATAAAATTTCATTGTTTGGATATACTAAAGTTATTTTCACATTGTCCTACTGAAGGACATGTTGGTTGCATCCAGCTTTTGGCTACCATGGATACAGGTGTTGTACACATCCTGTGCAAGTCTTTGTGCTGACAAATATTTTCAATTCACTAGGGTAAATACTAAGGAGTGTGATCAGTGGGTCATCATCTACATTTTATTATTAATTTCAATTCACTAAAGGCTTAATATTCTCCTAATTTTCTTGTATACAAAATGTTAGCTAAAAAAGGTAGTTATTTGGGCCTTTGTAATAGTCACTTCTTATTAAATTATTGAAAAGGAATGTGTTACCGGGTATTCCATGTAACTTTTACTTTACTTTGACTTAGTCAACATTTGTGAAAAAGCATAATGAATTAAAGTAACATTTTACATATAATGGAGTGATTAAAACAGAAAGGAAAACATTCACAACCAGTTCTTGGATTCTTAGCATTTTCAAATACATGGATGTAAAAGTTCAGTAGTCTGATTTCTCTTTTAGAATGGATAAACCCGGGATCATGAAGTTGAATTATTTGTCCTAGATAATGCTACAATTCTCTCTATCTAATAATAGGCACATTTTCTTTCCCAGTGATAATATTTATAACTGTGAAGGGAGGCAAATTTTGCTTTATTATTTTAGCTTCGTTCCCCTGCTACACACGCAAAGAGCTTTTAAACTACAATGGCAATGAGTCTCTCCCAAGTGTGTGATTTTTTCTCAGTGGAAGTTTAGGGTAGGGCTGTAAGTGATTTCATACTGCACAATTCCAGAATCTAAACCATATGGCTACATTCTGTGTTTCCACACACAGATAATGTTATCTCTACAGCAGTAGCAGCACCTGTGTAATTACAAGCTCACACAGTAGTCATTAGAGGAAGTGTCTTTCCCCTGTGACACAGAAAACTGTAACTGTGCAGCTACTTAGAAATAATGTGTGACAGTCTTTTATAATTTTTGCTTATGGATAAAGAAGTAGAATTGCGAAAACGGAGGAGTTTTAGGAAGCAAAAATTGTGTTTCAAATGCGAAGTGCACTCATAGCAGTTGACATTATACCAATGTTTTTCTACAAATGAATAAACATACCATGTCTAAGAATGTTTCTTTAGCAATACCCTGTAATTTACATTTTCTTAAATGTTCAGCCAAAGTTTCTCCACTACTCCACTAGTTAACCATGCTTCTTTAGGAATAACAAATGCCCTACGCTCTTTCACAACTTATAATTTACAACAGCATTTCCATTCAGAGATGCTCGAATAAATAATCTCTAATGTCAGAAATATTTGTTAAAATACTTTCAATTTTAGCTCAGAAAAGAAAAAGCTCTTCTAAGGAAAAGTACAGGGAAGTTCTGATACCCATGAGTGTAGTTAGGCAAGCACTCCTGGAAAAGCCTCAGCCCTGGTGTGACTTACCCACTGACGCCAGCTTCCCTGATCTCACCTGCAAAAGAGAAATGACAACTTGCATCCGGCGCTGGCTGTGATAAATGAGAAATACAAAGTAGAAAATTCTTCCAACAACATGAGATTCTTTTTTTTTTTTTTTTCTAAATAGGCAAGTTATGGATATGGGAATAGATGGTCTGACTGACTACTCAATGAAAAGAAAAAGATAAAAAAAAAATTCTCCCTAAAATATTTTGTGTGATTATAAAATATTATACTTCCAAATTAAATGGGACAATGAAGAATTTATACAATAAATATATTTTAATAAAGACATCAAATGCTCATTTCATTTACCAAAAAAGTTATTTACTTTTTTCAAGGACATCAATAGTATAGCAATGGATTGGATACAACTGAGAGTCTTTTGACGCTTGTTGGATTTGTTTACAGCAACAGTTACGTGTTTGGATAATAAATTGCTGATGACCAAGAGAGCACTGAGAAAAAGTTTTTGCCTACTTAATAGTAAGCTATGCTTGGAAATCTTAAAATCATACATCACCAGTACTATCATACTATCGTGCGTTTGATATGCCATTCAACACTGAAAAGAAAACAAATATTTGGAAATAAAACCTTTAATCAAAAATAATCCTATGAATTTTGCATTATTTTCTTGTGCGCATATAGGAAACCTCTGATTGTATATGGTCAAAATATTTTGAATGGTAATTTGATGATTTAATTGTATAAGGTTGTAAAACATGTGGATGACATTTCCCAGTTCCGTTACAATCCCAGTGGGTTTTCAAATAATGGGAAAAACCTTTAAAAAAGAAAGAAAACAGACCAAAACATGTGAAAAATAGCTTGAGCATTTCAACAAACTCAAAATCAGCAGGATTTGCCCCTCCCTAGTGTATAATTGACCTAAATCACAGGATTTCGGTACGAGCACATATTTTCTTTTTGTCAATGTGTTAAGCGTCATCTATTAGGCATAATAACACCCTATAATTTTCCTCATTTTTTTTTACATAATTGAATAGTGTGTTGGAATAAAACAGAATTCTAAAGGCACTTGGAATAAGGAGGAAGCTAACAACTAATACCAATCAGATTTATTTGGTTGCTTGTTTTTTTTAAATACCGAATTATATAATTTTCCTCATTTTTTTTTTTTTACATAATTGAATAGTGAGTTGGAATAAAACAGCATTCTAAATGCACTTGGAATTAGGAGGAAGCTAACAACTAACACCAATCAGATTTGTTTTTTGGTTGCTTGGGTTTTTTTAAATACTGATTAAAGAAAGGGATGGACTAGATAAGAAATCTTTGTTTCTCAATTTTTCATTTTAATCCCTTGAGTTGGAGGTACACTTATGTAGAATTTAAATTGTATATTTGAAAATATAGTATTAAAAGCTTGCTTACTTTTATTTGATTTGCAAGGGTAATCATTATGATTCTAATTACACATACCATATAATTTCCCTAAAGTTATGAAAAGAATAACAAATCCACTCAAATTCAAAATATTGCAGACTCCATGAATAATATAGAATGTTGTATTATTTTTCATAATTTTGAATGAAATGTGTTTATTTTACTTTGAATGTGTGAGATGAGCAATTCTTTGTCTCTGACACATTTCCTTAGAGATGACTATTAGCTAGACAGACTATCTCACCTAATATCCTTTGGTTTCTTAAAGCTTAAACCAGTATTTCCTTATAGTTCCTTAAATTTGGGTGAATGATTCCATTCTTCTATTTCCAAGTTAATTTTTTTGTCATCTTTAATTTTTCACTTTTCTTCATTTCCTTACTTTTAGCCAGACATCAAGTCCTCTCAGCGTTCCCGATAGAAAGGCTTATGATTGTTTTGCAATCTCTCTGTTATCACTCTAGT
Organism: Nycticebus coucang; assembly: GCF_027406575.1. Classification (NCBI taxonomy): domain Eukaryota; kingdom Metazoa; phylum Chordata; class Mammalia; order Primates; family Lorisidae; genus Nycticebus; species Nycticebus coucang. The sequence goes on from NC_069795.1 coordinate 17,802,196, forward strand.
CTAGAGTCTCATCCTGCTATATCTAGATTATCTCCTGCAGGATGCAAGATCCTTTGTCTAACATATTATTGTAAACAACTGGAAACTCCTGCCCCCCCCACCCAAATACTTCATTTAGCATAACCCTAGTGATTAAGAGAAGTAGTAGTGAAATACCATCTTTCCATTTGTTTTGGAAGACCTAAGATCACTGTATCTGCTTTATAATCCTTCTTTAAATTTTAACATCATGCAGAGTGAATATAATGAATTTGCATTTAGGATCTGACATGGCAACTTTGTTTTGATGTTTTTAGAACCTCTGCTGTAGAAGTGAACATAAAAAATTGTCATTTGCAGTTTTTGAACTTACAAATTGAATTACAAGATATAGTTTCCACCTAAAAGATTTCAAAGTAAGTTTACTTGACCACAACACTTGTTGTCACAACTGAACAAGGTGAGGAATTTGGCTGGCTTAGATCAGTGTACAGCCATTACTACTATTTGAGAAACACTTTGCTTTTTGTTCCACCTATATTATGACATCCTAAAGCAAAGGTTTATCAAAGCTGTCAGTGGAAAGCATATCCAATTACTTAAATATTTCATATATACCATCTAAAACAAAACCAGCATGTTAAATATAAAAATTCTAGATTTCTAAATGTTTAAGAAAACGTGAAATGTTTTAAAATGGTTTCATAAAACTCTAACAGTTTTATAAATATATTTCCTCATCAAACCCAGGACTCTGAGAGGTGACGTGTGTACATTTTATTAGTAAAACTAACTGCTATCTATATAAGTCCTCTGCCAATAACTTCATTCTTGAGTATATAAATTTCCAGGACTCTCAACACAACTTCAGAAAGTCTTCATTTTCTGCATTTCAGATGAAGAACGCTTGCCCTATGCCAAACCATTTGAAACAACTCTGGCAGGCTTTATTATTGTTATTATTATTATTTTTGTGTGTGTGCAATTTTTGGCTGGGGCTGGGTTTGAACCCGCCACCTCCGATATATGGGGCTGGCGTCCTACTCCATTGAGCCACAGGTGCTGCCCTATTGTTATTATTTTTAAGCAGAGACATGAGTTCCTATGAACATAACCAAAGAGGTGTGGCACCTGTGGCTCAGTCCCTAAGGTGCCGGCCCCATATACCAAGGGGGGTGGGTTCAAGCCCCCTCCAGCCCCACCCCCACCCCACCCCCGCTGAACTGCAACAAAAAAATAGCCGGGTGTTGTGGTGGGCACCTGTAGGCCCAGCTACTCTGGAGGCTGAGGCAAGAGAATCGCTTAAGCCCAGGAGTTGGAGGTTGCTGTGAGCTGTGTGATGCCACGGTATTCTACTGAGGGCCATAAAGTGAGACTCTGTCTCTACAAACAAAAAGAAAAGAAAAAGAAAAAAAAGAGAAAATAACCAACGAGGACCAAGTCAGGGCTGATATTAATTTAATAATGTCAACAAAGAAATGCTAGCAATGGCACTTTCATTTGTCAAATACGTTTTGTTTTAGTTTTTGTTTTTTACAAACATCTGTTCAAGAACCTCCAATAGTAAGAGATTTAATTATTTGGGTGATAAGTGCTCCTGCTAACTCTAAGATTTTGTGATCATGATGAAATTATTTTAACAATGATGGCAGCACAAAAGGATCAAACACAGAAAGCACAAAGACGCACACACAAAACACGTAAGATTAGGAGCATACATACCTTCCACCTACGTGCTACTGCAACTACTGTGGAACTAAGATTCTTTTTAGAAAACAATTCCCTCAAATGCCAGATTTTCTTCAAATAAATAAAGTATGCTAATAAAAAAAAAATCTAAACCAAGAGGATCTATTAAGAAACCAGGATACTTTTTCAGAACACAACACTGCACATTATCCCACATACACTCACATACATCCTCTCATGACGAAAGTCTCCAGGGCTGGCACTGTGGTTTGTGTGTGCGCTCTCCCTTGTCCTACTGTTTCAGATTCACCACTTCCAAATATATTCTGTTACAGAATGAAGAATAGAATTTGGATTATGTATGGATTGAATAATGAACGTGTCCAACTAAAACGTATTATCCAAAATAAAGAAAGATGACTTGTTAACACAAAGAAAAGTAGCACGGCTTCTTTCCAGTTGAATTCTGAAGATAAATGTAAGATAAAAACTATTTTGGAGGATTTAGTCTGAGTGAATTAGAACATGTTGCTTAGGAAATAATAATGAATCACCTGAGAGGACTTAGAGTCACAGCTTTGAGGCTAGTGGTGCATACTAGAGTTCAGTGGCAATAATCTCAAGAGAAATAGTAGCAGAAGGAGTATAAATAGTCACTATGGTGAAATAAAATAGTTGCAGTTGCAGATGGATCATTGACTAATACTGACTCTTGTTCTAAAAGCTGTCAGAAGTTTGCTATGCAGCATTGAAACAGCTGGGAATGTTCTGTAAGGGAGCCATGGGGAGAAACATTTCAGTTGTGTTGAAATACAAAAGCTAGATATTTGCTAAGAACATAAGAGCCATATGCTGGCTCAAGGGTCAGTCAGGACTACGTATAATTTTTTAGGATTTCTAAAGTGTTTGATTCTCTCATTCATCAAACATCTATTAAACATTTGCAGATTTTCAGCAGTGTAGAAGTCACACACCAACCTTGCTGTTATAAAAACTGCAGTCTAGAAGACATTGAATCACTCATTTAAAGTATTCTGTAAGAATGGTGAGAAAGAAATGTTAAAGATAGCAATTAGGTGACAATGTTTGCATTTGTTTGGTAAGGTCACTGTTGTAGTTGTGCCCCCATTTAGGCGGTGTGCCGTGTACCCTTACATTGTGCCCATTAGTGTAAGCACACAAATCTCTATCGCTCTTCTCTTCTCCCCTCTCCCAATTTGAATTAAACTGAGTTCTTCTCTTGTGTGGGTGTGCATTAGTTCCTTTACCGGATCCATACATCAGATACTTGTGTTTCCATTATTGCGATACTTTACCAAAGAAAATGTTCTCCAACTCTATAGAGGTTGATACAGAAGTTGTAAAGTCGGGCGGCGCCTGTGGCTCAAGGAGTAGGGCGCTGGTCCCATATGCCGGAGGTGGCGGGTTCAAACCCAGCCCCTGCCAAAAAAAAAGAAGTTGTGAAGTCTCCATTGTTTATGGCTGAATAGTACTCGGTGGTATACATGTACCACAGGTTGATAATAGTATTCATGGGTTGATTCCACAACTTAGTGATTATAAATTGAGCTTGTGGTACAAATGTCCTTACGATAAAATGATTTTTTTTCTTCTGGGTAGATACCTACTAATGGGATTGCAAAAGCAACAGAGGTCTATTTTGAATTCTTGGAAGATTCTCCATACTTCTTTCTAAAGAAGTTCTATTAGTCTGTAATCCTGCCAATAGTGTAGAAGTGTTCCCTTCTCTCCACATCCAGGCCAGCATCTGCAGCTTTGGGACTTTGTGACGTAAGCTATTTTCACTTGGGTTAGGTAATATCTCAGGATGGTCTTCATTTACATTTCTCTGATGATTAGAGATGATGAGCATTTTTTCATGTGTTAGCAATTCATTGGTCTTCTTCAAAGAAGGTTCTGTTCATGTCTCTTGCCCAGGGATAGATGGGATTGTTTACTCTCTTTTCGTTGATTAATTCGAGTTATCTCTAGATCCTAGTTATCAAAGCTTTGTCAGGTCCATAATATTCAAATATCTTTTCTTGTTCTGAAGGTTGCCTATTTGCTTTAACTGCCGTGTCTATAGCTGTGCAAGTCATTGTTAAATCAGCTACTAAAGCAAAAACAATGTTAAAGCAGGACAGTGATAATTTCCCAATGCTCTGTCATGGTTCTATTAAACAAGGTCTCAAATGACTTCACTATGTCAATCATAGTGAAGTAGAAAATAAGTAGAAATTAATAGATACATAAATATCAAACTTCTACCTATCTTTTTAAAAGAACCCTATACTCGGTTCTAAGTTGTATGGCTTCTAAGTTGAGAAACAGTGATAAAGTATTGCTACCAAACAGAATTGTTTCAGAAATTATCCATAAAACAAGCTTTTTTTTTTTTTAAAGGAAATTATGCTCTGCAAGAATTACCAGAGTACTAAAACTTTAGCCTATCATACAATTATTACCTGAGACATTATTACATTTTTTGGTTAATTTACAGAATTTTCCCCAACTCTATCTGAACTGTTAGATAAATACCTTCAGAAATTATCTAAACAAAATACATTTTAGAAATATAGCAAGTCTATGTTTGTTTGGTTTTTTATATATATGTTCTTGCTGCTAGCAAGAGCAATTGTCCATCCATCCTCTTTTCACAATGAAAACCTGATAAATTTGAATAAAAGAAAACGTTTTCTCGTGATGCCATTTTAGAACATATAATCAACCTTTAACATGAATGGGAGTTGAGACATACCAGAAATTTGAAATAAAGGTTGATTATACCTGGTGATACCAATGATGAACCCATCAAATAACATTTTTCTTTTATTTCTTTTCATTATTTTTACAATTTCTAATTTTTTTTTGTTGTTTTATTCGATATTATATATCCTGGTTATTTCTAGTTTTCACTCTTTTTTAAATGAGAATTTTCAAAAGATTTAGCTTTCAGTAAGTCAAAGCCACCCAAAACTTTCCTCCACACTTGCTTTACTTATTGGTGTCTAACTTACCCACACACCATTATTCTCCAAATAGTTTATTCCTAGGAATCAGTATATAATTTCATACAGCTTGGCTTAAGCAAGTATTATTGCAGCACTCTAAAATGTAGCAGCTAAAAACAAAAAGGCCTAAAAATACTTCCAGAAACAACATAACAAAAAATGTGATTATATATTTGTTCAGATTCACACACTTACATACACAAATCCACCGGGTTCCTTTGCAAGTGTTTTTTTTACTAAGTGTTAAATGTACAGATTTGGGGCTGGATGAAATTATAGAGTGTTACCGTGAACAGGTAAATTTCCCAATTTAAAAATAATAGCAGTAGTGGAGAAAAAATGTTGTATACATCACTAGAGGACTTTTTTTCCTATTGTTAATGGCACTGAAAATTTTGTAAAATAAAGTAGTACAGCACACACAATCATAGAGAAATACAGCTTGAAATATGGTACTTTCACACGTGGCATTTTGACTTCAGTATGGAAATAAACTCCTAAAAATCTTTGTATTCTTTCTCTATGATTAATCGATCTTGGTCAAATTTTTATATATTATTTGAAAGTAAATGAAAAATAATATATACTTTATTTTTCCTAAAAGCTCTTGCATTCTAATGATGCTTTTTCTGCTATGTTTAATATTTAAAATGTAACTAAATATTTCTACATTTTTCTCATTAACTTGATGTTTGACTTTGTACCACACCATTATTTTATAAATGCAGATGTGCAAAAAGAAAAAAAAAATACTCATTGCACTATCTGTTGTTTCTAACCACAAACATAAAACAGAAGTGACTTTTTATGACTTCTGGAAATCTAAATGAAATCATTTGGGAAAACTGAATCCTTGTCCTAAGGAAAGTAGGTCAGCTGTTTAAAAGAATGTTACTAGCACCGGAGTATTTGCTATCACTTTTATACTTCCTTCATGGAAGACAACTTAGCAGAAGGAATGTCACCCTGTAATATTTAATTATTTCATAGGTTTTGGCTATGGGTTTAGAAGCCATTGTTTACAAAATTGGATATATTTCATCAAAGGTTGATTTCCTCATTAAAAATCTCTTTGGTTTATGTTTTCCCTGAACTTAAATTCTCCAAGAATTTTTAGAATGTTTTCATTTTATAGGCTGTGCCTTTTTTCTAACATAAAAGGTATTCAGGTCATTGGCTATAGCCTAATTTATTTATTTATTTTGTCTTGCTTTGTATTAAAGGAGATTCCCACTAGCTACTGTGGTTTATATGATTTTACCCATTTCTTTTTTTTTTTTTTTTATTAAATCATAGCTGTGTACATTAATACAATCATGGGGTACAATGTGCTGGTTTTATGTACAATTTGAAATATTTTCATCAAACTGGTTAACATAGCCTTCATGGCACTTTCTTAGTTATTGTGTTAAGACATTTATATTCTACATTTAGTAAGTTTCACATGCATCTTACAAGGGTTTCAAATCATCTACTAAAAATGAAATAGAAAGACACACTTACGATTTCTTTTCTGCTAAAAGAAAACTTTTTCTTTGGAAAAAGGACAATGCAACTCTATTCAAATTGTGATGCATGGTCAGCACAGATGATGGAAAGGTACTTGTATTGGTATTTTATGACTGTTGTAAAATATATGTGAAACAAATATAATAGTCTTTATTTTCATCCACAAGGAATTCTTCAAGATGTAAGTTACATTTACATTGAAGGTAAACACCAAATGAATGACAATGAGTATAATTTACAAAGATTTGGAATGTCGATGAGTCAATAGAGACAAATAGGAATTACTTTAGATAGCTCAATCATTGTCCAGCCCATACCCAATAATCAGCATTTGCTAAATTAAATTAATAATAAGTGAAATTGTGTCTTGTGGAATCTCCTTTGTGGAACCGATTTTATTTCCATTACAACCTCTCATCTGTCTTTTTCATCTTCTTCTGAAAGAGAATTTCAGTATTGTTTGTTTCTTTTAATTAGGAAAACACAAATATTAAAAAGATGATAGCCTACAACGTTGCATGACGCAATATTGATATGGTACCCTTGAATGAACACCGAGATCTTACTGCTAACAGCAAATCCTCAAACTGAAGTCAATTGTGTTTGGCTTATTCACTGAAGTTGGACTAATGAAGAAGATTTTAGCAAGAATTGAATTTCTTTGAATTTCTTTGAATTTCTTCTGTATGTCTCCTGACAGATTCGTATTTAGATCTCTAGTCTATGCCTCTCAGCGTTCGACATTTTCTAAGAAGCTGCCTTTCTTAGTGCTCTATGAACAATTTAAAAATGGATAAATCAAAATTTATAATCTTCTTCCCTAAAGAATCTTCTTCTCCTGATTTATACAGAAGACTAATTTCTCAGTTACAAGGCCCACACTCAAAAAGCATATTAGGTTTTTCCCTTTCAGTCCCTGCCTTTGTCAACTTATAGTCAGAGTAGAAACGGTAAAGCTCGGTTTTATTCCATTCATAACTTTCTTTCCATTCCCATGTCTACCAGCATAGATCCAGTTCCTTATTTCTTGACCTTGAGTATTGTGCTAACTGCATATGTTCTGCAGCTAGACTCCTTGGATTTTAAAGTAAGATAATCTCTTACCTATGTTTGTGATCTTGGTCTGATATCTTAACTTCACTGCAACTGTGTCTATAATTGTAAAATAGTAGTACCAACATCCTGTGTTTGTTGGCAGGGTTAAATATATTAATATATTAATAGACAACTTATGAAGCAGTTAAACTACTGTATGAAGTAGAGTAACTCAAAAAATTAGTTGCTATTATACAATAGTAGCATCAGAGCATATTTCCCTAACTTTAGATAGTGTTTGTTTTTCATTTAAGTTCAACACGCACTTTCCCGGCTTGTATTACTGAAATATTTCCTTTCTCTAATCACATAACTTTTCTCTTAATTTTTTTTTTTTTTTAGAATTTTCATATAGGCTACTAAAATGACTATGCATTCTTTAATCTAAGTTTTCAAGGATTAGCCTTACTTATCCTTCTAACTCTCCTGCAATCTACAACACGTGGCAGATGCACAAAAATAAGTATTAGTTGATTTAAATTAACATACTGACAGAAGTATTTCTAAATATTTCTGGAACAATGCAGGCTATACACAAATTACTATCTACAAATATATTTATGCATACTTTCAGATTGTAGTGTTTATTCCTGATTCCAAATTTAAAGTACTTTAGAATAAAACAGAAATAACCATGATAATGTAAAACGTATGTAGCTATTTTAAGTTTTTATTGAAATTTTATACATTGAAGGCAATAATCTTTGTAGAACTCTTAACAGTCCTACTAATAAATCAATGGCCTAAACTCAACAAGTCAAATTAATTCACAACTATAATAGTACCTTCTCTTATTTCAGCAAAGGTGAGTATCTTTTGTAGATTTTGGCACCACCATAAATGGTTTCTCTCCAACTCTGTTGTAGCTGTGGTACTCTGAAAAACTATATGCAAACAAACTTTCCTCAAATCATGGATTATTTTTTTTAAATTAGTACTGATTATGTATTACTCTTACGAAGAAATTAATGAAAAAACAGTTTATACATTTACAACATTTTTACATCATTAACATTTACTAAAATTAATCATATTTAGTACACAATGTTTAAATATTACTTATTAATACTTACTATACATATGCTAAAGCATTTAGGACTAAAATGCAATGGTATCTCTACGTACCTCGATATGTGTGAAAAAACACACAAAATGAACTGGATAATTGAGTAATTATGTGGTAATGTAAGAAGAGTAAAAATGTTAATGGCAAAGTATAGGTAGTATATTGTTACACATGAGTTTACTATAAATTTTTCCAACTTATTTTTGTACTTAAAACAAAATCCTGGAAACAGAAAAAATTAGGAAAGTTGAATTTATGTGAAATTTATGTAAATATAGCTGTGATTTTAAAATCCTCATCGCCAACAAGAAAAATAATTCAAGTTCGATCTGTGGGTTCTTAGGAGGCAAAGCAAGGAATTGGCACTTGTGTAATTAATATATTTTTAGATGAAAAACCTGAATAACATATTATAAAAAAAAAGAAATACATTTTTCTTGTTAAAAAAGAAACTAAATGTGTTCACTACTATAGAAAATTTCTGCTTTCTTTGTTAATAGAAATTCAATATGGAGTTCTGAAACTGTCTGCTTTCTGAATTTCAGAATCTCACATGAAAAAATGGTCGTCTTCTTTAATCATCAGAGAAATGCAAATAAAACCCACTTTGAGATACCATCTAACTTCAGTAAGAGTAGCCCACATAACAAAATCTCAAAACTACAAATGTTGGCGTGAACATGGAACACTTCTGCACTGCTGGTGGGAATGCAAGCTAATATGTTCCTTTTGGAAAGAAGTTTAGAGAACACTCAGGGATCTAAAAATTGACCTGCCGTTGGATCCTGCAATTCCTCTATTAGGAGTATATCCAAAAGACCAAAAATCACTTTGCAAAATAGATATTTGCACCAGATTATTCATTGCAGTTCAATTCATAATAGCCAAGTCATGGAAGAAGCCCAAGTGCCCATTGCCCATGAATGGATTAATAAATTGTGGTATACGTATACTATGGAATACAGTATGCAGCCTTAAAAAAAGATGAAGCCTTTACCTCTTTTATGTTTACATGGAGGGATCTGGAACATATTTTCCTGAGTAAAATGTCTCAAAAATGGAGGAAAAAGTATCCAATGTACTCAGTACTTCTATGAAACCTACTTATATTTACTCACACTTTCTTATGTAAGATAGAACACAACGATAGCTCAGGATGAAGGAGAGAAATGGAGTGGGAAAGGAGGGGGGAGGCTTGACAGAGGGACGGTAAAAGGCCGGGCCACACCTATGGAGTATATTGCAAGGGTACAAGTCAAATCTGTCAAGTGTAGAACATAGACGTTTTGGCACCATAATCAAGTAAATGAGGTGAAAGCTATGTGTTTGATCTAACCACATCAGATTGTCTAAAAAAAAAATCAGCACATTGTACGCCACATATGCATGAATGTATTCATGATCTATGTGTATTTGACTTCATAAAAGAAAGAAAGAAAGAAAGAAAGAAAGAAAGAAAGAAAGAAAGAAAGAAAGAAAGAAAGAAAGAAAGAAAGAAAGAAAGAAAGAAAGAAAGAAAGAAAGAAATTCAATATGGTGCACAATTTTAGTCAGCATGGGCATTTTACATACCCAAGAAACTCATTCCAAGCTTTGATATTTCTTATGAAAAATGCAGCCAGAGAATCATCTTCAAAGTGTTCTTTTTCACTAATGACCCAAAGGATTCCTGTAATTTGACTTCGTTTCGTCTTTCCTATTTCTGACATTCCCTCTGACATACTCTGTACTCCAGTTAAGCAAATTGTTTTTAGTGTCCAGAGGAGGGAATGCTCTGAAATGATTCCATATTTTACAATGAGAAATTCTCTCTCTGAAAGATCCCTCACCCTTTGAAAATAGTACTATTCCAGCTGAAGGACTCTATTTATATAGCACCTAAATTCCTTTATTGTAAATAGTGGTGTCATTAAGTGTCTCTCCTCTGGGCATTCTCAGGCCTGAACGTTCTCTTCTGATAGGGCACTTAAAACGTCAAATTTCATTTTTGGATTCCCTTTCTCACTGTGAAGCTTCTAGGAGGGGAACTGTGTCTCAACTGTGTGACAGTCCTTAGCCTTGAATGAATCCTTAGAAAATATTCGTTTACTAAATCTGTTGAGTGAAGGTATTATGAATGAGTGAAATGAACAAATAAATTATATAGTATTCTCCATTACTAAATATTTCAAGATCTCATAAAACAGAGTAAATGTATGCAACCATGTCAGAAAGTCACCAAAGTTCCTTTACTGGAAAGTTTTAAGATAAAGTTTGGTAAATGTTTTTGTGGAGGACACTTTTTCCAAGATGCAAAGAGTGACTCTTTGAGACTTGGGATTGATAAGGCTACACCTTCTTTTTCATCATCATCATTATTATTTGAAAAATAAGTGGCATTATTTCAGCAAGCTGCTAAAGTGCTTAATGTAAAACTATTTTTAAGATCTACCATAAAATCTTTATTTCTTCAAAAAGTACATTTTCAATCATGGAAAATACTCTTATGCATAGAATGACTGCATATATTTTACTTTATAAAGTGTTCTGACTACAAAAATAATACAGAAACATTTTTTGAAGACTTGAGTTATAGAACACTGTGAATAATTTATTTAGATGGCAGTGATAACATTGGCATAGATCTAAAAATGGAAGGTAGAATACTGTATATTCTTAAAAGTGCTTGTCATACAATGTTTTCAAAGTAAAGAGGCATTAATGTTTCTGCATATGCTAAAATTCATGTTACATCATGAATACATTACCATATGCTTAATATCGGTCTTTTCTGTATACTAGGTATCTGAATCACGTCAATAGAAACTACAGATTAAAACCATATCAGTAGAAACTATGTATTAAATCACAGAACTGTGTATAGAGATCTTTTGACTTAATAAATAGCATGACATTGTTGCCACATTTATTAAACTACTGTATACTTAACAGAATATATTCACTGTACGGTCTAAAATCAAGCACAGGCTTTTGGCACAGTTCTTTTATATTCTGTGATTATAATTTTTGTTTAATTAGTTTCACCTCATTATTTTATACTTTACATCAATAAAGGCATATTTATGGTAGTAGAATGTATTCAATTTAAACTAATCATATAGCATATTTTACTATCATTCAATAATATCATAATTTCATGGTATTAGACACCTTTACTTGGGGAATAAGTATTATAAATATTACATTATAATGTTATAATGTGAGAGTTAGCTTTCAAATTAATTGCACTGGCTTCTTTTACCTAAGTGTGCCGTGATTGTTTTCATATTTTAACCTCTAAAATATAGAACATAAGAAGTAAAATATTTGTCTCAAATATATACTACAGAGCAATTTTATTTCTAGAGATAGGCATTACATTTTTCATTCTTTATTAAATATTATGAAATGAATTACTACAAATTGCTAAGAAAAACATTCTACGTTCTGCCTAGTAAGATTGAAAATTCATAAAACATCCATCATACCTAAAGTGTACATTGTAAACTCATAGATGTACATGAGGACACTTTAAGAGTTGTTTTCAGAATGTGACAGTAAGTCAGACCAATTTCTCTTTCTCTCTCTCTCTCTCTCTCTCTTTTTTTTTAATAAAGCATGCAGAGGCTGGGTGTGGTGGCTCAAACCTCTAATCCTAGCTCTCTAGGAGGCTAAGATGGGTGGAGACCCCATCTCCACTAAAAATAGAAAAGTTACCTAGGCATATGGTGGGCGCCTGTACTTCCAGTTACTAGGGAGGCTGAGGCAAGAGGATCACCTGAGCCCAGGAATATGAGATTGCTGTGAGCTATGATAATGCCAGGGCACTCTACTCAGGGTGGCAGAGTGATACTCTGTCTCAAAAAATACAGACATAAATAAATAACTAAATAATAAATAAATGAAGCATGCAGAAATTTATATGAACATATATATTAATGAAATAAGTGCCAATAAGTAATAGTCCATAGTACTTAGTAATTATTAAACACTCAAAATAAGCATATTTTTAACAATATATGTGTGTTATAATTAATTACCTAATAAAATTGATAGATGTGTCAGAGGGCAAACAGATGGCAAGGAAGTGGGAACCAAATCCTAGCTAGGAACCAAATTGCACCTAGGAACTGTTCCCTGGTGGGAGAATGCACAGGAAAGAGTTCCTAGTTAGCTTTAACTGACGTTGGGCTCATTACCATCTAATTAACATAGCATAGGCGGAGCTTTCCTGAAAACTTCTGAGGGAGACACACGCCTAGAATGGAAAACTGTTAGATGACCTGTTATGTAATGTATTAAATTATCCCAACTTGTCTATCATCCCAAATGGTGAGAAACAACAACCAATCCTGCCAGGAGAAGCCTGATAAACTAGTGAGCACATGAAAGGAAGGGCCTGCTCGGACTCCTGAGGGTTCTCCACACCTGCACACTGACCTTTTCCACTCTCTCTGGAACATAAGTTCACTTTGTGTAGCTTCTCTCTTACTTCCATTCTTTCTTTTATGTGATGCACTGTTTGTCTAATATTTCTTTGTGTTTGTGATCACTCCATGATTGGCTCAACTTGGTGTGGATACCCATTCTTGCCAATGGAACTGGTGGACCAACAAACATCAAATGAGACCTAACAAAATCAGTGTAAAGAGATGGAAATCATTACCTGACTTGGTTGGGATTTTTCGTGTGCCAGATATCATTGAAAGGGTACCTAAAAGCCCTAATTCCATACAAGAGAAGAAAGCACACTGCAGTCTACAAGTTTGTTGGCAAGTCTGAAAGTTTTGAGAAGCGGGCAGCTCTCAGCAGCTCCCTGGACAGGAGTTAGCATTTAACTCAAGAGCCATCAATTCATAGGCAGATCAAGAAAAGCCTTGGTGGTTGAGCGGCGCCCGTGGCTCAAAGGAGTAGGGTGCCGACCCCATATACCAGAGGTGGCGGGTTCAAACCTTAGCCCCGGCCAAAAACTGCAAATAAATAAATAATAAACAAGAAGAGCCTTGGTGGTGGATGCAAGAGAAGAAACTCCTATCTGGTGAACTTCTTTGAAAACAACCACAAAACAGTACAGGAAAAGGAGTGAACACAGTGGTAGATTTTGGAGTAAAGAAACAGTTCATGGCTTCTTAAAATATTGTTTCGGATTCATTGAGGGTACAAAGAATTAGGTTACACTGATTGCATTTGTTAGATAAAGTCTTTCTTATAATTGTGTCCGCCTCCAAGAGGTGTGCCATACAGTTCACGGCTTTGACTCTTCACAGTCAGCCTTTCCTCATGGACCGTACGGTTACAACACGGCAGACACATAATCCTTAATCAAATGCTCACAAACTACAAATGTTATGACAAGTAATGATACTTGGGAAATGAATGGAAATTGCAAGTTTCATGTGAGAGTAAAATAATAAACTTCAAATTAGACTTTAAGAAATGTCTCAAGTGAAAATAATTTCCCCCTGGCCTCTGTCTGCTTAGGCAGTGGCCACTCAGTTCAGAGTATTGACCCCTAATGCAGTGTCCACTTCCAGGCCCCTTTCTCCCTACCCCCATCCTCACTGTTGCCACACTGTATTTACCACTGGACAACTCGTGCAATTTTCACAGATCATTCTAAGTCTTAAAATTAAATAACTCTGTGCTATACATCAGAGCTGAGAAGCAGCTGGACACATAACTGCTTAGCAAATTGCTTCATCTAATGAGGTTGAGTTTTTTCAACCCTTTCTGCATGTAGGTTTCTCTCAGTTAAGCTCCTGGGTCTGCATAGTAGGAATTAATAGGAACACTGAGAAAGCACTGTTCATTAAAGCCAAGGAACGGAGCTGAAGTATTTTTCTGTTGACATACAATTTTCAAACACTCTAACTACCAAAATGATACAATTTTGAGGGTTTGAATTGTTTTCTTTTGAGGAGTGAACTTGTATGACAAATGCTGACATCAAGAGACTTGGATTTGTGTAGTGTTCTCAAAAACACTCCTAAAACCACATTTACCCGAACATAATGTAATACATGCTTTATAAACTACTTTTTACAGACACATTTAGTTTTTGTTACACCCTTTAGGGAGTTAACTGAGAAAGCGTTCCTATAACACTCCCGTATGTTTGGATGCATTCCTTAGAAATTAATATCCTATTGGCATATGTGTTATATTACCTCATATGCTTCCTTGCCTAAACTTGATGACATTTCAAGGAAAAGAAAAAGATTAGAAAAGAATAGCCTATCAGCTTTGTTCTATCAAAATGCTTTGTGTTATGAATCTAGGCAAGCAGAATCCTCACAACATGCCTTAAGAGTGAATTTCACGCCAAAGGAATAAAATGCTTTCAGGATTCAAACCAAGTTCACAGTTGTAGAGGGAGTGGTAGATAAATTCAGTATTTTTTTTTTTCATATTGCAAGCAATGAATAAAAGTTAGAAATATCACGACAAGAGGCAAAGGGTTTCTTCGTTTCTCCTTGTCAGTGAAATCTACGCATTCCAACCTTTTTTTCTTTTTTTTCTTACAGAAAATTTTTCAAACCACACATTACAGAGCTGGAATAAAAGATAACTAACTCTTCTTATCTGCAGATTCCTAAAACATGGACCAAGTTAAGTCCTTTGTGTGTGTGTGTGTGTGTGAGGCTTATGTTACCGTGAAAAGATTTTAACATGTTCATATTTTTCTTGCAGCAAAAGTCATTTTTGTAGATTCTCTTTTCTGTCCTCTTGAAGATTGTGCCCTGTTGGGACATTTTGCAAAATCGTATGTATGTATTGATAGGTATGTTTCCCTTAAAAATTTGACATATGTTGATATCTTGCTCCCTTAGCATCAAATAAAAATAAAAACAGATTTCAACCTCAAATTTAGTATAGTTGGCTAGAAAATTAGAAAACAACTGAATTTAATTAAGCACAGAGGCGATGATTGGAAGACATTGTAGACATGGAGTTTGAATAAACTCAACTATTTTGTAATTCTAAGCTCATGTGGAAAATAGCATTTATAAATCCCATTTTGTAGTTGTAAACTCAGGGATATGGGTGATTCCAGTTACTCTTTTCAAACATAGAATCTATAGAACCAAGTGTAACTGAAATGTTTTATCAGTTGGTATTTTAGCCATCTCAGAAAGTTGCTTGATAGTTATCAAAGTAGAGAGAACAAAACAGAGATAGAGAAACTAAGGAAAGAATTAAGATTAAAGAATGAAACACTGGTGTTCCTCTACTTTAAAGTTTGTAAAATATTTTACAAACAATGTCTCAATTTAAGAATAGAAATAAACATTTCTGTTATTCACTAAATCAGGTACTAAATAGGGTAGCTATTAATGTCTCCAGAAAGAAATGCCAGGTTCCTTCCCAGATTCTACATTTCACCAAGTCTTGGTCAAAGTATCTGATAATAATTTCTATGACAGAGTAAAGAAAGGGACCCCCACGTGATAGCAGATATTAATTTTACTGTACCATATTCCAACTCTGGGAGGAAAGCAGAACCATTAGTTAGGATATTCAAACATTTATGTTCAAAAGCAAGTGCATGCAGTTCTTTGTTCCCAAACATAGTCATTAAAAAAAAAGAAAAAAGAGATACAGACAGAGGCAGTAATGTTTTTATTATTATTCAAGTATTACAGTGGTACACATATTTTTGGTTACATGGATAATTTTTTATAATTCTTGAGTCTTGGTTATAAGTGTACCAACCCCCCAGCTAGTGTTCATTGTACCTGTTAGCTAGGTCCTCCGTTCCCCATTCCCCTTGCTTGCTTCCCATTAAGTGATACTTCCCTCTAAGCCAGGAGGACTTTCTGATGTGGAATGAAGGACAACTGATAGTGTGAACAGTGAATCCTGGTACATCTCTGAAGACCTCTGCCCAAACCAGTTGTTATGTTGTAACTGTCTTATTGGTTTTATGGGAATGTTTTGGTTAAATATTTAAGAATTCTTCAAGTTTATTAGTGGCCATTGTAGAAGTATTTACTCCATGAAAATTGGCTATCAGTGCTATAAATCAGGGTATGTTTTTCCTCAGTGATCCAGCTTACCTGGCACTAGTGCTGGTGCCAAAAGAGTAGTCTGGACACCTCCATGTGCAATCCAGGGCTAAGCTATCACAGTCTACTTCTGGGGCTGAGGGAGGAACTTTCCAGCAATGGCTAGTGAGAATTCCCAATTGGGTTGTCAGTCACCGTTTAAGAACTCAACATAATGAGTCAGAGAGAGGCTGGTTAGAAGGAGCCTATTTTGTACAGAACATAAGAGGTGTTGCCCCATTTCCTGTTTTGGGCTGTGACCTCAACTAATCATTGCAAAACATAATGACATGTGATATCTGTCTAGCGCCAATATCAAACACACATGCTGGTCCTAAGGCTTAACTATTTACCCCTGTATGAATTTATCTTTCTTTTGTTTCGTAATACAATGAATTTCTCGTGTTTGTAAAGTCCACCATGGGTTTTGTTGACTTTCTCTACCATTTTATGATGGGAAATCTTGGCCGTATTTGTTTGAAACATATACAGTTATAAATATACTTGTTGTAAGGAGAAGATGTATCTTTTATGCAAAGTTGAAGTAGAAATGATGATTTAAGTTATAGCTCGGATTTTTCTTTTTAAATTAAGGAGAAGCAGCCACTATCTGTCACTCCAGATGTTAACCTTTGGTAGTGAACTCTTGTCACCAAAAGGAACAAAAAATTTTAGATACCAAGATAATGTTCCACACTTGAGCTAATTAAGCAATTGTTTAGTTAAATGACAGTAAAATATGGAGTTTGAGAGCTTTTTAAAAAAGAACAATTCATCATTCAGCTTGGCTTTCATTTCTTCATAGAATGCAGTTCTTTCTATTGGGAATAAAGGCAATATATATCATGTTTACCCGTCTGGTGAGAGTTTCTTAGGGCTGAGAAAAAATATGGTTTATTTATTAGACAAATATCCACAAGCAATGATTTTTTAAAAAACAATCTTCTTCCCAGAAGTTTAGAATTATTTGGTGATTACTCTGGAAGACCTGCAGTGAAGAAGAATTTTTATAAATTAAATAAATGTGTCCAGGGAAAGATTGGAAAACATAAAGAAATGCTGTGTGTTTTATAACTGCTGAATCACATAAAACCCCCAATGTTTTAGAGAGCATAAGTCAGATTGCCTTGGGTTTTAAATAGATCTTTTTCCGGTAACATTGTCCACTGACGACATGCTGCTTACTACAGCAACTGGGTTAATTTGGGTTCCAAAAAGAGTCAGTGGGCAGAACCAGGTAGACAGTTCATTGCTAGATTCATAAGAAGAGGGTCTCTGCCATTCTTACTGACTTAGCTTGCTCCCGAAGTTGACTCCACTCACAACCAGAAACCTTTTCCAAACATGGCAAAGTCTGTCAGAACAAGAGAGACATTTCTTCCTCTGCTGCCTGTTACGGGAATACAGGCACCATCTCTTGTTGTCTCCTCCAATCAGCCTTTCTATTAGCCTGACAGATATTATTACCTGCTACTGAGCAATTTGGTTATTTTTGTTTGTTTCTTCAAGAAAAAGTCTCACTCTTTTGTCCTGGGTAGCATGCCATGGAATCATCATAACTCACAGCTACCTCAAACTCTGGTGCTTAAGTGATTCTCTTGTCTCAGCCTCTGTAGTTGCAGGGACCAACAGCACATGTCCCAGTGCCCTGCTAGGCCTTTTTATTATTATTATTATTTTTCTGTTCAGTAGAGACTGTGGTCTTTATCTTGCTCAGGCTGGTCTTGAACTCCTGAGCTCAAAAAATCCACCTGCCTTGGCCTTCCAGAGTGGTGGGATTATGTGCCTGAGCCACCACACCCAGCCTAAGCAATTTGTTAATGAGGTGAATAATGGCCCCCACATGTGCCTTTAACTTGACGGCTTTACGAGTAGGCCACATAGGGGAACAGTGAACAAAGTCAGACCATTGCTAATAATATCTATAAGAATATCATGGAGACACACTTTACTTGAATTGCTATTAAACTCAATTACAGGTTTGAGAGTTTAACCTTTGTTTGTTTTTTTTTTTTTCTGTCTTATGATGTTACCAAACTGGTACTTCAGAAATGTTATTTAGGGTTTTAGATGGTAGATGTGTGTTATCAATTAATTGTTTCCCACACCTGTCAGGATAGATCAGGATATACTGCGATCCTCACATCCCTGCAGCAGAACATAACACAAGGAATTTCTCATGTCTATAAAGTGCACCAGGAATCTGGTTGACTTTCTCCACCAGGCAAAGACTCAGTTTTACAGTCTTTTCTACAGTGTATTCTTAAAAGTTGCCTCCACATTCAGGATCTTGGAGGAAGCTGTATCAGGGGTCCTCAAACTACGGCCCGTGGGCCACATGCGGCAGTGTGATTGTATTTGTTCCCGTTTTGTTTTTTTACTTCAAAATAAGATATGTGCAGTGTGCATAGGAATTTGTTCATAGTTTGTTTGTTTTTTAAACTATAGTCTGGCCCTCCAACAGTCTGAGGGACAGTGAACTGGCCCTCTGTTTAAAAAGTTTGAAGACCCCTGTGATAGTAACACTCAATATAGGAGTCCCCTGCTGCAGGCTGGGAGCCAAGCATTTCACCTCCTTCCACTTTTCCTTGGCCAGAACTAATCATATGGGCCTGAAAGGAAGTAGAATCTCTCATATTCCCATGAAAGAAAAAACAATATCAGACATTGTTGAGTGCTATTATTTTTCTATCCTTCTACTCAATAAACGCATGTTTTCTTCCTACTTTTGTATCTGCTCATGGTACTTCATAATTTTTTTCTCATTTAGAATGTTTTCTTAGCTCATTCAGGCTGCTATAACAAAGAAAAAAATAGATTGGGTAGCTCATAAACAACATAAATTTATTTCTCACAGTTCTGCAGGCTGGAAGTCCAAGATAAGATCCCAGATGATTTGGTGCCTGGTGAGGAGCCAATTCCTCAGACAGAGCCCTCTTCACCCTCTAACTGATATGGCTCTAACCTGCTTGTAGTTGTTGAAGTTTTGTTATCTACCTGTCAGCTAAATTGGATCCTGACTTCTACTTTCACTAAAAACTAAAGCTGCAAGCTGCCCTTTCCTACAGTTCTGCAAACAGAAATCATTCGACTCAATATAAACCTCAAAAAAATTACCACAACAGATCATGTATAGGCAAACTCCAAACTCCATCAAAGATGTGGGACACTCCAACAGTTCCCCAGAACATCCAGAGGCATAACCAGAGACACTCAGACTGCAAATCAGAGAAATCTACCAATCTACAACCACCACCCTCATTCTACCATCTAAAGAAACTCCAAACTGAAGTCTAGGAATCTTGGCTAGCCACTCTCCAGACTCAAAAACTAAGTTCATAATTTGCTCCAAACATTAACCTCTACCATTTTGTATTGCTAAAAAATGTCTTGAATTTTGCTTCAAGCAATATAGTCTTGAAATTTAGCCTCAGTATTACTTCAAAGCAGGAAAGTTTTTAATACCCTAATTGCTCAACAAGGAGGAGACTGTGCTCTAAGGTCTTATTGGAGACAAATGCCTTTTCAATACATCAGGAACTATTACCCAAAGTTTAAAAAACCTTAAAGATCAGCTGTAATCTGATTTTGAAAATACTTCGTCAGATTGGCATGACCTCTTCCACAGATTTCTTTATTGGTTAAATCTTGGTTTGTAGTTATTTCTGCTCCATGAAATTTTTCAGTCCTTGGCTGTTATTTTTCTCTACAGTTATCATACTAACTCCCTAATGGATTATATCTTATCAAGAGTTTTAAAGGACTCCCAGCAGCCACTCACACATCTCATGATTCCTGTCAGGGACATACAACGTGAAGCACTCAGTGTCTGTGATGTGTGTGCATCTGTCAGCAGCAATGGCTAAATGACTCAACACCCCCACACACACCCCACCCAGGGACTGCAGTGACTGCAGCAGCCCAGAGTAATGTTTGTTTATTTGTTTGTTTTCAGAGACAGAGTCTCACTTTATTGCCCTCAGTAGAGTGCTATGACATCACAGCTCACAGCAACCTCCAAACCCTGGGCTTAAGCAATTCTGGCGCCTCAGCCTCCCGAGTAGCTGGGACTATAGGCGCCAGCCACAATGCCCACTGGCTATTTTTTTGCTGCAGTTTTCCTGGGGCCAGGCTCGGTATATGGGGCCAGCATCCCACCCACAGAGCCACAGGTGCCACCCAGTCCAGAGTAATGTTAAACTATTTGGTCAGACTCACAGCTTTCTGAGAGGATTCCCCCAAATGGAGCATTGTTCCAAAAAAAAAGCAGAGAAGACTTGAGAAACTCCTGAATAGACAAAATGAGTTAGGCCACATCAGTGAAATTTAAATGAAGTGATTTCTTGTAAATGCATCCTATAGTCATAAACAAAACTTAAGTTGCCTTCCAGAAATGGTCTAAGAGGATCATTTTCAACCAACCCTCTACCATCATGAAACCCTCATGGCAATTGGCAATTACTATAGGGATTAGACAGCTTCTTTGCTTTCATTTCAGCCCATAATATCATGTGTCTGAGCTTCACCTTACTATTTTTCAGTTTCAATTCTAACAGTTTGAAAACTGTTCTTTTGTGTGTATCATAAACTTAAAATTTTTTTTTCAATTTGATTTGATTTTACTTCTGACAATATGATCTTGGTAATTTAAATCAGAACAAAAGGAGTGTTTTTACAAAATCCAACTTGTAAGGTATTTTCTTTTTAAAATTTGACTTTTTACCTTTTGGCCCTGTTGTCCCCCAACCGGTGACACAAGGTTACATTCAATTCACTTCACTTCTTTGATCCTGCATTTCAATCCCTATTTTTAAACACCACACAGGGAAGTACTGAGGTATGACACATTTGAAAAATATTGGTTTCCTCATTTTAAAATCTACTGAAAAAGACTGATAACTTCTACAACTTCTGAGTAAAGACTGTATTGAGCTTCTCATGCTGCTGAAACTCCCTTGGCACATTCAGCTTCTTGTGCTCCACAGTGTTTGATGCTTGGAATCCAAGGTTTGAAGCCAAACTGTTTCTCAGACAAAGTTCAGCATGATATTAATGGACTACTGAGTGGGCATTTTGCATCACAGTTATAGACAGCATGCTGGACCAGAGCATACCAGATTGCGATATTATTTCCCTGTCTGGGTACCTTTGAAGCTATCTAGTTTTTGTGCACTGTGTGTCAAAGGCCTTTCTTACCTGCATGTAAATTATACATTTATCAAAGTTGCAGTCTATCCTTGAGATTGCTTTGTAAACTTAATGGAGAGAGGTACCTTAAAAAATGTATTGGGGTGAAATTTTTTATTTAATTTACATACTAATGTTATCATAGTAATTAGTGTTGCCTTTTTTAGGAAATGCAGGTGGGACTGTGAAACTCTGTATATATATATATATATAAAGAAAATATTGAATTAAGGCAAAGAATCCCTCCCCAACATGCAAGTACACACAGAAATAGAAACACCTGTGAGCAAAAGACACAGGTGGCAGGAGGCACATTAAAGAATACAGGAGAAGGAATAAAAGAAATAAGACAGAAGCAGAGAATATATTGAGAGAGCCAGATCATGGCCATCTTAGGCCGGATAGCCACTATCTTAGAAGTTAAGTTTCACTTTCGCCACCATTTTGTTTTATAAGTTTCACTTTCCTGTAAGAGCAGGCAATTCCCTGAAATCACGCGAGTGCAAACTCCCAATCAGAAACCACCCTCTGCATCAGACCACTTGGTAGCCAATCCCGAGATGTCCCCTGTTCTGAAGCCTAACACACCCCTCCCACTACCCCATATTATAAAAACACTATGCCCCAGGGCTCAGGGCTCCTGTCTCTGATCCCTTGCAGTGGAATCTCCAGGAGCCCAGGCTCGAGCTTGTGACAATAAAGGCTCTCTTGGTTTTGCATCTGAATCAGCTCCTTAGTGGTCTTTGGGGACCTCATGAACTGGGCATAACAATATCACGGTGAAAAGAGATTGTCAAACATCTAAAAGTATAGAAAAATCTTGTGTCTATTTCTTAGCTAGGAAATACAAATCACTTTCTGACAAAGAACAGGGTTAATTTGGGTAGACTGTGTACCTGATAACCAAAAACACAGGTGCTCTATCTTTTCTGCTCATTGTCTTTTGCTCTTTTATTCTCATACATTCTCCATGAACTCTGGAACCATGTGTAAGATCCAACCTGAGGGGCTTAGTAGGTAGGAGAAACTATAGGATGCAACCCTTCCACTATTATCATAATGGTAAATAAGTCTTTAGTTTCATGATGACTTATAGGTTTCTGATTATTTTCTGAAAATTAGTCATGGTGCAATATGCATATCTTAAACTAACTTACTGGAAATCCCTATAGTATCTCCAGGTCCTGGGTCTGTACAGCAGCATGTGGAAACGTGTGTGTCAAGTAATAATGTTCCACATAACAGGAAATCAAACTCAGTGGCAGGTTTTGAATGAAGTTATAAAGTATATAAGACGCAGAGATGCAGTGCTAAAGGAAAAAAAAAATGCATAAAAAATTTGGCCAGTGTCCAATCCAAACCGACACACTTGGAGCTGAATAAAATTCTACAGAGAACATTGTCATGTAGATGAGAAAGACCAACTTGTATCAATCAAATTTCTCACAAAAAAGTTGAATATCAGATGCCAAGATTCCTAGAGGTTCATAGGAGAAATCAATTAAAAAATTAAAGGAATAGAAATAATAAGTAAGCAGAAATAAGGACTAAATAGATGTCAGGAAGTAAATAAGTAAAAAGCATACAGAACATAAGATGACGGAGTCCACAACTCCAGAAACATCAGTGCTGGGGTTGAAAGGACATAGTCTCCATATTTGGAGAGCACAGATGATCACATGATCAGCTCCCCCCTCTGAGATTAACAAGCTTGTAGGTCTATGTCTCAGGTCAGGCTGTACTGAAAACAGACTCTGAAACAAGCATTAGCTGTAAGGTAATTTCTTAGAGAATGGCCTTGAAAACAGCTTGTTTGGAGGAGTCAAGAATGTGGAATTAGAGTGAGGAGTTTAAATTTGATGTGGTCACAATAATCTCAGCAAGATTTCTGGAGCTGAGTGAATCCTTCCGCGGTCCCTTACATTCCTTTACCACTAGTTGTACTCACTGTTTCAATTAAGATGGAATATCCCTAATATAGCCACGGACTTTGCACTTACAACTTAAAAACATTGGATATAACACAACAAATATGCATAAAAAGAGTCTGAACTATTAGCAAATAAAAGGCTGGTGCCAGAGGGTAGAGAAGAAAGATGAACATAAAATTCCACACTTCTCTCACAGCACACTTCAAAAGATTAAATACGATCTAGATCTCATAATGTAATATTCAAACAAAAAGTGTGAAAAGCACAACTGAAATGGGAAAAAGTAACAAACAGACACCAAAACTGAGATGCATCAAATGTTGAAATTATCCAACATGGACGTTAATGAAGCCTTCGTAAAAGACAACTTCAACACACCATTATAAATCTTCTTGATACAATTGAAAAACCAGAAAATCTCAACAAAGAAAGTCATAAAATGAACCAAATGGAAAATTATGGAACTGAAAAATACAATAATCATAAGAAAAGCTCACTAGATGGGTTCACTGTGAAAGTGGAGATGATGGAAGAGAGAAACAGTAAACTTGAGAGCATGTGAATAGAATTTGCTCAATCTGAACAATAGATTAAAAATAGAGTGTGGAAAAATGATCACAGTATCGGAGACAGACGAGATAATAATGAAAGAGCCAACATTTGTACCATCAGAGTTTGGGAAGTGCAGAGGTGAAGGAACTCAAAACATATCGAGGAAACAATAGCTCCCCAAGTTGCTAAACAGTGTAAACCTAAGAGTCAATAGCTGATCAAACACTAAATAGAATAAACCCAAAGAAATCCATGCCAAGATGTCTAAATAATTAAACTTGTATAAACCAAAGACAAACGAAAAAAATCCTTGAAATGAACCAGAGAGAAATGATCATGACTTATGGGGAGCATCAATTTGAATGGCAGTGATTTTCTCATCTGAAACCATGGAAGGTGCAAAGAAGTGACACATTATTCAAGTGCTGAGAGAGGAAAAACTGTCAACCAGCAAAACTCTTTTCAGGAGTAAAGAGGAAAAACATAGACATTCTCAGATGAAAGAAAACTAAAAATACTTTGCTGGCACACTTGCTGTATGATATTTATTCAACTTTACTTATTTATAGTATATACATGCTGGATTCTAACAGCATAGACAAGTTTTGCCTGTCTTTGTACTTTAAGTAAATCATATAATATCACATTTTCTTATCTAGTGTGTGAAATTCCTCCATGTTGTACTGTGCATTTTACTCAATAAATTTTAACTGATCACTTACTATGTGCCTGGCCACCCTTATTCCCATTACTAGTAACTTTTTCTGAGTATTCATACGTCCTGCTAAATGAATAATTGGAAACTTATTCAAAAGTTGATCCCTTTTAAATCCCTTAAAAGATGAAATTGAGTAAATAAGTTCTATCTTGGCTAGCCAAGTTGGCCAGTGTTCATTTATCCCTGGCTCTATTTGAGGTTGTATCACCACACAATGGAGAACAATGTGTATGGAGTCTGCCAAACTGAGAACAGCAGATATATGCTTTTTATAGTAAAGAAAATATTCTTTCCAGAAAATAGCTGTTACCAAGATTTATTGTTAAAGTCAACAAGGTTTGGAAGCTAACTTGGAAACTCTAACTCACTGTCTGCTGAATCTAGAAAGCCATGCTGAGATTCATTGAAAAACCAGGATTGTACTATGGAGCACAAAATCACCAATAAATGTATTCCACAAACCAGTAGCCACTTGAAATAGTTGCCCAATCAAAATAACTGTTTATAAAGCAGGATATTTTTATTAGATTTCATAACATTATAGTGTTTACTAAGGAAAGAATATTTATCAAATTCTTTTTATTTAAAAAAAATACTTGACCTGAAAGTTAGTAGAGAGAATGTATTAGCTTAATGAAAGGAAAGAGCATAATAAAGAAATCATGTAGCTTATTCTAGAAAATGAAAGTGCTTCACTGCATCCTGCAAGGGGCATTTGTCTAAAGAATACCCTGTAGCCTGTATTTAATTATATTTCGCCAATACAGATAGTAGGAACAAGCAAAAGAAGCAAGAACGTGGACCTCAACTCAAAATGATCATTTACCAGTGTGCAATTAGATTACTCTTTGTCAAATAGTGATTTATATATGTGTGGGAGGCCACTTGCTCTGCATAGGAAGATTGCTGGGGTATAAAATAAAAGTCAAGATTGCAGGGGATCGTATTAACTGCAGACCAAAAAGAAAAGGCAACAATATTAGGAATTTGAGAATGGATAGAGAGAGTATTCCAGATAGCGTGACCACAATGTTGGGAATACCTTCGAAGGATTTGAGTAAAATCCATTTGACTAGAGTGCAGAAAACACCAGTGCAAGTGGAAAGAAAATGGTCTGGAAAGAAGAGGAACAACACTGCAGGAATTTATGGATCAGGTTAATGACTTTGGCCTTGCTCTTCTGACCAATGGGGACTCAAAGAACAGGCTTTAAGCAGCAGTTATATGATTAAATTTGCATTGCTTAAGGGTCAATATAGAGAAGATATTGAAGAAATAAATACAAATTAGAGACCAAAGTAGTTCTTGCTGAATGTCTGTGGGGTAAATATGAGGAAATACTAGATGAGAAATTATGAGGGGTGGGTTTCAGGCTTTTTCCTCCAGTGAATAAATACATGGTGGTAGAAAATCAGTTTATGTGAGATTTAAATTTTAATTTTAATTAATACATTATTATTAGTGAAAATAATAATATGTTCACCTATAATCATGAAAAGTAAATTGAGTGATATAAAGATCTTAGTACAAACCACAAAACATGGTTAGTTTGTTTCAGTTAGTATATTTTTTCTTACTCACCACTATACTAATGAGGACGTTTCAGTCAGTATGAATCTAAACAAAAAAATGAAATAAATAAAAACTCACCAAGAATGTATAAATTTACCACAAAGATTGCACCTACAGTTAGATAATAAGATTAAAAATTTTTAATTTTCTTTTCATCATCCCTGTTCATCAGAGAAATGCAAATCAAAACCACCCAGAGATATCACCTAACCCCAGTGAGAATGGCCCGCATCACAAAGTCTCAAAGCTGCAGATGGGAAAAATCATCTAACACAAAGCCCATTTTATTTTACAATATAGTATTGAATACCTCATGTAATTTATTGATCTTCTACTGATGTGTATCACTTACAAACCATTATAAAGTCTAAAAATCTTAAGTGAAAGGAACCATCTAAAAAAGAGAGAAGCTACAAATGCGGGTGTTGATGTGGAAGGAAAGGAACACTTTTACACTGCTGGTGGGACTGCAAACTAATACAACCTTTTTGGAAGGAAGTATGAAGAATCCTCAAAGAACTCACATTAGACCTCCCATTTGATCCTGCAATCCCATTACTAGGCATCTACCCAGAAGAAAAAAAATCCTTTTATCCCAAGGACATTCACGCTAGACTATTTATCACAGCTCAATTTACAATTGCCAAAATGTGGAAACAATCTAAATGCCCACCATTCCCAGGAACAGATTAACAAGCTGTGGTATATGTGTACCATGGAACACCATTAAAGGAAACAGAGACTTTACGTCTTTTGTATTCACCTGGATGGAGGTGGAACACATTCTTCTTACTAAGGCATCACAAGAATGAAGATGCAAGAATTGGATGTACTCAATGCTAATATGTAGTTAGCTAGTAGATGAGTGAATACACACCCACCTAAGAGAAAAACTCAAATCAATTCAAAACGGTGGGTGAGGGAATGGGAATAAAGAGATAGGAGGAGGGACCGGACGGGGATGCTCCCAGGTAATGGGCACAGTGTTAGCATGTATGGCATACCCCTTGGCGACGGGACACAATTATAAGAGAGACTTTACCTGACAAATGCAAACATTGTAACCTAATTAACCTGAAACAATAATTTTTTTTAATTTTCCTAAATTAATATTTCAGTGACTAATTTCAAAATAAACAAGGAATCTTAAAACTAAAACTTCTATGGATCATTAATTGATGACTTGTGAAAACAACTTAACACTGTTAAAACATATACGCACACTCATACATGCAAACTTGCCAGTTGTTGAAACAGGCTAATTTTTTCAAAGTAAAATTAACAGTAAAGTATCAGATTTTTTCTAGAACATAGCACAAATAATGAAGAGCATGCCTCTAAGTCACACTGACCGGATTCTGAAGGCGTCCTGTGAAAAAGAAAATACACAAATTCCATTAGGTTCCAGTGATGACAACACCTCATTTTAGGTATTTTCTTTGGATACAAAAACTACTCAGTATAAATGTTGGCATTAGATAGAGTATAATCTATTATGTGAACTGGATCCTGAGAAAATTATTTTCCTCCTGGGATAGCATGGCGATTAACCGATGAGAGCAGAAAAGAAGGTCAAAGTCCAAAGTCTTCGCTTGATACTTTTAAACAGAATGAAGAGAGCATTTTGAGCAGGTAGAACAGGTTCAATTTTAGAACTTTTCAAAAAAGGAAATATTTTCTAATACTATATTTTGCAGTATATTTCAGAAAAACTTAAGTAGGAAATGAATATTTTTGGTTATTGTCAGAGGTGTGCATGTCAACTGCAAATCAAAAATGGCCCTTGATGGCACAGCCCTATATCTTCATTAACACCACATTTTGATGACATTTTCTGTTTTTGAAAAGACTGAATAAAAGAAAGAGAAGGGGAGATGAAAGAAAATAGGGAGGCAGCATAGGAAGAAAGAAGAAAGGGAAGGTAGAGGGAGGAAAGAAACAGAAAATGAAAGGAAATATGAGCAGGAATTCCATTCACCACTCAACATCTCGGTTCACTAGTTCAAAGAATAACTTTTATTTTCCAATTTGATTAAAATTAATAAATGAACACATAAGAGAAGCATGCTAAAATATTCATAATGAGCTATGCTACTGTCCACTTTTATCTGGTTACTGAAAGGTAATCTAAGTAAAACTTAAAACTTCAAATATAGTAGTAAATCATTTAAAAACGAGAGGTGTGCCTCCATTTTTTGAGGGAAATATGCAAAGGTGCATAAATATTTAAATTCTCATTACAATAGATTGGTTGGGGTGTCTCTGTATGAATATGTTGAAAACAGGTAAAATTTTGAATTGCCATATAAGTCAGAGGCAATTTACTTCAGAAATCTAGGTACCAATTCCTCATGTATATCATTAAACCTACTATACTTTTGGTACAGATGGAAAATAATCTATGTTTCTGTCAGGCCACTAAAGCAATTTCTCATATGATTAGAGTTTACGTGAAAATGTAGGTATTTCTCTTGAAGTTCACCATTATTAGTAGCTTGGATAGCAAGAATATATGCTTTTCGATAATGCATTGCAGGATTTTGGTGGCAGACAAAGAAATTCCTGAAATAGTCCTGACTGGAGCGTCACTAGAGGTATATATAACACCTTATATAGAAGGGGTTTGGGACCAGGCCAAACACATAAAACAAGAATAGAAGCACTGACAGTTTTGTTTCAAAATTGGCGCACCCCGAGTTTATAGAACATTGTATTTTATGAAGTTGATTGATGTATTTTTTGTAATTTCATGTAAACTCTAAATATATGAGAATTCTTTTGGAGAATTCCCTCAGATTGGTATTATTTCAGTAAAAATTGATTTAGACAAGTCAGGGAGTTGTCAGGATCTGATATGTCCTTATGTCATGTAATGTAGTTATGTCATGTGGCTATAATTGCAAATAATCATAAAATAAAATTCAAATGAAAAGTGAGACTCTCCCATAACCTTACAAATGTATTAAAGTGCAATTAAATTTCCAAAGGCATTAAAATATGTAAATTTGAATTGAGCCATTATAGTAAACTTGTACAAATAAACCTCTTTAGTTTTCAGTGGTAACAGAAATATAAACTAATGGTGAAGAAAAAGTAATCTTAGACAGAAGTGACCCTGTAAAGCATATTACCAATAGTTACTTCATCCAGGAAACAGTAAACTGCAATGCATTTCT
Source organism: Nycticebus coucang (assembly GCF_027406575.1). Lineage (NCBI taxonomy): Eukaryota > Metazoa > Chordata > Mammalia > Primates > Lorisidae > Nycticebus > Nycticebus coucang. Next base: position 17,831,705 of record NC_069795.1, read on the forward strand.
CTAACATTGTTTTCAGCTTGTTAATTATGATCTCTTATACAAATGACCTTTTTCTCCCTTGAATTATCTACATATATCTTCTCAATGCTATTCAGTCTTGGAATTACATCATTACCCAAAAGCATTCCAAAACCAAATTGACCACATAATCAAATCATTGCTGTATTTTAGAAATATTTAATTTTTAAATGCACTCTGATTTTATGGATAATATCCTTTTGAAATAAAGTGAACATTTGCTCTACTTTTTATGAGCGTGCTAAAGGGGCTACATCACGGGGAAAATAAAAATTCCACTTCCCATATTACACATTTCTTATGCATATACACAGTTATGTAATAGTAACAATTCTAACAAAATTGTTAAAATGTGTTTATGAAACTCTTAGCAGAGTTAAGTCATGCAGTTAAAGTTGATCCTTCCTCAATTACTTAGCTCAATCATTAACAACCTATAAGTTAAATAAATTAAAATAAAATTATTGCAGACCCTCGACCATAAAACAATCAATCCTCCCACCTACAAAACTGTAGGCACATTGGGACCATCAAAGTTACGTAATTTTTCTGAATTTGGAAAACACCGTAGCAATCAGTATTGAATAGCTATAAAACCTGGCTAGCAAAAATGTGCAAGAGATCTTAAAATATGTTATATAAAATGTAAACCAAGTAGAAGTCTTTAATCCACATGTAAGGAAAAGAGAAAATCTGGGAAAGGATAACGGATCAGTTGCAAGGTAACAGAAACAAAGAATTCACTGATACCCCAAATACATGTGTGCACACAGGAGAAGAGTGAACCAATCAGAAAGAAAATAAATGTATGGAACATAAACAGTGTTCCATTTCCCATGTACTATGCATGTTATCTTATTTTTTTCATGAGCCTCAAGAAATAGTAATTTCCTTTTAATCTCCATTTTACAAATAAGAGAATAAAGATCAGAAGGTTAAGTAATTTTCCCAAGATTATATTATGTGGTAGGCAAACTCAGGCATCTCTGATTTCAAACAGTGTGATGTTTCTACCACATGAGTTTCTGATTGTTTTAACTTCCTTCTTAATTTCTCAGAACAATTTTTCAATTTACTTGACCTGCTGTAGAGAGTGAATGCGGTTAAGTCCAGAAGCACAGTATTTTATTAGAAAATGGCTATAATTTTTGGCAACTGTCTAAACAATTATTTAATGGACAATCAGAATATTAAGAATTCTTTCTTTCTTTTTCTTTCTTTCTTTCTTTCTTTCTTTCTTTCTTTCTTTCTTTCTTTCTTTCTTTCTTTCTTTCTTTCTTTCTTTCCTTCCTTCCTTCCTTCCTTCCTTCCTTCCTTCCTTCCTTCCTTCCTCCCTCCCTCCCTCCCTCCCTTCGCCTCCCTCCCTCCTTCCTTCCCTCTGTTCCTCCCTTCCTTCATTCTCTTCTGCTCTTTTTCTTTCTCTTATTTCTTCTCTTTCTACTTTCATTATACCCTTCCTTTCTCTTTCCTCTTTGTTTATTTTAGACTTTCAAATAGAATTTCCCAACAAAGACTTTCCAAAGGATTTTTATAAGTGAATCTAATCTTTCTTTTCCAACTTGAAAAAAAATGTACTCTAATTGTGATCTTTTTCGGTTGAAATGTATATACATTAGTCCCTATGTACCCTGGAACAACTGTAAATAATCCAATCTGAATGCATTCTCCCTTACAAGCCTGAAACTCTAGCCTGGCTAAACAGAAACCCAGGGGAGACTATTCTGGGCATGAGGGAGGAAGAACAGGTAACAGGACAGTGGAGTGGGGAGTCTAGTACCATTTTTCTAGCTGTTCTTTGCATCTTCTAAAGCATTCCAGTACATATATTGAAAGTCTGCAGAAATTCAACTCATATTTTTCTGTTTTACTAAAAGCAACTGCAAATTGGTATAAAGTTAGTCCTGCTTCTCCCCAATGGGAAGGAGATTCCTCCCTGCTCACTTGGTGGACTATGTCTATGATTTGCATCCAAGATGGATATTATGTTGAGCCCAGGAGTCGGATAGGATGCTCCATTATTTGCATGTCCACCACTGACCTCAATATACCTTTTTCACAGCGAGAACATTAAAAAAACAAGGCAGAAATTTGCAAGAAAATGAAAGTCTGAAAGCAAAGAGAAATTTCATATGAACCCCGCTCTCTCAGAGCTAATATGGCCAAAATAAACTTATTAGTGAGAAAAGAGCTGTCAATCAGAGGGAGGCACAGACTCCAGCAGTTGTAAACACGTGACTCTATTAAGAGAGAATTATTAGTTTAGGCCAGAGAAGAGAAGAAAATTCAAGTTGGGCAATGGTAGGAAAATAAGATTGGGTACTGCACAGTGGACTAGAATAGTTTATTAAAAGAGGAAGCATATGTTGTTTTGTCTGTATAGTTGACAGTGCAGGTACTTAAATGAGAATCTAATATATTCCCTTTTTGAATAGAGAGCAGAGTTGTAAAAATAAACCATAGAGATCATTTCTCTTCTACCTACCACAACCTCCCATTACTTTTTTTAATAGTCTCTACAAATTGCTTCAGTCATAGTTAATTTCCAGGTAGTCAATCCTATCTTTTCAGCTTATGAACATGTTTAATTTTAAGGGTAGCACGGGAATCTTTTGAAAGCATATTGCACATTACCTGTCACTCTTCATGATTCAGGATATCACAAGGGATAGCAATTATTATTTTCCTAGGCTATGCTTATGATATTAGAGACACAAATTTATTCAGGGTGATTTTCTCCTGTCCAAAATAACTACAGCCTATAAAGCTTTCTGAGTTTGTAGATCTGATTTTTGTTGGTTTTGTGTGTCCTCCTTTCCCTTCCAAGGCATATTTTACACATTCCATGTGCCTGTATATTTCATCTTTCTGCCTCTGATTGCCTACTGCAAGGAATACTATCATTATGACTATGTGCGGGGAAAGAGCTGAAAGACACTGAGGGCCTAGTGAATCTAAAATAACAACATGGTTTTGATAGCTCAAACTGGTAATGAAAGAAGGCCCTAGATCAGCATCATGTTTAAATATAGAGACTCTGGATAGCTCCAGGTTCAAGTTCCAGCTCTATCATTTTTGATGATATTTTTTAAACCTCTTTATGATTTAAATTATTTGTGTGTAAAAGAAGAATCATAACAGTATTTAACTCATAATATTGGTAGGAGGATTAAATAAAGCAAGGTACATAGAACATTTAGCACACTTAAGACACCCCATATAATTCTAGTAGTGGAAGTAATTATATTTGGTGAGGATGTATGATTTTCAAAATTCTCTTTAACATGAGTGTTTTATCCAATTACAAGCATACTAAAGTCTGATTATTTTACTAGCCATAGAAATCCATGCTAGAAGAAGCTATCTTGTAATTAATTGTGTTCACTTTTAGTATTTATAGCATTAAATAAGAGTAGAAACATCCATGACAAATTCACCTAAAATCGACTTTCAGCATATTCTAATATTTATAGATCAATCCCCATCATACTCATTTAATTGTGAAGGTGTTTTACTTTATATAAAGACAAAGAACTCTTTATGTATTTCATATAACTAATTGAAACTGATGTATCTGTTAGCAATTATATAGCTATGTAAAATTGCATAATTTATTTATTCAAATAATACATGAAGCTAGAGTGCCTACAATATCCTAGTGTTTGGGAATGCAAAAGGAAGCACCTTCACAGGCACAGTTCCTTCATGGGGCCTTCAGTTTCATAGAAAAAAAAATGAATGGACAATAAATAAATAGTTCTAAAATGTTATATATTTTATAGGAAAAAATAGCAAGGGTTTATTTTGAGGCAGAACCTAATGTAAATAGCACAATCACAGAAAACGTTTCAGAGAAGGTGAAGCATACACTCATACCTGAACCAAACAGTAAAGATATCAGGTGTCTGAAGGATAAGCTGAAATTTGATATCTGAGCACAAGGAAGGTAAAATTTTGGGTATTTTAGATAAAGAAAATGGGATGTGCAATGACCCTGTGATGGGAGAGAACGTGGCCAGTCCCAGGTACTGAAAGAAGACTTAGGGCAGCCGGAGGATTTTTAAAGGAACGCAGGAGACGTGTTGATAGCACAGATGGCAGCAAATTCATCTCGTGAAAGGAAGGTGGGAGCTTATCACTTGCGCTACAGAAATCAATAAAGCCTTGGCTTAGATTTTAAACCAAGTGCCTTGAAAAAGAATCAAAGAATTTGAGCAAGGATACACTCAATCTGATATTCAAGTCTTAATTGATGATGCTTGATACCAAAAAAGCAGACTTGCCAGGGAATTGACTAGACAGATGGTGGTGAGATGGAAAACACTGAGCCTAGGTGACAGTCTCTACAATTTTATTATCCATGTAACAAATCAGAATTGTTTTGAAGTATCTTTGAAGACAGAATTTAGATGACATGATCACTAATAAGTGTGAAAATAGACAAGATCAGCAATACCAAGTTGGCAAGGACATGACTGAATAGGAACTCACACACTCTGCTGATGAGAATATAAATGGGCAGGAACACTCTGAAAAAAGTAATTTGATGTTGTCTTGCAAAGTCATTTAAGCTCACACCATTTGTTTTTTTTTTCTTTTTTTCTTAGTAAGTCATATACACGTAGATCATGAATAGATTCATGCATATGTGGGGTACAATGTGTTGACTTTATTCACACCATTTGATTCAGAATTTTTTTCGTTTTTTGTCTCGTGCCTTGAAGAAAATCTTACATAAGAATATAGAGAGATATGTGACTATCTCAGCAGTCTTGTTGTAGTATAAAATCACATAAATATCTGAAATAAAACAAAATAACCTACCCAAATTTCTACGAGCAGAATAAATAATTATTTTGTGATGGATATATGGAAATAGAAAACTATACAGCAGCAAAAAATGCTACTTAGCAGTATTCATGAATTTGAGTCATTTGTATAGATATGACATGGATGTAAGAGGGAAAAATCACGGAACCATCATGAAGTAAGAAAACACGACTATAAAGAAGCAGTTCTCTGAGTATGGTTCAGGAAGATCAAAAGTATTTTTTATGGTAATACCAAGAAGTGGGGAGAATTCAAAGAGTTTCAAAATGGGAAGAAGAACAGACTGTGTTTGTTGAAGGTGCAACCAAGATAACTTGAGATGAAATGTTGGCATCCAGAGCAAAGGCTGGTCCCCAGCTGATAGCCCAGGCAGAAAAAGCAAAATCAAAAAACAAAAACAAACAAACAAACAAATAAAAACCCAGAGACCTCAGTCCTACAACCACAAGGAACTAAATTTGGCCTTCAGCTTCAATGTACTTAGAAGCAGATTCTTCCCCTCGGCCTACAGTAAGAAAAGCAGCCCTACTGATGTCCTGGTTTTGTTCATGAGAGAATTTAAACCAGTAACACAGTTGGGCTAACCCAGGAAACTACAGAATCTGTGTGTAAATAAATTTTTGTTGTTTTAAGCTGAAATGTTTGTGGTAACTTGTTGTGGCTGCAGTTAAAACATACAGTTCAATACCTGTATTGAACTATGTTTATTAATGAAATCCAATCCTCTACAGGTCGGATTGATAAACTCCGGGAGTATAGCTCTGATCCTTAAGGTCTTCAATGATCTACACTGAGAAAAATTACAATGCTATATTTAATGAGCATCTTAGTTCTTTATTTAAAATTAGTGATTTGGGAGACTATTTCCTCTGAAGGATGTATTCCAAAGACAGAGCACAACTTCCAAGTCCTACTTGGACAGCCAAAACCAAGACTAAGTATTCCCAGTATAGAACGTGAGAAATGGTACGAAAATAAAAATGCATTATGACTCTCAGATGTCAGTGCTGGGGTTACCAAAACACTGAGAAAGCCTGTCCATAGCCAAGGTACTTATCCAAAGGTTCTCCAAGGATGTTGTAGAATGAGACAGTTGCATAAGTCCTCTTTCATGGAAATTCTTATACTCTTTCTAAAATATATGTAAATTCCTTCATTTTGAAATGCCATTTTCTGCTTTGCAGAATGAAAACAGGATTTCTACAACTAGCGTACTTAGATGTACTTTCACTAGCAAACAGATTTCTAAAACAGCCCAGAAGGATAGTGTTTGGTTTGTTTGTTTGTTTAATAAGGAAACTGTGTTCTTTAGCAACAGGTCATCGGCTTCCATTACTCTTCTATCAATTCTTTGTAATAACATTTATAATTATTTAGGTGCAGAAACCGTGTCATGTGCAGGTTAGTCTTTATCCTGGCTCTACTTCATAGAAACTGATAAACTAAAGTTTTCAATCTATTACAATGACATCACACTGTATTTCACGTACATAAAGGTTGTAAATAACCTCAAATACTTTCAGAAACAGTATACAAGAAGTAAAATTTGTAAAAATATATGTGAATGCCTAATTGTATTGGCTAGAACTTCCAGCACTATGTTGAATAGTAACGGTGACAGAGGACAACCTTGTCTGGTTGCAGTTCTAAGAGGAAAAGCTTTCAGTTTTACTCCATTCAGAAAAATATTAGCTGTGGGTTTGTCATAGATAGCTTCAATCAGTTTCAGAAATGTGCCACCTATGCCTATACTCTTCAGTGTTCTAATTAGAAAAGGATGCTGGATTTTATCAAATGCTTTTTCTGCATCTATTGAGAGGATCATGTGATCTTTATTTTTGCCTCTGTTAATATGGTGGATAACGTTTATGGACTTGCATATATTAAACCAGACTTGCATCCCTGGGATGAAGCCTACTTGATCATGATGAATGACTTTTTTGATGATAAGCTGTAATCTATTGGCTAGGATTTTGTTGAGAATTTTTCCATCTATATTCATGAGTGAGATTGGTCTGAAATTCTCCTTTTTGTTTGGGTCTTTTCCTGGTTTGGGTATCAGGATGATGTTTGCTTCATAGAATGTGTTGGGGAAGATTCCTTCTTCCTCAATTTTTTGGAATAATTTCTGCAGTACAGGAATAAGCTCTTCCTTGAAGGTTTGATAGAATTCTGGTGTGAAGCCATCTGGACCAGGGCATTTTTTGGTTGGAAGATTTTTTATTGTTTCTTTGATCTCAGTGCTTAAAATTGGTCTGTTCAGGAGCTCTATTACTTCCTGGCTGAGTCTAGGGAGAGGGTGTGATTCCAAATATTCATCCATTTCCTTCACATTGTCAAATTTCTGGGCATAGAGTTTCTAGTAGTATTCAGAGATGATCTCTTGTATCTCTGTGGGATCAGTTGTTATTTCCCCCTTATCATTTCTGATTGAGTTACTAGAGATTTTACTTTACTATTTCTCGTTAGTCTGGCCAATGGTTTATCTACTTTATTGATTTTTTCAAAAAACCAACTCCTTGATTCATTAATTTTCTGAATGATTCTTTTGTTTTCAATTTCATTGATCTCTGATTTGATTTTGGATATTTCTTTTCTTCTACTGAGTTTAGGCTTAGATTTTTCTTCTTTTTCCAATTCCATAAAATGGCTTGTGAGATTGTTGATGCACTCTCTTTCTGTTTTAAGGGAATCCAAATGGGAGCAGAGGAGGTGACGACATGATCTTATACTTAGAGAACCCCAAAGACTCAACCACAAGACTCCTAGAAGTCATCAAAAAATACAGTAATGTTTCAGGATATAAAATCAATGTCCACAAGTCTGTAGCCTTTGTATACACCAATAACAGTCAAGATGAGAAGCTAATTAAGGACACAACTCCCTTCACCATAGTTTCACAGAAAATGAAATACCTAGGAATATACCTAATGAAGGAGGTAAAGGACCTCTATAAAGAAAATTATGAAATCCTCAGAAAGGAAATAGCAGAGGATATTAACAAATGGAAGAACATACCATGCTCATGCTCATGGACGGGAAGAATCAACATTGTTAAAATGTCTATACTTCCCAAAGCAATCTACCTATTCAATGCCATTCCTATCAAAATACCAACATCGTACTTTCAAGATTTGGAAAAAATGATTCTGCGTTTTGTATGGAACCGGAAAAAAACCCGTATAGCTAAGGCAGTTCTTAGTAATAAAAATAAAGCTGGGGGCATCAGCATACCAGATTTTAGTCTGTACTACAAAGCCATGGTGGTCAAGACAGCATGGTACTGGCACAAAAACAGAGACATAGACACTTGGAATCAAATTGAAAACCAAGAAATGAAACTAACATCTTACAACCACCTAATTTTTGGTAAACCAAACGAGAACATACCTTGGGGGAAAGACTCCCTATTCAATAAATGGTGTTGGGAGAACTGGATGTCTACATGTAAAAGACTGACACTGGACCCTCACCTTTCCCCACTCACAAAAATTGATTCAAAATGGATAAAGGACTTAAATTTAAGGCATGAAACAATGAAAATCCTCCAAGAAAGCATAGGAAAAACACTGGAAGATATTGGCCTGGGGAAAGACTTCATGAAGAAGACTGCCACGGCAATTGCAACAACAACAAAAATAAACAAATGGGACTTCATTAAACTGAAAAGCTTCTGTACAGCTAAGGAGACAATAACCAAAGCAAAGAGACAACCTACACAATGGGAAAGGATATTTGCATATTTTCAATCAGACAAAAGCTTGATAACTAGGATCTATAGAGAACTCAAATTAATCCACATGAAAAAAGCCAATAATCCCATATATCAAAGGGCAAGAGACATGAATAGAACTTTCTCTAAAGACGACAGACGAATGGCTAACAAACACATGAAAAAATGTTCATCATCTCTATATATTAGAGAAATGCAAATCAAAACAACCCTGAGATATCATCTAACCCCAGCGAGAATGGCCCACATCACAAAATCTCAAAACTGCAGATGCTGGCGTGGATGTGGTGAGAAGGGAACACTTTTACACTGCTGGTGGGACTGCAAACTAGCACAACCTTTCTGGAAGGAAGTATGGAGAAACCTCAAAGCACTCAAGCTAGACCTCCCATTTGATCCTGCAATCCCATTACTGGGCATCTACCCAGAAGGAAAAAAATCCTTTTATCATAAGGACACTTGTACTAGACTGTTTATTGCAGCAAAATTTACAATGGCCAAAATGTGGAAACAGCCTAAATGCCCACCAACCCAGGAATGGATTAACAAGCTGTGGTATATGTATACCATGGAATACTATTCAGCTATTAAAAAAAATGGAGACTTTACATCCTTCGTATTAACCTGGATGGAAGTGGAAGACATTATTCTTCGTAAAGCGTCACAAGAATGGAGAAGCATGAATACTGTGTACTCAATTTTGATATGAGGACAATTTATGACAATTGAGGTTATGTGTGGGGAGGAAAAGCAGAAAGAGGGATGGAGGGAGGGGTGTGGGGCCTTGGTGTGTGTCACACTTTATGGGGGCAAGACATGATTGCAAGAGGGACTCTACCTAACAATTGCAATCAGTGTAACCTGGCTTATTGTACCCTCAATGAATCCCCAACAATAAAAAAAAAAATAAAAAGAAATATATATGTGAATGCTTGCTTTGAAAGACTATGTACTATTATTGAATTGATAGGGAATATCATTTTTGTGCTCAGGATAACACAAATTCATAAAGTGTGCCATATTTTATTCATTTATCAAAACTAAGCAAATGTATCCATGGTATGTATTCATTTTGTGTATATTTTATATTAAAAAGAAAAACAACAAACCGAAGTGGCATGCAGAAGCATTTAGAAAGAGATGTTCTAATGTCTGTAATATACACTGAAATGCGTTGAAGATAAATCAGAGTATAAAGGTGTAGAGGAACATGTATATGAAATGGTCTACAAAAGCACAATTATTATAAAATGTCACCAAAGGAAGATGGTGGATGTTTCAGTGTATTCACACTAAAAGTCAGTGTTACTTCATGTTTGACAGTTTTTGTTATATAGTGTGCATATCATTAAATATGTGTACATATAAGTAAGTATACATATGTAGGTATACATGTATAGAACAACTCAATATGATAGCATAAGCGTTTTGGAAAAAAATTTGAATCTCAGCTCTATGAATTTTTATATTTGGAAACACAATCAAATGAACTTTTATTTAAATTCAAAATATTAAAGGCGTACAAAGAATTTTTTTGTTTGTTTGTTTTGTTTTGTTTTTACATAGATGAATCATAGAATGCTGAAGTCAGGGCTTTTATTACCAGAGTACTGTACATTGTATCCAACAGGTAAGTTTTTACTCCTGATTACCTGCTCACTCTTCCCCCTTCTTAGTTTCCAAAATCCTTCACACCACTACACAACCATTTATAACCATTGTTTAGCTCCCACTTATTAGCAAGAATATGAGGTGTTTGTTTTTCCATTCCTGAGATACTTCACTTAGGACTAACTTCTCCAGTTCCATCCAAGTCACTGCAAAAAACATTACTTCATTCTTCTAATGACTGAGTAATACTTCATCTCTGAGATACACAGGTCTTCACCTACAAAAAGAGGACTAAAAATTGTTAAGATTAAATAAGATAATGTTTGAGTCGCAGTGGTTGCATGGTGAATCAGAGATTAAGATGTCAGCTTCTGTTAGGTCAGGTAGCAATTGATGAACTTCTGGAAGGCTACAAAATTAGTCAATTCATAAATTAGAAAAAATACTTATGTGAAAAAAGGAAAAATGGCAAAAAATTCTAAGTATTGCAGCCTCAATACCAGGTCACATAAAGATTTCTACCACCATAATTGGTAAGCAGGGCCTATCTTCAGAGAAGTTGGGAATTCAATTTTAAAGTAATTTTAAAATATTGTCTTGCGTCATGCACTTTACTTGAGATCCCACCAAATGCCCTCCCTCCTCCCACCAATTACCCTTCCCTTTCATCATATTGTACCCACAAATGTATACAGTTATAATTTAATTAAAAATTATTTAAAAATGTGGCTACCCTTTCACCAATCAATGTCACTTCTAGGACTTTCTCTTATGAAAATAATTTTCAGAAACATGAATGAAATGTATGTACCAGAATGATTACCAAAATGCTATTTGTAATAGCAAAAAAATGGAATAAAAATAGAGAATTGGTTAAGAAAAAAAAAAAAAACAACAACAACAACAAAAAAAATGTCTTGAATACCTTTGGGCAGCAAATTAACTTAAAGGTGCCCTAAAGTGGAAGAAACTGATAGACATTCCTATTGGAAAGAATCATCAAAACAGATCTCATATAATTCCCAGTGACAAAAATATAACTGGCAATCTATCATTTCCAAACAAGTAGTATGTGCCCAGGAGTAAGAATGTTTACAAAGTATAAACAATACAATTTGACCGATATTGATCAAGGAGTTGAAATAGTCAATTCAGAATATGAAAACAGAATATATATTTTTGAAATAACAAAAGTCAATTGAGAATACAAGCATGGAACTGAAACAATAAAAATACAGACAGAATGTTCTAGAAAGGAAATATATGACTATTGCTATTATAAAATTCAATGAACAGAATAAAAAAATGAACAAATGAAGAACATCTGAAGATATCAAATCAACACACTGGTATATTAGGGCCTGTAGCCTGAATGAAGCACAGAGACACCAAGAGATGGAAAATATGGAGCAGAGTCCAAGAGTCTTGGTGAGAAGAATGAAGAAAAAAAAAAAAAAACAAAACAAGATGTAACTGGATTTCTGCAAGGATAAGACAGAGAGACTAGAGAAAAAATTAATAGTTACAGATACTAGCATTTTCCAAGACTGATGAAAAGCCTCAAGCTATTTAGATCAGTAAGCGTAAAACATTTCTATTGGTATAAAAGTAAGCATATATTTATAGGACATAGTACCAAAACTACAGAAACCAAATAAAAACAGATTTTTTTTTTTTTTAAGGGAAGGTTAAATGTTTTACAAGGTATGAATTAGTAACTTTGGCCTGCAAAGTTCTCAATGGTCACAATGGAAACAAAATAATTGAAAGACATTTCAAAGTTTTAAAAATGCATCAACTTTAAATTATGTTCCCAAATAATTAATAATTCAAGAATGGAAGTTAAATAATCCTTTGAAACAGTGTATCTTTGTCTTGTTTCTAGTCATAGTTGTGTTCAGTTTTTAAAAATTTATATGTAAAAATTTGTACAAAAATTATACTTCAGGGCAGTGCCTGTGGCTCAAAGGAGTAGGGCACCAGCCACGTATACCAGAGGTGGTGGGTTCAAACCCAGCCCCAGCCTAAAACTTAAATAAATAAATAAATAAATAAATAAAATTATACTTCGATAGTCAGAGAATGGAAGTCTAGATTGTTTAACACAGCTCAATTTATAATTGCCAAATGTGGAATCGACCCAAGAATAGATTAATAAGCTGTGGTATACGTATACCATAGAATACCATTCAGCCATGAAAAATATGGAGACTTGACTTCTCTGGTATTAATCTGAAACACATTCTTTTTTAGTAAAGCCAGTTAAGATAAACTAATACACGCTCACAGAAGAGAGAAACTCAATTCAATTCAGGTTTGGAGGAAGGGTGGGGTGAAGAGGAAAAGGTAGGGAGGGGGATTGGTGTACTCCTACCTAATGGGCAAAATTTAAAAATATATGGCACAGCTTCTAGGTGCGGGACACAACTGAACAGGGACTTTACGTAACAAAAGTGCAAACATTGTAACTTAATCATTTGTACCCTCATATTAATCAGAAATTTAAAAATACATATATAAATAGCTATGCAGATGAAAATAAAAGCCAAACACTGGGGGAAAAAATAACGTAAATTGTAAGAATTCTTATCTAAGATATATAAAGAACTCGTTTGAAGCAATAAAATAAAATGTTACTGGGCGGCATGTATGGCTCAAAGGAGTAGGGCGCCGGCCCTATATGCCAGAGGTGGCGGGTTCAAACCCACCCCGGCCAAAAACTGCAAAAAAAAAAAAAAAAAGTTACCTATTAAAATAGAGAGGTAAAGGTTATGTACAGGCAATTCCTAGAGTAAATTCTAATGTAGGTATGTCTGTCTATTTAGCTGAGAGTGTGCTAAATTCCAACGGTAATTAGATACACATAAATAAAAAGTATAAGAACATATAATTTAATATCCTCATAAAATTGCCCAAATTAAAATTTTCTGTCTCTCTCTCTCTCTCCATATATTTGTCAATGTTAATGTTTGTTGCAATGTTGCTATAAGAGCAATATATCTATTAAAAGATGAGTTAACAAACCAGTTGTGGAAGGGTATGTTAGGCTGGATACAGATTGTATGAATGTCCTTTATCCCTTTTAGAGATAGGTTTTTCATTAGTTTTAGAATACAGAAAATGTTTTAATCATTTAAAAAATAAAAACACAGTGTTAGTGTAAGATGAAAGGAATGGAAATTCTGAATTCTTTTATTGTTTTAGTTTTGTAATGGTTTTAGTATTTTATTTATAACTCCGACGAGCCCAAGGAAAGTCTCCTCACTTCCGTAAGCTTGCCTTTTCCCACTAGTACATTTTTATAATGATTATATCTCTTCTACCACTCACAAAATTTACAGGAAATTCTACAAAATAATGCCTCTAAAAGTGTTTTCAGGTTATAAACATCAAACAAGGCCGGGTGCGGTGGCTCATGCCTGTAATACCAGCACTTAGGACAGGGGTCCTCAAACTACGGCCCGCGGGCCACATGCGGCAGGGTGAATTGCATTTGTTCCCATTTTGTTTTTTACTTCAAAATAAGATATGTGCAGTGTGCATAGGAATTTGTTCATAGTTTGTTTTTTTTTTTTAAACTATAGTCCGGCCCTCCAATAGTCTGAGGAACAGTGAATTGGCCCCCTGTTTAAGAAGTTTGAGGACGCCTGACTTAGGAGGTCGAGGCAGGTGGATTGCCTAAGCTCACAGGTTTGAGACCAGCCTGAGCCAGAGCGAGACTTGTCGCTAAAAAATAGCTGGGCGTTGTGGTGAGTGCCTGTAGTCCCAGCTACTTGGGAGGCTGAGGCAAGAGGGTCACTTCAACCAGAGTTTGAGACAGCTGTGGGCTAAGACACCATAGCACTCTACGAAGAGCAAAAAAGTGAGACTCTGTCTCAAAAAAAAAAGTATCATATAAATATTGTTTGTTATAAGATTGCTGCTTTGATGAGACATAGGAGCTATATTATATATATTTAATGTGTATGTCTCAACATTAAGTGATATGTCTTGCTGTGAGTCAGTGTGACATAAAGGACAGTGCCAAGTTTATTTGCTTATAATATTGCTGCTATTTTAGTTATAAGAAAAATTATTATTATTATTACCTGAGTAAATAATTTGCATGGTCTGATATCTTTGAAAATGAAAGTTTGAGCCAAGTGAATTTTACTGAATACCTCCATACTTAACATTCTGAAATTCATTTATGAATGGAATTAAACATTGAGAAAGAGAAGAATGATAGTTATTGATTTGTGCAATGCAATAATAATAATCATAACACTTATCATTTATGAAAGTTTAAATGAGTAAAAGTAACACATTTCATATGATGCAGGGCCAAAAATGTTCATTTTGCTACCTATTAGTGTGAGTTAAAATTGCATATTGCTGAGTAATGAATCAGAAAAGGATGGACTGAATTGGCCAAGCGCCTCTAAGTGAATGTGAGAAATATTTCGAGATAATGCCGAATGACATAAAAAAGAGCAATACATTATAATAGAATTGCACTGCTTGTTCAGTGATGCCAGAACTTCTGGGAATATTAACACATCGGGTGAGACAATATTCTCTTTCCAAGTGTTAACAACTGAAAAATTAACTAGATTTTCCACCATAATTAGGAATGGAGACTATGAGCACAGACAGAGATCCTTCTGACCTACTCATTAGATAAAAGGCTCTCCTTCCCTATTCTGGAGCCCAAATATAAAACCCCAGGGAAGTGTGATTTCTCTGAGAAGTCCACCTCAAATACACCCTAACAAAGCCCTGTTTTGCAAAAATTGTTCAAAGCTTATAAACTCTGGTTCTGTTTACCAACAGAGGATAATCATAAAATAAAAATACAACAAACAAGGAATCATAGACAGAGTAAAGGCTCTGGAATAAGCCTGTCTCAGTCCAGATCCTGTCTGCACCATTTCCTGGCTCTATGACTTCAGTTTTTCATCTGAAAAAATGATAGTAGCAGTGAAAGTCTTCATATGCATGTCTGCAGGATTGAAGCGATGAATTCATGTAACCAGCCTAAGCAGTTCTTGGCACGTGGGGTCTCTTCAGCTTCTCCGTAGAGGTTAGCTGCTATAACCGCATGCTGGGGAGAAAACTAGGAGGATAAACGAGAATTTTGCAATTAAGAATCCTCAAAATTCAGAACTCTCTATCATCTGTTTATATAGCTTATGGTTGCCTTCCTAGGACTCTGAATCACAGGTTATTGGTTATAATATCTGGCAGGTTTGTGAGGTGCTGTCTCAGTGGGCTAAAATTACAGTACCTTTGCCTGGAATATTTTACTACAGTTCAGAAGTGAGCTATTTTTTCTTTTTACCTCTATGTTCCTATATTCAATAATACTTTCCAGAATGTTTCAGTGATCTGGTTTGGATCATTTTTCTTTTTCTTTAGATGTGCTAGATTTTATTTCTGTTAAATAGCTTTCTCCTCATAATTTCAAAGTGCTTAAGCTTATTTTTCAATATACTATTATCTTAAGAGTATTTTTTATGAAGAGTCTACTGCAAATGAAACACTCAGATACAAAGCAAGAAGATGACAACATGTAGTGTTATCCAACCACACCCAGCCAAATTCCTTGAATTTTTGTTTATCATCTTCAGTTTCAGAATCACAGACTTTAAAACTCCAAAGGAGCCTAGCAGTCATCTGATGCAACTTTCTCATTTTTACAAAAGAATTTCAAGAATTGGACAAGTTAATCAAGCTGTGATTATAAACCAAATTCTATTGACTCTAAATTTTAAGTTATTTCCACAAAAATATACCTGCTATTTAATCACATGAGCAAAATGCCATAACATAGACAGGTTTGCTTATCTAAAACCCAATGAGATGCTTTGGTTTAACAATTCAATGAAACATGGCTTCTGTAGATCTTTAGAACATCAAAGGGCTCTCCATAACATAGTTTTTCGCTTCAATATAATTTTATAATTAATTATTGGCCATTAATAGCTAGAATACTATGTACTTAGTATTTTAGAAAATTTGTGCTATTCTTAAATATTTACTGTTTCACATGTTGTCATGATGTGCTATGTTACAAATCAGGTTTCATGTTAGACTGAAAACATGCAGAGATAAGCAGCTTCAATCATTCTTTAAGTACGAAGTTAGATATGTTACATGGGCATATTTTCTAGAGGAGGAAAAAGATTTTAAAGAGAAAAGCTGTTCTGCAATCTCAGTGAAGAAACATCTTCTTGCTGGCATAAATTTTCTGTTAGATTATCATAAAAGCATCAATAATAGAATCCACAATTTTCATCTCCCCTATCGAATGTTCATATTTCATTTATACTCTGTTTGAGATATTTCATCATTCCTTTCTCCAAGAAAGCCTCACATACCAGACTTTGTGCATGTGTCTGTGAACAGTCACAAGTCACGTCATGCATGAAAGTTCCTAGCTCTATTCATTTTCCTCAAATTGAAAATCATTTTATTTTAAAAATCCAATAGGATCTTAAATATTTTGTTGTTCTGTCTATTCAATAATTTTTGACTGTGTGTTATACATATTTTATGCCATTTAAGAATGACATTCAGAAGTTTACTTTTAAGTAATTTTAGCCCTATTTAGACCAAAGCCTTTATAGGAAACCAGATTAAAACTGATTTGAAAGCCATACACACGCATCTCTTTAGATTTTGCATGTATGTAAGTCACAAACAAGATAACAGGTGATTATCTCTATCATAAATCCTTATCTGCTGGCCTTATGGTCTTGAGAGAATGATTACCTCTGTGTTTTAGAAATTGTGGAACTCAAGGAGTAGCTTTTCCCTCCTGGAACAACTATGCTAGGGACACGCTAGGCAGTGAATTTTTTTTGGTAGAAAGCAAAATTAATATTTTATTAATACTATGATTGGTATTGGAGACGGAATTGGGGGATAGGGATGCTGACGGTGTTGGTGGTTATGTGGAAGAGGAAATGATTTAATTTTTTCTACTTACCATTAGTAGTACCGAAGATGTTCCCTACCAGTCTGAAAGTTACAACAGAAGGATGACACCTGCGTATCGGGGTTTACTTTTTACTCTGCTGTGGCATTCTCCCCTGGCCTTATGATATGTATGGCTTGACCAACTTCATCTTTCAGGTGTTAAGTAAAATGACATTTCCTCAGAGAATGTCATTTTAGGAAAAATAGTTAAAACAGCAAATCCTCTTTCCCAACTAACTCTGTATCGCATTACCCCAAACAATTTCCTTCATCGTCTTCATCACAATCTAAACTAATCTTGGATCTTGATGATATACTTACCTTTTGTCAGTTTCAACCTACTAGAAGAAATGAGATCAGGTCCTTTGCTGTCTTATTTGCCAGCGCACAGCAAATCTATTGTTATAATTTGGCTTTTCATTTACATTTTCTGCAAGAAGAGAAAGTTCTGGTCATGGTGATATGGATTGAATATAAGCCAAACATCCCTTACAAATTAAAAAAAAAAAAAAAAATTGCCATTTTACACCGAGCTGAAAAGAAAAGATTTAGGTTTGGGATCTGTGAGGCTAGAATGTGGTTTTGTTTTGTTTTTATGAACTTCCAGGAATAACCAATCCTTTTTTTCATCTATTTTCATTTTTTATCTTACTATGAGACTTATATGTTTAATAGGAAATGTATTTCCTAAAAAAAAAAAAAAGAAAATCCTCAGCTGAACTTTAGCCTTGTTTCTGATTTAAATCCTACTGATATTTATATATTGCTTTCACACTGGTATGGAGTACGCCCATATGAATGATGAAACACAAACATAGTCTAGCAAGGGGGAGTGGGGAGGAGTAGGGGCAACTGGGATGGAGATCGGCAGGAGGTAGGAGGGCAGTTGGCGGGAATCTCACAAAGTGACAACGTGAGGGGGGCAGCACACCCCTGGGTGAAGGTCTCTTCTCCAACTTGAACTTACCTTGGAAGTGAGAACAATGTAACCTAAAAATTTTAGCCTCATAATAATATGAAAATAAATAAATAAATGAAAATTAAAATTAAAATAATGAATACACATCCAAAAATACACAAAAGAGTAAAAAAATAAATCCTACTGATGGGCCTCTCTGGCTAAAGGAAACATTCACTGACTTACCTGTTTTCCTCTCAGATTTCCTTGGTTGCTGTGCGTTTCCTAACTCTTGCCTCATCTATTTGAGTTAACAATCTATTGCCTATTTTCTCGTGTTTCATTCATACAAATCCTCTGATTTTCCTAGTTTTGGTAATTCAAAGGTGGTTCCCACTATCCATCTCTATGCCTTGCAGTGATGGAGATGGCAATCAATTCAGTCCCTTTTTCATTTTAAGTGCAGAGTTCACATTTTGGCAAGCATATAATAATAAGAATACTTCACTTAGAAATAAAATAAGTGAATTGGACATATGTGCCATAAACTAATGTGAAGAACAACTGCTTAAATTATTAAAAGTAAATATGATAATCATAGTATGAACTCCACCTCATGTTACTCGGAATCCAGTTACTCAATAGGCAAAAGTTAATAAATCTGGTTTGAGCTTATGATAAAGAACCTGACTATACTGGAGCTGAAGGAAGAGAGACGAAAGGTGTCCTAGATCCTAACCGCACTCTTTATTATGCACTCGTATAACCGGACAACAGGAATGCCTTGTCTACAGACAAGCCTTAGGAACTTGATTAGGAAAAAAAAAAGTACTATTTTGGGTAAGAAATTTTGACAAACTTGGAAAGGAATTTGTTTCTAAAAATGTCCTATACATTTTTCCTATAGTGCTAATTTCACATTAACTGTGTAAACTGCACTTGAGCTATAATACAGGCAGAAAGAGACCCAGTATTCTGACATGAGTAGCTCCCATGTCTCATCAACATTAAGTGATATGTTTTGCAGTGAGAGTCACTGTGACATAAAGGAGAGTGCCAAGTTTGTTTATAGGAAAGGAGACATCCCTGGGTTCCCAATCTGTCTCTGTCACTTTCAAACCGTGTAGACCAGGACAAGTTGTATATAACCTCTTAAGGTTTCTATTTCTTAGCTACAAATGGGGGTGGCAATGCCTACTTTTCAGAGTTAATATAAAATTGAAAAAATAAAGGAGTGAGATATGTAGAACTCAATAAAAGATATGATTATTATGATTATAGCCCCATTCATTGGAAAAAAAATACAAATGTGCCAAAATATGGTGATAACTATTGATGAAGTAAAATGATATTATTAGCATGACACACGTTTTCACAATTAATGATTTGGGGGTCTTCATTGACAATTCCTAGCATGACAGAGGCTCACGTCTATGCTCACCTTAGCTTTTTTCAAGTTTTTTGTGGATCAAAGTATACCTGTCTTCCTGTCATCTTTTGGAATCAATAAACCAAATCAAAACCACTCTTACTTTGATCATGACCCCATGGCTGGTGTTTCTAGAACCCTGAGGGAATCAGATCACAAATAAAACAGCACAAATGAATAAGGGTACGATACCTGGCCTTTATTTGCTTTTCTCATGTTGTATCATGATGTGGCTTAGATCTTCTCTTTTCTCTCTCCAGAAAACAGATAAAATTTATCTGCTTTTAACAGATAAAATTACTAATAGGTCAAATTCACATGTTTTGGATTTTCATGGTTTATTAGTCTTTAAATAATGATGTGATATGTCCCACCGACACCAGGTAAATGTGTTTCTATATCCTTTGTTTCCTCTGCCGGAGCTGCCAGGCAGGCTTTGCATATGTCTTCTACCATAACATTCATTGCATGAAACAAGGATTGCTTGTGCAAAAGCTCTTTTTCCTTTCTAAAAGTGACTTCCACAGAGTTCCTAGCACTTATATCATACAATAATGGATATGATCATGACTCTATAATAAAGCCATGCATGAAAAAAATCAATGAGGAGACCCACACCAGTAGAAGAATGAAAAGCATGAGCTGAATCTTCATGTTTTGAGGACTTACTAGTAAAAGAAGGCATAAGTCTTCAGAGCAGAAAATAATTTCTATCTTAATTACTATCAAAATAGTTAGGGATATCACACACACTGGACACAGGTCTTGAAATGTGAAGAGGCTATGGGTAAGTGACATGAAAGGAAAGGGATCCCCATGAAAAGGAAATTGGCAAAAAGAAGGAGACTGGGGCTCGGTGCCTGTGGCTCAAGCGGCTAAGGCGCCAGCCACATACAACTGAGCTGGTGGGTTCGAATCCAGCCCGGGCCCACCAAACAACAATGATGGCTGCAACCAAAAAATAGCCAGGCATTGTGGTGGGCGCCTGTAGTCCCAGCTACTTGGGAGGTAGAGGCAGGAGAATCACTTGAGCCCAGGAATTGGAGGTTGCTGTGAGCTGTGATGCCATGGCACTCTACCCAGGGCAACAGCTTGAGGCTCTGTTTCAAAAAAAAAAGAAAAAAGAAAATGAAGAAGAAGAAGACTGGGATTAAGTAGGCCTGCAGGTGAGGAGCCATTCAGCAACCCCAAGAAGCTGGAAGGCAGGTGACCTGAGGATGGAGGATGGGAAGGAGATAAGTCTGGAAAATACATCAGCAAAAGAAGAGGATCCTGTTGCAAATCCAAAGAATTGCCTAAGAACAGATGTTTCACTCCAGAGAAAACATAATTTGTAAACAAATGAGAAAATACCTTAAATTCCTAAAGACCCAGAGGAATGCCAGTTGAAGAAGCAAGATTTTTAAAACATGTTTCTGTTTTCCTCAAAAATTGAAAAAGTACCCTTTCATGCAGCTGAAAGGTTTACGTTGACTTTTTCATAGTTTTGAAAAAAAGGACTGAGATTAGTTAAGAGAAAAATAAAAATAAAACTCCAGAGGTGTGTCACTGAGAACAAGCAGAAAGAAATGCAAGGGTAAGTGGTCTATCAAGAAAAACAGCTCGTGAAGTTTAAGGGTATTATACAAACACCAAAGTAAAGTGGCGTTACTCTCAAACTTGGCTTCACTATCAAAGTATTATTAGTGTATTTGCAAAGCAAGTACAAACACATACTTTAAATGTTTTTGTCCATAATGTAGATGCCATTAGACAAAAGACAATTTTACTTAGTAGGCTTCATCTTTCTGTAGGTTACCAAGGATATTATTCGTCACAAATAGCAAATCTTTCTCCAATTCAAAGAAGAGAAACTTTATAATAAACCCTCTTTACTTGTCACTATGAAAACCATTATTTCTTGCTTGTTGCCACTTGCCATAATATCAGCTGCTTTTCCAAGTGGTGATAATACTCGCTTTGGAAGACAGATATTGTAAATCGTTATGTGCTGTTGTTGTTGACCATGGAAATTTTTTATGCCCAGTTGTTGTGCATACACCCAAAACATTATCAAGTCACAGCAGAGATTTATAACTAAAAGCCCTATTTATTTCTATGGTATTTCTCTTTTACAAGAGCTGTATTATATTTATGCTAACTGGAAAGCCAGTTGGAGAAAGCAAACTCAAGGAATGTGCTTTATAAGCAAAATAATAATAATTACTAATTGATACCACAGTGTATCAATCTAATTTTTCCTGTTGATAAACATATCACTCTCTGTTACTTTTAGCAGGCATTTAAAAATAAAACAAAGTTTGAGTTGTCTCAGAAGAAAAGTCCAGGACCTTAAACAAAGCTGAGTAATAAAAATGAGAAGCAGGGTTGCTTAGAAATGGAGAGACTAAAGCAAAAGCAAGACAAAAGCAAGAAAGCAACAATTCTTCTTTGCATGTACTCATCAAAAGCACTATTTCACTAGCCAGTTAAAGTGAATCCTTAGAAAAGAAAAAAGCTGGTGCATACCCCAAGACTCCACACTGAATCATAAGAAAGAGATGTGCTACGGGAGGAGTGCTACAGGAATCTTCAGATGTCATTGTTTATAAAGCATTGTTCAAATAATATTTCATTTATGACATTGATGAGGCACAAAGTTTTTTTTCTAAAAGTAGCATTTCAAGGTTCTTACTGTGTAGATGATCTAAAGAGTGATGCCATATACAAACACTCTTATAAAATTGAATATAACATGAAGATTAAAAGTGTAATAGGTTCTAATAGGTCTTTCATTTGGGATGTAAAATTTTAAAAAGATAAACTGAGGAAAGAATGAAATGCTTTTTAAAATCAATTTATATGACAAAAGTCACAGAACAGAAAGAGAATATGACAAAAGCCACAAAAAAATGAAAAGACTGTAGCTTGTGTAGTCCAATTGTACCCAATGGAGGAATGTTCTCTGGATTAATGCTTTAATGTGCTTGGCAGTTACTGGGGGCTATTGTTAAAATTTAGTGTGAAAACAAAGATTTGGGATGGTCCCTTAAATTCTACATTTTGTGTGTGTGTGTGGTTGTAGGAACCACTGTACCCTCTAGAACACTTTATTAAGACCTTATGGTTTATGCAGTTAGAGACACTGATTGAGCTACAGAATTTTCCTGCACCCGGTCCTAGGTCACTCTGTGTAGAACTTCCTCAGGCTGTTGGGAGCTGGGAGACTGCTTGTCAGAGGCAGGACCCAGAGTGGGAAGGATGGCATCTCCTCCCAGGAGTCTTAGAGTGGGCAATAGGCTTTATGAGGGCATTTGGGATGAGCAGAGAGGTCAGGAGTATAGGCTTAAGCCAGGGCTCAAGGCCAACATTCCCTGAGATAAGTCAAACCCCAGCTATGTCTGAGGCTTCAGAACAAAGGCTGGGTATGGGGAGCAGCACCGTGGAGGGAGAAGAGGGGATGTCTCCAAGTATCGCTGGAACTGAGGAGATTGGCAGAATGGTCTGGATGATGGTTGTATAATCTATGGCAATTTGGGGGGCCTTCCTACATGGCAGTGGTGGGTGCAGTGGGGGTTGAGCATTCCTTATGAGGGAATCATGCACCACAGCTGGGCTGAAGCACCCAGCACCAGGCCTGGGGGAAGTGGGTCTGCTTGGGGGGGGCCAACTAGGTAAGGAAAGTGAAGTGTTGCCCATACCCCACTTTGAGCACTATGTTCATGCAGGATGAGGCAGGGGGCCCTTCTGCTCAGGGATAAGTGCATGTCTCAGGCCTAGGTATTGATGCTACCCTAATTCCTTAGATCAGAACAACTTGGTGGGGTGGCTAAAAGTTCCCATAACCAAACCCACTCTTATGATCTGCTAGGAGTACCGTCTTCATCCACGCAGCTCCCGAGACTAACTGGCTGTTCTCGCTTGCCCAGCTTTCTTCACAAGGCACTTGTTACAGGGCTGCCGAGGGGATGGGAGGGGAGGTCTAGGAGGGAGCTCAGATGGTGGCACTCAGTCTAGAGGGTTGGGGCTAGCGGCTGCCATAGTATAGGTGCACAGCCAGGCCAATGAGCAGAATGGTCAGGGAGAAAGTGCCTGTGAGGTACAGCTGCAGCAGGGCTGCTGAGAGCGTGGCATTGACCATGGGAGAGCGGGACACCACAGGGAGACGCATGCTGCTGCTGCCATGCTTCATGACAGCAGACATGAGCAGTCAGTTTAGCGCCTGGCTCAGCACTAGTAGTGCTGCCCATCCTGAGAAACCCTCCAGGAGGCCTGGGCCAGGGCCACCACCAGCGTGCAGACCTAGATCCAGAAGCACTTCCAAAAGTGTAGAGGAAGAGGTTCTGAAGCACCCAGGCAGCTGTCGCCCTTCATGAGCAGCTCTGTGTACACAGATGACAAACCTGAGATGAGGCAGAACAAGGTGAGGAGCAGAAGTCCCAGTGGATTGAGATGCAGGGACATGGGGCTGGCAGCAGCAGCTGGAAGGGGACCAGGAATGGTGTTCTGGGGTCTTGAAGGCCAGCCCCTGCCTAGTAGTCCCCTGCAGCCCTCAGCAGCAGCAGGGCTAACCCTTGGCATGTGGAAAGGCGGTGTCGGAGACAAAGGCAGTAAAACAAAGCGGTGATTCCAATCTTGAGATTGCTCAGTACCTAGTACGAGCTGCTGGGGCCCTTGGAACGCTGAAGATAGATCACCAAGTTGTTGTTGGCACCATAAAGCAGGGCTCAATTAGCAGCACAGCTGAAGAGGGGCGGAAGGGCACTTAGCCATCCACATGGCATAGTGCCAGTAAAGGGGCATGGGCGCCATACATGGCAGTGGACAGGAGTAGCATCAGGGTCCAGCAGGCCTGCCTGGGATGGGCCAGGCCTGGTAAACCCCTGTCCTCTCCACTCATGCCCACACCAGACCCTAGGAGGCCTGTGTAGTTTTAGCAAAGGGCAGTGGGGATTGTGACATCTTTAGGGAAATCAAGTTATGGATCCAGCTCGCAGACAGTGGGGATTGTGACACCTTTAAGGAAATCAAGTTTGGACCCAGCTCCCAGAAGCTGACTCTGATCCTCAGTATTCTCTCTATGGTACATTGCCAGAGAGAATACTGAAGATCGGAGTCAGCTTCAAACTCCAATTAGGGCTTGAAGAGGAGGATCTGGTGGCCCTTGAAACCACAGTCTTGGGGCTAGTCCCACAGAGTTAAGGAAGGAAGGAGTGCAGAGTGAAGGATGATAAGCCACTGTCCACACTCTGTAGGAAAGGAAGCAAGGCTAGAGGTGGCAGGAAAGTGGGAGATAGCAAACTGGTGATAGCTGGGGAGGCTCGATGGAACATCAGTCGTCTTTTGGCCACCTGCAATCACCAGCTCTCCTTCTGCCTCCCCCATAGCATCCAGAGCTAGTCAGGTGCCTTGAGCAGTGACCACAAACAGCCCCTCAGTGTATTCTCCACATTGGGCACAGCATGTGCCTGAGCTGCGTAGATGCCAGAGAAGGTTCCCACAGCAAAGCCCAACACTGCTGATGCCCTCAGTGTGGCTGCCACATAGCCAGCCAGGAATCCCTGGAGGAGCGGAGAGGACAAGAGGGAGCCAACCCGTCCCACGCCACTGCTGACCTCACCTTCTGCAGGCTGCTGCAGGGGCTCCAGCTGGCTCTTGAGAAATGCCAGGTCCTTAAGCCTAGGGAGAGAGTCCTTGTCATCTGCCATATTCCCTGCTGGAAATTCCACATTTCTCACAAGCTCCCAGAATATACCAATTTTGTTCTGTGATACTCAATATATGCAAGAATTGCCTAACTAGTCTATTGTGAACACTTCTCACAGCATGTAACTCATTACTTCAAGAAGAAGCAATTTCCATTTAAGGGCCATCCAACTCTTCTATCCCTGCATTAAGTCAAAATTTGCTTCTTAATAACTTGCATCCGTAGATCCCATTTACAGCCTCTGGAATCACAACTAAGTCTATAATTTCTTTTTTGCATGAAATATTGAAATAGAGCACTGTATCCCCCTTGATACATACCTCAAAAATTGCATGCCCCATATAATAATGGTTTTGCGCTCTCACTGCTGTCCTGTTTGCTCAATACTGGATATTTCAATCAACTTGTAAAGTCTATCTAAATTTGAGTTCTCAAGACATAAGACTCTAGTCCAGATTGAACTAGGGGTTGTTATCCTTTAATTTATAAATCTATGCTTCCTTAAGGGACGTTGAATATGTCTAAATCTGTGTAAAACTCATACACTCAGTCTTGGCTTAGCGTAGTAATCAAAATGGACACTGCACATGGGCAATAATTTTCCCCCAAATAGCCGTCACTTTAATGGAAATAATTAATAACTAACCTCCTCTCTTTCTCTCTTTTATTTTTTTTATTTTTCCATTATATTGATTATTTGTATAGAGAACTCTTTTTTTTTTTTTTTTTTGTAGAGACAGAGTCTCACTTTATCACCCTCGGTAGAGTGCCGTGGCCTCACACAGCTCACAGCAACCTCCAACTCCTGGGATTAAGCGATTCTCTTGCCTCATCCTCCCGAGCAGCTGGGACTACAGGCGCCCGCCACAACGCCCAGCTATTTTTTGGTTGCAGTTTGGCCAGGGCTGGGCTTGAACCCACCACCCTCGGCATATGGGGCCAGCGCCTTACTCACTGAGCCACAGGCGCCGCCCTGTATAGAGAACTCTTATGAAAATTTCCTCACTGGATTTTGCATCTGGTTCACACATTCTCTCCTCTTCCTGTCATCATTCCCACGTTGTGGCCTCATACTTCTTAAAATTATTGAACTCTGGTCATCTCCATCTCCTCCAAGTCAACCATTTATTGGTCTGTCTGCACCCTGTTTGTGTTATCTCTAGAAACTGATTCTCTTCCTGTCCTGACCATAGCTTCAACCAGATTACACCTTCCCCTCCATATGTGCACAGAAGCTAATTTCTGTCATTGTTGTGAACCCCAGGGTTTTGATCTTTCCATGCTATAATAGTCCATCATGCCCACATGATTTCACTTTTCTTTCAATTCAGCTTGCAACTGATTAACACAGTTTGAGAAGTCCTTGCAATGTATCCATCATGCTTCTGTCAGGTCCACACCTAATTCCATCCCTGGGAAATTCTCATTATCTGTTTTCTTCACTCTTATCTGCGCAAAGTGTGTGACTTGGGAAATTAATGGCTTTCATCTTCATGATTTCACTAGAAATACAAGGGGTTCAAATTTCACTGTTGACTCTGTATTTCACTCCCTACAGCAACAGATCCAAACTTTCTTTAATATTTTCAAGTCCCCAGCCCTCCCCAGAAGCATAAATTTTAACAGAAGAACAAATGATGTCACTGACAATTCTCTGAAATTATCAAGACCACCTGGCCTGTGTTCTCTAATGTCCCTCCTCTCTTAAGCGTTTCTTTGCACTTTCACAAAACTTTTCTTCCTTCACTACGGTCTCCTTGGAGGAAGACCCTCCCTTTTATAAATGTCAAAGTTCAAGTGTCTAGTATTACCATTTATCATCTTCCTCCCTAGGAAAAAAAGGGTCTATCAATTATTCATTCTGCTTTCTATTTTCAGCATCTCTACTGCATTTATACTGTTTTACCCATAAAAGTGCTCAAATGTCCGTCTCCTCTAACTAGCTTTCTCTTAAGCCTACGTCCTTTTTGGTTTCCCTTATGAAGTTAGTAAAACAAGTCAGCACTGCCCCCTCCTTTAACCAAATACATAGCCCATGGAATTTGTATCTCCATCTTTCTTGCCACAATTTCACCACTGAAATTCATGTATTAAATGTTACCTCCAGTCAAGTTTATTAGCATTTTCTGTTAAGCTTCTATTTGTACTCTGTATAGCATTTTATATTGCTGAATTCCTATTGCTGAACTTCTTAAAGCCTCATCTTTTTCTGGATTACATTAAGTTGTATGACTCTGGCTCATCTCTTTTTCTGCTTCCATGTCTAATGAAATTCAAAACCTGCCATAGCAGCGATTATTTTCTATCTCCATCTCCCTCACTTTTTATTTAAGGTTATATTCTCAGCCTTCTCTCCGTAAGTGCTCTTTAGTAATCTGCTACCCAGGTAGCATATGCTCATTGCCATGCCTACGTTTTACCTCCTATGTCTCTGCCTAGAATGTCGACACATAAAGGCATCAATTTGCTACAATAATTCATGTAAACATCCTAGAGGTACTTAAAAATATGAAACAAAAATTAATTAAATTTCACCCTAGATATGTCTCTTCTATATTTTCTATCTTGGTTGTCAATATCATCAACAATCTAGTACTCTAAGTCATTTGAGTTTCCTCAGGTAAACCATTCAGTCAGTTCTGTTATTCTATTTCTCTAATGCCTCCCAAATGCATTATTCTATTAACTCTCTGCTAGTATTTCCACTGGCTTTAGTCTACATTTTTGACATTTCTAAGGGGCGGTTATCATCATAGCCCCTTACCAGGTCTTTGACTTTCTGTACTTTAATCCTTCCTTCACATTACTATAGTTATTAACTTCCTGAAATCCATGTCATCCCCAGGGAGGTTCTAAACCTCTTCGTGAAGCACACATGATCTTTCATGATGTGACACTTAATCACATCAGTGGACTGTTACATCCTGTTGACTAATCTTCCAAATACCACAGACCTATTTTCAATGTACTCTTTTTTCAGACTAAAAATGCTCCTTCCTTTATACTTGTTGAAATGTGGCTCTTCATATAATTACTCATCTCCAATTGTAGCACATAACTTATTAATAGTTTTCTAACTTTCACAACTAGGAATAGTACCAATGTTCAGTAAATAGGTAAATACCTACAAGCCCTGTTTGGGGGTCCTGCCTACAGTCCTCACCACTGCATACGCCCCTGCTTTTGTCTCCAATTTTCTTGCAATCACCCCAAGATGAGGACATGTCTTTTTGTCTTGAACAATGCCTACCGATTAGTCTTGATGGGTGAATGGAATTGCCTTTCAACAACATTTTATGCCTTATGTGTAAAAGCTTTAATATGAAAAAATATTGAGAAATAAGAAACATGATTACAATTATGCTTAAAAAAAAAGATAGGATGAAGGAGAAAAGGAAGACAGGAACAAAGGTGAGGAAGGAGAACAGAAGGCGGGAATGGAGAAACGCAGAATGGGGTCAGTTTAAGAATTTGCCTCCTGTGAAAATGGTCTTCTGTGAATTGTGTATTGAGAACCTCCAAATCCAAATATGATACTGATGAATTTTATACATCTAGAATGAGGAAATCATAAATATGGACTAACTTTAGATATAATACAAATAGATGACAAAAGTTGATTTACTTAGCTTTCTCTACACAATTTCATATCAGGCTGCCGTGCTCACAGAAGAGCAAAAATAAGCTGTTCTTTGAAGATGTGATGCTTTTTCTCCAGTGTAACAACATGGGAGTAGTGTAAGCTTTTCAGTTGCCAAAGGGTTTTAATGGTATTGCTTTCTACTTTTCCTCTTAAACAGTGATTTCATTAGAGAAAATCCACATGATTGCTCTTCAGAAAAAGAATAAATATACATTGTTATTTTCTTGATTAGATCACTTTCTATTGGTCTTACCTATTGATGCCTCACAAATCACACCTCTGAGGCTGCCTCATATAAATGGACAAGGTAGTTGTCTATGTCATATACCCACTTCCTCCTGGAATACATAGCGGTGGAACAAGATCCTTTGTATAGTCTGAGAATTTTCTACTTTTATCACCACAAGTAGTAGCACAGGCATGTGAGCATATGTGTCTGTGTCAGTGTGCATACACATGTGCACAGCATACGTGGTTAAATGTATGTTGCTAAGAAAGATAATAATAGGTGTGATCTAGCCATGTCTGTGATCACGGAAGGAAAAAGAATTTTACTACACCCCAAAGAATAATTACCCTCCTGCTGATTTACCTAGATGTGAGCTACGAAGAAATTTGATACACTAATTCACAAAATTGGCCCTACCCTTACCTCAGAAGCAACCTCTCGTCACTTTTACTATATCCTTTTCTTTATAAATGAGTGTCTGGGTCCATTCCACTCTTGAAGGTATAGAAACCTGACTCCCAGCAAACAGAATCATTGAAAGCCTCTCAGAATGTGCCTATCACACATAACATCTGTTTACTTACCAACTCTGTCTGCACAGACTCAGTGAACTCCACAGGTATCCTGTTGTAAGCCCACTCTCTTAGAAGACCAATTCAAAGCCTTCTCTCCCCCAAAAGGGATGATGCTAACTGACCTGACAGAGAGAATGCGTCCTGAACACCATCTCGTGGGCCCTTTAAGGTGGTAGATTGACTATTAAGAGTTCATAGAGGACTATGAAGCTAAATTACAGCTTTCACATGAAGGCTATAACCCAACTATAGCACAAGACTATGGGGAAAGGGCCAAGGAAGGGGAAGGGAGGGGGGAAGTTATGGTGCAGGGAGGGTAATGGGTGGGGCCACACCTATGGTGCATATTAGAATGGGTACAGGTGAAACTTACTAAATGCAGAATACAAATGCCTACGTATAGTAACTAAGAAAATGCCAGGAAGGCTATGTTGAACAGTTTGATGAGAGTATTTCAGAATGTATATGAAACCAGCACATTGTACCCCTTGATTGCACTAATGTACATAGCTATTTTATGTGCAATAAAAATAAATAAATTAAAAAAAAAAAAAAAAAAAGAGTTCATGGAGGGAGACCTGAACACCAGTCTAGTGGGCCCTTTAAGGCAGTAGATTGACTATAAAGAGTTCATGGAGGGAGACTGACAGACCAGTTAGCAGTTCCTGTAGCATGTGGCTATTTACGCACAGAAAGCCAATGATGAGGCTGAAAAGAAAAATGCTAAGGTCTCACCCCTTGTATCTAAAAAATCAAATTGAACATCTGAAGTTGACTCTGTAGAGGAAACAAAGGTAAGACACATTCTGGCCTAAATTTTGTGGAATGTGGTTTTCTTCCACACTTGTCCTTCTTTTTATAGCTTCCCTTAACCCTTGCAATCAAGATAAATGCTGGTATAACAGGATAGGGGTTGAATTCACAAAACTAAAATTATAATACTCGATGGTTTATGTTTAGACTTCACGATATCAGCACTGGTTTCTTAATACATTGAACATAAATTCATGTGCCCTTGGCTCAGAGGCCCCCAATTCGACCCCAGGGTACTTTCCCCCCATCATTCACGGGTAGGTTTTCCTACCTCCCTGCCATCTAGCCACACTTCCTGTCACTTTATGTCATTGCCTTCATGAAGATTTACTGTGTAACCACATCAGCTACAACGGAGATTCCTTCAAAATCTGTATCTGTTTTTGTGATTTTTTTCTTCACCCCTAGAGTAGTATTTAGTATATAGCATATGATCAATAATTACACATACATAATGTAAACAAATAAGTTTATTAATAAAACTGTTGGCCAGCCAAAATAATCCTCTGAGAACGTATCTATTATCCATTATTCATGACATACCAAAGCAATAGATGTTGATCTAGATGTTTTGTTTACAAATAACCACATAAATCACATCTATTGCTTTGGGAGCAATAGATGCTCCCAAAAATTTCAATAAGTAAATATCTGAAAATTTAGTATTAAATTAGTATTAAAATTTGAGGATGGGCAACTAAAATTAATTTTACGCTTAAACAACTATTATGCTAAATTTTATCTAAGAGGTTTCATCTTTTTTTTCCAAATGGAAACAAAACGTAGTAAATAGAATTTGTGCATAGAATTCTCTAGCTTCTGGCCTGTTGAGACATTTGAAATTACTTTCAAAAGGCTCTCGTTTTTGTTTATTTCTTTCTTCTCTGTTTTGTGTGTGTGTGGCACATAAAAACTTTAAAAGCACAAAAACATTTTTTCCAGAAGTCAAATGATTAAACTATTGGATGGATAAGCTCTTACTAACAAATTTAAATTAACAGGGAAAGCAATTTTTGCTAAATGTGTTTTAATTCAATGTGA
Source organism: Nycticebus coucang (assembly GCF_027406575.1). NCBI lineage: Eukaryota > Metazoa > Chordata > Mammalia > Primates > Lorisidae > Nycticebus > Nycticebus coucang. Next base: position 17,863,168 of record NC_069795.1, read on the forward strand.
AAAATTATTACCTTTAAATTAAATACTTACTAATGAGTTCCAGTCCTTTAGTGTGTTGACCAAGCAAAACTATTTAATAACTGAATAAAATATCATTGCTAAATTAGTGAATTTTCCCAAAACTATTTTTTTTTTTTTGTAGAGACAGAGTCTCACTTTATGGCCCTCGGTAGAGTGCCGTGGCCTCACACAGCTCACAGCAACCTCCAACTCCTGGGCTAAAGCGATTCTCTTGCCTCAGCCTCCCGAGGAGCTGGGACTACAGGTGCCCGCCACAACGCCCTGCTATTTTTTGATTGCAGTTTGGCTGGGGCGGGGTTTGAACCCGCCACCCTCGGTATATGGGGCCCAAAACTATTTAGTTCACAGAAAACCTTATTCAAACATGAAAATGTAAAGTTCATAGTTTTGATTCTAAGATGTCTTTAAAAATGCCTCTTTAAGTGAATTTTCTTGTTTTCAAATCTATACTTTAAATAGTTTCTTCTACTTGGAAAAATAAGAATATTTGCTTTAAAATATTAAAGCAACTGTAAACTTAAATTTTGAAATAAAAATTAAAATACAATCAACAAAAAATTGAAGTAAAATGTCCAAAATGAATAAACTTATCTGTGATCCACAAAGCCTTTCTTCTCTGTCCTCCTCCTCTCCTCTTCCTCGTCCTCAGCCACCTCCTCCTTTTCCTCCTGCTTTTTTGAGACAGGCTCTCTCTTGGTCATCCCAGCTAAAATTCAATGGTATTATTGTAGCTCTCTGTAACCTCAAACTCCTGAGTTCAAGGGATCTTTCTGCCTCATCCTCCCGAGTAACTGGGACTACATGTACCTGCTACCATGCCTGGCTAATTTTTTTTAATTTTTTTGTAAAGATGGAGTTTTGCTCTTCCTCAGGCTAGTCTTGAACTCCTGACTTTAAGCAATCCACACTCCTGCCACTTTAGCTTCCGAAAGTGCTAGGATTAGAGGTGTAAGCCACCACACCTGTCCCACAGAGCCTTTTTAAAACAAAAAATTACCTAAAGAGTAGCTATGGATTGAGACTACTCCATTTTCTACGTATATGCTTTCCTTGAACACCACCAGATTGGCTACCCTGCCTATTTTTATCACCTCCTTTTAATATCCCAAGTCCCCCTCTTTATCTTCAAAATTAGGTACATTTTGAAAGCCTACAGGCCAAAGACTCACAATTTACTAAGGACAGTCCTTGGAAAAAATTTATGAATGATGCATTTCAACTTGTCATTTTATTGGTAAGTTAGAAATTTCAGTTAAATAAATTAAAGAATTGGAATCATGACTCAGCGCCCGTAGCTCAGTGAATAGGGTGCCGGCCACATACAGCAAGGCTGGCTAGTTCAAACCTGGCCTGGGCCTGCTAAACAACAATGATAACTGCAACAACAGCAGCAAAATACTTGGGCACTGTGGCAGGTGCCTGTAGTTCCAGCTACTTGGGAGGCTGAGGCAAGAGAATCTCTTAAACCCAAGAGTTTGAAGTGGCTGTGAGCTATGATGCCATAGCACTCACCAAGGGCGACATAGTAAGTCTCCAAAAAGAGAGAGAGAGAGAGAGAGAATTGGAATCATAACATTTGAGGCCTTTTATTGGTTTCCCGAGGCTACTAGAGCAAATTATGACAAAATAGGTGGCTTGAAACAACAGAAATTTATTAATTCACAGTTCTGCTGACCAGGAGTCTAAAATGAAGGTATCAGACAGGACTTGCTCCCCCTGGGGGCTCTACGGGAAGCTTCTTTCAGTTTCGGGTGGTTGCTGACCTTTCTAGCCTTGGAAAGTACTTCATGCTCTGTTTCTGCCTTCTCATCCCCATCTCCTCTGTGTGTGTTTGTCTTTTCTATGTGTCTCTTATGAGAATGGTTTTCACTGGACCGAAGGCCTATGCAGATGATCTAGAATAGTCTCTTACCAAAATCCTGAACTTAATCACAACAGTAAAACTCCTTTTTCCAAATGAGATAACATTCACGGGTTCCAGAGGTTACCCATGGACATAGGTTTTTTTTGCAATCATGATTCAACCCCTGAATGTCTAGACGGGCTCTTTAGAGTAGTCGAGTAGTATAATAATATGTACATCTCTGAGGTGCTTCAGTGAACGCAGGGCCTTTCTCTTGGATACTCTTTCGGTATGATGTGTTACAGCCCCTCACTTTACAATGAGGCACCAGAAGCTGGAGGAATTACTTCGCAGAGGTCACACAGCTAATTAATTGCTAAGCAAGAATACGACAAAGTAACTATAAACATTCTTAAACTTTTCCTTTCATTTAACTAAAATCAAATCAACTTATTTCTGTAGTTTTTTTTTTTTCATATCTGCACGTCCGTAGTGATCTCCTAGAAGATCTGCACATCTATAGTGATCTCAGCATTTTGGCAACAGTTACTATTTCCAAAAACTTTGGATTGTGTTAGAAATGAGAAGTCACACCACTCATCCAGATTAGTAATAATAGCCAAGGGAGAATAAGCTCTAACTATGTGCCAGGCATGATGCTTAGCATGGATTACCTCATTTAAATGCACCATATATAGTGATTAAAATTTGACTTGGCTATTTGACAACCCTCAGTTTGAATAAAACTGCAGCATTTCTTCATAGTGTTGGAGCAGCATGGTGATAGCTCAAGGTAGTTGCTGAAATAACCGAAAAGGGCAAGTAAAGTTTTAGCAAGAAAAAGAAAGTTTATTAACTGTTAATGGCTTGTATAGCAAGCCAGGCCCCCTCCTAGTGACTGCAGGCCCCATGGTAAGTGCAGTTTGGGGTTTTATACACAACTTTGAGAAGTACTAGCTGCATCTTGGAAATCCCTCAGGGTCCTAATCAATTCTGTTTCCAAAACAGCCTAGGTTAGCATGACTGCATCTGTTTGATCATATCACAAAATCCTTAAGACATTAATCAGTCTCTATCTCAAAGCAACCCACCTATAAATCTTTGACTAACCCCATTCCCATAACAGTTCAGGTCAGCCTGACCCAAACCTACCTAAAATGGCTTAACCATATCTGTCATTGCCCTGCTCATGTCTAACTGCCTATCAATAGGTGGCCCTTTGACAAATCAGTCAAACTCTCTTTTCTATATTTTCCTAATCTCAGATTTGGGGGTAACACTAGACCTGCCCCCACTGGGTTGTCCATTAATGTCAACTTCACTAGTTAAACCTGGAGTGCCTGTTCTTTTGGATAGAAACCACTTTATTTGTTGCAATTGCCCCACTTAGAACTGAAGCATTTCTCCATTCCTAACATCTTAGGAGGGTGTCTTTATTGCATATAAGTAGTAGGATGCATACTAGTTAAATACTTGCTCACCCTCTGTACCCCTGTCCTCTCCAGCCCATCATCAGCCTTTCGCATTACACTCATTTTCTAACAAGACCACACAAGGAAATAAATTTTGGAAAACGTTTCTTGGAAGTAATGAACAGCTCACGATGCTATCCTGACGATATAGCAAAGGGGGTTATCATTCTAGAATGAATGTTTCTTCCAAATCAAGAGTAGCCAAACACATACAAAAATACTTTCTAAAAATCTGCCTAAACTCATAACATAATATCCCAAGAACTTGGGAAAGTAAAATCTTCGCTAACATTTCTCCATTATTAGCAAAAGCTGCCAAGACCAAGTCTTGACAGCTGTGCTGAGTGTGCAATTAGTCTTGAAGTTATTGTCTCTTTTGGAAGGACTCTGAAGAACTAAGAAATCATGAGTACTAAGACTCTGTAATGTCTAAATAGAAAGCACATTTTAATTGATTTCCTTTTGTTGAATATTTCACAAGAATACATTTGAAAATTTTCGGTAGATATGCTGTTTTGCTGTTAACATTTTTGAAAACTGGAAGAAAGGGAAAGAATAACTCATGATAATGGCAGCGTGCATAGCTGTGAGGAAGGCTCCCAAAGGACGCAGTAAAGATCAGCTTGAGAGCTTTATTTTACTGAGCATCTTTATTCATGGCTGTGAAAGGGGAACAAACAGCTCATTAATTACCCTCATCAGGAACATGATGCAAACACCTCTGAGGAAGATTATAATAAAAAGGGGATATAAATGCTAAAAGCCCAGATGCAAAATAGAGTGAAATGGACCTAAAATATGTGAGCTTATAAAAAAAAAAAATTCAAGCTCAATATGTGTGAAAAAAAAAACCAACAGAGTCTAGAAAGTGAAGGAAAAAAGCAACACTGATATTAACATTAAGTGATTGTGTGACCATTTAAAAGGAAAAGAGAATGTTCAGATGGTTTTAAATCAAAATTAAAAGTAAATGGATAAAATCATGAAAAGAAAATTTGATTAGACTATCATAAAACATTTTCTAGCAGCAAAATCTATTAAAGCATGGATTAATTTCCCTAGAGAGTTAAAATCTTTTCATTTGATTATCTAAAAATTAGCTTTAACAAAGCACTGGGAAATGGATAGTTTGGAGTTTAATCTATCCTGAATTGGCAGAGAAAGGCAGCCAGGATGATCCAATAAGTTGATCCAGTGTGTATTTCTAAACTTGTATTAAACATGACTAATCACTTGTTTTGTTCATATCTCCACTTGCCTCCCAGAATCTGAAACTGGCACATGTATATCTATAATACATACAGTGTGTTAAATAGTATTTAAACATATTGAATGCATTAAATACTTGGTCCAGCAAAAGCACTTTGTCAGACACTAAGGTCTCAGACACTCCCATTGTCTCCTGGGAAACACAACTAAACAATGAAAGATGCAACTAGAATTCTCTCCTACCCACACCACCACTACCATTAACTCCTTCAGTCATGTCTAAACTCCTTAATGCAGTTCACAAAGTGCTTGCTACCCTAAAACTCACATACAGCATGAGTCACTCTGCCACTCTTCCTCAGACACTCAGCATAGCCACGCTCATCTTTCAGCTCAGGAGTATTCAATGTCCTCTGATCACTTACACTGTTAACTCTGGAGTACATGTCATTTCCTCCTAAAGATTTTGCTACTTCCACTGTTTATGTAACATGACTTCCTATGGAGAGTTTACACTAAATTCATAGGTATAAATGAGTCACTGGCCTCATATACTCCCACAGCACCATGCTTTGATCAAAACACTTGTCCATGCCATATGTAATTATCCATCAACTTGTCTCTACCACTCTCCAGATTGGAGTTTATGAGAATATCTATCACTGTTTGGTTTCATACTATTTTATTGCCATACACCTTAGTTTCTGACACACAGGAATTCCTAAGACATTCCCTAAATGTGTATAGGTAACTCTCTATTGCAACCATAATCCCATGACACAAACCACTTTGTAAAATTAGTGGCTTCCAAGAATCTTTTATTCATGTTTTTGTGCATGCTAGTAAGCTGCAAGTTGGCTAAGTAAGCAGCTGGATGTGGCTGAACTTGGAACCAAGATGCAGATCAGGACTCTTTGTCATTTGGATTCTATGTCATGAGTGTTTAATTCTCCTTGGATGGATGAATTCACCAAGACATGTTATTCTACTTTAAAAAATGGCAGAAATGTGAAAAGGGTAACTGTAAATGAGCAATGTTGCTGAAAGTCTAGATTTGGAACTGACATGTTCATTTTTATTTATATTGCAGTGACCAAAGCAAGTCACGTGCACAAACCAGCATCAGTGAGTCAGGGAAATACGAGTCTACTACTAGAGAGGGAAAGAGTAAAGTCACACGGCAAAGTGAATGAAGTCGGGAAGAGTGAAGGATTCAAAATGGCAATCTCATCTCTCATAATTCAAACAAATTATGGTGGTACAATTAAAGTGTTACAGGAGCCACAGGAAAGAGCAATGTTTTTCATCAAGTCATGCTGCTGTCAAATGGAATAGGATGAATGCTTTGGTAAATTGTGAATTAACACTATGAACACCAAAGTATAAGTCCAGTGAGTTACCTTGTTTGAATAGTGGATTTTTTTACTCTTTAATTAGAGTGTTTGCCCAGTAAGAAAAAATAATTACCTGATGTACTTTATTAAGAATATTCAGTAAATTCAGTATGTCTATGTATTAAACAGCTGACTGTAGAGTTATCTGTAGTTCAAAATAGTTTTAAAAAATTAATAATGGAATAAAAACTATTAACAATCATTGATTTGTTTCAGTCCTTTTTTTTTTGTTTTTTATGGGGGGGTTTTTTGGTTCAGTCTTTTTATGACACAAATCCTACCCGTCATTTGAATTACACCTTATCAGAGGCTGGAAAACTTTGGATTTGTACCTTTACCATCCAGAAGGACAGATAAAGAAAGTAATTTAAATAGTTGGTTTACCTTCTTTATTATTATTATTATTTTTTTTGTAGAGACAGAGTCTCACTTTATGGCCCTCGGTAGAGTGCCGTGGCCTCACACAGCTCACAGCAACCTCCGACTCCTGGGCTTAAGCGATTCTCTTGCCTCAGCCTCCTGAGTAGCTGGGACTACAGGCGCCCGCCACAACGCCCGGCTATTTTTTGGTTGCAGTTTGGCAGGGGCCGGGTTTGAACCCGCCACCCTAGGTATATGGGGCTGGCGCCTTACCGACTGAGCCACAGGCACCGCCCGATTTACCTTCTTTAAAGTGACTTGAACCTCTAAACACCAAATTGAATATCTTTTACATGGATATACAGTACAGTAATAGCTTTTATGTCATTATGGACAAGGTGATTCTGGAGCATTAGAATAAAATGTATCTTGCATGTAGTTTACCCTAAACTATTATCCCAACACAGAGATTGCTTTCAGTATTTCTTTGTAGATGTCCACTGGACAACAGTATGGTTTAGTAGAAAGACTTCTGGGTTCTCACTGGTCTAAACTTGTCTTGTAACTTGGAGCTGCACAAAGGTTAATTGCATGGCCTTTGCAGGCACAACACCTGAGACCATCCTTCAAGGGTGTAGCCTGGGTCAAGTCATTCAACTGCTCCAATCCTGCAAAAGATAATAGCCCAATACACTCCTATCATGTGAAGATTCAATGGTAACCATGAGAGTAGAAAGGAAGCCTAGTGTTACCTTCATTATTTCTCTGCTAGCACTTAGCAGAGTGCCTGGCTAATAGTATACTTTTAGGTAATATTCATTGAATATATAAATAAATGGCTGTGAAACCAGCAACTTTTCTGATTTATGGAGAGAGTAGCCTTGATTATTTTCCTCAAATTTATGTTAAATTCTTTTAAAGGTTCCTTTTATGTTGACCCTATGATTTATCTTTTAAAGAGAAACATTTTTGAGAGCAAGGAAAGGCCATACTAATCAGTATAATGGAGAAATAGTTATAAAGTAGACCATTCTAGGCAATCAAGGCATTTGGAAAAACCTAGTTCTAGAAGATAAAAATCTTGCCTATATTCATGCCTAGGTGTCAACTCAAATGAATGGGTCCCTTACTTCGCTAGCCTTGTCTCTGAAAATGCTTACTAACAATTTACATGTTCATTATTCACATGCCAGTTTTGTTCTTCTTGTGCTTTAAATCTCAGAAATTTCTAGAGAAATAACCTTTTAAGTTTTCTGTACAGTATAACTGTTGTAGGCTGAATTGTATGCTCCCGAAGTGATTTGTTGAATTCCTAACCCCAGGACCTCAGAATGTGAGGACATTTGGAGAGAAAGTTTTGAAAGAGGAAATTAACGCAAAATGAAACAATATGGGTGGGCCCTAATCCACCCTTACACAAAGTTGAGTTGGACGAGGAACACACGCAGAGGAGAGACTATGTGAAGACGCTGAGGGAAGACGCCAGGCAAAAGCCTGGGAAAGAGGTCTGAAAAGCCAGCAACCCTGCTGACCCTTGGATCTCAGACTTCCAGCTTCCAGGATGGAGATTCTGGCAGTCAACCCAGTCAATGACTTTATTTGTTATACTTCATAACACATTATTTACGGCTCAGTGCCTGTAGGGATCTCAAGGAGGCTAGGGAGCCAGCCACATACATCGGAGCTGGTGGGTCCGAATCCAGCCCAGGCCCGCCAAACAACAATGACAACTACAACTAAAAAATAGCCAGACATTGTGGCAGGTGCCTGTAGTCCCAACTACTTGGAAGGCTGAGGCAAGAGAATTGCTTAAGACCAAAGAGTTTGAGGTGGCTGTGAGCTGTGACGCCACATCACTCTACCGAGGGTGACATAGTGAGACACTGTCTCAAACAAACAAACAAAAACATTATTTACATGATTATTTACATTATTTAACACAAGCTCTACCCCAGGTTTGCCTTGCCTGTATTTTCTGATTCTGTCACTTACTTTGGTAAACCTGCTTAGTATTTCAACATGAAACATGCTTTTGTATCTGGTACCAAAGCTTGATTATACAGTATAACTATCCATATTGTCATTACTGTAAGAAGATGAAGGGATACTACGTATTGTTATGTACAATAGCTATCACGGTGTTTAATAAAAGGAACTTTCTATCAAAATCAGAATTTCTTATCTTGTAGTTTCAGAAATGTTTGCTGGATGGTATTCAATGGATTATCAAATGGCAGCATATAATTTCTGTTGCACAAAGTAATTTAAATTGTATGCAAAATCATGTAATCAGAGCATGATTGTGATAAATACATTTTAGCCCATAGTTATCTGGCCTATTATAAGCAGAATTTAGTGAAAATTGATGAAGATGTAAAGCAGTTGATATTTTTGGGTTAGTTGTGGGCCAACTAATGTAATTTTTCAGCCATCTGACATAATTATTGATATGCTACATTGCACAAAGTCTCAAAATTATTTTCTTAAATTAAATATTTTCTTAAGTACATATATTTATATAAGTTTCTAAGAATGTTACACAATGCTTGATAATAATACTTTGGATTCATTGTTGATTAATATTCTCATTCTTTATCACCAATAAACAAATCATCTTTTCATTTAATACAGAGAAAGGCAGCAATTGAAAATACATAGTGAATACGGTATGATAAAGGTGCCCTCTAGCCCATTGTTTAGTTTTTCAGGCAAGACACATTTCCACATCATGAATGAATCCTTCCCTTTTCCTTTTCTTGTCTTTTCTTGTTTCTAGCCTTTTCCTTTCTGTCCTTTTCCTTCAGTTTTGGATTTATATCAGGTCAATTAAAAGATACATCTATTTTTTCTGACCTCTGGTTTTACACACACACATATAAATAATTAAGTGATTTTATTTGATAAATTAAGAAATCATTTTTATTTTAAAAAAATTTCAAACCATAAAACCTCAAGTTCATATTTTTGAATTTATGTTTTTTTTCTTTTATTACAGAATATTACAGGAGTATAAATGTTTTGGCTACCTAAATTGCTTTCGTACAGTCTGAGTCAAATTTATAAGTGTGACCATCACCTAAGTAGCTTGCATTGTACCTGTTAGGTGTGAATTTATGCCTCTCTTCTCTCCTCCCCACCTGCTTGCTTTCCATTGAGTTTTCCTACCAAAATTTTCCTTGAGTATTGATCTGTTAGTTCCACGGGAGGCCATTTTTCTTAGTGAAGATTTGTAAGAATGGAATGCCAAGCACTACCTGGTGGTGTTATGAGTTTAAAATGTAATGCTGGCCAGACATGGTGCTCGCATCTGCACCTCTAGCACTTTGGGAGCCTAAAGCAGGAGGATTAGTTAAGGTCAAAAGTTTGAGGCCAGCTTGGGCAATATAACAAGACCTTGTCTCAAAAAAAAAAAAAAAAAAGGAAAAAGAAAAAATTACTCAAGTTTGGTGGTACAAACCTGTGGTTCAGGCTATTTGGAAAGCTGAAGCAGGATTGCTTGACCCAGGAATTTGAGGATGCAATGAGCTATAATTGTGCCACTGCACTTTAGCCTAGGCAGTAGAGCAAGACCTTGTCTCTAAAATAAATAGATAATCAAATAAATAAATAAAAATATAATGAAAAGTTTCTTTGGCAATTCTTAGATTGAGAACATAAAAGGATTTAACACATAATCATGGTGTAAATTATAAGTTTACATTAAAGCACTGCAGGTGGTGCCTGTGGTTCAAGGGAGTAGGGCGCCGGCCCCATATGCCAGAGGTGGTGGGTTCAAACCCGGCCCCAGCCAAAAACTGCAAAAAAAAAAAAAAAAACCTGCAGAAATTATAATAGGAAAATAGTAAAAAAAAGAAAAAAAGGAAAGTTAATATAGTTTATATCAGAAGTTTCTTTAGTTTTTTTTTTTTTTTTTTTTTTGGTAGAGATTATCTCACTGCTGCCCAGTCTGACCTTGAATTCCTGGCCTCAAGCAATCATCTCACTTTAGCCTCCTCAAATGCTAAGATCAGTGAAGTAAGCCACTGTGCCTGGCCAAGAAATGGATTTTAAAGCATAAAGTAATAATAAAGAGAAAAAGGTTACTACATAACCATAAAATATTTAACTAGGATGCAATAGCAATTCTAAATTTTTATTTACCTAATGACATAACAGCAAAGCATGTTAAACACAAACCAAAAAGGGAAAAAGGAACACCTCAACCATCTTAACAGAAAAAAAGTGACCTGACTCTCTGGTTTTGGGGATTAAGCAGAAGAACATACTTGACCGATTGGGTTTATATACAATGCTGTACCAATAACTTCAGAATACATATTCTGGCACAAGCACAAATGGAACATTTTAAAATTATACTACTTGTGGTGCCATATAGGATAAAAAAAAAAAGGAAAAAATAGGAAAAGAAGACATAGGCTAATACTCTTTATAAATCAGTGGTTCTCAACCTTCCTAATGCCGCGACCATTTAATACAGTTCCTGTGGGCTGCGACCCACATTTTGAGAACTGCTGTTATAAATAATACTGAGTCAAAACTATCTTAATAGTTCAGTGATAAGGTATTATCAGTAAGATTTTACAGCCTTATCAATAATAAAATGAAAATATAAAGTGCTAAGATGTCAATCACATTGAAGATACGTAACATATTTGTGGAGAAAATTAAAAGAATTGAATGTTATTAAAGGAAACCTAAAGAAATTGCAAGCTGGACTATGTTTGGAAAAAAATTATTTACTATAATAATCGTAATTATAATTAATAGATTCAATGATATCCCAACAAAACACAGGTTTGGAAGCGGCATGTCTTAGAAGCTGATTTTAAAGTTTATATTGAATACCCAAGGATTTGGAAGAATGAATTGGGGGAGCTTAGTATACCAGATAGATGGGCAGAGACTATAAAATGTAAAATAGAACATCCTTTGAATTCCAAATAAGAGACTTTCTCCCTGGTAAATTATGCTCAGACAGCCATGCAACACAGTGATACCTCCTTTCCATCTCTGAATTTTCAATGCCACCATTTATTGTTTTTAATTTGTCAGATATTGAGATGAATTTTTTTTTTCCAAAACTGTGTCTCTGATCTACTAAAATGACCTAGGAGAATATACTCATGTATTTCTCCAAATGGGCTGTATAGTACTTTGCGCACAATATATTCTAAAAAGGGGATGTCATCTCCATACATGTATATAAGATACATGTTAGATATGGAAAAATTGGTTGGCTTGAGTATCAGCAAATGTCATGTAGCCTTTCAGTTCCCACAAAGTCATTTGTCTCCAAATTTCCTCAGATCCTTGGGAATTAATGGCTGCTTTAGAGAATTGCAATATTTCTCCAACTGAGGTTTAGTTTGTTCTTGCTCCTTACTAATTTGATTATTTCATACACTTATTATGTTCATAGACTCTTGGCTCTTGAGTCTTCATTGGGCGTTCAGGTCTTATTTCCTTCTTATTTCTTTGGCACTGTGCTTTCCTGATTCTCATACACTAATGTAGTTTTGACCAATGGTTTTAACCACCATCTTGAAAGATGTATTTTGTACAATGTTATTTTTTTTTTTTATGAAGGCAATAAGTAGCATTTGTGGTGGCAAAAGGTCCTATGCTCAAACAAATTTGAAAACTCTTAGAACAAGTAAGCTGGAAGAGTACCTTCTAACTCAGTTGTAATAAACGGGTTGTACATTTTGTAGAAGAGAATAAAGATGGTTAGTCTTTCTCAGAGCTGTTTAGAGTGCCCTGCAAACACTTGCTGATTGTCATGTTGTAAAACTCCCAATTCTGGCCACTTTCTGCTTTCCCAGTGAAGTGACTGTGATGATAAAGTGAAAAGTCATGATGTCTGTCCTGAGCTACATCAAATGTGATTCTATAAATAATCTGAAGCTTCCCTACCTACATTTGACCCCTTAAATCACATGGAAGTTCTTTTCCATCTAAACACTTCACAGAGAGATATAATTGATTCAGTGACTCACCATGGAAAATTAAGTCAACGTAACATTTTGAGGATCTACTGTGCGAAAAACACTGTGAGATGTGCCAGGAGTCCATAAATAAATAGAACTCAATTCTTGGTCTTGGTCTTAAAGAGTTCATGATTTGCTTGGGATGACAGCGTGACAAATGGATGAACATAATATGTTATGGTTAGCCCTGGGACCAAAGGAGGAACACACAAACACATCGCTATGGGAATGAACCCAAATGCCAGGGCCTGGCTCACTGAGCAGCTCAGGGATGTTCAGTGGCTAGAAGAGATGATGTATGGTGAACTTCTTTTGGCTTCCTGCTCAATTTATAACCCATCTCTAAGGATTGTCCATAGCCTTAAAGGCTTCATTTTTCTGTAGCCGCAAGTACAATGAAATCAACCCCTCTAGTGGTTGATGGCATTGGGGTAGCCACCTGGTCTGCTTGAGCCAGCTTTGAACAGAGAGGCTACAGAACTTTATTCGTGAGCTTAGACAGAATCAGTGACTAGTAGCATCCGTTTAGAATCTGGAAATGAATTCAGTACCTGGCTCAAAGAGAGCATAAGACATGATGCTGAGCCATTATTTCTTGAAGAAAGCAGAACAAAGAGACTACATATTCCTGGAGAGTAACAGAAAAATAGGCTTCCTGGAAGTGTAGTGGCCTTTAGTTCTCAGTACCAGGTCCCTTGAGACTACTGCTGTGCACTTTAACCATGCTTCTTATTGCCTACTCTTATTAAAAAGATATTGCTTGACTAGATTAAAGAATCCTACGATAGCAAAGGAACTTACAGACAGGTATTGAAGTAGAAAATGATCACTTATTTGTGAAGCTGTGGTCCAATTTGTGTGTGTGTATGTGTGCACGTGTGTGTGTTCAAAGAGAGGGTAATAGAGAGGGAGTGTGTAAGTTTTCCTCTAATTATTAACAAAATAATAACATGTATCTGAAGGTGTTCTGGTTTATTTTATTATGCAAGAGGGACATTGCCTAACAATTGCAGTCAATGTAACCTGGCTTATTGTACCCTCAATGAATCCCCAACAATAAAAAAAAAAAGAGTTTATTATTTTGATTTAGGCACATATCATAAATGGCACTTTAATGATATTTCTTACCCATATAGAAAATCTATTGTAATTTGTTTCCTAAATTCTTAATCTCATGCTTTTTATCCTATTAAATATAGAATTCAAATGGTACAACTCTGCCCCAATCTTGTAAGCAAAAAATATTCTTGTAGACAAAATGTTCACTTAGCCAGGCATAGTAGTAAGTGCCAATAGTCCCAGTTACTCAAAAGGCTGATACAGGAGCATTGCTTAAGGCCAAGAATTCCAATATACCTTCCTCTATGATTGTACCTGTGAATAGCCACTACACTACAGTCTACATCCCCAACACAGTGTGATCCAGTCCCTATAAAACCAAAATGTTTGGACATCTAAGTGTTGCAAGATATAGGCATTGTGGGCTAGAAGAGTGTTTTTTTTTTTTGCATTATCTCTAGGTTGGTGTAAGTGTATAGTTCTGTCTGCATTTAAACCAAATAAGAATCATCTGTTGGATACTTAAGAAATTTTTAGCTCTGAAGAGTATTACATGATACCACTCAGAATAGATTAAGGATTATATGTATGTACTGAGGGGTAAATGCTATTGGATTATAATCTTGGTTTAAACATTTATGTGCAATTGTCAGAAATCAAATTCAGATGTAGAACAGACTTTAAAAATGAAACTGTGGAAAAGGGGGAGTTACTCCTTGGTGAGTATAAAGTTTCAGTTACACAAGATTAAAAATAAGTTTTGTAGTTCTACTATACAATGCTGTGCTTATGGTGAACCACATTGAACTGTACACAAAAATTTAAGAGGAGATTACATGTTGTTATTTTTTACCACAATAAAAAAGGTTACCCTTAAATGTTATTTTAATAACTAATGAATCTCAAAGCCTTGTAGCTCATAGTACATAACCAACTTTGCATCACGTAGAACCTGGAGCAGAGGAGGAGAGCAATCACTGTCAGTCTATTACCATTTTCATGTCCGGTAATTTTTCTATTAGAATTTCTTTATTGTCTAAAAACTAACTCAAGATTTCAAAATAGGGCCAGAAACTGGCTTCATCCTATGTAGAAGCTGGCTGAAAGTCAGGTCAGTAACAGATGTGCAGAAAGTTGATAAGAAAGCAAACTCAATGTGCTCCACACATATCTTCACTGCACCAAACAGCTGCAGGAAAATGGAATCAAGAGAAAAAACAATTGACTCAAATTTCCAGATGTTTAATACAGATGTCAAAATGATTAAATAAAAACGTAGTTTCCATTCTAATGGTAAATAGAATTCATAGCCAAAATCATTGAAAATAATTTTTTCAAATTATAATTTGACATTTAAATTAAAGACATTTAATAAGCAAATAGTATCTTGTCAGATTATAAATTTCTCATTATAAGATGCTTTATATAACCCTATACAAAATTTTGACTTTATTTACTGGTAAAAAGGGGATTTAGAAGAACCAAATGTCCCCGAGTCCCAATTTTGAAATATGTTGTTTTATTCAGTGGGGGAAAAAGTCACCAAGAACCACCATTCCACATAATTGTGATTATTAATCACCAGTACAAAATTAGTCATTACCCAAGAGACATGACCTCTAAAAACAAAATTATTTGAGAATAGAGTCATTTTAAAAAGCCTTAACTTTACACGTTGTACCAAATAGCTACACATAGACCTTTTCATATAATATCTTGGTGAAAGGATTTGTCTAATAAATGACTATTATTGGAGAAACTATACAACTTCATCAATCTATCAAAATCAACATATATTGATATGAATATATATCAATACATATGAATCAACATATTATTAATAAAATGCTATGGTTAGCTTCCAGCAATTTAATCTGTATTATTCATTTCCCTTCCATACAACAGCCTGTTCACTAGGTGCTGCAGTGGCTTGAACACTGACCACAAATATGGAGGAAAAATTCATACAGCCAGTTAAAGCCAGGCTTTGGGTGACTTTAATGGAAACAATTTAAAATCCAGTAGCAACCACATGAGAATGTCAACAACTAAATCACTAACCTCTGCAACCTGCATTTTTTCCTACTGTTCTTAGGTGCTCTTATAGTCCTTGGAAGAATTCGACTGTTTATATTAGAATCAAATCACCTGGGATGCTATGAGAAATCTTGCTTAGCTGAGTCAAGAAGCACTTATGCTAAAACAACTCATTTCAACTAGGTTTTGTTTACTTTCTTTCTTTTCTTTTTTCTTTTTTTTTTTTTGAAAGGAAATAAATGCCATACATTAAGAGACTCGGAAAATAAGCACTTTATTCTCCTGATCTTTATGGAATCAGAAAATCATAAATCTTCATTTTTCTCGCAGGGAGCAATGCAGAGTAATGATTTGAATAGTCTTCTGTAATGGGTTATGAGTTAATATGATTAAAAAAGAGCTAGTGCAAGTATTCAAAATACTACCAGCAAGTATGTCTATCCTAAATGCATGTATGTGCGTGGATAAACATTTAGTTTTTTCATTAAACAATAGAAACAATAAAAATGAAAATAAATCAGAGGCAGTAAAATGTGATCATTAACAAGATGAGCACTCCAGTAAGTGAAGTAAACAGACAGCTAAATAAGACAATGCATTTTTGCATGTTTAATGATAAATCATTCTTATCTTGGAAGTAAAGCTAGTAGAACACATTTGCAATGGCTACTTAGTAGATTTTTTTTTTCTTTTTTTTTTTGTAGAGACAGAGTCTCACTTTATGGCCCTCGGTAGAGTGCTGTGGCCTCACACAGCTCACAGCAACCTCCAACTCCTGGGTTTAGGCGATTCTCCTGCCTCAGCCTCCCGAGTAGCTGGGACTACAGGCACCCGCCACAACGCCCGGCTATTTTTTTGGTTGCAGTTTGGCCGGGGCCAGGTTTGAACCCACCACCCTCGGTATATGGGGCCGGCGCCTTACCGACTGAGCCACAGGCACCGCCCTACTTAGTAGATTTTTGATAGTTTTTCTACTATTGAACCTTCTTTCGGAATTAATATAGTTAGTATCAATTTTTATTTTATAAGATATTAAGATATATATAAGATATAATCAAAAAACAAAATTTACTTATATCTCCATGGATATATTGCATTCATTTCATCTTCACCAGTAAAAAATTGTGTTCTCAGCAGATGTGGTTATTTCTTCAGAGATCCTACAGATGTTTAAAATCATTTGATTTCACAACAGAATGCTTCAATTAATACTATTTGGGAAAAATAGGACTTCTGGCATCATGTAGATTGAAAAAACAGATAATTACATCAACTAAATGTGTTTTTATCCAGTGTTTTATCCTTATAGCAAACAATTCTTGAGTAGATTGAGACAAATTAGGTTTCTTAATATAGAGCAGATATTCAGGGAATAACATCGTGTTTTCAGTCTAAATGCACCTTGAGTTTTCCAATGATCAAGATTTGTCCAGTTTTCCCATCTTAGTTTGACATTTTTCAACCCACATTTGAATAATGGTAATGAAGTTAAGCCTGGACTTTGTCATTATTTCTGGAATTTTCAAACATGTTGAAGAGTCACGTCTCTGCAAACATTTATGTCTCCAGAGCTTTAGCAAACTTTTCTTTAAAAATTAATAAGCTAAGAATTGCTAAGATTTACAGGATAGAAAAGGAGAATATTAAATAAAAAGTAGAAATGGTTTGAATCCCATTGGTCTAAATAACTTCCTTCACATGCCAAAAACAATGGCTAAAATAATCATGTGATCACATTTCCTTTCCTTTTTCTTTTGTTAAATGTTTGCTATTTTCGGGGAGCTTCTTTTAAAAGATGCTGCCAAATAGATCATTTTAGATCACCATCCAGAGTACATTTCTTACATTATTTTCCCAATTGCTTTGCAAAGTAGTGTAGAAGAATTTGAGAGAAATGACTTTAGGACAAGTGATTTTTATGAGGAAGGGAGATGTAGGAAGTGTCTTCAAGATTGGGTACCATTTGAAGGACAGGGTGCCTTCAGGTGGTCAATTTGCAGAGGTTCTACTGTATATTTAAACTTCATGTTGAGGCTTTAATGGGATGGCAAAAAAAAGGCTTTCCCCAGAACTTTCGAGGTGAGCATCTTCTTGCATCCTATGTGATGAATATTTGAAAAAGCTTGTTTTTCATCTCCCTAATGTTATTGAGTCAATACAAGATAATTAAGATACTAGAAATTTATATGAATTTCAATGAATTTATAATGTGTAAATCTTAGGACATTTGGATATCTCACCCTACATAGAAACAGATCCATGGAGCCAAAGCTCATGAGAAACTACTGACCAGGGTAAAAGGAATAAAAATTCAGAGCCTGGATCTTCTGTAGGAGATTTTGTAACACAACATCCTCCTGAACACTGTAGTTTAGGAGGTGCTTTTGTGTGAAGACGACAAAAAACGGGGAGAGTGGAGACAGTCCGCCCTCACTATTCACAGGAGTTGGTTCCAGGATCCCTGTGGATACCCAAACCCACAGGTGCTTAAGTCCCTTGTATAAAATGTCATAGTATTTGCACAGAATCTATGCATATCCTTCTGCAAACTTAAAAGTCATCTTTTGATTACAAATAATAACTAATACTAAATAACTGATGTAAATAGTTTTATACTATATTGATTTTACTGCTTTAATTGTGGTATTTTATTTCTTATTGTTTTTTAATTATAGTTTTTTGAATATTTGCTGATTTACACAATTTAAATTTAAAAGGAACGTTTAAATCCACCGAAGGCTACTCTATTTGGTAGACTCTGCAGGTATGCAAGGGCCGACGCTACTACCACTCAAGGGCAAAGTTACAAAGGTGCTTTGGATGAGTTATTCAAATTCTTGTAATGTCAATTTTCTACTTTTTAATAAGGGATAAACAATAACTACCAAAGTGGAGTTTCTGTGATAGCTTTTAAAAATTCTAAAACAATTTTGTATTGGTCACAATTTCTCCAGAGAGACAAAATCAATATATTT
Organism: Nycticebus coucang; assembly: GCF_027406575.1. NCBI lineage: Eukaryota > Metazoa > Chordata > Mammalia > Primates > Lorisidae > Nycticebus > Nycticebus coucang. The sequence continues at coordinate 17,881,525 of NC_069795.1, forward strand.
AGATATGTGGAGGATAGATTAGTGGAATTAGCTCATGTGATTATGGACGGTGGCCACTGTGTAAATCATGGAGTCCAAATGCTGAGGAATCTGGTGGTGGTGTCCAAGGACAAGACAGGAAGAAGACAGAGTAACATGTTTGCTTTTTTTTTTTTTTTTTGCAGTTTTTGGCCGGGGCTGGGTTTGAACCCACCACCTCCAGCATATCGGGCCAGTGCCCTACTCCTTTGAGCCACAGGTGCAGCCCAAAATATTTGTTTTCTCTCTGTTTTCTTTTACCCAGCAGATGGATGATGTGCACCCATATTGAGGGTGAATCCTCCCCACCTACTCCATTCAAATTCACATGCTAATCTCCACTGGAAACACCCTCATAGACACACCCCCAAATAAAGCTTTACCAGGTTTCTGGGTATTCCTGAATCCAGTCAAGGTGATAGCTAAAAGTAACCACAGATAGTTAGTGTTCTTCTTGTAATGGGACAGGCAATATATGTGCATCTTCCAATCCATTATACAAGCATCTCCTAAGCATTAGAAGGGCAGTTACCACATAGCTGGAGGTTCCCTCATGCTGTTGAGGAAGCAGATTTGTTTGAAATGAAATAGCTGCTCTTGGCAGTGCAGAAGCTTTGACTTAATAAAAATTAAAACTGAAATGAAATGGCTGGAGTTCTGTGATACTTTTCAGCCTTCTCCCTGCAGAGCAGGCATGTGAGACAACTCTCCCCTGCTGTCCACATCTACATGGACTGGCTTTTCCTCTTTCCTTTTCCAGGCCAACTGTGCGATTCAGCAGCACTTCATTTTAATTATGTATGTGACTTTTACCTTTGGTTTTGTGCATCTTGGGCTGATGAGGGAGCTAATTCCCTGTGAGATGACCTTTGTTAATTGGAAAACAGGAGCCCGTGGGTTTCCCTTCCACCAGTGGACAACTGAGTAGAGGATTCATTGAAGGGACAATTCTGAGGCAGCCCAGTTGTTCAAAGTGATATCAACTCAAGAATTCCTAGCTTGGCTTCACTCCTAACCCCTGTTTTCCCCAGTCACTCACAATGAACTACCTGCATTTAAGCCTTTGTTGCTGACTCGGCTTTGAGGACCAGAGGTTGGAGGAACTCCAGGATAAAGGGAAATCAAGTTACTAAGGGCTTAACTAAAACATGTCAATGGGATGGTGACATTCCCCCAACAGGGGAAAGAAAGATCATTATTTTACCAAATGATAATATGAATAGTAAAAACATTAATACATTTTATATTTGTTAATATTCATAATTAAATTAAAAAGTTTAATAGAAACATTTAAACCTACTTAAGCTACTGGTGAGTCAAACAATTAAGGCAACTATGTCCAAGTTACTGTCTTCTAAGAGTGAAGGTTATCTGTTGTTTTTCATTATATTCAAGTGGCATGAAGCCAGAACATTGAGGACTTATGGAATTTCCTTACTGTTTTATTTGGCAGAAATTCGTAGTACAATATGAATCCAACTACCTCCAACTGATGCTTTATCTTTTACATAAATCATGTACAGAGAGTTTCAGGGAGACACGAGCTAATGAAAAAAATCAATGCCTTTTTTTCATAAAATAAATTTAAGAAAACTTCCATCACAGTGGTTCTCTGAACATTTTCTTTCTCTCTAATTCTTAAGAAACAAGGTAATTTTAACAACTAACAACATGGATTATATTTGTATATAGTCCCTCTTCGGTTTAGCCACAAGAATAATTGTAGTCTATTTTACTATTTTTGTTGCAAGTCATCTCATCCTACATTTTTTTCTTTTGTTTTTGTCCACATGAGCATACGTAAATAATGACCAAAACACTTGTCAAATGGACCTGTGAATTTTAAGTCCATACACTTCAGGACTCAGGTTGTGGACATTCAACTCTCCACTGACCATTCACAAGGAATAGTTATGTGGTGTACAACCTTCACAGCCATGCAGTGACCCTGACTCCTCTGTCCTCTCCCACCTGTTCCATTCTATATTTCTCAAGATTACACACTTAACAAGTTCAAGAGCTATTTGTGATTCACACCCTGGATTTTGATCCCTTGATTCTGTGTTCTTAATCACTACAATATGTTTTATCTTGATGTAAACAAATCCTTACTAGAGTATAAAAGGAGCATTAACACGGAGACAAAATCAAAAGACCGTGCATCAGATACACAGAGAAAAACACCTTTAAAGCAACAGTACTGTCGTCAATTAATAATATTAATCAATTGCTCTTTGACTTTTATGTGATGTCTATATATGCAAAACTAGTAAGATACGTTAAAAAGAATTCCTATGGATGAGAAAAAAGTATGATAGGCTGAAATGTCAAGAAGATTGTTGACATCTTGATCACTGTCTTAATCTGCGCATCTTTGTCTATTTGATTCATGCATTATTAGCACACAGCTATACTATGAAATTCAGGCCACCCACATTTTATTAGAGTCTTATAAACTTTGGCAAGAATTTGAAGTAATGTTACAACTTATATTGTGCAGATTTATTAACATATCTTCTTCCCCATTTTACAGTAAACTCCTATTTATTATAGACATATAACACACAGAGGCAGTTGGACATTTTGATGTTTTACATAAGCACAATATGTTTATAATTTAGGCTTCCCACTTCAGGTGACCTCTAATAGGAACACCCACTGTAAGCTAAGCTATGAACACAGGTGTAAGTTAGGTAGGCTCTTACTTAACCAGGCTCTTGGGTGGATTAGTGGGGAATATTTAGTTAAAATGATAAAGTAAATCCAGTTTCTCCCTTTAAATAAGATATGTCTCACTAACCAAAAATAACCATGAAAGTAAAGTCTCAAGATACAATGGTGAACATAATTTTTTTTTTAACAGAGAAAGTTTGGTCTGGTGAGGTCTGCCAAACAAAAGTATATCTAACTGAACCACATATTAGCTGTAGTAGCATTTTTTCATTAGAATATGTCTACACAGAGTTATTAGCTAAATTGAGCATTTTGTTTCAAAAATCAGCCACATGATGATTGTGTTGAGGGTTAAGAAGAAATTCTATCAGATCGGAAATAAGGATATAAATCAAAAAACAAGATGTGTGAATATGTGTAGGTATGCATAATTTGTAGGTCAACAGAAATCTAACCAAACCCCCCAAATCAATTTTCAGTTGTGGCAAATGTTTTCTATTTTTATTATATTTTGTATACTACTTAATTTATATGCACATATCATTTTAGTTATATTTTGCTTACAATTTTAATTTTAAAATTCTTTAAAGGATTTAGTATGTTGAAATATGAAACTTCCTTTGTCTTTTAACCTCTATTTTACAGTACTATTTGTAATGTGTACCTGCCCAACTATGTAATCACATAAAAATGAACTGAAATTTCATACCCTGTTCATTTTAAGAATTGTGTGCCAAATTTATACTTACTCAATATAGAGAGTTATCTAAAATATCACACTAATGATAAAAGACCCTAAATTGTTTTGAATTTGGTTATGGAATGGTATTTTATTGGCACATTAATTCTATTATATGATAAGTATTTATTAAGCACCTAGTTATGTACAAGGGATAGTTTAGTAAGCTCACACTTTTAGGGAGAGGTTGAGGCCTAAAACAAACAAGATGTATAATGATATAGGACAGTCAGTGTTTAAAAATAAAACAGAGACAGGTATAGGGTATAATGGTGTGAGCAGGCAGCTATGATTCCATGTAGAATGGATAAGGAAACCTAGAGAGACATCTGAACAGAAATCCAGAGAGAGTAAGGGATTGGTGTTTTTATTTAATCTATAACAGAATTCAATATTCAAAAAATTAAATGGAGACATTCCAAGCGATGACAAAATACAGTCTGTGGTCATACCTGCGGGGAAATGCAACTAATGGTAGGCGGTTAAGAAGTTTTGAAATAGAGAGAGCTAATGGATTGTGAAGTGTCTCGTGTTAAAAGTGGTGGAAATCCCTGAGAAGAAGGTGGGTAACTGATGTTAATGCTCCTCAAAGCTGGGGAGGCCAAGTGCATGATTTTAGTTCTTTGCATAACAAAGCTCCTTCTTTGTGAACCATTTTTTAAATGTATACTATGAACGTTTGAGATGCATGCACGGCTGCACAACCAGTAAAACCCACTTGTATTAAAGTAAATGAAAGTGATACTGAGTTCCAGGAGAAACCGTCTCGCGGGCGGGCGAAGGAGAGGCCCTGGATGTCCCTGGCAGACCAGCTCTTAGCTGACCTAGAAGAGGCGGTGGAGGAGGGAGGAGGAGGCAGCTTGGGGAGAGGAAAAGGAGCCAGAGGTTGAGGACGTGCAGGAAGAGGCACAACTGGATCTTTCTGGGGATTCATCAAGCGCATCGCCAGGCTATGGGCAGCAAGCTGTTTGCACAGATTCTGATGAGATTGAGGAGCACATCAGCCGGCCAAAGCTTCGGAAGCGACAGGGCAGTGGCGGCAGCCCCCGAGTACAGATCATGGTGGACGCCAACGACCGGACTGGAGATCCAGAAGGAGCTGAACGTCATCCCTAAGTTTGCCCGGGATAAGTTCTCGGAGAGATTCCTTGAGCTGGAGCCCCCGGTCCCCAGTGCGCTGGGTGACATCCGCACGGTCGAGAAGCTGGGCCACAGCCTGAACAAACGCAGGGACAGCGAGAACCTGCAGCACGTCCTGACAGCGCCACTGTCACGGTGGTCAGCGTGGTGTCGCTGCCCGGCGGAGTTGGAGCTGCTGGCGGAGGTGCGCACGTGGCGCTGGACCTGACTGCCTCCAAGCTCCGCAGCCACGGGTGTGTGGAGTCCCTCATGTCCCTTACCGCGCCCAACCTGTCTATCATCATGATCATCGCGGCATCCGCGGCCGCCAAGATCACGGACGTGGCCTGCGGCCTGACCAACCCCGCCCGGAGCCAGCCAGCAGCATCCTGCTGCTCAGTGTCCAGCGCAGGACGATATCCGGCCTCTCATCTCCCTCCTGGACGCCCCACACAGCTACATCTACCCCAGTGGCAACGCGCAGTCGCTGCCCGGATCTCCAGAGAAAAGCGGCCAGCCTGGCGGCCGCCCAGTCTACCCTAGCAGCCCACGTGGACGGTTTCCAAGAAAGCACCGACGGGAAGGTGGGCTACGAACTGAAGGATGAGATCAAGCTCGAATTTGACAAGTGGCAGGAGGTGAGGCCCCTGCCGGCGCCTGGGCTGCCGAGCGAAGGAAGCCGGGCGGCCGTAGGTACCGCAAGATGACAGAGACCCAGCAGCAGGCCCACTGCGTGAGCTTCGGAGAGATCGGGAGGACCTGGCCCCAGCCCCGGCCATCTGGGCCAGTCAGGGAGCAGACACGTGAGCAGACACAGGTGAACGAGGCCACCAAGGCCAGGATCTCTGACACCAGGGCAGACCCTGCAGAGGCAGAGCGTGGCGTACCGTGGGAAGTCGACCATCTGCCGCAGCTCCTCGGAGAAAGCCTCCAGTGCGGCCTTCACCCGGCTCCAGGGCCTGGAGACTGTGAACCACAAGTACTTCTCCAGCATGGCTGAGTTCCTCAAGGTCAAGGTTGGGAAGAGTTCATTGTGTCCACCCGAGTGGCTGCACGCATCCAGGGGGTCTGTCCCGTAAAGGCAGACAGAGGCCCAGCCTTTCTGAAGGGGGTTGGGATTGGGCCAGGAGGTTCCGGAGGGGACAGCCTGACTTTCCCTGCCCTGTGTCCCAGTGCTGGACTGCCCGGGGTGGCCTGGGAAGAAGTCCAGGTGGCCTCCCTCAGCCCCAAGAGCACTGTTTCATTCAGGGAGAAGAGGGGGTTTTCATCAGGCCTTGTCTGTTTTATTTTAACCAGGAAAGGAGATGCTTTGGGGGGGAAAGAGTGCAATTAAAACCACATCACTATTCTTGAGATACTTTACTAAAATACCCGCAACAAAGAGGTAAGTGAAGTGACGGTTATGTTGAGCAGTTTGATGTAAACATTCCACATCATATATCAAATCAACACATTGTACCCTATAGATGCATTAATGTACACAGTTATAATTTAATAAAAAGAATAAAGACATGGTGAAAAAGAAAAAGATAGAAAGTAATATCAATAAATCTTTCTATATCAAATAGTGTAAGTAGTTTTCTAAGTAAATAATGAGGCTTTGGCCAGTAACGTGTTGGGATTATCTTCTGCAAGAGAGTGCCACATCTAAGGGGCTGTAATTCCTGACAAAGACATACTTCAACTCAAATGTAAGGTCAGAGAGAGAAAGAAATTGCAAGCCTCCTAAGTTCCAGGTTAGAACTCTCCTGTGTAAAGCCCCACTGTCACAATCCCAGCCACGCACACCGGAGGAGAGAGGCCCTAGATGAGCACACACGGCCACTACAAGACTTCTGGCTACTTGATCTGGCTTCCAGAACTGACTGAAATCTATTTCTCCCTCTCCTACTGACTTAGCCTGACCAGAACCCTAACATGGTCACCCTCTGCTGTGGTCTGAATATTTCAGTTTCCCTCAACATTCATGTGTTGAAATGGAACTCCCAGTATGCTGGCGTTGGGTGTGGAGTCTTTGGAAGTTCCTGAGAAAGGAACTTTCTATATGGGATTAGTGCCCATATAGAAGAGATGGGAGACAGTCTCTTCCATGATGTGAGGACACAGCAATAAGGCGATACCCATGACCCAGAATGCCGCCCACACCTGACACTGAACCTGACGGCATTTTGATCTTATGCTTTCCAGCCACTAGAACTACAAAAAATAAATTGCTATTGTTTATAGGCTACTCAGTTTATGGTATTTTACTATAGCAATCCACATGGAAGGGTGGAGTGCACAGGAGGTAAGGCACTGGCATCTGGTCCCATGACCCGGAGGGTGTGGGTAGGGGCCAGGTGTCTGTGCCCACCAGTCAGACCAGTTCCCTTTGAGCAACTGGAGAGATACTCTGACCAGAAGCAGCATAAAGGGCTGCTTTATATATTATTTAAAACTAAACTTATACTTTATTATTATATATCTAATACGTTTTACCTATTGTTTGGGTGAGTCTATGTGCTGGAAGAATTGTTCATTTTTTTTTCTGCCTTTGGAATGAACAGTGAAGAATTCCTTTATCTGAGGGAACTTGCTTCAGCGTCATGAACCACCCTATTTGACTCTCACATCAACTGAATGGAGTTGATATAATTATAATCCTCATTTTAGAGACCAAAATGAAATCGAAGCCGACATTCAGTGATGTGCCCAAATTCAAAGAGTTAATGTTTGATGGAGTTATGATATGAACCCAGATATTGGGTCTGCAGACCCCGTATGTTTAGCCACAAAGCTAAGCTGACCCTTGCCATGAATTATTGTGACCCTACTTCATCTCAGTAGGCCCACTGACAAGTAACTTGTACAATGCATTTTCGAGTTACTCATCAATTGCAATTAATTATGCTAAAATGATTAAAAACATCACTTATGTCAACAGGTCCAACCCACCATTAGATAAGCATTAGATGAGATGAGAGTTGGTATTCCTTTCACCTTTTATCAGTCTTTCAATGCAGACTGAATCCAAGGCAATGAACCACTTTTGTTGGAAACCACAATATTTTAATTTGTGTAAGTAGACTTCAACCCAAAAGCTTCTTAACTTTGAAAAATTAATTCCTCTTCCCTCCCCTTCGTAAGCCCATAGTTGGTTTTCAGGCTAGAATGACATACTCAAATAATTCTGCTGCCAAAGTCTTGAAAAGAATATTGTAGTACACTTACATCGTATTCCCTAGTTTTTATTTCAGTAGGCATGTGGGAATCCACCAAATATTTGCTTGAAGAAAGAAGCTTTTGAAATGCAACCCATTCCCCTCAACGTATTAGATTTTTGATTTAATGCCTGAAGTTGTAAACCATAAAGGAATATAAAAAGCAGAGAGAAAGTAAGTTCATTGTTATGTAGAGTTAAAAATATATAGGTAGTGCTATTTTTACAAGGCGTAAAAAATGTTCATAAAATGCCTCTGTCACCCACACTTCTCTATGGGGCAGAAAAGCACAACTCAGCAATATTTTTATATTTCTCAATTATTGAATCTTATGGAATTTTAGTATCAAACAGAAGAAATTACATCACCTAATCCTTCCTCTCATATTTTTATTTCTTTACCTCCTAAAACTAAAGATATTTCCAACTTTAAAACCTGAATTATTTTCAAGACCAGCTGTTAAAGATTATATGTAAACTCCTATAAACTAGCTTATATTAGCTTCATGTTGCCAACTTGAGTTGACAGAAATAATATAACAGGTTTTGGGATTTACAATGCAAAACACAACCTATATTACAGTATAATAAACATTAATGAGTATCTTCTCATTTTCTAAGAATTTAGCTATTTAAAAATGTTATCTACTGGGCAGCACCTGTGGCTCAGTGAGTAGGGCGCCAGCCCCATATGCCGAGGGTGGCGGGTTCAAACCCAGCCCCGGCCAAACTGCAACAAAAAATAGCTGGGCATTGTGGCGGGCGCCTGTAGTCCCAGCTACTTGGGAGGCTGAGGCAAGAGAATCGCATAAGCCCAAGAGTTAGAGGTTACTGTGAGTCGTGTGACATCATGGCACTCTACCTGAGGGTGTACAGTGAGACTCTGTCTCTACAAAAAAAACAAAAAAATTAAAAAAAAATGTTATCTACCTATTTATAGTATTTTTTCAAATCACACATGCAGAGTAAATGAGTGTGAAATCAGTTTGATTGACTTAGTCAAGGGCTCAGTGGTGAAAACCAACCACCATATGTGTTTTAAGCAAAAATATCTAACCAAGTGAATTAGGGGCTTGATCATCAGAGTTAGGTGCTTGCATCAGGCCCTTGTCAGGGCTCCCAGAAGTGGCTCCTGGAGCTTAGCAGAACTGACAGTGGGAAGCAACTGCTTAGCCACCATCCAGGCTACTCCTGAACAACATGGTCAATATGCTCCGTAACATTCGGTCAAAGTGACCATGCAAGGAGCCTGGATTTTTGAAATAAGGAAATGTCCTAAATTTAAGTGGAGAACATAACTCACTTTTAGAGCCCTGACTGTACCAGTGTCTGGGAAATATAAACTTAAATTTTTCAGCCCCTAGGAATAAATGCTGAGTGGGAATCCAACGTGTCTAGCACACCATTAGGCATATTTTCGAACTGAATAATTAATCAGATATTTCTTTGTTTTAATATAAACTATAACAGTAAACAAACAACATAATTCCTAATGTGGATGGATGCCTTACCATGAACTGAAGAAATCTTGCAGGGTTTATTTATGGCTCTATTGAATTGACATATCGAAATACACTTGTTGCAAAGACTGAGGTGATATTTTAGCTAATTCTATATTTCAAAGTATTGACTTAAAAACTAAAATAGAGCAACAGGTTTCAGTAGATTTACTGAAGTAACATGATTTGAAAAGCAGTAAAAGCCTTCAGTAACTATTGACACAGAGGTAAGTAACGCACCTGCCTCAGTATCAACACAAACAAGCACGGCCAGCATCGACTTTGGTGGTGGACATTCATTCCCATAAATGATAATCAGAGCGATGAAAATAGTTTTTGATCTGCTGAAGAGCAAGGGAAAAATAAACAAACAAAATGATAATTCCACTTTGGAAAACTACATTCAAACTATCACAGAGTAATTGTTGAAATTATACTAGGACAGAAAACACAGAACATTCTAGATGTCTTGTCAGAAAAGCAAAGTGCAAAATAACAGCCAATCTGTTCCAAGGTTTTCATGTCTAATGGCACTTAGGAAATCAGCAAGTTTATGAGTAGAGAATACGAAATCATGTTTCATTATAACAATAATCTGAAATATTTTTATTATTATAATAGCAAATATTTAAACCCAATTATCAGGGACATTCAATACAAATGCACCATTTCACTAACCACTCACAAAGTTGTATAGAGACAGGAGACAAAATGATTTAATTCCATGTCTCTTTTTCACCTATAATCATTCTTAGATTCTCAAAATACTATGAAAATATCTATCTATGCTCACAGAGTGGACTTTCTGTTTATTTACTTAACTCTCATACAATAAAACTCTACACATCTTTGGGAGAGGATTTTTCACTATATATTTTAAATCTGCATCAACAAACAAGTCTTAAATGCTGATGGAGATTTTTCTAATACATCCAATGAGCAGTGAAAACTGGAAAGTAACAGCATTGCTTAATGCTGGAGCTTGGTTAGAAAACGGCATCTTGAATTGCTATTTATTTTAATTTCAGTGACTAACTTATAACAGTAGTCATTATTTTTGTTTATAAAACAACGTGTCCATACTTTGGAAAACAAACAAAAAGCATGGATTTTTTTAAAAAGCAGAAATAACCATTAGCATATTTCATGCAACTAAAATTTTTACTTTCTGAGAACTACAAAATGTCTACCACAGTGGCTGAGTGGTTGTATTAACAACCATTCTGTCAACTAATTCAATAACAGGAAAAAAACACTGTCCAAAAGCTCATTTCCTACTCTCTGTAGATAATAGCAAATCAGATTTCATGGATAAGCATATAAGTAAAAATAACTGCCATTTATCAAGTTCCTACCATTTAAACTGTGCTATAACTATATTTTAGCAAGCTTTACAACAGCCTTGCAAGATGGCCTTCTGAAGAACCCAAAGCAGAGCTCAGCTAAGCAGTTGAATCCAGAGCTCACCCTGACTCACTCCATGGACAAGACTTGACTCACCTCTGTGTGGCTCGAAAACTCGTTTGCCACGTCCAGATGCCTCTTGCTAGTTCAAACGCCAATGATGTCACTCCAAAATCATGGCCTTTCCACTTGCCTCTTTAGTACTCAACGAATTTGTCCTCAGAAAATAACAGGAGTCAAAGTTGCATCAGCAAACATCAAGTCAAGAATAGTGTTCCTCAGGCGTTATAGTAAAATTAAATTAAATGTAGTTTAAATTTAAATCAGGAAAGCCATTAAGATAATTACTCAGAAAAACACGATAGGAATCTACAAAACTCTAAAATTAAAAAGACTCTAAGACTTTGAAGCTACCTAGAAAAAATGTGCTTTTAAATGCAGGGGTGAACATTAAGATGTTTTCAGTATTAATTTGGCAATTTTGACCCAAGCACTAATCAATCAGGATGATTAATGATTAAAGACAGGACCAGAAGCAGAAGGGCACACACAGCAGGAAAGAGGGCTCTTCAGTTCTAAATTCAGTGCCCCTGCCTAGCTGTGTGACCATGGGTGCTTTCCTGGACATACTGAAATTTAGTTTACCCACATCTAAAATAAAGAAAATAAAAACATATATAAGTCTGCCCCTAATAGGGATGTTCCACGAAGGTTCCCTTGAAGTAGCAGGTCAAATGCTATACAGAATCTCTCACATAACGTCAGCAAGAGAATTTGAAAAGACTGAAGAAATACAATTAGGGTTAAAATTTTGAGAGCAAAAAAAAAACTTTGAGAGCCCTTATGCATGTGAAAAATAAAGTACTGGCAATAGCACAATAAATATAAGTAAACTCAATACTAATATCAATGCACACTCTAAAATTAATAGCCTTGGCACTATTAGCATACATTTGCCCTCTTCCTTCCTGACATAGTTCGAGATTTCTATCATTACAAGTTTTTTATTTTATTTTATTTTATTTTATTATTTTTTTAGAGACAGAGTCTCACTTTATCACCCTTGGTAGAGTGCCATAGCATCACAGCTCACAGCAACGTCCAACTCCTGGGCTTAGGGGATTCTCCTGCCTCAGCCTCCCGAGTAGCTGGGACCACAGGCGCCCAGCTATTTTTTTGTTGCAGTTTGGCCAGGGCTGGGTTTGAACCCACCACCCTCAGTATATGGGGCTGGAGCCCTGCTCACTGATCCACAGGCGCCGCCCCCATACCCTTACAAGTTTTTATGCAATACCCAAAAGTGTGTTTTGCTTCACTGTGAATAATACAGTGATACAAAGATGCACTTCTCTTCCTGTTTCTTTTAATGAGTTAATCAAGGACTTTCTATATAAATGATTCAAAATTATCTCCTTGGCCTCTCCTGTTCTTAATCCCAAATCCTCTTTTCTGAGTCTTGCCATGATCCCAGAGATTCAGAGAACTTAAATGCTTAAAAAAGGAACACAAATTAATGTTATGTGTCTGCTATTTATATTTTACTATAAATATGGTCTAGTGAGCCTTTATAGTAACATTGCAAGATTGGCCTATTACACTTACTGGGTGGATAAAAAAACTGTGGATAAACATCTGTCCGGTATTTGGCAATATCTTCTTTGAGGATGAAACATTTAGGATGGTAGGTAGGGGGTGGTCTTTTGTGACAGACAAGCTGTGGTCAGAAAGAGTGCTCTTAACTGTACCACTTGCTAGCTGGATAAGTTTCGTAATCTCTGTGTGTCTCTTTTATCTGTAAATGTCAAGCAGAATATTGGCCCTTTCCAGGGAATGTAGTGCCTGCCTTCCTTTGAGAACATACAGAAACTAAATCTCTTCTTCCTTGCTTCACACTAATAAAAGTAGAGTTCTAATCTAAATTCCAAGAATTCTCCCAAAACTTCATTGATAATAACTCAATTTCAGTCTGTCCTATCTGCTTTATCACCTTTCTAGTGTTGCCAGATTTCGCAAATGTAACTAGAGGATGCCCACTGACATTTCAATTTTAGATAAACAGTATTTTTATAGAATAATTATATCCCAAATATTACATGGGACATACTTATAAAAAGAAAACAAAATAATAGAGCTCTGAAATTAGAATTTAACTGGGCATTCTGTATTTTTTTTTCTGGCATCCTTTCTTTCTCCTTTTCCTAATTATGTCAAAGAGGATTGATTTGAACTTTGATACATACTATTTTTGAAAAATTGGAATTGAAAAAGATATGGATGTAGTTGTATTGCCATAGAGTCAAATTTTACATGAGGAAAACTAAATTGGGTAGGAAATACTCAAAGTTACATACGCTGAAAGTCTATTTATTAAGTCTACAAAGTATGGCATTCCTCCTTCCTTCTCCCTAACAAGAAAGAAATAGTTTAAAATGTTAATCAAAACTGGTTTGCTTTTTTTTTTTAAGCGACCTTTCAAGTAATTTATTGTGGAAACTGATTTTATTTTCAAAGATACATAAGCTGAGATTGCCAAATTATTTTATTGGATGTCTGACTGGTTTCTTTTTAGCATGGGAGAATGATAGAATTTGAGAGCACAACAGGCATGCCGAGCATTCAACAACGGGGTTGCAGTCCACCAAAGAAGTAACATTTCTCACAGTATATAAAGACTTGAACTGTTTTTCTAAAAACTAGCTCTACTTTGAAATATTAAGTATTTTCAGCAACAACAAAAATTACCTCCATAGAACTTAAGCCACACAATTAAATTATTTGAAGAACGTTATTAGATTTCAATGTTATAAACATAAAATGTATTTATTACCCAACAAATACCTTGGAAATGAGAGTTAAAAAGTCTTGGAAAATGTCACCCTCCTAAGAAAAGGGGAAAATCACATAAATGCTAAATTTCTTGGGTGTGTCCTCCTAGCAGCACTCATTCAAATGCTTTACTCAAGTTGTTTTGCCAACATTCACACTATAGGAAAACACATTTCTGGGCCCAAATGAATGGTGAGATTTGGAATACTGTCTTGGATTCTGAAAGCATATCACACGAGAACCATGGAAATGGAAATAACCCAGTGGAAGTACTAAGCACTCTGTAAGCTTAAACTCTGTGCTTACATAGAGTCTATAAATCCTGCTTTCCAAGGGTTATTTTCACTGATTTTTACACAGCAGTTGATATCAGTTAGTTCCAGGAATAGACCAACATGTCAGAAGGATAATGAACATTAAAATATTTAGAGAAAGCAAAATTTGGATAAAAGACTAGGTAAGATCTTTTTAAACATCAGAGAGAGAAGACAGGGTCTTTCTTTTAATATTACTGAGAACAGGGCATTGAATTCCAAATGAAATGAAAACAGGTGACACTGAGTACCTACGGTAAAGCCTAGAAGCCTGCAGACGTAATTAAACGTGAGGTTAGCCTAACAGTGTCAGGCAGAAAAGTAGCAGGGCACAGGGAGATGGGAGCACCCCAGCCACAAATGTGTGAGATTCAAATCGGAAGAGGCACCATGGTCTGGAATGACAGGTTGACACACAAAGACATCCAGAGAGAGTTGAGGCCAGAGACTAATTACTCTGCCTTCCTTGACAGATTTCCTACAGAATTCCCAGTTAAATTTCAATTTCAGAACTCTATTATCTGAAATCTGGTTGTGGTTTACAGATTCTTTATATTCCCATGAAAAAAACACAATGTAAAAATACAAGCCAAAGATGATATATTAAACACGTATAAGGCATTTTTATATTTTTCTAGTTGGGTCCAAATTTATTTTTTAAGTGTCTTGTCCTTTGTTCTCTCACGTAATTATCACAGTGTCAGGGCTGGGCTTACAGTTTGAGCTGAATTATATGTCATGTAGATAAAAGGAGATTGAGAAGGGTTCAGAGATCACCCTCAGGTCTAAAAGCTTGTAAGCATAACTAGGGCCAGATTTCAGGTCTTTTTATGCCAATTTCTTATGTAAAACCTTATTTATATATGTTAAGTGTACTTGAGAACACAAAGCAAAACAAAAACACTTGATGTTGTGATACATCTAAGAATAAAAGGAAGATACTGGAAACATTAAAGGCCTGGATTTCTGGTAAGGGAAGCTCTTCTATGGTTAAGGAAACTTCGCACTTGAAAGTATAGTAGCTGGATTTACCAAACAAGAACACATGGATTTGAATTTTAGATAAACAACACTTTATTTTATTGGTTAGGGTAATTGCATCCCAGTGTAATTTTCAGTATATGTTTCAGTATAAGTCTTTCCAAGTTGTGTTACAAATCTGTCTAAGTATTTTGGTCATTTTAGACCAAAATATTATTTACTGTTTTTAAATGACTTCAAATGGAAATAGGCAGCCTACATTTTACCTAGCAATTCTCCTTAAAATATAGAGGGGTTCCAGCTGCAGTGGGATAGGGTATTCCTCCCAAGGATCATGGACTCCGTGACTTTCTCAGCAGCTGATTTTAAATTCTCTCTCTCATTGGAATAAAGTTTTGTTGAATTTTGTGACCTGACCTCTACTTTAATTGTGAGAAATTAAAGACCTATGTCTACAATATAGATTAAATAGTACGGAGGAAGGAGTAGAGATAGCCTAGGAATGTCGGGCTTGAGACCAAAAGTAATGAACTAGATACGTGAAGATGTTTGGAGCCAAACTGCTGATCAAGAGAGCAGGGAGTGTGTGATACACAGGAGTCCTCCTTCGAATTTCCACGGAGACCTGCAGGGGCGTAGGACATACTGAAAGATTGGGCTGTCTGACACAAAGCAGAAAATGAGGCTGAATTATTAACTCTGAAGTTTAAAGGAATACAGGATATTATGAATGATGACTTACCACGAGTTCTTAAGCTTCTTTACACATAAAGTTGCCCATAATACAAAGTAAGAATAAAAAAGAAAAAATTTTACATATTGCCCATCTGTAAAACCACATGCATTTTTCACAGTCATCTTATTTACCTCTGAGGTCAGTTTCTTCACCTGGAAAATGGGAAGACTTTACCTTACAAGAATATTAGATATAAAGAGGCAATGTTTCTAAGGCACCGGTGGGGACCCAAATGAGCAGGTGGAGGATGCTCATTTGCTCTATAAATATGATCAGGTCACTTAGCTTTATAGCTGCCAGTTTCCAGGTAAGTACTGGGAGTAAAATATCTCTTAGTGCCTGCTCTTTATGATTAAGACAGGGGAAACTTTAGGAGATGTGTAGTCTACTATAAATCAGTGTCATAAGTAACATTCCTAAAGGAATTATAATCTCCCCCAGATTAGAAATTGATTACAGAACAAAGAAAAAAAAATCACTGTGAGATTTAATGATTTTCACTGAAACAAGCATTTTTTTTAGAAACAGGTGGATTTAGAGAGACAAAGAAAAAGACAAAATAAGAGGAATAAGTATTTTGTTGGGTCATTTCTCTAATACAAAAATTATTTCTCTAATAAAAAAATTCTATAATGACTTAATTTTTCCCCTGGTTGGAGATTTAAAGAAACATTTCAATGAAAGAATGTGTAAGAAGGAAATTGTTGAGCTACTCACGTCATAGCCCTATAAACTCAAAGTAGAACTTGGAAAAGCAAGTTGCTTCATTTAATATAGTAAAATCAAAACAACAACAACAGTTAAACCAAAAATTAATAAGTACATAAAATCTAGCTAAATAGCTCAAAACTCTGATAAAATATAGACTCTGAAATGTAAAAAAATATATTTATATATTTTATGGAAAAGCAATTAATAAAAACAAATAAAAAATAAAACACTAACTTGGTACAACTGAAATGGACACAGTGTACCAAAAATGGATTATAAACCAAACTTCAAATTTAGTTTAATTTGCAAAGGTGAAACCAATTCTTTCATTTTTATATTAATCTAGTAATCCATAAACATACATGTCCTTTCTTGACTAATACGATTCTACCATTTTGTAGCCTAACAAATTTTTCTTTCTTTTTTTTTTCCTACTTTCATCTATGACAGAAAACCTGACAAATTTTTCTTTAAAATTATTTAAAATGGAAAAGTGCCATGTAATTTCTGAGGCTATGCAATAGTACAACTGAATTACTATATGTTCTATTCATACCCTTTTTAGTGTGTTTTTCAAAGTCCATTTTAGCAGCCATTAAAATAAATAAGGCCTGAGCACTTTATTCCCTGTGCACGACTATTAAACCTTAATCAAAAATTTCTAAATGAAACATTGAGCACTTCATGCACTGTTAACATTTTAATTTTTAAAATTGCATGCATTTGATTACCTGTTTATGTTATTTTAGTTTATTTTATGGTATGCTACGTTTCATTATTTGAAATGACATTTAAATTTACAGATATATAAAATCATTTGTTAAGACAATATTTTTCTTCAAGTACATACTACTATAAACTCTAAATTGAGTATCAAATTCTATGTTATTGGATTTGGGGGATTTCGTAGTTAATGTATTCTAAGCTAAAAATTGTTGATAAACAATAATGCCTTTGAAGGAGTTATGTAGAAATATTGAGCCAGCTCATCATAAATCTTCTAATAGTGTCAATCTTAGGAATACAGTGAGGCTCAATGTTCCTTTTATTTTCTTTTCCAGTCTTGCGTATTTGTGCTCATCAACAAAAGTCAAATGAATTTCCAATCGCAGCATTTGGCTTCTCCTGATATTTAAAAATGAGTACTGTGTAACCTTCAACTAAATGTGTGATAACATACTGATATATTTTTTAAATTTATTTTTATTTATTTATGTATTTTTAATCTTAAAAAAAAAATGTTGAGACACAGTCTCACTGTGTTGCCCAGGCTAGAGTTCCATGGCATCAGACTAGCTCACAGCAACCTCAAACTCCTGGGTTCGAGTGATCCTCCTACCTCAGCCTCTTGGGTAGCTGGGACTACAGGTGCCTACAACACCTGGCTAATTTTTCTACTTTTAGTAGAGACTAGGTCTGTCTCTTGCTCAGGTGGGTCTTGAGATACTGAGCTCAAGTGATCCTCCCACCTCAGCCTCCCTGACTGCTAGGACTACATGCTTAGCCTATATTTGTTTTCTTAATATTTAACTTGATGTTTAAATTTAAGCTTAAATATATTTATTATATTATATTTAATGTTTATGTTGTATAATGTGTGCAAAGTTCATAAGTCAAAATCACTAATTCATGTGAGCTATTTTATGGCTTCTCTTTTTAACAGTAACAGTATATATATATATATATATATATTTTTTTTTTTTTGGCTGGGGCTGGGTTTGAATCTACCACCTCCAGCATATGGGGCTGGTGCCCTACTTCTTTGAGCCACAGGAACTGCCCCAGTAACAGTATTTTTCTAACATATGGTAGAAAAAAAAAATCACATAAAGGATTAATGTCTGTGAATCTCATCACTGAGCACATTGTAAGTACAGCCTCAGTGTCTCTGTTCACAGAGGTTCACAGAATCTACTAATCTTAACAACAGCACTGTAAGCTAAAAACATTATCCTTGTTGTATAAGAAAAATGCTTCTTAAAGAAATTAATGTTTCCAGTGCTCATACATAACAAGATTCAACTTGGATCAAAAACCAAATTTATCTAACTATAATACCCTAAATCTGAACACTTCTATCTGAACTCAACTGCCTCCCTCAATTTTTGCCTAGAAATATATATATGTGTATGTGTGTGTGTATAATATATATATGTGTATGTATATATATATATATATATATATATCTTACATTAGTATATCCGTGCTTAAGGATAATGTGTGAAACGACTTATTTAGTTTTTTTCTATTCATTCACTCCTTCATGATTTTTCCCATGCTGGATAGTTTATAGAATATAAATGTGCCACAACTCTTGATAATATCATACATGCCACACACACCATACATTCATATACAAAAGCCATGGAAGCTATCAAGACTTGAGGGGGCAAGATCCATGAAAAATAAAAATACAAATAAGAAAGCCAATTAAGGGTAGCACCTGTGGCTCAAAGGAGTAAGGCTCTGGCCCCATATACCGGAGGTGGAGGGTTCAAACACAGCCCAAGCCAAAAACCACACACACACACACACACACACACACACAAAGCTAATTAAATGTGGCTACAACTGCAACCCATTCCTTTCTTCAGGGCTTTGATGATTCCTTTTTTCAAGAAGGATAAAGATGAATAAATAAGGCATAAGAAAAAGGGAACTCTTCTACACTGCTGGTGGGAATGCAAACTAATACATTCCTTTTGGAAAGATGTTTGGAGAACACTTAGAGATCTAAAAATAGACCTGCCATTCAATCCTATAATTCCTCTACTAGGTATATATCCAAAAGACCAAAAATCACATTATAACAAAGATCTTTGTACCAGAATGTTTATTGCAGCCCAATTCATAATTGTTAAGTCATGGAAAAAGCCCAAGTGCCCATCAATCCACGAATGGATTAATAAATTGTGGTATATGTACACCATGGAATATTATGCAGCCTTAAAGAAAGCTGGAGACTTTACCTCTTTCATGTTTACATGGATGGAGCTGGAACATATTCTTCTTAGTAAAGTATCTCAAGAATGGAAGAAAATGTATCCAATGTACTCAGCCCTACTGTGAAACTAATCTATGGCTTTTGTATGAAAGCTATAACCCAGTTATAACCTAAGAATAGGGGGAAGGGGGAAAGAGAAGGGAGGGAGTGGGGGATGGGCGGAGGGAGGATGATTGGTGGGATTACACCTACGGTGCATCTTACAAGGGTACATGTGAAACTTAGTAAATGTAGAATATACATGTCTTAACACAATAACTAAGAAAATGCCAGGAAGGCTATGTTAACCAGTGTGATGAAATATGTCAAATGGTCTATAAAACCAGTGTATGGTGCCCCATGATCGCATTAATGTATACAGCTATGATTTAATACTAAAAAAAAAAAAAAAATCCCCCCCCAAAAAAAGAAAAAACAAGAACCTTAGATAATTGCATAAGTCTAGAAAGGTAAGTTTGGAGCCATCAAGACAGTCAAGAATAGATGTGCCTAGACTATACAGAGAAAATATGGTGAAGTGGGTAGGACCATTAGAGTTCTATCATTCTGACATGTTTGCCATAATGTTAAGTTTTTATGAAAAAGGAAACTGAGCTGCTAAGTCAAAACTCCAAGGAACACAGAATGAGTATCTGGTAATCTTACAGTACTAAGAAGCCAAAATGGCTATTCAGACCTGCCTCCAGAAATAGAGTTTTAATAAAAATTCTAGAATTTCAGTTGGAATCCTCAGAGACCTAAATCTTTAGAGTGAATTAAAACAAAAATAATGTGAGTCAGCTGGTCTGCAGGTGGTACGTTATCACTTTATTGTTCACGGTCAGTTACAGATTGAACTCCTTGGCCTACTCACTCCCCGCTTCCCATTACTGGACTTCACTAGTCATTAAAAAAAAAAAAAAGGAAAATAAAAATAAAAGACATGTTGTGAGCTTCTCTGATCTGCAAACAAATCTGGACTTAGCTTCCTCCCTAACTGTATTAAGCAGATCTGCTCCCTCGCAGGCAGTCTGCCTGGACTTAGGATCAAACTTTTATGGAAGAAGATAACATTACCCTAAGACACCACCATTTACTTGCACAAATTGTGATTATGTTAACAGACAAAATAATGAGCAGAAACATAAATGAAAATATTATAGACACTAAAAATGAAAGACCCCGTGTTTGGAATAATAAAACAGGGGCTTTGACTATGAAAGTAACGGGGATAATAACTGTGACAATCATGCAGACAAGGGGATGCAGAGAAAGAATGGGGAGAAGAGACGAAAGGCTGGATGATTCTGGACCAAGAATTGGAATCAACAGAAAAATTCAAATGAACATTCTAGAACTTAGAATATCTGAAATTAGAAACACAATGGATGGTTTTAATAGAAGCCTCCACAGATTAGTTTTGAACTAAATGACATGTCGGTATAAAATTAGCTAAACAGAAGCATATGCAAAAAAATTGAGAATAAATGAAACAGAAGGACAGAACATAAAATATATGTGGGAACATGTATGAAATGTTCCTCATACATATATTTGGGACTCCAGAATATGTGTAATGGGGACAAGCGAATGTGGCAGAAGCAATGTCCAGATAAATATTAGCCGATAGCTTTCTAAAGCCCAGACACCAGGACTGCAGGACACCCGAAGAAAAAAATAAATAAATAAAAGGGGTGGGGTGTGGGGAGAATGGAGGGGGCCAGAGGATAAATAGAAAACAGAAAGCGGGGCAGTGCCTGTGGCTCAAAGGGGTAGGGCGCTGGCCTCATATCCAGAGGTGGTGGGTTCAAACCCAGCCCCGGCCAAAAACTGCAAAAAAAAAAAGAAAAGAAAACAGAAAGTGTACAAAAAACACATTATCTTCAACAAGCAGTAATAAAGGTATAGTTTGTTGTTCAAGAGAAATGATAGATAGATGTTGTTCTATAATAATGGCAAGGGTGACTCTTATGGTGAATCTTAAAGCTACAGGTACTTGGGAGTTGAAATCCAGCTGTGAAGCCATCATTGTAATTCAGAGCAAGGTTTTCTAAACTGGCTGTGGCATTCAGTCAGCAGGTAAGTGCAGAGGCCTGGACTTGTGTGTAGGGGGCATCAAGCCAGAGGGTTTGAGTTACTCTACAAATGTTGCTTCTTTTTCTATTTGCCTCCTTCCTCAACTTGGAGTGTCACCTAAAGTCCTCTCTAATTGTTCTTAGAAACCTGACAACAAAGCCAGTTGAATAATTTTCAACTAAAAACTTATAAACTTGTAAAATATCTAGTGGTTTCTTCTAGAAAGCCTCATTACTTTTACTTTTTGAAATACTATTACCAATACTTCCCCAAAACACTAAAAATAGTCAAACTTATATAAATAAAAAAGCCTAAGATGGGGGGAGCAGGATCCTGAATAGACGTGGATTAATTATTTAGCCTAGATTATAAGTGAAAAAAAAAAAAAAAGCGGGTCAAACAGACACCCTAAGTACAGTTACATAAATTCTGAAGGTACACTCTGTGCTTTAAACAGGAGGGAAGGATTTTAGCCAAGTTCTACTCTAAGCGTAATGGACAGTTTAACACTTCACTACTCCTTTTCCAGCTGTGAACTGCATGTTATTTTAGAAAGGCTGTTTCCTTTATCTAAAACACTTAGTCCAAACCATTCAAGTACACTCTGCTGTTTAAGAGAGAATAATGTTTTGAGTGACCCACTTTTTAAGTAACCTTTCCTCAACATGCCATCCAAAAAAGGAAAACTTTTGTAGGGTTATACATAAATAATCCAGAGAGCTATCTTTTCTCCTAAAATTTTAAGCACAAAATAGACCAAAAATAAGAAGGGTGTTGTTTCACATATACATCACAGCAATAGGGAATTCAGTGATTTTATGACAGAAAAAATGTATTAATTGCTATCAGTCATGTTGTCAATATGGTGAGCTCTGACAGAAATCACTTTCAAGTTGACGTTACCAAAATTCAACAAAATATCGTATCACATCTAGGCTAGTGCTAGACAGTCCATTATGACTAGATCATCTAGATTCTTTCTTTCCGAAATGAACAGATATTACCTTTGTAACGCCATTGAATATAAATGGAGGAATTTAACTATTAAATATGGATAAGACGTTACTGGAGCCCAGTGTCATTATTAAGAGGTGGACACAGAGTTCTGCAGTCTACAGTTTGCATTATCACAAAGAACAGAGACTAAACTTGGCCACCAACGAGAGCAAGAGAAGTCACCATCACTATTTTTTGGGAAAAGTCTATTTGAGTCCAGCTTTGGATAATACCAACCTGACTGGTTAGGAAAGAGTAAAAGACACATTTTATACGTGTAAATAGCTGTGATACAAGTTAACTGACAGTTAAGAATCTGTAAACACAAGTCAGCTCTATTTAATTTAGTGGACTGGAGAGATTGGGAAAATCCAGAGGGTTTCTTGAATGAGGTGATGTTTAAACTAGAATTTAAACAGGATTTGTGAAACTCTAATTTGTTTATAAATCCCTTGAGTATCCTATCAATATGTGGATTCTTCTGATTCACTAAATCTAGATTCTGCCTTTCTACTTAGCTCCTAGGTGAGGTCCTTGCTGCTGTTTCTGAAACCATACTTTGAGAAGTAAGAATTTAAAGGACAAACAAAGTTCTACTGATTACCTTTCTTAGATAAGACAACTGTGGTCCAGGTATATAAAATAGCTTAAGAAAATACACAGAGAGAACAAAATGCCAAGTTTTTAAATTTTTAATTCAAAACATGAAAAGGGTGCGAATGTTTCTGGTTACATGGATTGCTTTCGTGATGCTTGAGTCTTAGCCGTAAGTGAGCCCATCCTTGAAATAGTGGTCAGTGTACCCATTAGGTAGGTTTTTGCCGGTCCCCCCAAAGCAGTGTTTATGAATAGCAAATCACTAGTGTGGCAGTTGTGCTAAGGGCATTGCTTGTAGAATTGTTGGATTCTACTCCTAATTATTTCTCAAATTCATTTCCACCCACTCTGTGCTGTTTCTTCAATGTATGCCTTTATTATTTCCTACCTGAGGTATTTGTACTAGTTTCTTAACTGGTGTTTCTTCTCCCAGCTTCTTTTTCTTAGCAATCCTTCTTTATACATTGCTAGATTTTTCTAAAGTGCAAATCCATGGCATTCTAACTCTTCAGGGGAAGTTCAAAGAATGATGTGTGGCTTTATTTGTTCTGTGCTAGAGCTTTCTGGGGTTTCTTCATTGCAATTTGCACTATCCATCTGGACCCTATCACAACAGCACCACCTTAGCATTTTCTTACTGAGTTATGTGATTTGCACACGTTCTTTTCCAGTCTGATGTATGCTTCCTGATAGTGTGCAGTTGAAATAATCCTATCCATTGTTCAAGATTCAATGACATTTTTCAGTATTTTGCCATCTCTCTCTCTCTCCTTTTGCTTGTTGTAGTAAGAATGATTCACTTTCTCTACAGTTCTCCTGTTTGGATTCATGTATTCATTTATTGGAAATAATATTTTTCTGAGCAGATACTATGTGCCAGGCAGGGAAAAGGCTAGTCGAGGACCCAGTCTCCAGAGGGCAAACAGTCCAGTGGGGAATGCAGATATTCAGCAAATAATTGCATGTATGTTATTCTTAGAAAAGGGTAATTAAGCACCTCTTCTTTTGGAAAAGCTGAATGACCAGGAAACACTGGCCCTATATTTCCAAGTGTTCCATGTGGAATCCTCAGCCAGATATGAGTAGTGGCTGCCCCGTTAGAGAGGGTCACATGTGCTTTCAAATGTAACAGTCTTCAACTCAACTCATTCATGTGCCAGTCTGGGTTTGGGCACACTTGGGCTCATGACTTCTTCTTAAAGTAAGGAAATAACACAAGCAACTTTCCTGTTCGGTAAAATGATTAGTTGAAAGTAGAGAGTATAAACGGAAAGATAATAAGAATTGTTGCAAGGGTAGGTAGTTATGAAAATACTATTGCAATAGTCTTGGCAGCAAATGGAGTTGGCCTAGACAAGAATGGTGTGAGTAGAGATACAGTTAATTGTGTGATTTAAAAGTGTTAAAAATCCTAAATATGTTGTAGTTTAAAATATGTATTACTTGTATGTAGGACCTTATATAAATAGAGAAGTAAAAGAGGATTCTCAGAATTCTAGCTTGAACAATGGGTACTTTCTGGTCAAATAATGAAAAAATATGTATATGTATATATATATATGTTTAGTGTTTATATATATAAAATACTAACAGTTATGAAGCATGAAGGGATCATAAGTCTAATTTTGTACATGTTAAGTTTGGGGATCTGTGAAATATGTCATACATGTAAGTGTGGCAAGTAAGTACTTAAGTCTTAGAACTAAGAAAGGGAGTCAAGCTGATGGGGTGCAATGGTACTTGGCATATTTATGATTACTGCATTTATGTAAAAATGATAAGACCACATTGAAATTGTATTTAAAATAATAAGTGACCAAAGCTTAAGAGGATATGCAATATCAAATAATTGTATAACAGGAAAACAAGTTGACCTAAAAAGACCCCACACCCCCAGCAAAAAAGAAATACTCTTCTCCTGAAAGAGATTGGTTCAAAACTATGTTTTTGTTGTTGTTTAAATAGCAAGAAATCCAAGAAAAGACAGTGTTTCACAAAGAGGACAGGTAAATAAGAGATTCAGTCAGCTAGATCTAAAATGTTTCCGTGCGGTGTGAGGGTTCACATGAAGCTAACAGGGCCTGTGAGAAAAGCTTTAGAAGAGCTAGATTAGCCTAAGCCAGATTCAGAGGGATGAGGAGTCTATGAATGAAAAAGAAGTAGAGACACTAAACATAAGTAAATGTTTTTAAAATATACAAATGAACAGAGAGAAGCAGAGAAAAGTAATTAAAAGATGGGCAAATTCCCAAAACAACTCTACAAAATAAAAACAAATCTGGAGGCATCATGTCACCATGATGAGTAGAGTTTTTAAACAGTGATTAAAACAGCATAATATTGGCATAAAACCAAGCATAGATCTATGGAACAGAGTAGAGAACCTAGAGATGAAACCAGGCTCCTTTTGCCATCTGATCTTCAGTAAACCAAACAAAAAATACACACATGGGGGAAAGAATCCCTCTTTAACAAATGATCCTGGGAGAACTGGTTAGATACACATAACAGGCTGAAACTGGATGCGCACCTCTCACCATTGGCAAAATTATTAATGCTAGACAAAAGATTTAAATCTAAGATATGAAATGATGAAAATTCTAGAAGAGAGTGGGAGAAAAACTCTTAACAACATCAGCCTTTGGAAAGAATTTACGAAGAAGACCCCACTGGCAATTGCAGCAAAACCAAAAATCAATAAATGGGACCTGATCAAGTTAAAAAGCTTCTGCAAGTCAGTGCACAGTCAACAAAGCAAATAGACAACCTTCCGAATGGGAAAAGATATTCACATTTTACGTATCTGTCAAAGGGCTAATAACTAGAATCTGCAAAGAATTCAAGCAAATCAACAAGGGATGAAATATTAAGGATGCTTAAAGGCTGATGGAAAACCAGGAGATGGGAGGAAGAAAAAGACAGGACATAGATTCATGTCAATGACCTTTTGAAAATAAAAGGAAGTGGGAGGGCAGAGAGGAAACCCGCCTTGAACAGAACCCAGGGCTATGCTCCTTTGGAGACTAGCCGTCAGGAAGAGCGGATTGCAGCAAATGAGCATCCTTTAATACAGGGAGTAGTTCAGACCCCTTCTCTGGGCTGCTTCTGTTTCTCTGTGAAGTGTGAAGGACGTGGGCCACCAAGGAGGGAGAGTAAGGAGAGGCAGCAATGTTTCTTAAAAGGCAGCTCATTAACACTGCCTAACTGACACCATCCGTTGAAAAGTATGAGAGCTCTGCCTCATTTTATGAAATACCAGCATTTGCATTTTAATAAGCTCCTCTGAGTGATGTTCAAACACATGGGCGATCACAAAGACGGAGAAAGGAAACAGATTAGACATTTTATTCAGAACTTGTTTAATTTTTCTTAGAAAATGCTCAAAGATACTGCAATACTTCTTTGATCTTTAGGCCTTAGGTCACTCATTTCTCTTTGTTTCCTTCTAAGTAGGGACTTTGTTTCCTTTCCAGCCTGTGACTTTTTTTTTTTTTTTTGTCAAAAGTGGTAAATCCTCACTTGTTCCTGTGCTAGTCCCAGAGGGAACGTTGCCCCAAAGTGAGCTAGTGATTGGCCAGGATCGTTTCCTCCCAGGGAGGCACCCTTCCCTTTCCCTGTGTCCGACTGCTGAAAGAAAGCCTCAACAGTCTTCTCATTCTTTCCTATTTAAAATTCTGTTACGGTTTATCATTATCATTTCTAAAGAGACAGCTAAAAGAAATATCAATCAAAACTGCATTTTGATTACTAATTATTAAGTAGAGATGATTTTGTTTTGCAGCAATACCAGCAAATGAAACATCTTACTCATTTTCTCTAATAAGAGTGTTTCTTTTTCTTTACAATTTATTCTTTTATAGTTACTGCTCTGATACTTTCACAGAGAAATTCACTGTATTGTGCCTAACATGTATCAACATACAAACCACACCCACAGAATCAGGACTTTCTAGTCTGTCATCTCCATAAGGCTGTTTCCAGGGTCTGAATATAGCAGTGCATTCAAAAAGCCCTGCCATTAAACATCAAATCCCATCATAAACTCTTCTTGTTAAATTATTAGCAGTTCAATAGATTTTTGGATGTGTATATGACTAAAAGCTCTCATGGCCCATTTTTTAATAACTGTGTTTTTCAACCTTTTTTTTTTTTATCTCATACCACACTTAAATTATGTTGATCAAAAAAAAAAAGAGTTCAAAAAAAGAATATATTGACTATGCTTTGAACTTCTTTCAAAAATAATTTTATGAATAATCTTTAAAATCTTTTTGCGGCACACTTAAGATGCTCTCGTGGCACACCAGCACGCCCCAGTGCATTGGTTGAAAATCAGTGGTTTAAACATTACTAAAATTCTTATAGTCATAATTAAATGTAAGACATCACCAAGGTTATTAAATACTTACTTACCCACAGTATACTGAAACTTCTAACTTCCACAAAGTTTGTGTGCAGGAAAAATTGTTGAAATTTCTCTGTTTTAGAACGATTGTTCACTAACAGTACTTCTTGTGTTACATGAGTTGATTGTGCTTGTCAACTATCATAATCTTTACTTTCGCATTATAAATTGTTCTGAGTTTTATTTTCAGTAGTAAGAATTTTGCTTCTTGTGGGTTGTTTGGTCAACCCTACCATCTATGGTATATAATAATCTATTTGCCTCCACATTTTATTGACCTAAGAATTTCACATATGTGGACTTAAAAATACATATGTTTTGTGAATCAAAAGGGCATCAGCTTTGGGCTAATGATTAAGTATAATATATAAATAATGCTCCTGATGCCCTTGTGGAGGCATGTATAAAAATTATTAGCTGTTTTTAAGTTACAAGGCATTATTTAAAAATGAAAATTCAGCTATTTAAACTTATCTTGTCTCATAAGGAAAATAATACATTATTCACACATCTTAGTAGGAAATTATTCATCATTACCCACCGCGAATTGCTTTCCTTCATTAGTTATCACTTGTTCTTTTACAAAAAAAAAGATAAAATAATAGAAAGAACATTGCCTCTTTATTTTTTTTAATGACTGAGGATTGAATGGAATGTTTTAGGTCACGATATTTTTGACTTAAACTCCCTAGAAATAATCAAGGTTTGTTTCATTTCATTTATAGTCTACCTAGTGCTTACAATAGTTCTAAACAAACTCTAGATCTTGGAGAAATGTTACCGGGTATTCAAATGTGAGTGAATTATTCATTAAACACATATCTGTTAACTGTCTCTTCTGGTCACAAAAGTTTAAAATTTGCACTGTTTGTTTTGTTTTTTTTTCCCTGTGGAGAAGTACGTAGACAACTGAGCTCAGACTGCAGTGCAGAAGGGACTCAGGTCTTGGTTGCCCCACCCTTAAATGACACGTATCATGGAAAATTTGACCACAAATGATGAGGAAAAGATGTCCCAAGTCAGCAATGGTGGTAGGATAGGGGCCAGATGTTATGGAACTCCCACTGGTCAGGCAGAAAGACCCTAAAGTTTCCTCACGGACAGAGGAAGACTTCCATATACCGGGGATGCCAGAAAAATGCAGGCACATTTTGAGTGATGTTATCTATGTACCACTTTTTGAAGTTGAATTGAATTATGGTAGCAGTGGGTAGTAGGGCATTTACTAAAAAGGCAGCATTCATCAAATGAATGCTAGCATCACCATGCGACAGGCAGGACAGTCAAAGGGAAAGGCAGAAGCAAAGCTGTGATTTGAGGAGGGCCAGACCATGGTGAAGGAGTATCCGGAATTTGATCATGCTGTGGAAAAACAATGCCAGTGGAGGCATGACCATGTAACTAGCCTCCAACGCGCCTGCAACTGCATGCACTCGGGATAAGCTTGAGACCAGGGATATGCACAAGAGAAAAGTATGGTTGCGTTTCCCTTTTGTATCCTGACTTAACACCCTTTGAATTCAACCTGTGGGGGACATTAAAGGATGTGGTGTCCCATGGAAACCCACTGCATTGGCAGTACTTTGAATTGAAACAGCATGCACAGCAACGCGAGTGGACACCTTGATTGGTGTTGCTCAAGCAGTAGTTCACTGCAAATCAGAAGCATCTGGACGTGATGGAAACTACTTTAAGCACCTCTCCTCACTGCAGAAGTTAAATGGGACTTGTATGCAGATTTTGTTCACTCTGTACAATGACTGTAATACTCTGTGCTGAGCATTACAATTTTAATACAGTGTACTGCTTTCTTAACCTGCGTATACCATTTTTGGCAGCCTCTGTATATCATTTCACCTCCCCAACCACGCAGCCAGAATCCCACATTGCTTTTCCACCTTCCCATTCCTTCTCCGCTCTCACCCGGAGATCTCACAGACAGGAAGAGAGAGAGCGCTGCAAAAGGGCTGGCTCGCCCAAGGATAACTTCTGGGGAAATGTTACGAGTGAGAAAGAAAGTGGATTTTATACATGTACATTTGTATTTCTCCTGCTCTGAGGACGCAGAGACTTCAAATTCTTAATGTAAAAGGGGAGAATTTTCCAACCACTCACTTTGGAACCAGCGACATAAATACATTAAAGGCACTGGCTCATGGTAAGCAAGTCTTTTTGCACAAACTTCAAAAATCCCCAAAGTATCTGATGGAAGCCACTTTTCCGGCTTCAGAATTGTGCAAATCTAATGCTCATTGTGTATGATTCAGTGGGGGCAGGGCTTGATTCAATCATAAGCGCACATAGGTGTGCATTCGATATCTTCCATCAGGAAAGTGCTCATACAAGAAACGTCTATCATTTTAGTTTCAGAGCGATAACTCCTTCCATACCACACGAGGTTCCTACTTCCGGCAGAACCATCAGACTTAAAGCGGACCATCAGTTGGCCAGGAAACAAAATACAGTAAAGATAAGAAGATCTTGAGTAGGATAAGAAAGCCACTTCCAAGAAATCTGCACATTATGGTTGAAAGATTTATAAGATTCTATGTATTAAATGTGAAGAGACAGCATGAATAAATACTAAAGAATGGTGCAGCGCCTAGTAAACATACTGTGAAACCAGTTCTCCAACCGCAATTTATGTTCCTTATAGTGTTTAATTTTATCAGATGCAAATAGTAATTTATTATGAAATGAGTGTGTATTTTTTGCTTTTGAATGTGCTATAGTAATAATGACAGGTGGGTTTTAGTAATGTTTAAATGATTCCTTTGTAGGCTAACTTAAGAACATGAGCGTATGTGCCTGCGCACACATACATCCTCGTGTTGGTATCTATGGAAATGAGGTAGTAACTATTTATCTTGAAATAATTTTTTCTTGAAATTTTTTCCTTGTATGTAGGTTAATACAAAATTACTATAATGATAGCACTTTAATCTGTAATTCCAATAATTAGATTTCACAAAAGCAGAACTATGGCTTTTTTTAAATGTCAAAAAAAGAACCAATAGAATATTCTAAACACAGAGGAATAAACGGATCCAAACACGTGTGACACGTGGGTCTATTCTTAGATAGGACTGAACTAGCCACAACTGCTTTTCATAGAATACAGCCCATGTGCTCAGTAAAAAGGGAGATTAGTTTTCATCGCATCATCATGTTGAGTAATAATATTTAAGGAGCCATGTTAATGCAAGCTAACTCCATTTGTATCTGGCACTAAAAATTCAACACAGAAAAAATGTACCATATGTGAAAGGAATTAAGTGTCTGCCTTCCCAGAGTGATTCAACAGCATGACATTTCATATCCCATTGACACTTCTTGTAAATCTTAATATTTCTCCTAATTGCTTCATACCTTATTAACAGTTGTATCTGGGGACATGGTTATTAAGTAATAATCGACATACATATAGCTCCATTTCAATAAAAGAACTGGACACTTGTCTTTTTGGAAATAACAATTCAATTCAAATCCATGGCCTTCACAGTGACAAATGGATATATTTGTTTCTGTCTATGACTTCACTTTTTTCCCATTGTCTTCCATATATTTATAATTACTTCAGCTATTAATTTATTTAATCACTGGATGGTTAGTTCATTATTATTTGCCACCATATTATTTTAAAATGAAAGCATTAGCTATGGCAATAAAAAATAGGGCAAATACATTCAGTGAAAACAATGTTAATACAACCTTACATAATGTATTTGTGGAATTAAAATATAACTTATATTAGGTCAAATATTATTTGATTTGAATCATCATGAAAAATGTAGAATGTTCTTTCAATAATCAAGGGGTATGAAAAAAGAGCTTTCTTTGATCTCATGAAGATCCAGTTATGCTGAAGACCTAAAAAGAGAGAGGATGTAAAAATCCCTCCAACCCTTGAAGCCAAGTACACTTTCTGTTTTATAAAAAGTTATGTTGATATGCAAACAAATAATTATAAAGGTTATGAAATGCATATATCCTATTTTATGGGGGGAAAAAATCTGTGTTTCCATTTAAGAAGGTTTTAGATGGATGATGACGGTCACACACCTTCTATGTCCTATGTAGATAGCTCTGTTGAGCACCTCTAGGAACCCACAAGAAGTAAGATCTCGTGGTCCATAAACTACAAAAACAAGCCCTTTCTCAAAGTTTTCTTGGAGATCTCAAATTCTTGAACCAGTTCTGCTCATTGCTAACCCATGAATCTGGCAGTTACATACAATAGATAGTCTGATTGGTTAGGGAGCATTATCTGCTCTGGTGGACTGGTGAGGAGAAACTAAATGTGACTTTGTTGGATCCCATCAGTTCTCAAACTTTCTCAAACAAATACCCTTATGTCAGCAATGCAAGAAATGTTCTCTAAATCCTAATAAGAATCTCTAAGTTTATATTTTAACTTGGATACTATTTACTCATTCAGGGAATACAATGAAAATGTTACTATTCTAATTAGTAAAACATGAATCAAGTCCAAAGTATTTTAAATCTCATTTCTTTAACTACAAAGAAATCATTAAAATATAAAGACATAAAATAGAGAAAAAAATAGAAATTAACTCATATTTCCACTCATTCCATGTGCTGGTTTTTTTTTTTTGTTTGTTTGTTTGTTTGAGGGGTTTTTGTGTGTGTGTTTCCGTTTTGTTTTTGAGAAGTATTTTCCACAATTGTTTCTAAACCATTTAGGCACAACTCATTTAGAAATATCTAAAGAATAAAATATTTGTAAAGATTTCTATGCCTAGGTAGAATGTTGTGCTAATACCCAACCTCATCAGGTCATTAAAACTTCTTTAGACAAAAGATAATTTTGCAATAAAACAAATATATTCTCTCTCTCTCCTACACGCACACACTGCCGCATACTCTATTTAAATTGTTAAACAGAATTTAATCCTGTTACAAAGAGAATTTAATTTTTAGCTTTTAAATTTTGTTCCAAATAGAAAAATCAGAGCCAATCACATAAATAGGAAATCTACTAGCATTTTCTACTGCAAGACCATGTCAATATTCCCTACCACACCCAAGGAAATGATATTTTATTCATGTTTGACATAGAGAGGCTCATTCATATTTGGGAATTTAATGGAACGGGTGGGAATCTTATTTATAGACCTGCTAGAAGCTTGCTAATGCACGGAACAGATGTGCCCCTCTGTAATACCTGCATTCACCTCCGAAGTGGTTGAGCCAGGAGCCCTTCTCTGTCTTCTTCAGAGAAAGAGTGAATAATCACAGAGAAATTCAGACACACATTGATATACTTTGTGTTATAAATAATAAGACACAGCTTGGACACATTAATGAATTCTGTCGTAAAATCCAAAAGTGGAGTCAAAGGTACAGAATGTTGCAACAGTTACATACTCAGGGCAGATTAACAACTACAGGCTCACACAAGAGAAATAGTCAATTAAATTCAATAGGGGGGTTCAGTACGCTCCCACACGACGGGTACAATGTACGGGAGCATGGTACCCTTCCTGAGTGAAGGACACAGCTACACCTCCAAATTAGCCTTACAAATCCAACTATGTAATATAATCCCACGTGCTCTCATTGTAATCAGAAATTGAAAAGAAAAAATTGTATGCTTGGTCCTCTCTCTCTGCCAAAAAAGTGTTAAAATATTCTCAGTAAACTTTCACCGGCTTTTTTTTTTTTTTTTTAATTTTTTTATTAAATCATAACTGGCTTTTGTTTAAAAATCTAGTAGCCTAAAGGACACTGAAAGACCAAATCTTCTCTATGTAATACAGAAGAGCTGGCGATATAGGAGGCAGCATTAGCATTTGAAATGTTTGCTTTGTCTGTTTAGAAAACCCATGTGAATGTAAGAAGATCTATCCAGTGTACAGACCACCATGATACATCTGAGTGAAACTGGTATCCTAATTAGAAGTAGGTCGTCTTGGGAGGGGATTATGTTTTTGCTGGCAGAGTAAAAAAAAGAAATCTATGGTATTATAGGAGGCTTGGTATCCACCTTGAAGGCAGATCCCCTGTATGGAAGAGTCTAGCAGGGATACCCTGAAAGCCAGGGAACTCCTCGGGGATGTGTCAGACACAGTGGGTTTGAATTCTGGTCCTGTCAGCAATTAGCTTTGGTCCTTGGAGAAATTATTAAGACTGTTTTTGTCATATTATTTTCAACTTTAAAAGGAAAATGAATAATACTTAACCTCGTAAAGATATTGGGGAAGGTTATACCAGATCATGTGGGTAAAACATTGAGTCGTCCCCCCTGTGCAGAGTGGGGAACACTATACATTTCTTCTGTCATTGAAAATTTCTCCTTCTTTATTTCTTCTTTCCACTTAATGTTTTTTTCTTTCTTTACCTGTATTATCTGTGTACCCTAATTACCATAATTGAAATGATTTTGTGACAGCTTGTAAAGTTTAATGAACTGATTTTGTGACAGCTTGTAAAGTTTAATTCTCCAAATAGGAAAATATGCATTCGTTTTTTTTTTTTTTTTTTGAATTTTGTAGCAAAACCCCACCAGGTTAAAGTGATAAATTAATAATTGCAAGTATTTCTTTTTTTGTGTGTGTGTGTGTGTGGTTTTTGGCCGGGGCTGGGTTTGAACCCGCCACATCTGGCATATGGGACCGGCGCCCTACTCCTAGAGCCATAGGCACTGCCCAATTGCAAGTATTTCTAAATTCTTCCACAATAGGAGAAATGTTGATAATCTTCACTGCATCATTGTCAGGAGCCAGGCATCCTAAACTCTGTACAATCACTTAATGTTCACAGTATATGTATGAGGCAGAAGTTTCTACTATCCTCACTATAAAGGTGAGGACCCTCAAACCTCATGGAAATGTTATAACGTTATACCTCATACCTACTGGTTGTCATTAGTTCTGAGCAAGATAGGATTTGAACCTAACTATCACATTGTATGGTTTTCATAGATATCACTGCCAAGGGAACTTCTGATTGGAAAGGCTCGGGTTTTACTTCACCATCTGAGACAGTACTTTTCCTATTCACAGTGGAGAATGGTGTATGAAATAAAGGAGGCTCAAAGGAGATGACCATTGATGGCAACAAGGTTTAAGGAATCCTTTCCTGTATCAAGAAAACATTAACATAAACTTTAATCTTACAAGAAGCAACTACAATGCTGAAAGCATTTTGTAATAAACTAAATTCCATAACTTAATTTTTTGAAATAAAAAACGGCATTTACTAGAAAAAAATGGCATTTACTACTTAGATATCTCAAAGTGGCTTTGGTGGAAGGCATTTTTTTAAAATAATCTTTTTGAACAAGTTGAAGATCTATAGAATATTACAAAGAAAGTGCAGAGACTGTATAGCCCCCACACCATTTTCATGACTAGCATCTCACATTAATAGGGTACATTTGTTATAATTAATAAATGAGTATTAAAACAGTTTTCTTGACTAAACTCCATGCTTTATTCAGATTTCTTTAGTTTTTGCCTAACGCCTTTTTTCTGTTCTAGAATCTCATTTGGGAAAACAACTTACGTTTAGTTGTCAGGCCTTGCTAAGCTTCAGGCTTCTCTTGGCTGTGACAGTTTGTCATAAGACATTTTGAAGAGCGTGATCATAAATTCATATAGAGATGGAATTTTATGCATTTTTAACTTTCTTCGGAAGAAAACATGTTCCAGCTAACTCTGTATTAAACTGTAGCTGTGAATTGCTCATGTGAGCAAAGAGCTATATATGGTTCAAAAATAAAAGCAGGTTTTATTACTGCGTCTTACTTTGTATACGCTATTCCCAAAACACAGACACTTACATGTGGGAGAAATTTGTATTGTATTAGTACAAGCCTCTTAGACAGAAGAACTGACAGCTAAACCAAGGGCTGTGATATGACAATTTAAAGCAAAGATGATAATCCAAGGAGCTTTAAAACCATCCAGAAAGCTTTCCAAAGCCTCACCTAATCTGCTGCATTAATGGAACTCTTGAGTGTGTGCTCAGTACTACCCTTGGGCTATTTTAGAGCTCATTTTACACTATCCACAAAAATCCACACTTGAATTTAGCTAAAGAACGCAGCAAAAAGAGGCAACTGTCTTCAGCACGGCTTACACCTAATGTAGCCTTAAACATACGCCTAGAGTACATATATGTATATACGTGTATATATTTTTTCTATGTAAAGTTAGTTTTCCCAGTATCTAAATAAAAAGCTGTTTAACATTAAAACAGAAAGCACTACCACAATGTGACGGAAGTGCAGCTTTAGCCATAAACGCTGCACACAATTACACCCTAAAGCAAGGCACCCCTACTTATTCTGAAATATGGCATGTGTGACCCCATTCAAAAAGCAGATGATGAGACTTAGGTTTTTCCCATTTAGAGATATATATTTTATATTAATAGTGCTTTGGATCATTAACAACTAACCAACAATATTCTTCTCTCTTTAGATGACAAAGGAAAATCAGTCCTTTCTAAAATGATTGTGTTTAGTCCCCCACATGCCTCTCTATCTCTCTGCTTTGAAAGAGGGAAAAAAACAAGTGGACCTTTAATGAATCTGAGGTCTTGTGCTCTCAGCCACTCCTATTGACTCCTTGGGGTGATTCCACTGCTGTTGTTGATGTCTGAGAGGTAAGTTCCATTTGGTCTCTATTTGAGCTCTACTTAGTGCCCCACTGGTCAGTCTTGGTGGTCTAAGGAAAGTAGTCTGGGAAGTGTCTGTCAGTGTCAGGAGAAGCCAACACACTTCGAGGTGATACATCATGTTTTCTTTTTAATCTGCTGTTTTGGGTACAGGGTGTCATCTGAGATTTCTTGATTTCTTGAACAGGAGAACACCAATGGCTTGATGAATACATTAGTCAGTTTTTATGAAGAAGCATTATCAACAAAGAGTTAACCCAACCTTGGTTGGATTAATACTGGGAAAGTAACAGTCCAAATAATCCTAAGAGGATATGAACAAATAAAGTGAGATAAGAAACCTAAGAGAGGAATACAGAGGCAGCATCAGAGAACTCCGTGTTCTACTGTCAAATCACTACCTAAGAGCACAGAGCAGGTGTCAGATAGAGGGCGTGGCTTGGGAGAGAAGATGGTGTACAGGTGGGCTGGGGGATGCCATCCACCAGA
The DNA here is from genome assembly GCF_027406575.1 of Nycticebus coucang. Classification (NCBI taxonomy): domain Eukaryota; kingdom Metazoa; phylum Chordata; class Mammalia; order Primates; family Lorisidae; genus Nycticebus; species Nycticebus coucang. The sequence goes on from NC_069795.1 coordinate 17,917,933, forward strand.
AGCTGCTGGCATCAGGCAGAAAAACTGGCGAGGAGATTAGTTTTCCCCGGAGCAACTCAGGGACATCAGCTCAAAATCTGAGGAAAAGAGCAATTCTCAGAAATAAAGGCATCCCCTTTGAGTTATGCGGTCATTTCAAGAATTATGGTCCTCGGGCTAAAAATGATCAAATAATTGCCTAATATATGAAACTATTTTATACATCATTATTGTATATTATTGTACAAATAATACCAAAGATACTTGAGGCAAAGTTAAGAGTGAAGGGTTTTTCTTAATGGAAGAATACTTCACACAGTAGCTATTATGAATAATGTAAATGTAATTACGATAGGATGACAAGGAAAGGACAGTCATGTGAAAGGAGACTAAATTCAGGCCAATCCTCCTCTATGTGATTTACAAAGATCAGTGTGTTTAACAAGACAATTCAGAAGCAAATACATATGTAATGTCATATATAACACAGTAGAACCTCTGTAATTTGACCACCAGACTGTAACATACTGATCAACATTCAGAGGTGGTTGACATAAAGAACTCAGCCTACGGTACTGATATGTACATGTGGTGCAGGATCAGTCTATGCAAATTAGGTCAACTTAAGGAGGTGGTCAGTGAGGGAGGTGGTCAGCTATGCAGATTGTACGATATTTAGATATTTACAATTTTTTATACTTCCTGCTAGGCATCATCTTTTTTTTTTTTTTTTTTTTTGAGACAGTCTCACTTTATTGCCCTCAGTAGAGTGCCATAGCGTCACAGCTCACGGCAACCTCCAACTCCTGGGCTTAGGCGATTCTCTTGCCTCAGCCTCCCAAGTAACTGGAACTACAGGTGCCTGCCACAATGCCCGGCTATTTTTTGTTGCAGTTTGTTTGGAGCCTGGTTTGAACCCACCACCCTCGGTATATGGGGCTGGGGCCCTACCCACTAAGCCACAAGCACTGCTCTAGGCATCATCTTTTTAAAAAGTGTGTGGCTAACTACAAACTTCTGAACATAATCCTAGAATAGAAAACAGAAATCATATTTACTTTTTTCATATTATCATTTGATTAAACTTGCATACTTATTAAAAAAATTTCTTCCTTTGGGCTAGGGGTGGTGGCTCACAACTGTAATCCTAGCACTCTGGGAGGCCGAGGTGGTTGAATTGCCCTGAGCTCAGGAGTTTGAGATCAGCATGAGCCAGAGTGAGACCCCATATCTATAAAAAAAGCCGGATGTTGTGGTGGGTGCCTGTTGTCCCAGCTACTTGGGAAGCTGAGGCAAAAGAATTGTTTGAGCCAAAGAGTTGGAGATTGCTTTGAGCTACGATGCCATGGCATTCTACCGAAGGCCACAAAGTAAGACTCTGTCTCAATAAAATAAATAAATAAATACATAAATAAATGAAAATTAAAAAAACTTCAAACTAAAACAATTGAAAGCAAAATTTAGGAAAAAAGAAGAAAAAAAAATTTATTCCTTCTACTAATTTTAGAGACCTTAAAATGCCTGTCCCTAAATAAATTTAGTTCCTCTACAATACATCACAAAAATTCTTTGCATCATCTGTGCTGAAGATATTTGAGGTAATAATGAACACATTGAAAAAAAAAGAAATAAAAAGGTAATCAGTATTATTTTTAAATTATTTCTCAAAATCCCATTTCTACATGTGAAACTCATAGCTTTATGCACTTTAATTTTGGCATCTCTTTCATGTTTAGGATTTCTTGAAAAAATTCTATTAACATGTGATCTGGGGGTGGGGGAAATTCACTTTTGCTAAAAGCAGAGAGAATACACATAATCTTAGGGATTAACTTCTGAAACTGAACCCCAAATACTTAGTGATCAAATGTACTTGCCCTGGGCCAAATTTAATTCCTGTGGTTTAAGAAGCATGCCTTAAACTGGCCATTCTGAAAATACATGTACGTTTCTCTTTTGGGATTTATCCTTCATTGACTGCCGTTGGTATTCAACCCAGATCCACTGAGATACATTTATCAGCCTCTGTGAGCTTTTCCTGTAACAGCTGCTTCTGTGACATTCTTCAAAGGACTCTCTCTGGCTACTGGATCTCTCCAGACTAGAAGTGCCTGAAAGTTTACTTTCACTCATTTCCTTCTGAGCAGCCCCATAGCCAGTAGCTGCCTGAGGGAAGCTAGTTCCTTTGCCTTGAGACGGGACATATTTTGCTATGTGACTGATACTCAGAGCTTTTAGTGCGAGTGTACTGAGGATGGGAATTGACTGCCACCTACAAAAAGCCTCACCTCTGCTTGACTTCTTCCTCGTTTTGACTTGATTTTCACCTTCCCTGACTTGATTTTCCTGGGAGGACCTACATGTGAGTCTGCATTTACCTGCTGGTGTCTGGAAATCTCAATTCAATATTCTCATTGTTTAACAGCTTTTCAAAGGAAGGAAGATCAACTTAACACAGTAAAACTGTGTAAAAATCCTAGATAGATTTTCAACCATGAGATCCAATGATGCAATAAAAATAAATCAAGTGGCAATAATGCCAGGAAAGCAAAAACGTAGTTAGCTAGAATACACACTTTTGAAAGCACAATAAACTGACTGTAATCAATATTAAGGTAAGGTATACTTTGAAATAACTGAAAAAGTGAAATTGAATGTTCTTAACACAAGGAAATGATAAGAGCCAGGGGTGAGTGATGGATATCCTAGTTACCTGGACCTTCCTTCCTTCCTTCCTTCCTTCCTTCCTTCCTTCCTTCCTTCCTTCCTTCCTTCCTTCCTTCCTTCCTTCCTTCCTTCCTTCCTTCCTTCCCTCCTTCCCTCCTTCCCTCCTTCCCTCCTTCCCTCCTTCCCTCCTTCCCTCCTTCCCTCCCTCCTTCTTTCTTTCTTTCTTTCTTGACAGAGTTTCACTTTATTGTCCTCAGTAGAGTGATCTGGTGTCACAGCTCACAGCAACCTCCAGCTCTCAGGCTTAGGCAATTCTCTTGCCTCAGCCTCCCGAGTAGCTTGGACTACAGGCGCTCACCACAATGCCCAGCTATTTTTTTGTTCTGGTTTGGCTGGGGTCGAGTTCGAATCCGCCATCCTGGGTATATGAGGCTGGCATCCTACTCACTGAGCCATAGGCGCTGCTCCTACCCTGATTTTCTTAGTTCACATTATATGCTTATATCAAAACATCACGTATATTCTACAAAATATAGACAACTATTATGTACTCATAATAATTAAAAATAAATTTTGAAAATATTCTTCTCATTGTGGTTTTGATTTTCATGTCCCTAATAATTCGAGATACTGAGCATTTTTTCATGTGCTCATTGGCCACTAGACTACATTCCTTTGAAAAGTTTATGTTTATGTTTTTTGCGCACTGTTCTAAGAGGGTTGCTTGATTGTTGTTCTTTTTTTTTTTTTTTTTTTTTTAGAGTCTCACTGTACCGCCCTCGGGTAGAGTGCCGTGGTGTCACACGGCTCACAGCAACCTCTAACTCTTGGGCTTACGTGATTCTCTTGCCTCAGCCTCCCGAGCAGCTGGGACTACAGGCGCCTGCCACAACGCCCGGCTATTTTTTTTTGGTTTCAGTTTGGCCGGGGCTGGGTTTGAACCCACCACCCTCGGCATATGGGGCTAGCGCCCTACTCACTGAGCCACAGGCGCCGCCCTTGATTGTTCTTCTTGCTGACTTGCTTGAGCGCTTTGTAGATTCTGGTTACCAGCCTTTTATAGGATGTACGGCATTCAATATTTTCTCCCACGTGTATCTATTGATTTTGCCCTTGGCCTTATGGAACCGTTTACATTTGATCAGGTCCTGCTTGTTTATTTCTGTTGTTGCTGTGATTGTTTTTGAGGTCTTTTTCATAAAATCTTTCCTGAAGCTGGTATTTCTAAGATTGTGTCTAACATTTTCTTACACAATTCTTATAGTCTCATGCCTTAGGTTTAAATCTTTTATCCAACATGAATTAATTTTTTGTAAGTGGTGAGAGGTACAGGTCCTATTTCAGTCTTTTCACGTCCAGTGTTCCCAGCACCATTTATTGCATAGGATTTCTTCCCCCGTGTATGTTTTTGTCTGTTTGTTGGGAATCAGTTGGGAGTATGAGGATAGTTTCATCTCTAGCTTTTCTGTTCTGATCCATAGGTCTCTGCCTCTGTTTTTGTGTCAGTGCCACGCTGTTTTGGTTACCACAGCCCTGTACAGGTTGAAGTCTGGTAAGGTGATGCCTCCTTTTGTTCTTGTTACATAAAGTCGCATGGAGATACTTCCTCCCTTAGATTATATAAAGAAGAAGTGTCAATTTCAGGCTTCATTTAAAGTGCTCATTCATTAACATTTGATTTATAGAAGACTTTCTGGATTACAATTAGCATCTTTCCCAAGTTTCATAATTCTGTAATGTCTTCTCATGTAAAATTCATAAAAAAAATCAAAGATAATGTTTAAACTAAGATCAGTATCACAAGACTAAAAATTAGATTATTATAATTATATGAAATGGAAAACAAATTGAAATTATTAGAAAATGAGAAATTAAAATTAAATGAGAAGCTCCACCATGACTATATTTTAAACAAAATTCATGACATTTGAAGATTATATTTTGGGGGATTTATCAGAGCAAGCATTTGAAAAGTATCTTTTCTCTAAAATTCCTGTTTGCAGCAAAAAAAATTTTTTTTGGTTGTTGTTGTGTTTGACTATAAGAAATGTTTTCTTAGAGCTGATGTCCTATTTATCCATACAAGTAGCTTAGGACCAGATATCAGTAAAACCTCTTTCAAGACTTAAAGTAAATAACATCTTTGGAAATGGCCTATAAAGTACTATGACCGAAAAGTGTTAGTGATCTAGCTATTTGTATTTCCTCAGGAACTTATAAACAGCAACAGCAAAGTGACATTTCTTGCTGTGGCAGATTAAACCTGTGTTAGAAGTGACTGGAAATAAGGTAATCTAGTGACTACTCTTATTTTGAAATAATGGATTATCTACAAACTCACTGAATGTATAAGAACATAAAGAAAGTAGGAATGGGGAAAAGTTTTCTTCTCAAACTTGATTATTAGAATCAGACTATGTTGCTATAAATCACCAGGTGATATTAACATATCCCAAGCTTCCCGGGAGAAAACTAAAGAAAAAAATAGGTAAGTTTTTCCTATATTTATGAAAAACAAAAACCAAAAAGAAAAAAAAAAATACATAAACCTAAAAGTAGGTATTGGGAATTTCCATATTTCAGTTCAGGAAACTGAGGTTCAGATGTGAGTAACTACATTACAGGCAGTGACTTATTAATGTTTCCTATAGGTTATGCTTTTAATCTTCATATTTTCTCATAGATGACATGCTGGTCTCTAAAAAAAAAAAAAACAAAAAAAAAAGCACACCGTGTCTTATTTCCCTTCATTTTGCTGATAGGCAGGTGGAAAAGAAGAGAATCCATCAGAACAGCACACTTTATTCTATAGGAGCAAACAGGGTCAGCTCATGGGAGCCACGCTGACCGTTTTGGATTTTTGTTCTGGTGACCTCACTTTATGTGGACATTCCTGAAGGTCACAGAGAAAAAAAGAGAAAAGGCAGGACATTCCAAGGAACTTGGGCCAGCACCCTCAGAAAGACTGATATGGAAGCAAAACTCCTGCAAGATCTTCCCCAACAATCCCCTTTTAAAACTCCATTTTAAAAATGATTTATCATTGTATATTGGTTACACTGGAGAGGCCAAATTCACTTTTGATCCAAAGTTATATAGTATACTGGTTGCCAAACATTTTCTGCAAAGACCACATAGTAAATATTTTAGACTTTCTAGGCCAAGAAGAAAAACAGAGAATATTTACAAAAGGTATAATTAATTCTTGGGTCTTACTAAAACAGGCAGCAGGCCAGGTTTGGTGAGAGGATCCTATTTCGCTGATTTCTGATATTGGACATTAGAAAGGGACCCAATAGGGGTTATATACACCTAAAATAATGAATTTGAACATAAATGAGACTTAGAGATGCTTCTAATTAAAAAGGGGTGACTACGTTTCGTTTTGACATTGGCTTTTTTTTAACATATTAATAATATGTGAGAAAGGATGGATTGTTGTGGACATTTTAGCTGAGATCTACCTAAACATCCATAGCATGCCTGATGCTTGTTATATTTCAGCGAGGGTAATTCCCTCTCCCTTGTCTTTAGAGTGCTCAGGTAAGGAATGGGATTTTGACACAAATCTGGCCAAGAGGCTGTATGGGGAATTCCACTTGCAGGCATTCAGGAAAGATATTCTTTTTCCTGAGATGGAGATCCAGGAAAGAAACAGCCTTCTTATTCCTCTAAATAAGGTCCTATATGATGCCAGGAACCACAGCTGCCATCCCACTATCATCCTGAATATAAAATCAATGTGAAAGATAGAATATCAAAAATGATAATATTTTTTCCTCAGTTCTGTTTACGTTTTCACCAAGATCTTGGAACTCACATAGATTCAAATCTTTTCAGAACCTCTTCCTTTACTATTTCTGATTTCCAAAGATAAATAAGTCTTTTTTGTTATTACAGCTGCACCTTTGACATTTCAGCTTCCATCTTTCATTAATATGAATTTGAAAGCATGATGGTTGTCAAAGCTATTTAATTTTTTAAGAATAAGTGCCTAGGTCTTGAATTTTAGTTTCTATCTATGTGATACTTGAGGAAGAATCAAAAGAGGCTCAAAGGATGACATGTGTGGGCCTCTTGATCGTGGGGGTGCAGATTTTCTGGGGATCTAGTGCTCAGATGCAAACTGATGAAGTTGACCTCTCACCCCGGGCTGCGGCACATACAGCATTTCTGTGGATGGCTGCCGGTGGCCTAGGAGCACATCTGACCATGGTAGTAGAAAGGTGTGATACAACTGGGTGTGGTTGTAGGTGAGCTACAAAATAATACATGGCAAAGCAGGGAGCAACTATGTGTGGCTGCTTTTTTTCAGAAATGCACAGTAGGTGCGGAAACATTTGTAAATAGGAAGTGAATTGAGGTCTGTCCTAAGAGAGAAATGAACTCCAGTGTGGAAGGAGCAGAAGCGAGTTCCTCCCTTCTGGTCCAGGGACACCTCTGAGGGGCTGCACAGGAGTTGTATGATTGGAGCTCTGTTGGCTTAAAACATAAATGTACGGTTCACAGCATCAGAGAAACAGCTGACGGGAACCATCGCCTACATCTGGAGCTACCAAGAAGAATGGTGAAATGTAAGTGGAGAGCCCTTAGATTAGAAAGTAGCTGAGAAGTTGCGGGAGTATGTCCTGGAGGAACACAGGGTAATGAGGCTTCACCTTAAGCCTCATTAGGTTGAAGCCTGTTGAGGTGAAGTTCATTTTAACCCAAGTTTCACTCTCCTTCCTTGAAAATTCTGTACGTATGGCTTCTTTCTTGTGCTCTGGAGTTTTTTTCTGTCAGACTGAATTAAGCACAACTGAAAATGAAGGGAAAATCCTCCACCCTCATTCCTCTTGCCAGGTAAGATTAGAGTGCTTCCTGCCAACAATCTTTTAATGTAAATTCATTGCACTGAGCCTAAGCACTTGGATTTGAACAAACATTTCCAAAATACAACTATCAACCTGTCACTAAAGTGGGAGCAAGTCACCCTCTTATCTGGAGAGTGTGAAGTAGGTTGCATGAATTAATTTCACTACTTCTGTATCTCCTGGGAGTAAGTGAGTAAGTTAGGACGATAAAAAAAAAAAAAAGTGTGGGTTGATTAATTCTTTGTAATTATTGGCAGAACATTCCTAAGATATTCCACCACGTACTGCCTAGGTTTAAATTATGTTGGCGATGTCTAATATGGTTTTAAAATTCATTATTCAGGAATAGAGGGAGAAAATTTTACATCTTTTATGTGCCAGGCCATGAAAGAAAGTGATCATTGAAAAAATACAAGCAGGCTTTGTCCTAGGAAAGTTTCCCATAAAATTCTGGAGGCTGGAATTTGGAATTATCTTGAGAACCAGCCAGGCAACAACCCGTGGGGTGACAAGACAAAATAAAGGGGGACATGTACATATGACGTAAATTTAATGTGGACGTTTCTTAAACTGCGTCCCATCTAAAGTAATTCTGAATTTCTGAATGCGTCCCCACTGAGTCACCTCCAAACAATTTTTAAAACATCGCTTGTATTTTGTGGATAAAGAATAATAGGTTACAGATATGATTTATCCTGCATTTCAGAGTAAAGAATATTGGTGCTGGAAACTCAAATATGACGGCCAACCAAACTGAACTGAAATATTTCTGCTATTATTACATTATCATAAAGAAATGCAGGTTTTTAAGTAATTCTGGAAAAATTGAGCCCCTGATAGGCATTTGTGAAACAATTCTTTCATTCATTGGTATGTTCATTCATTCATTTAACAAGATGCAGTGTTTACTATGTATAAAACCCTGTATTTCAGGTCGGGAATGTAGAAGTAAACAGTCCTGAAACCCAGTAAGTTATATCCCACTGTATTTTATACCCCCAAAGTTAAGATTTATAATATGCATAGTTATAGTATATATAAAGTAAGTCAGAAAAAATAGCCAATGTTTCAGCATTTAGATAAAGAATGACTCAAACCTACAGTAAGGTAATCAACATAATAACAAACTTTATATACAGAGACAAACTTTCTTGCACTTTTGTTATGAATGTTTTGACAGTTTATATATTTCTTTTACTTTAGATTTTAATTCTGATGTACACACAAAAAAGTGAACTTAAAAAAGCAAGAATCTTACAAAAAAATAGCCGGGCGTTGTGGCGGGCGCCTGTAGTCCCAGCTGCTCGGGAGGCTGAGGCAAGAGAATCGCGTAAGCCCAGAAGTTAGAGGTTGCTGTGAGCCGTGTGACCTCATGGCACTCTACCCGAGGGCGGTACAGTGAGACTCTGTCTCTACAAAAAAAAAAAAGCAAGAATCTTTCAGTGAAATGACACAAATCAAATGAATGTTTATATATTTCAGTTACATCTATTTGTCATAAATCAGAAATGCATGTGTCACCTTCAAATCCCTTTTATTCCTTGCTTGTTCCTGATTCCCCCTAATGCCCAAATAATTCAACCCATTGACTCTGTATTCTTTCTTTTTTTGGAGACAAAGTCTCAAGTGTCACCGTGGGTAGAGTGCTGTGGCATCATAACTCACAACAACCTCAAACTTTAAGCAAGTCTCTTGCCTCAGCCTCCCAAGTAGCTGGGACTACAGGTGCCCACCTCAACGCCCAGCTATTTTTGGGTTGTAGTTGTCTTTGTTGTTTGACAGGCCCAGGCTGGATTAGAACCCACCAGTTCCAGTGTATGTGGCTGGTGCCCTAGCTACAGGTGCCGAGCCTGACTCTATGTTCTTAACACATCTTCAATCCAACCCTTACTTTCCACTCCCACTATAAAGTTTTGCTGGATGAATTAAATAGCCACTGAATATGTTTGTCTATTTTAATTTTGGATGTGCTCTAAATTAAGCTTCTTGTGCCACCGAGTACATTCAGAAACTCATTTTTGCTCCCTTAATTATACTTCCCCAGTGACTCTCCAGTACTGCAAGTTTAGTTATGAATTCCTTAACAAAGCATCCAGATTCATTTCTGATCTATTCTCTGCCTGCCTTGGGACTTCATTAAGTACCATTTTCCCATCCAATGCCCCGCACTCCACTCTCATTAAGACTCTAACTGCCTCTGAAACATGTATATAAATAATATGTTTAGTAAATGAAATTGCATCCAGTTGGAAACTCATCTCTCCAAAATCCCAATGGCTTATTATAATAAGATGCATTTTTGAAAAAGAAAATACAAATGTATAGTATCTTGTGTGTTATATTAATAGATTTTAATAAAGTCTGAAGACGCGAATGTTTCATGCCATAAGGTGGGAGTGATGACTGGGTAAAATAACTGAGCATCGAGAGGTATTTTCCATCATGTTATTAGAAAACTTTACTGGGCTGTTCTGAGGCTTAGATTATTTTTAAGTGCATTTATAAAATTATTGGTACAGAGTGAGTACAGTATAAGTTTCTATTTAGAAAGAGGTGAGAAAAAGCTGAAAATGTATTTTGCTTTCTATTATGTTTGATTCTTTTTGTACTGCTATATCATATTTTGTTCTTTAGCATAAAGATGGCCACTAGTGTCCTATTTATGCTTTTTATCTACTATCCAACATGTAGATTTTTTATTGTAATGAATTTTTAATAGATGTAATGAGATATAACTGCTATCTGAAAATTTGCATATATTTATAGTGTTAATTTTATACATCAACATATGCACACTCTCATTAAATCGTCAAAAGTTGGGATAATGAACATATTCATCACCTCACCACCCACCCCTCCACCTTTGCCTATTTGTTTTCTGTTACTTTCAATTAGATCAAATTATCTAGAATTTTATGAAATCTGGAAGGTATAAGACATACCTCCCTTTTTTTATATGATATTTTTTCACTGAGATTCATTTATAGTGTTAAATGTATCAATAGCTATGTTATTTTTCTTTCTGAGTAGTAATATTCCATTGTAACGCTATACCACAGTTTGTTAACCCATTCCTCTGTTCGGTTGTTTATAGTTTTTAACTATTGTAAATAAAGGTGCTTAAACATTTGTGTATAAGATTTTGCATGAACATATACTTTCATTGTTCTTGGGCATATCACTAGGCGTGTACTAAATTTTATACATTTTCCTATTTTTCTTCTGATTTCTTATTTAAGAAATAAGTTACTTTCCTATTTTTCTTCTGATTTCTTAAGAAATAAAGTTACTTGAGTTACTTGGAATGTATAATTTAGTTTACAAATATTGGTACATTTTTCCAGTTATTTTTCTGCTATTGATTTCTATTTTAATTCTGCTATTTTTAGAGAATACTATGTGTTTTCCTGGCCAGGCACAGTGGCTTATGCCTGTAATCCTAGCACGCTGGGTGGCCAAGGCAGGAAGTTTGCTTGGGGTCAGGAGTTCAAGACAAGTTTAAGCAAGAATGAGACCCCCATCTCTAAAAACAAATGAATAACAACAAAAAACAAACAAACATGGTGTGGTGGTGCACACCTGTAGTCCCGGTTACTTGGGAGGCAAAAACAGGAAGATGGCTGGAGCTCAGGAGTGTGGAATTGCAATAAACTGACATCACTGTATTCTAGCCCAGGCAACAAAGTAAGACTCTGTCTCATAAAAAAAAAAAAAAAAAGAAAAGAAAGAAAAGAAAAGACAAAACTATGTGTTTTCTATATATTCATATATTTAAGTACATACAAGTACTTGAATGGGTGTAAATTTTTTGGAACCTGTTTTATATTCTGCAATATAATCTATCTTGGTAAACATTGGCTATATATTAGAAAAAAAATCGAGGTATTCTTACCCCAGTTCGTACATAATTTAATCAAGGCAAATCTCAACTCTACTAAGTATTTTAATCCCCCCAAATAATTAACATTTCTTCCCCCAGGCGATGGAGATACAAACCTTAAAATGTCTTAAAATTAAAACTAACTTATCTCTTTCTTGCTATTTTGCTTAAGGGTAACAACTCATGGGAAAAATACAGAATATCACATTTTCTAGTTTATAGAAGTAATTAAATATACACGCACACACACACACATTAAAGAAATGAAAAGGAAAACAGATTTATATTCTTAAAAGTTTCCCCTAAATGTCATTTTCTAGATGAGATTTCAGTGCATATAAAGTTCATAGGGTATAGAGCCCTTAGGAATTTTACACTCCCATTGTAAAACAGAATAGATGTTTTCTCTTTTAAACCACTTAAAAAGACTACCAGAATCAAAAGCCTGTACAAACACAATCATATATTTAATTATATTTTTTAATACAGCATGTAGCAATTTTTTTCATGTTTTCCAATAATGAGTTCAAGATGTCTTAACCACATGTCACTGATTCCTTGCAAATTCCAGATCATCTGTAGGACAAGAGACAAGCACTCTCAAAGTATGTTTTCCTTCAAGAAGCCTCAGAGCTCTTAGACTTTCCACACCCTTTCTGAACCCAAACATGGAATGATTCACTGAGGGTGGGGAGTGTGGTATATCAACCTTCTTAAACGCACCAGTATAGTCTTGGCTACTACTTGAGTCTATTGAGAGAATGAGATATCTTGCAAGGAAGCCATCACTTCATATTTTGATACTACACAAAATCTTGTCTTCCTGAAAAATCTTACAGAGATTTCAAAAACCTAAAAGGCAATAAAATACAGACGTACATATAGAAACAGATATAGACATATAGATAGATGTCTTATATAGATACAGATGTATATTTGGAGTTTATCAGAAAATATCAGCAATAAATTTAATGGGGGAGTGGCACCTGTGGCTCAGTGAGTAGGGCGCCGGCCCCATATGCCAAGGGTGGCGGGTTCAAACCCAGCCCCCGCCAAACTGCAACAAAAAAATAGCTGGGCGTTGTGGCGGGCGCCTGTAGTCCCAGTTACTCGGGAGGCTGAGGCAAGAGAATCACCTAAGCCCAAGAGTTAGAGGTTGCTGTGAGCTGTGTGACGTCACGGCACTCTACCGAGGGCAGTACAATGAGACTCTGTCTCTACAAAATAAATAAATAAATAAATAAATAAATTTAATGGGAATCAGAAGTATACTGTAATTCCACCAGAACAGACTCATTTGTAATTGAATATTTTTAATCATATCTTAAGTCTTGTGAAACCAATTTATTATACGTAAGGGGAAAGGTCATTTCCCCAAATACATGGGAAAAAAAAATCACAAAACTATACTGCACTAGCCTGCCCTTATTCTTTGACTTAATTTAAAATAACTTCAATAACTGATCCGGCTTCAGCTAGTGATAGTAAACCACTGATAAAACTATGATAAGAACAAAATTTTTTATTAATTAATTTCACATTTAAAAAGTCAATTGAAACAAAACTGATGGTAGCCAAGCATATTTCATGTAATTAAACTAAGGCTATTATTTACTTTCATATTCAATTTTATATTGTTTGTGCACTTCTCCTAAATTTGGTATATGGTATTTATAAAATGAAAAAAAATTAACAATTGAGTATTTGCTATGATTTTAAGTGGCTGACTTTTCCTAACGAATGTACTTGCTTTTGAAGACTGATGTAAATGTAGAAGGTGAGAGGCTGAATATGAGACGGAGCTAAGCTTACTGAATGTGCCTTTTTACATGTATTTCAACAAAATGTTAAGTACATATTAACTTTCATCCCCATTATAACAAAGTAGATATTTAACAGCAATGGTTAAAAAAACTGCAACACACCTGTTATTTTAACCTTGAAACTCTACTCTTCCATAGCATACAAGGACCATAATTAGAGAATAACAATATTTGACTTTCCCCTGTAAGTAAATACACTCAACGGAGATTCTACATTATGAAAAATGAAATTTTATAACCATAAAGATCCTACTGATATCGAATATAAGTATCTCTGCCTAACAAATAATGAAACTGAAGGTCAGAAAAGTTAAGTGACTTGCTCAACTTTTCCCAAGCTATTAGTGACAGAAGTGGCTTTAAAACACATGCCTCTTGAGTTATATGTTTCATTGAGTGGTTTACCTTACATTACCGTTCATACTGATCTCTCCACTAACTTCTTCATTAGGAGGAAAAAAAGACATTCTTAGGCTTTTAGAATAATCTCCCTTTGTTGAGCTGATTCACTTTTGGCCACATTTCTTTAAAACAACAGTGTGTTCATACTTTTCAGAGTTCTGATGGTCTGGCTTCCAAAAAGTGTTAGAAACATAGGCAAATGAGGCTTACAAAATTGGCTGTTCTTAATGACCATTTCCAAGAGAGCCCCAAGCCATTAAAAGTCACCTATTAGGTTTTACTGGGCACAAGGCCAGGTAGTTCCAAAACTTGTGTAGCATCCAAACCCAGGTTCACTTGATACTTCAGGAAATTTTCCTCTTTTCTTTTTTCATTCCACCTCTCCAGTCCAGAGCTAAACTTGCTACACTCACTGATAGTGGAGAACCATTAATTAAAGTATTAATTTCATGGTCGGCCTGTTATTCACTTATTACAAATAATAATTTACTAATCTGAGTTTCATTAAAGCAAAAAGACTTATGTAAGCACACACAAAAAAATGCTTTATACCTGTACAAATAATGTGTGTGTGTGTGTGTGTGTGTGGTGGGGACCATGAAACAGCAAAGCAAATAAAGCTTAAGCTTGGGGTGCTCATTTGAGCAGGTCCCATCCAAGGTCCTGGTGAGGCCTAGCAGTGTGCTCACGTGGCTGTACAGTAGACTCACATAGCCATATGATTTTAGAAAATTCACAAAAGTAATTATTTTTTCTGTGATTAGTTAAGAACGTCATGTCTTTTCACTCCTATTTAATCTTCATCACACTTCACCTCGTGTAGAGGTGTTGTCAAAGTGATTGCTGGAATTTGGGAATCCATCAAGAGAAAGTTGAATAGGAGATACATTTAGTTTAGTTTACTGTGCTTCCCAGTTACTGTCTTATATCATTCAATTATTGCCTTCAAGGAATACACGTTATTCCTATGATTCCCTCTTAAGCAAGGGAGACATAAGGCGCTCACAGTTAATTAATTTGCCTAAGGTCCATGGCCCACAAGTGACAGAGCTGACTTCTAAATCCATCTATATTGACTGCATGTATCTATGAACTAAACTGTGTTCCTATTTCAAGTGATTTATAGGAGAATTTACTAAAACCAATCATGTGGAAAGACTAATGAGATACAGAGAGAGAAGAAAGTCAAATTACCAATGTCAGAAACAAAAAAAGAAACGTACTATAGGCATTAAAAAGGCAATAAGAAATTAGCCTTGTTGACTCAATCAAAATAATTCTTTGAAAACACAAGTTACCATGAGCAACAAAAGAAGAAATGATTAAATTGCTTTCCATCAAGGGTGCCTGCTTTAAATTGCACACAAACTTCATGGCCACCTTGGATAGTAGATAAATTGAAATCTTTTCCACAATGAGCACTACCAGCCTTCCTTGTTCTCCAGATTGCAGTCAGCTGATCATGATACTCCATAGCATCCATAATCGTGTGACTCAATGCCTGTAGTTAACCTCCATAGATACAGACATAAATATAGCTAGAAATGATGATATGGGCGTAGATACAGATCCATTACAATAGTCTTGTTTCTCTGGAGAACTTAAATAATACAACAAGAAAAAGAAATTACGCAAAAAAGTGACATTATCTGATTCAGATTAGAGAAGATCCCTCAAGCTGAGACACAGAGCACAGATTAAAGAGGTGAAAAGTGGGTGTGAGTGGGGCGGTGCCTGTGGCTCAGTGAGTAGGGCGCCGGCCCCATATGCCGAGGGTGGCGGGTTCAAACCCAGCCCTGGCCAAACTACAACAACAAAAAAAAAAATAGCCGGGCGTTGTGGCGGGCGCCTGTAGTCCCAGCTGCTGGGGAGGCTGAGGCAAGAGAATCGCATAAGCCCAAGAGTTAGAGGTTGCTGTGAGCCGTGTGATGCCACGGCACTCTACCAAGGGCGGTACAGTGAGACTCTGTCTCTACAAAAAAAAAAAAAAAAAAAAATGGGTGTGAGTGGCCCTTGTAGGGAACCAATGATGCAGTAGCTGATGACAGTGGCTACTGTCATCTGGACTAACATGATGCTGATGGCACACATGGAGAGAAGCATATGAATTAGAGATAAATTTAGAAGGAGAAATAGATTAGATACAGGGTGACAGAGAGAGGGTTGTGTCAGATACGATGTCTGCTATTTACCCTCCGTAATACCACTCACGGAGATAGAGAGACCTGCCTGGAAGGGGTCCAGGTTTGGGAGCGACTTCAATGTTGGACTTAGGGTTTGGGTATGTCTTTTAGATCTCTAAATGGAAAAGTCCAGCATAAAATTGGATTATGTTGGCTTGACCAAAATGTTTAGAAATCTTCTGAATAGGTGAAGTTATAAATTCCCGAGCGCAGATAAGGTAGTGGGGAGAAACATGGAGGTGAGAGATCCAAAGGTCTAGTTTTCAGTCTTGATTAGCAGGGGGGTATTTTATATTATTTAGATATCTGACAGCATAACTGCCATTCAAATTAAAAACAAAAATGAAAAAGAATTGTCTAGAGATTGAGTTAGTAAGAGAAGACAGAAAACTGGAGCAGGGCAACCTATATCTGGTTTATTGCTCAAAACTCTTATTTTATCATTATTTTCTTTATTATTAATCCTACATAACATTGTCATTGTGATCGCTTTTAAATATGTCTATCAAATTGTCACCAACCCTGCAGCTATTTATTTTCTCTGACTGTATGCATATAAGTTTTAATAAAATGTTAGATTTCACTGTAATAATCATTTTAAGATAAAAAACAATATAAGGAGAGTCAAATAAATATTTACATCATTAATTTGTCACCTTTTAGCTACTATTCTGCAAATTTTAGAAATACTTTTCTCAGAAAAGAGACAACAGAAACTTTTCTCCCAAGGACAGAAGAATGACCAATAAACATATAAAAAGAAGTGCACATTGTCCCCAATTATCAGAGAAGTGCAAATCAAAACCACTTTGAGATATCGCCTAACCTCAGTGAGAAGAGCCCACATCACAAGATCCCAAAGGGACAGATGCTGGCGTGGATGCAGGCAAGAAACACTCGTGCACTCTTGGTGGGACTGCAAACTACTACAGCCTCTGTGTTAAGAAGTACAGAGAGTCTTCAAAGAACTAAAAGGAGACCGACCATCTGACCCTGCAATCCCATTGCTGGGACATTTACACTCAAATATTTATGGCATCTCAGTTCACAATCACAAAGATACGGAAATAACCCAAGAGCTCTTCAACAAATGAATGGATTAAAAGACGGTGACATACACACATGCCATGGAACAGTATTCAGTCATTAAAAAAAGATATATTTTGCATCTTTTGTAACAACCTGGATGGACGTGGAGAACATTCTCCTAAGTGACAAGTCACAGGCATAGAATAATAACCATTCAATTCAGTACTAAATTGAAACTAGTAGATTAACAACTGCAGGCTCACAGGAGAAAAACTCAGTTGGGTTCAAGAGTGTGGGGGGGCTGGGCGGCGCCTGTGGCTCAAGGAGTAGGGCGCCGGTCCCATATGCCGGAGGTGGCGGGTTCAAACCCAGCCCTGGCCAAAAAAAAAAAAAAAAAGAGTGTGGGGGGTGAGTGGGCTTCATGCAAAGGGGACAATGCACAGCTATGTATGGCACGCTTCCTGGGTGAAGGACACAGCTACGACTTTAGACTTTAACCTCACAAATGCAAACTATGTAACATAATTATGTGTACCCTCATATTAATCTGAAATTTAAAAAAGAAATGGTTAACATAGAAGAAAATATAGTATATTGTCTTTATTGTTAAGGTTTGCTGTCGAAGCTTATGCATAGACATCAAATAAAAATTTTGTTATAAAAGAAACACTTACTAAAACTAGCTTTCATTTCTCTCCAGCTATGGTTATATTTGATGAGGATTGAGGGTCCCAGGTTTCCAAACTCAGTTGACCTGGTTCAACTACTTGGCTGAGCTAGAAAGTTCAACTGAGGCAAGGCAGTCATCTAAAACAAGAGTCAGTGGAAAGTGACAGGAAAACTGGAGTGGCACAGGCAGTGTGCATAAAAAGCAAAAGTCACCTACACAGGTTTCAGGACAACAAAGAGAGGTTTTATTTAGGAAGAACAAAGAGAAAGTTTAGAGCACTTCCAAAAAGAGTTGGAAGTGGGTCCCTATCATGGAGGAGAAAAGGTAAGAGAGACTGAGAGGAACAGGCCTTCAGGGGTATAAATACTCTCTCCATTGGAAATTGGCTGCAAGTCCTCCATTGGCCTCTCTGTGCCTCCAGGCAGGATTACCCTTTTTTATTGGTCATCAATGATCTCTTTCTATTGGTCATTAGTTACCTAGATTATTACTTCATACCAACATTCTTATAGGCCCTCCAGACTTTCCAGATCAGCAGGCAGGTTTTCCTCCCCCCACCCTTTGAAGCCCCTCTTTTTTGCGTCCCTTCTCAATGTTAAAACACAGAAAATATCTGCAAAAGTAAAATACCAGACATTACAAAGAGAAAAGGTAATCATTGTGGTAGGGAAAAGTGGTGACACAGAAATAAAATTCTAAAGATCAGTATGGAATGTTGGAAAGTGCTGTTGACTCAACAGTACATGATGTTTTTGTCTATAAAACATTATCTATTGAAAATCTATCTTATTTCAAGCCCACATTACCTGGGTTGACTAATTTACTTTTGTCTAGACTTAAGTCTAGTTCTTTCCCGATGTATATAAAAAATAACTCTCATGAAATAGATTCAGAATTTATTCTCCCCATAAAAGGACAAAAAATTGGGAGGAATTATAAGGCAATTCCTTATAATTGAAGAAAAGTTTTGGTTTTTGTGAAGATACACTATAGAGAATGTTCAGAGACTCCCTGAGCCCCTAACTGGGGAAGTGCTGGGGAAGCATGTTTTTCCAACTCACGCTACTCTCCATGGCTGTGAATGAAATATTAAAATCTTGGTCACTTTAGGAAAATTTTGGTGCATAACTTATAATAGTAAAGGATAAAACTGATAATTATTACAATTACCCACATTCAACATATTAACCATTTAAAGTGAACGTAATTTGCCAATGTTAACATCTCTGTTTGTGGCTCCTTTTATGCACTGTTAGAGTTTTAAGAAATGTTCTAAGTGACGACAAAAGTCACACAGCAAAGATGAAAGAGGCAAATTCAAGATGAAATTGTTGTTGTTGTCCTTGATATTGTTTGGTTAATTGTCATTATCATTTTAATTCTATTATGCTAAACATCACAGGCCCTTAAAACACATTTCCCTATACTGTATAGATTGAAAGAAAAGTATCTAAGAATCATATCTGATGGGAAAACTCAATCTAAGAGTGTGTATTTCTAATTCTGTGCAATTCGCAGGAACTTCAGATATACAAAAGTGTTTAAAGGGATAATAGACTTTTTTTTACCTTAAGGTAATAAGAATAATTGCAGGAGTGTCTGATAGAAAAAAAAAAAAGAAAGAAAGAAGGAAAAAGACAGAGAGACAAAAGGAATCTCATCTGAGAGATTATTTTACAGATAACTTGAATGAGCTATTTACTAGAACCTTAGCAGACAGGCATGGTGCCTAATGGACTCAAAATAACATTCAATTATGCTTAAAAAGGCATTTGAAAGTGCATTTCTCTCCTATCCGAAATGCAGCACAGTGATCAAAATGATAAGAGGAGTTCTAATTTTACACTCAAAAATAAACTCATATTACCAAGAGAAAAACCTCAAATTGGTAGAGAGAAAACGATTAACCAACCTGAAATAAGGAAACATCTTCATGTGTTTTAGTTTCCATACAATATAGAAAACGGCCTAGGACACTGAAAAGATCCTTGAACATATAATCAGGTTACATGGGCTCAGGCTTTGGGCAAATAACTCTTAACATTTTTAATACCATATTTTGAATGCTTTTTGTGCAGAGAATTTTATATATTCATTTAATCTTCACAATAGCAGGATGATATAAGCTATATTATCCCTAATGCTCATTACATATGTATATTTAGTTAATCACCTCTAGTTGAAAAAATGGAGGCTCAGGAAGTTTACAAAATGTAAATTTTCACAGCTACAGAGAAGAAGAATTAGAATTAACCTGACTGGCTGAAAGATTTTGCTCTTAATATATGTTGTATCATGAGCTTGTAACAAGGCATCCATGTAAATGACTAAAATCAGGGTATATGTGTAAAATATTTAATACACTTAAGATTATTTCAGTGAAGTGGGAAGGAGGAAAATGGAACGGGCAAGTTCACACCTTCGTATCTGAGCAGGAAGGGATAATTGAAAAGATGGGGTGGACAAGTAAAATATTAATAATAATCAAAAAGCAAGTTGATTTCAGCTGTTCTGCAGAATCCTTACAAATGACTGTATCAGTCCTTGCTTTTCTCCAGACTGAATAGTGATTTGTCAGACTCCTTGACATGCCACCTCATCACGCCCAACTCCCAGGAATTCATCAGAGCAGCTGAGAGGTTATTATTTGCAGCTGCAAAATGACATTTGAAAACACTGAATTCTAACCAAATTTGAACTTCATACAGCATTGTGAAATATGTCTGTGGCAAAATCATCTAGAATAATATTCAAAAGTGTTTTAATTTTTGAAACAAATTTGTCAAATTTTAATCATCCTATGAATATGGCCTTGACCTGAAGAGTTATAGAATTTCTTACATGTCTTTTCCTTATAGATACTACACAGATGCAATCATGAAACTAAGTATTACATTAGTGGAACTGTAATGAAAAGATAAGTAATGGGGGGAAAAAAAAGCAAAGAAAAATTGAAACTTGATCAAAGTTAATTTCTAGAAATAAAAATGTAATTATTTATTAATTTCAAAGACCTTATTTCCAATTGCCCAAGAAAATTTTGTAACTTTATAGTTGAAATTTCAAATCTTAAGAATCACAGCTTTTAAAACCTATGACTTTGGAGTTGGATTCTTTCTACATTTACAAATGTTGAATACAACATGTCATTATTCTAATTTAAAAAGTGTCTCCTGGCCAGGCAGTGGCTAACACCTGTAATCCTAGCACGTTTAGGAAGCTAAGGCAGGTGGATTGCTAGAACTCAGGAGTTCAAGACCAGCCTGCACAAGAGGGATACCCTGTCTCTACTAAAAATAGAAAAACTAGCTGGGAATTGTAGCAGGTACCTGTAATCTCAGCTACTCAGAAAGCTGATGCAAGAGGATCTCTTGACCCCAAGGCTTTGAGGTTACTGTAATCTATGATGCCAGGGCACTCTATCTAGGATAGCAGAGTGAAACTCTGTCTCTAAATGAATAAATAAATAAATAAAAATTGTCTACTACATGACATAGAAATTTTATATTGGATTTTTTTTTATCCAACTGATGTAATAAAGACATGTTGAATATATTCATCACAGGTATTATTTATATTATAATTAAAATATGGAAATTTAACAATGTCTATCAATACAATAGTATTGAAATAGATTAAGACACTGAGAAGGCATAATACTGTATATGAAAAGACTTCAATTAATATCTATAACAGGCTTAATGCCTGTAGTTCAGTGGCTAGGGTGCCAGCCATGTACACCTGAGCTGGTGCGTTTGTATCCAGCCTGGGCCTGCCAAAAACAACAGTTACAACCAAAAAATAGCTGGGCACTGTGGCGGGAGCCTGTAGTCCCAGCTACATGGGAGGCTGAGGCAAGAGAATCGCTAAAGTCCAAGAGTTGGAGGTTGCTGAGAGCTGTGATGCCATAGCACTCTACCAAGGGCAACATAGTGAGACTCTGTCTCAGAAAAAAAAAGAAAAAAGAAAAAAAATCTATAACAGTGTTGAATGAAAACGTAGCTTAAAAGTTAGAATGACCCTATTTAGGTAATTTACATTTTTAAAATTTTTCTTTAGGTATTTAGAAAAAGATGTCAGAATTTTTTCATCAAAATATTGAGTGCTTATCTATGAATCTACAAATTTTAGATAATTTATCCTATCAATTTGTACTTTCTTGTATTATTTAAATGCTTTTCATGATTGTATACTACCTTTTACAATATAATAATGAAGATATTTTCATTTTAAAATATTTAACCATTTGAACAAGTGTGTGGAAGAGGTAAATAACTTGATTTTGGTATTTGGAAGGAGGGGGATGGCATCTGTCTTCTAATTCTAACATTCATATAAGTACTTAAGATCATGAATACAATAAGAATATCAGTGCTAGAGATTTTAGCCTTCTCGTGTTATTTCCTTTCTTTTTTAGCTGTTATAAAGTGATATTTTGTAAATTATTTTACATTAGATGTAGGAGGTAAATTAGATTTAATATGGAAAAGTTATTTAATATTAAATATAATTTCAGCTTTGTAAAATTTACATTGTAAAATATATATTCACCGAAGTCTCAATAAGTAATGAATGTGTTGTTACAGTGAACAAAAAAGTAGAAGAAAACACAGCTCATGCTGTTTTATTTGCTTCCTACATACCACTTTATTTTCTTTGTTTTCATATTTCTAATTTATTGCACTTTTATTCTACTAACTAAACTGTAAGACATCTTTCAAATACCATATGTTTCTTAATTACTGTTTGCTGAAACCTTTATTGACTAAATGTCTCTGTTTAACCTGAGTCATATCCTACATGGAAAGTTTACAAGCAAGATAAAACTTAAATGTTTAACGCATTATTTCAAAATAGAAATGCCGTCCAATAAGAGTTTTAAATTGGGCATATATATACCCTTTGACTTTAACAATTTTAAATAAAAATCAATAGCCAGACTTCAAAGACATGTGATTTCATGAAGTGAAACTGACCATTTTTAAAACTTTTGAACAAACAAACAATTGCTTATTCCTGGCTAACATTTCTATTGATGAATATTTATTGGTTCTCAACTACCAAAGACCTAGTCCCAAACCTAGAATGAAACTACTCTTTTGGTTCAGAGCTTGCATAAGTCTGCCATTCCCTTGGCAAGAAAATTAGATTTCACATTTTTGCCATGGGCATTTCTTCTCCTCCCACAATTTTATACAAATTTATCTTTGTTTATACCTAGATAAAACAGTACCCCTTTACCCAAACAGTACCCCTTTACCCATCCACTTTCACTCGCAGAGCAACTGTCCCATCTCCCTAGCTTCTTCCTGAAGCCCAGAACTCAGGTGCTGCAAGGTAAGGCAGACGTGGTACAGAGGTTTGCCTCCCGACAGCTCATTTCCCACAAGCGCCCTTAGCTGCGCCACTTTGGGCACATGGCTCAACTTTTCTAAGCTACAGTTTTTGCTGCTATAAAATCTGAATGTTAAACTTGCCTATTCACAAAGTCCTCCTGAGACCTGAGTGATCAGAGCATGTAAAGTGTTTCACCAGGCCTCAGTTTTGTTCTATAAAAAGTAATTTGAAAATATAAAGAAACCAAACTCTTCTGAGTCATTTCCCAAAATTCTGTAATTGGCCAAATATTTACCAAGAATATTAAACTCAGGATTTGTAAGTTCTCTGATATTACTTTCCAAAAGTAGACTCTTTGAAAGAAAAAAATCGCTAATAAGGTCAGTATAGTTGGCAGTGTCTAGCCTCTGACCTCATTGTGATCTTGCCAGTATAAAATCATGACAGAGCTATTTCATGGGTGTGCACCATGAGAAAATCGTTTCACAACGAAGTGGTTTGGCTTTCTTATTTTCATAGGCCATTTTTTTTGTTGTTGGTTTCAAAACGCAGTGATATTTCTACTGAATAATCTGGCCTTCTGGACCATTATTTACTTTCATAAGACCATTAAATTATTGATTATCTTATCAATAAGCAATCAATATTCTTAATTTATAATTTCCTTTGATTTCAAGTCTCCCTAACACACAGTAATTTGTTTTCTTTCCCTTTATTAGCTTCATATTCATTTTACCTAGTAGGCATTCAATTAAAGATTCTTTAAAAAAATAGTCTTTTATAAATAAATAATACGCTTTCTTCCATATATTTTTAACTTGGAAGTGATCTTTTGGCTTTAATATGAAAGGATATTATAAATTTGCTATAATAAAAAGATCAGATTATGCATTTATTTTCTGTTTGAGACAGGGTCTTGCTCCATTGCCCAGGCTGGAGTGCAGTGCCTTGAGCATAGCTCACCATAACCTCCAACTCCTTGGCTAAAGCAATCCTCCTGCCTCAGCCTCTCAAATAGCCAGAACTAGGACAGGTGTGCTCCATTGTGCCTGGCTAATTTTTTTCCTTTTTTCAGAGATGGAATCTCTCTATGTTGCCTGGACCAGGTTATTTTTAATGTAAATTGCATTTAATACTAACAGAATACTGATTAAAAATTACATATTGTTAGCAAAACTAACAACTTTCATTCCTTGGGTGGAAAAGGATGAGCAGAAGATCGTTCTCAAGCTTATGTTCTGGGAAACTTCATTTATTTATTTTTTTTGTAGAGGCAGAGTCTCACTTTACCACCTTCAGTAGAGTGCCATGATGTCACATGACTCACAGCAACCTCTAGCTCTTGGGCTTCAGCGATTCTCCTGCCTCAGCCTCCTGAGCAGCTGGGACTACAGGTGCCCGCCACAACGCCCGGCTATTTTTTGGTTGCAGTTCAGCCAGGGCTGGGTTTATGGGGCCGGCACCCTGCTCACTGAGCCACAGGTGCCACCCGGGAAACTTCATTTTTATGACACTAATATCTATTTCATGGCAATACTTAAATTTTTAGCCAAACTTCCCATATTAAAGCAAAGTGCTAACTATATAATAGTAATTCATTTGATTTTAAATAAGTGTCTTATAGAGTTAAGTATTTGCAAGAAAAATAATATCTTATAACTTTTCCAAACGCTAATTAAGTCAGAATATTTGAGCAGGAAAATTCAATATTATGCTGAACCCTAATGCATCTCTCTAAAAAGTAAGAAAAAAAAAGAAAAATGTTATTTAGCAACTTAGAGTTTTAATTTATTTACTTCTAGCTATAAATTAAAATAAAATTGAACACATTTACAAAATGAGATTTCATTTTAGAGCTGATATTCATTTAAAAACCAGATCAAGTCAGAGCTTATGTCACAAGAAAAGTCCTGGCCTGCCCTTGTCAGTTCCAGTGAGATGTTTAACATTACTCAAACATGGTGTTTTTTAAGTTTTAAATTTCATTCAGTTACACTTTTTAGAAGAGCAATGGTGCAACTTAGTACTATTACAACAACACAAAAAATCTCAGCCACATGGCAAAAGTTGATCCAAAAATGTGAGTAACATCAAAACCACACCAAAAATCATATCCAATGGGGGGAAAAGAAACGCTAACAATTTCAATGGAAACTTCTACACTACTTGGAATCTGAAACAAAAAGTTGAGAGTTGGGAATGTCATTATTTTATTAACTCTCTTAAACACTGAAACTTTGGGAACAAGTAGAGCTTTCGATTTCCCTACAGGAAAGTCAGAAGATTAATCAATTGGAGGGATACATTTTGCTCTTCAGTGGCCGGTAATGTATCTAAAACACAATCTTTCTGACAGTCACATAACTTGTTATTCACTTACATCTTTTCTACCAGCTTATCCCTTAATAAAACTTAAGGATCATCCTCTTTCAATATTGTCATCATGTTTCCTTAGGTCATACAAAGATGAGATTGAAGTTAACCTGTGTAGATAAAAATTGATAGTTTTTTAAATAAGGAATATTTCTTTTTTTTTTTTTTTTTTTTTTTTTTTGTAGAGACAGAGTCTCACTTTATGGCCCTCGGTAGAGTGCCGTGGCCTCACACAGCTCACAGCAACCTCCAACTCCTGGGCTTAAGCGATTCTCTTGCCTCAGCCTCCCAAGTAGCTGGGACTACAGGCGCCCGCCACAACGCCCGGCTATTTTTTGGTTGCAGTTTGGCCGGGGCCGGGTTTGAACCCGCCACCCTCGGTATATGGGGCTGGCGCCTTACCGACTGAGCCACAGGCGCCGCCCATAAGGAATATTTCTTAAATCAATTATTTAAATATTCAATGTTCCTAGGCTGTAAATTAATTTCTGATAAGATATTTTTTTTCCTGGTGTGACAGAGTTCTTACTGGAGTAGACATCCAGGAAACCGTGAAGGGCTTACACAAAACCTGTAATTATATACACTTCAGGGAGCAGGGGGGCACCTGCCGAGGACCACCCCGTGAGGCTCCAAACCAGGCAAGCCTGGAGAAGACAAAGAAGAGCAGATGAAAAGCTGTTACCCCACCAGCTGCTCATCTTATTGAAAAAGTGAGGAACATGAAATCCGGAAGTAATCTCCTTCCCTCTCACTTAGGTGGACACTCCAAGAAACAACCAGCCAAGAGTGGTTAAGGAATTGTGAAGTCACAGATCCCAAATTATCTGAAAAAATGTGACCAAAACAATCAGAAGAATACTATAGAACAAGTGTAGGTAACTACAGTTAAAGTTGCATCCTTGAAACAAAAGTGACTGTAAAAAATAATCCATTGGCGATATTGGAAACATGCATATATAATGTTGCACTTAGATAAATAGTGTTATCTATATTACATATAAATATACCTATAGATAAAATTTTAAACATTCTTTGATGGGCTGAGCAAAAGAACAGTTATAGACACAGCAAGGATTGGTGATCTAAAAACACTATGTTAGCTCAGTAAGAAAGCCAAGAGACGAGAACGTGGAGAATGAAGCTGGGGACAGTGACTATAGAATTAAAACCTGGAAATGACCAAAAAGGTATAGACCATATACCCAGGGTTCCATCAACAGGCAGTGAAGAGAAATACGACAGAGAATACTTTCAGTCAGAACAGGGAAAAACAACTGCTTCTTGTATAACGTTGACTATACTCAATATGCTGGTTCAGATATACTTTGTGTATTGGTAACTGTTATGCAAACACAAGGCTGGGATGGAAGGTAATCCAGCAGGTCCCCAGGAGAACTTTGGGGCATGTTAACAGAAACGTAAATCCTGAGCTGAATGAGGAGAAGCCAGTACTCTAAGGATAGACCCTCCCAGTGAAAGACCCTGTGTTTGAAATGAACTGAACATGTTCAACGACCATTAAGAAACCCACTGTGTCAGCCGCAGTGTAAGCAAGAAACAGGATGGGAAGGCGGGGGAGAATTCAACCTGAACCGGATCATGTAGTACCTTGTAGGCTCTCAGATGATGGGTCCTTATTTTATATGCGAGATGAAGCCATCAGAAAGTTGTTTTGTTTTGGTTTGGTTGGTTTTGTTTGTTTGTTTGTTTTTTGCAGTTTTTGGCTGGGGCTAGGTTTGAACCCACCACCTCCAGCATATGGGGCTGGTGCCCTATTCCTTTGAGCCACAGGCGCCACCCAAACCATGAGAAAGTTTTAAGTAGGGGCTCGGCGCCAATAGCTCAGTGGCTAGGGTGCCAGCCACATACACCAGTTGGCAGGTTCGAATCCAACCCGGGCCTGCCAAACAACAAGGACAACTACAACCAAAAAAAAAGAAAAAGAAATAGCTGGGCGTTGTGGCAGGTGCCTGTAGTCCCAGCTACTTGGAAGGCTGAGGCAAGAGAATCTCTTAAGCCCAAGAGTTTGAGGTTGCTGTGAGCTACGACCCCATGGCACTCTACACAGGGCGACAGCTTGAGATTTTATCTCAAAAAAAAAAAAAAAAGTTTTAAGTAGGAAGTCACAAGCTCACAAGCTCACTCTAGAGTATCTGGATAATATATATTAAACAGCATAAGACAAAGAAGGGAGCACCCTAGAAATACATTTTCATATTGGTTGTTGGAAAGTCAATTTGTCTCACACGTGTCTATTATTTCACACACACAAAAAAGATGTGAATTTAATATGAAAACCGGTATTTTAAAAACAATGTTTTTCTGGGACGTATATATTATTTATACAATGCTATTTATGATATATAATTTGATTTTTTTCTCTCAATGAGTCTGGATAGTTTTAATCTCTTAACACAAATTCTACTTTTATTGACAATAAATATTAAGACCTTGAAAAATAGTTTCTCGGATTTGGAGATAAAGGAATTAGACTGTTAAAGAGAGGAAATAGATGGCTTTCAGATAAAAATGTCTTAAGAACATTCCTTGGCAAACTATTGCAGCAACAATATGAGTGTTTACTACGTGTCATGTACTAATTCTGAACGAAATATTATGAATTTTTTCTGAATTTTGAAAAACTATCTTTAAATCTTAGATTCTAAAATTAAAGAAGCCTTTCCAATTGAGAGTCATGGAGTAGATCTACTTCTAAAGTGATTACAAAGTAGTAACCATTATGCAAAATGTTTACTTCCTTTGGCTCGACACCTGTAGCTCAACAGCTAGGGCACTGGCCACGTACACCAGGGCTGGTGGGTTCGAACCCAGCCTAGGCCTGCCAAACAACAATGACAACTGCAACAAAAAAATAGCTGGGTGTTGTGGCGGGCACCTCTTGTCCCAGCTACTTGGGAGGCTGAGGCAAGAGAATTGCTTAAGCCCAAGAGTTGGAGGTTGCTGTGAACTGTGACATCACAGCACTCTACAGAGAGCAACAAAGTGAGGCTCTGTCTCAAAAAAAAAAAATGTTTACTTATTTTACCTCGTCAAATCTTAGGACTATCTGATTCCGGTGTTCCCATTCCTATTTTATAGATGAGGAAGTTCTGCCTTAGAAAGTTCCTATGGCCAAAAGACCAGTGTCAAACCTGAGATTCAAACTCAATGGGCTGTGACGGATATTCCAGACTGCGTCACATAAAATCAAAAGGACAGACCTGTTCAATTTGAGTTCAGTGACTAACTTGTGGTATGATTTGGAGTAAGTTAAGAAACTGTTTGGAGTACAGTGTTTATCTGTAAAAGTATAAACAGTAATTCCTACTCTGTGATGTATTTATCAAGGTTAATGGAATATCATCTTCGAGATTCATCATCACGCCTGAAAGCAAAGTTGAAATTGAATATATATATATAACATATACTGTATATAATATATATTACATATAAATATTAACATATATATTTATATTAATATAGTATTTGTAACATATATGAATATACTATATGCAGACGTTTCCCCTCTAAAACAAGACTAAACTTATTTTTAGAAGAAAGGATTCTAAAACACAAAACAAATTTATCTGTTTTTGTAAACAGTTTAAATTTACTTTTTGTAAGACAAATAACTATTAGCACAAACATTATTATGAAGGAGGGTGTAGCATGATTTTCTATAATACTACATGCATGATTTTACTTTGCTGTGCTCTTTTGTGTTTGGAATTTCAGGGATAACTTGATGCTGTCAGTTGTAACTCTCTCCTAGTATTATGTATAGTTTTCTTCCTCTAGCTGTTAATGATGTTTTTGTAACTTTATGCTTCTAATTTCTGCTCCTATTAATAATCTGCAGTATGTTGGACACATAGATGACTAAATTTACAGCATTTGTTCCAGCGGCAAAAATATAAACGTTTACAAACAAAGCAAGAATCCACGAGATCTATTATGACTGAAGTTCCTGAATGTCAGTGCATGGCCTTGTGACATTTATTTTATTCCTGAAGAATCCTTTTTGATTTGATCTATATGTTTGATTTTGATCTGGGTAGGCAGGCAAGGGTAAACAGCCTGTAAATGAGGGATTAGTTGCTTAGGTATCTGTCCTGATTCTCCCTTTAGTCTATGACAGCTTATCACATTACTTAGTAGATAGAAAAATTCAAGTTTGAAAAGTTGCATGTTATCACAAGTTAATGTTATCCGTCCATTGCAAAATTGTATTATCTTATACCATCTTGCTTCTACAAGTCACATTATTTCACTTTCTTTCTTTTTTTTCTCTAAATTTTAAGATCTGCTAATATCTACGACAGTGATTGCATAACACAGTCTTAACATGTCAAGACTGATAGAAAATAATAAACCATAACTGTATACAATGATTTAATAAAAAAAAATAAAAAAAATAATAAACCAATAGCTAAAGGGCAGCCAACGATCATATTCATTTCTATATTCTTAAACACCCATTCTATGTCTGGTATATTGTAGGCAATAAATTAATGTTTCTTGAAGTTAAAATTAATATATATATGTTACTAATTCATTTATATTGCAATCTTCTATTAAGGCATTATGAATTTCAGTTTAATTTTAATATCTAGGGGATTGGAATTTCATAAAAAATTTTAAAGATGCCACATTAATCACATGCATTGTGTCCTGAGATTTCCTCATTCCTAATTTTGTTAAGGATAAAGAAATAAAAGCTATAAATCTACAATAATATCATGGGAAGGACCATCAGAGAATGAACTTCCAACTAATACATCGTCAGACAGAAAGCATATAGGTTTGGCTTCACGAACCGTTGGGGAAAATAGGAAGGACTTTTAATGACGGTGGCAAAATCAGGTCATTATAAAAAAAAAAAAATAGGTTTCCCATTCTCACACCACATTTAAAAATAGAATTCAGATGGAATAAATGTCTACACATAAAGAAGAAAATAATGTCACTAATAGGAGAAAATCTATAGAATATCTTTGTGATTCCAGAGTGGAGGAAGATTTTTCTGGCTTGATCTAGTTCAAAAACTAGTCCCATTTTATGGTTTAAATGACATTTCTTCTTAATCAGGAGCAAAGCCAGAACCAACAGTTGATTTCCAGCCCTTTCTTTGCTAAGAACCATTTCTCGTTTATTTATCAGCCACAAGTGACTCAGATGTTGTCTGGAATCCTTCTGATCCTTGGAGGTCTAGTTAAACCTGACCTGAAACACAATTTCAGGCTGTGATTTTACAGAGCTATCCTCAGTCTCTGAAAGCTGCTGAGACTTAGGTCCTCAGGCCTTATTCTGAAGATATATTTTACCTACTTATGGATGCTTTTGCCCCACTTCAGTACAGACAGGTAGCTAGCTCCATCACTAGTTTGCATACACACTCACAAACACACGTTTAAACACTCACATCTACTCACAATGAGCATTTAGGAGTCTGTAACTGCACTCAGTATCTAAGGGATTAGGGGTGGAGTGACTGTGAATTCCATGCTGCTTTCTGCCATCTGCCTTGCTCCACTCCCCCCTTCCTCTCCCTACTCCTAGATTAACAGGTGTATTATCTTTATATGTCACTTAGAAAATTTCCACCCATTTCCAGGTCCCTAAAGATCGAATCCTTTACTCTCAACCACTTGTTAAGAGGCTGTGGTTATTTTCTGTTTGTTTTTCCCCCGAGCAAATAGACTTTGTTTTTGCAAGAGGAATTCTGATGGCAGCTGTTATAACAAGATTAACAAGATTTTTCCCACCACATTGCAAATTTGTATTTATCATACCTTACCTTATGCCATGCATAGAAAAAAATTGGTGACTCTATGGATTATATAGTTCAGGAAAGAGGGGTAATAAATAAGAACTTGACTGGAATTAGTCTAGAAACTGGAGCTTGGATAGAGGAAATCAGACTTCAATCTGTTAAGAGCTATCTGCTGAGTTATAAGAGTTACATACCATGATGAAAAGAAACTCATGCCAGAAAAGTTTGAAAGTACATTTTTTTCTCACCACCTACAGGAAAATACTCTGTGTAAAAAGCAAAAAATAAACAATGAAACAAAAATGATACAGGCCTGAATGATAAAATCAAAAGGGCAGTTTGTAGATCTCTTGGGTCAATTCAGGACAACGTCTGCCATCTTCCTGGCTCCTTGTGAGGAAAGCTACCCAGGTCAAAGGGCACGTGTGCACCTGAGGTTGAGTGGAGTGGAAGTGGCTTCACGGGAGTGCGGAGAAAATGGGGTGCCACTCTGCAGTCCCTCCATAATCACCCCCTAGCCAGACTCCATCAAAGCAAAGACAAGGTCATGCCAGAGGGAAAAAGAACAAATAAGCGCATACTGCACAAAACCAATTCCCAGGTAAGTCTAGTACCTCGTTTTAGGGAATCCAAAGCAATTGTATTTATGCTGAAATGTTAAATTGAATCAGTTGATAAACAAGAAACAACCTTTTCAAATTTACTTCATTTTGGAAATGAAAAAAATTCTTGAAATCAATGAGAATTTTTATTAAAAATAGACTAATTAAGTAACCTTAAATGAAAAGGAGAAAGACATTCTCTGTACAAGTCATACAAGTAAATCATTTGAATTGCAAGATTTTCATAAGTTGACCTTTTGCATGAAATCTTGCCTCCTTATAATCTGGAGTTTCCTTTAGCAGCAATTAAGACCAGTTTCTAAAATTCACTATGATTTAGCTCTTTTAGTATTGATTTGAATTCTTTTTTTTTTTTTTTTTTTTTTTTTTTTTGTAGAGACAGAGTCTCACTGTACCGCCCTCGGTAGAGTGCCGTGGCGTCACACGGCTCACAGCAACCTCTAACTCTTGGGCTTACGCGATTCTCTTGCCTCAGCCTCCCGAGCAGCTGGGACTACAGGCGCCCGCCACAACGCCCGGCTATTTTTTTGTTGCAGTTTGGCCGGGGCTGGGTTTGAACCCGCCACCCTCGGCATATGGGGCCGGCGCCCTACTCACTGAGCCACAGGCGCCGCCCTGATTTGAATTCTTATAAATCGGAAAAGTAGCTGGATTAACTATTTTAAGAACAATTCTGCTCTCAGAACATTAACCTTCAGAAATTCTATTATCCTCATTCTTATAAAATGTCGTAAGGCTCTCCCCACCTGGAAACTTAATGTATGTATCCGAAAGAGAAAGTGCCAAATTAGGTGTAATATTTGAATGCCTGGGCATTCCAGTGGGGCTTCAAGCATTAGCATCCTTGCTCCTGGTGTAATTGGTCATGAAGAAAAAAATACCTTCTCCCCATTGCCTATTCCATTATTTTGTACTTTCAGAGTTCTCATCCTACCTGTGGGTATCTTATGCTACTGAATGTGTGTTTTCTGTAACTCTGTACAACACAGACTCTGTCAAACTGGCTAGTCCCAGATTTTCTGGAGCTGGCAAACCCAGAGGTGAAATTCTTTCTCAATTTCCCATTTAGAGATAAATGAGCCCTTCTGATTATCTTTAAAGCAGACATAAAAAGCTTTTTAAAATGTTGTAGTTTTACCTGACTGAAAAAAATTTTTCAAATAAGTTCTACTAATAAAAAAACAAACTTGTCAAACACAAAGTCAGATATTAACTATGCAAAAACCCTCAACCATTTTATCTAATTATCATACGGTGTATATAATATATCATTTCGAATGAAACTATAATTAATGACTTCAGTTCATGGCACACAGGTATAGAAAAAGTAAATCAATTGAGATAGCTAAAATTCTTACACTATTTTCAAGGTTTTAAGAGGAATAAAACCACATCTATCAAATTTATATGAACTCTCATAAGAAGGTGTTTTAATTCACTGGCATTTTAACATTTCTAATACATTTTTACATCATCTACAACAGTGATAGTTTATGTCACTCTTGATTAAAGGATTTAATTTTCCTTTTTGAAAATTAAAGTTTATTTTGAGAATGTCGGGGCGGTGCCTGTGGCTCAAGGAGTAGGGTGCCGGTCCCATATGCCGGAGGTTGTGGGTTCAAACCCAGCCCCGGCCAAAAATCACAAAAAAAAAAAAAAAAGAGAATGTCAATATTGAATGATAAAAGTCAGCCAAAGATCTCAAACACTGGCTTGAATTACCCAACAGAAAAAAACCATAGTTAAAGTTTCCATATTTGAGAGACATCTTTCATGACACTGGAGAAATGTGTATTTTCAAGTATAAGAAATGACAGCATGTTTCCCAAATGAAAGTAATCCTGGAGTCAGGTATAAACAGACTCCAAGAGGAGAGAAAGAGAAAATGTACTTTATTTATGTCGTCATCAGGGCATAAAAATGTAATGGATTCTGAAGACCTCACAAGCTTCATAGCAGAAGCAGGAGTTAATACTGTAAATCTATTTAGAAAAAGAACCAAAAGTTTGTTAAATGATAAAAACTGGCCACAAAACACTCAAGAGAGTGAGAAGAAACTTAAAATCAGTAACTTGTTTTAGTGATCCTTCAGATTTCAAAAATATGGTTTTTTTTTCTTTTGTCAACTTCAGAACCTGCTAAAAGGCCTAGAAGTGGGGTGAGGCTGG
This sequence comes from Nycticebus coucang, assembly GCF_027406575.1. Lineage (NCBI taxonomy): Eukaryota > Metazoa > Chordata > Mammalia > Primates > Lorisidae > Nycticebus > Nycticebus coucang. The sequence continues at coordinate 17,951,696 of NC_069795.1, forward strand.
AGCAGGCAGTGTGGGCAATGACCAAGTCAGAAATGACTGAGAAGGAATTCAGACCACAGGAAACCTCTAGCAGGTTTGAAAATAAAAATTAAAGTAGCAGTTTGTGTTACGTTTCTACTTTAGCCTCTGGCAATGTTGTAATACCTAAATAAAACCTATTACAATTAAATGTGTTTTCTAAATTCCCTCTCACTGACTAAAGATTGATTCTGTTTTCCCAAGTACTCCTATGCTGTTTCGGTTGACATTCAGGTGTTTAAATATGTTGAGAAATAAGATGAGCCAGGAAAGTAGCGTGCTTTGCTTCTTTCTGCTTGCTATTTAGAAAACAGTGCTGTTCCCAACCACCACTAAATGTGCTTTATTCCATGGGTGGCAACTCTATTTCCTTTGCTGCAAGGCTCTTGGGGAGTGGCTGTTCTATTTTAACAGGAAAAGAAGTCTCTGAGATAAATAATGTGGCTTCCATGGGAAACAGATTCAGGACTGAAACAAGATGAAGAAACCCCAGATTCACATCAGGTATCTGCTGAAGGTTGGGCCCGATAGAATAGTTTTAAGGTATTGCCCTGTCTACACAAACACTCAAATCTGAAACCCAGCCAATCATAGCAGTCCCTGCCTACACATGTAATCACAGGCATTTCAAAGTTTAGTCTTATGTTTTGGCCTTTACATTTATCATGAAAATGTGCTATTCAATGTTTGCAAAATGAAGAAAGCTAACTGGCCAGGTAGAATTTTCCAAGTTGCCAATCATTCTCTAGAATCTGGAAGTATTTTCCTTCTTTTAAAAAAAACAATAATGATATGCTTGCATATGGTTTTAGTTGGTCCTTAATTTTTTTAATCATCTGATATTGTCACAATATGAGTTAAAACTATTACCTTTAGTGAAAACTATCATCACCAATCAAAACTATAAATCAAATTAAGTGAAATCATCCTTTTAGGAATCTCAGGAGAAGACAAGCTAGTTAAGATGGCTGACTAAAAGCAGCTTTCACCAGAGGCTCCCATCCAGAGGGAGAGATGTTGGACTGAAGTGAACTCAAAGAAGCAGAAAGCAGGGGGGGCGCCTGTGGCTCAAGGAGTAGGGCGCTGGTCCCATATGCCGGAGGTGGTGGGTTCAAACGCAGCCCCGGCCAAAGAAAATCACAAAAAAAAAAAGAAGCAGAAGGCAAAGAATTGAGTTTAGGGAGAAGAAAGAGGAAGAAAGATAGCAAAGATCAAGTACAGAGTAACTAGTCTGAAGGTGCCTGTTGCCAAGGGGATGGGAGACCCGTCCCCTAATTGGGAGGTGTGGCAGGCTTTCCACAAGAGGAAAGACCTTACCCCACAGGAAAGACCTGCTGAATTTTGGTTTTCCTATACCAGGGAGATCCCACTCAACCAAGAGCCCAGGCCCCATCCTGTCTGGCACAAAAGTGAACAAATATTCTCTTCGCCATCCTGAGCCCACCCTTCTCCCTATCCTAGTTGATGAAAACCTGCCCCCAGCAGAGGCTGGAGCATTTGACAAGTTTACTGAGAGGCTGGGGCATTGTGTTACCCAGTGAGCTGCAGTGTGGAAACAGTGGTGCTGCGCTTCTCACTTAGGCCGGGAGAGGGGTGAACAGACTGCCTTTCCCGCTAGAAAAGACCCTTCTCCAGGCCCCGAGGAAGTCTCAGGCAGATCTGCCCAGAGATTTGTCTTCTGACCACCTGGTGACCCCCTAAACTCACCTGAGTGTGTTTGACTGGAACTCTCAGCCAGAGTCTTCCATGGATTCTTGTTCTCCTGTCTCCACTGCCTGGGGCTACAGGTTCACCTCTTGTTTGACTTTGTTGGAGAGTGATGTGGGGGATGGAGCAGTGAGGGGGAGAGTCAGTGAGTCTGTTGATGGATTCCCTTCCTCCAGCTATCCCTGGAGACAATGGGCATCCTTGTCTACTGATCTAAGTGGCAATGTTTTCAATTTTACTCCATTCAACATGATATTGACAGTTGGTTTGCTGTATATGGCCTCTATAAAAACAGATTTTAATCCCTAAAACCACACCAAAAAAAAAAAAAAAAACCATTGATGAGAACAGTGACTTAAGTTCTGTCAAGCACATTGTTAAATTTTTTTTAAAAAAAAAAAAAAAAGGAGAGAGAGAGACTAATGTGACCTGCATTCCAAGCACACGGAAATTCTAGATAAGCATATTTCATTTAAGGTATGTTTATAAATTTCTTTCACCAAAAGCTCAAGTGCCTTGCAGGTGGTTGGTATGAATTTCTGCTTTATTATAAAACTTAATATTTCTCCTTTACTTTTTTTCATCCCTGAAACAGCAACTTTCTCACATTTCCCAAACAGAATGCAAGAGATCAAAACTGTCACAGAATATTGTCTCTCAGAATATTCAAATTGATCTCTTTTTATCATTTGAAGGAGTTTAAAAGCCTGCACTCATGAATTTACAAAACCAAAAGAACAGATTTTATTACTACAAGTAGACGTTGTTGTAAAAACTCAGCTAAATGATGAAGATATAAAACTAAATAAGAAATGTTTTCTAGAGACTTAGAGCTTAGAAACATCCATACACACATGTAATAGATGTTATTACTGAGACATGAACAGACTTACGATGGGTGAAACACATGGATCAAGGAATACCATGGGTACAAAGGAGCCAAAAACAGTAAAATGAGTCCTACAATGTGTAATAAGGAGGCATAAAACATATGTTTGAAGATATAATCAAAGAAAAGATCAGGGAGGGCCTCATGTACAAGGTGCAGGAATTTGTATGATAACAGGCAGTGAGTAGACATTAAAAGGCTTGACAGTAGGACCCATATCATCAAATTTATATTTTAGATGGAACTGTGGGGAATACATTTAAGGAGACAGTTTTGGGGACAATGAATCAAGGTTGCTGCAGCAGTTCAGATGAGAATATACAATACTGAACCAGGAAAGAGACAGAAGGACTGAAATAGAGAAAACACATAATAAAATATTAAAGAGTTTTAAAAAATGGGTCTTGGCTTGGGTGCAAGTGAGAGTTAAAAAATGCTCAGTTTAAGACAATTGCTAGTTCTCTAGCTTGATAACTCTTTGCACAGGTGATGTATCCATGGTGTGCCACAGGAATCAAAGCAATCAAAGCAGTTGGAAAGCCAAAGGGGAGCCGTGGAATCAGCTGGAGGCTGGCGGAGTCATTCCCCACCAAAAAGTTCTTCAGAACCTATGAATATACCACTTCCTATGACAAAAGGGACTTTGCAGGTGTGATTAATTTATGAATCTTGCAATGAAGATTATTTTATATTTCCAGGTGGTAAAATGTAATCACAAGGCTTCTTACAGGGAAAGACAGAAACACACACACAAGAGGGAGCTGTGAAGAAGGAAGTAGAAATTTGAAGATTTGCACCTCTGCCTTTGAAGACAGAAGTGGCCCCCAACAGGAGGGCTCTAGAAGGTGGTGGAAGTCATTGATTTCAGGACATTTCATTTCAGGAACTGTAAGACAATAAATCACTTGTTTTCTGTAAGCCATTAAGTTTCTGGTGATTTTGTACAGCAGCAATAGGAAACACACAAACTTCTTATGTTAGATCTACAAGTGTGGTTTGAGAGAGAAATTGGGTAAATACCAAGAAAGAAGTGGTTGTAAAATGGAGCATGGGGGAAACCAACTATTAAGGAGAAAAGGAGAGGAAGAAAGTAAATATGTAGTTTGTAGTTTCACAAATTTATAAATATATAACATATATATAATGCGTGCACAATTCAAATTCCATATGAAAGGAAAGGATAGAAAAAATGAAATGGGCATAGGGGATTTTGTTATTTTTCATGGAACATTCTCTCATATTCATATGATGGAGAAAAATTGTTTTTTCATAGCTAGTTACTTGTTCTCACATTCTTTCTTTCTTCTAAAAATTAAATGAAAATCTAACCAAAACAAATACCTACAGAACAAATTTATCATACATTCCTACTATAGCTTGCTGGCACAGTTTCTAGGGATTCTGGACTATTGCTCTGAATTTCCTTACTTGGACAAGGACAAGAAGTGTAGGTACCCCAAGGAAATGTGAATGCCTTTCCTCTAGGGAGCTCTTTTCTTGGCCAATAGTCTGTATTTAAATAAAGTAAATGTCTGTTAAGCAGAGGTCAGAAATCTGAGGTTATAGCTACAACATGAGGAATTGCTTATCCTAACAAATGTCCAAAAGAATATCAAGAAAAGGCAACTAAAGGCATCAAACATTCTCAACACTTTTTCCTCCCATTCCTCAAGCTGAATCCAAACATTTGACCATCTTCTGCCAGCAAAGAATTCAAGCAAGCAGTGTGGGCATGTGAAGAGCAAAATCTCTCAGGACGCCAAGGAAAATATGAGCTAATCCTTCAGTGTTCTCACTCATTTTGCAAGTTTTCCTTTCAAAGTAAGAAACAGCCAAGAAGGCAAGAGACTAGGCAGATGGTTTCTGCAACAGCCTCAAAATGAAAACACGGTATTTTTTCTTAAGCTTGACATTGACTCATTGATGTTTTTTTTTTTTTTTTTCTGACACCAAAAAGACATTTAATTAAACTTTCTGTCCAAAGAGGATCAGGACATTGAGATTAAATATCACAGACTTGTTGTAGACCTGAGGAGTTACTGAATGGAAGCTATTTAGGTGTGGAGGTGCGGAGTAGTAGTCACGGTTCTGCAAAGTGTGGTCCCAGTGGGCATTCCCACGTTCCCCGGGCCCTCCTTCATTCTGGACACACTCTATGACTTGCAGCTTCTCACACTCCACTTCTCAAGGCTTTTCCAATTCTCTGTATGGGTTCAAGATTTCCTCCCTCAGAAAAGCATCTGTGATTTTCTATAATGTGAATAGTCACCGCTTGCATTGATCTAGTCCTGAGCTACACAGTATGGTAGCCACTACCTATATATGGCGACAGAGTACTTTAACTAGGGCTGGTCTCAGTTCAGATAAAATACGAGTGTAACATTTATGTTGGATTTCAAAGACTTTATAGAGAGGAAGAAAAACAATTTTTAATCTTAGTCATATATAGCAATGAAAGTATTTTTGTGCTCATTAAATAAAGTGCATCATTAGGATCAATTTTATCCATCCATTCTAACCTTTTTAACATACCTAATAGAAAATTTTATATACATACATGTATTTGTGGCTCATATTTGTGGTTCTTGTATTTGCATTCTTTTGAATATTGCTACTGTAGACCTTGACTATTTTGATCACAGAATTTAGCAGATCTATAGCAATCTTTTGACCTATCTCCTCTAATAGATGGAGTCCAATTCATGGAAAAGTCTTATTTATCTCTTGTCCTTGTTGCCTATGATAACAGCTAGCACTTATTAAACACACAATTTTCAAAAGTCTGCAGGATAAATGGAAATTAAAGCATAAGAAAAATATTTTTCAAGCAATTATATAGCTCAAGTTATATTGCTACATACTAGTAAAACTTTAGTATTGATTAAAATAGTTTAGGATTATATTTCCTCATTTTTCTTTTTGTTTCTTAATGGGTATTTGTTAATTTATTATTCAAAAGTTATGAAATTCTATTATTAAAACTGTGTTCTTACTTCTTTAATTTTTAAAAGCTGATGATATGTTTAGGCCACCAGGAAGCAAAGAATTTTTATTGGCAATACAGTGATAGCTTAGCTAATCAGTATCCACTTAAGCAGAAAACATTATGTGTTTCTAATTATTTTTAACTTCAAGAAAGCAGCATCCAATAAAACTACCTTATTATTATCACATTTTATACATATGATGTCTTAAAGAATTTGTCTTTCAGAATGCACATGTTATTGCAAATTATGTAATAAAAATCAATTCCATTGCCAACATTGTGAGTTTGAAGCATTATACTCTCCAGCCCACTGGGTAGCGTCTCTCCAATTGAAAGTACTATAGAAAACAAAGCAGTAAAAAGAAATGTAACCTGAAAACTACAAAGTCTTCCACTTATCAAAGTAGAAGAACTAATTAAGTGTTTTATTTAAAAATTCACATAACTAAAAAATGCTTAATTGAAAAAAAAGCCTTAGCTTTTGGAATATCTGATTTGATCTGGGTTTTATTATCTCTCAGTGCATTTTATGAGTCTACATTACAGAAGGTTTGATGAGTAAGAAAAGGCAGGGAAAAGCCCGTGGAGGCACCCTAGGTTTGAGCTGGCTGTACCATGGGTCAGCAGTTTAAGTATTGTCAAATATTGATTTAACATTGCTTTCGCCGAAAAATAAATTGTTCAGTAAGACCCATTTGTGAATTGTTATATCCTTTTCATAAAGTTCTTGATGAAATATGCAGTTATTTTAAGACAATAGTTATCTCTTACAGGATTCAAAACATACCCACAGTAAAGCTACCAATTAACCACGACCTTGGGAAGACTAGTTGATTTATAGAAGCCTCAACTCTGTGTGCAAAGTTAAGGCTCTCAACCCAGGGCCTATTTCACAAGTTGTTATATGCCTATAATAGTAAAGTTGCATGCAGAAAATCTAGGTTCCTTTATACATTTAAGTGAGTTTTTATTTCACTGGACTTGAGTTTCTCATTCAAAAATGAGAACTTAAGGCAAACTACAAAATCTATCTCACTTTAAAAAAAAAATTTTTAAAGAAAATGCTGTGTAAGCTATCATATTGTTCATATATTCTTTAATTTTGTTAACATATGCTATCTTATACAAAGTAATATTTAAAATGGTATTTAATAAACTCTCAAGAACTATAGAATATAAGGATTTGCTTGTAATAGAAAAAGACAGGGCAATTTGTTCTATTTCATTTACAATGATCAATACTACACTCTCCAAAGTGAGAATATTTACAGAGACCTGGAATGCTATCTAATTTCAGGTATAGACTTATTTATCGAGTTTCCTCTGGGTGCCAGTTTTGGAACCATGTTTAGTCACTTTTATAATGTACAATGATGGAAAATGTGGTTTTTAAATTTCTTGAAAAGCAAACTACCATTGAACTCTCACATTCTTTTATTTATGATTGTGTACTGCTGGGATTTGCAGAAGCCTTAAAGAGCTAAGTTCAGATTTAATGAGCACCGTAAATACCAGAGCAAATTAGTAACTACAAAAAAATAAAAAATAAAATCCTAAGTCCATAGAGTCTGAGTTCTGTAGCACAGCCTGATAGATTTAAAGATGTGATACCTCTTTCATGTTTACATGGATGGAGCTGGAACATATTCTTCTTAGTAAAGAATCTCAAGAATGGAAGAAAAGGTATCCGATGTACTCAGCCATACTATGACACTAATTTATGGCTTTCATAGGAAAGCTATAACCCAGTTATAACCTAAGAACATGGAAAGGGGGAGAAAGACGAGAGGGAGGGGGAAGGTTAGGCAGAGGGAGGGTGATTGGTGGGATTACACCTGCGGTGCATCTTACAAGGGTACATGTGAAACTTAGTGAATGCAGAATATGGTTGTCTTAACACAATAACTAAGAAAATGCCAGGAAGGCTATGTTAACCAGTGTGATGAAAATGTGTCGAACTGTTTATAAAACCAGTGCATGGTGCCCCATGATCGCATTAATGTACACATCTATGATCTAATACTAATAAAAATAAAATAAAATAAAGAATAAATAGTTGCAAAAAGAATAAATATGTAATACAGGTTAGGACACTTTTCTTTCTTAACTTTCAAAGTAGCAGAAAGCACCCTGCAAGGGAAAAACATTCAAAAATTAGCATTTTTAAGTAATAAACTATTTCCTAAAATGTTGGAATTTTTGCTACTACACCCAGGGACATCTGTCTAAGTCTATAGATGCTTGGATCTCCCCTCTGCTTTGAAACAGTCACAGATGACCCTGTAGTTTACAGGACAAATCCAAATTCCTGATCACAGCCTCACACAGGCAAACTATCTTTCAATCTTCATCTCTTTCTACCCTTCTGTTCATCCTCAAAGGCAAGTTATATCCCATCCACATTCTTTCGGTTACACTATTTCTTTTAAGCAGCTTCACTTCCATCTGTTTTCTTCTCTTTGTAACAGATACGCTCCCATTAGACTGTCCCCTATTCATCTATTGTCCTCCACTGTGCTGGAGTTAACTGTAGATGTATTGCTACATCTCTTTCATCATTACATCCTCTCAGTGATATGTTCTTTTATTCTTCCATAATACTGTGTAGTGGCTCAGGGTTATTATAGTTGTGTCTCGAACATAAACGGTGCTCAAGTCTTATTTGCTGAATGTTAAATCAAATGAAAATGAAAATTCAATTAACATATGGTAGATGCAACTCTGAAATTCTCAGCACGAACTTTATATATCTGTGTATTTATATTCTTTTTGAGTGACAGTGGAAATAATCATATCTACCTCATAAAGTTTGCTGATACGGATTAAATGAAATACAGAACAGTGACCACACTTCTAAATGACCACTGCAAACATTCCACTTAAGTGTAATCTCAAAGAAAGTAAGATAGTTCTGTTTAACACATCACTAAATCACCAGTACTTTGAATAGTGTTTGTTATAAGTAGATGATCAATAAATATGGATGGGTGAAAGAGAGCATGGCTCATGGAATGTAAAGAGAGCATCCAGTAATTGATGTAAGTGGTGACTTTTTCTCTCTGGATATTGGGAAAACAACTAAGAAAAAAATTACTGAGCTCTCAGTAGTGTGCACCCCCTTGCATGTTGCCTAAGAAACAAGAATCCCAGTATGGTCACTTTCCTAGTGGTTTGCCAATTCATTTAAGTTAATTAACCCTGTGACAGCTTCTTATCTCACTGTGGTTTTGCCAGTTCTCCCTAAACTGAAGATTTTTTTGTGATGATTGCAGGAATGAAACATAAACCACTTAGAACAGTTCTAGCTCATAGGAAAGTTTTAATAGATATTACTTTCCTTTGGTTACTATAAGCACATTTTTATATTACATTCTTATCAAAAATAGAGGAATCTCACTGACAAGGTAAATAATACACAAACCATGAGAGGAGAAAGCCATGGCCATGCTAATAAGCAAGAAGATGTGTTTCCTGGCATGCTTTGTATAATCAAGGAACTTAGGATAGATCCCATGGCCAGATTAAAAGTACATTTTGTCTCAAAGTGAAAAGTCTATCAGAAATGAATCTTCACTTACATATTTATAAAGAATAAGATAATTAAGGCATAGTTCAAAGTTTTAAGGAGTTTCAGATGAGTATAGTGAATAGCAAGTTTCAGATGAGCTGAGCATTTGAGATCAAAGCAGGAATTATTTATTTATTTTTTTTTTTGTAGAGACAGAGTCTCACTGTACCGCCCTCGGGTAGAGTGGCATCACACGGCTCACAGCAACCTCTAACTCTTGAGCTTACGCGATTCTCTTGCCTCAGCCTCCCGAACAGCTGGGACTACAGGCGCCCGCCACAACGCCCGGCTATTTTTTTGTTGCCGTTTGGCCGGGGCTGGGTTTGAACCCGCCACCCTCGGCATATGGGGCCGGCACCCTACTCACTGAGCTACTGGCGCCTCCCAAAAGCAGGAATTATTTTTAAAACGATATCTTGTAAAGCTGTTAAAATTTTCTTTTAAAGAAATAAAAGACGTGAGTAGAGGAGTTGAATCCTCATGTTACTTTTCTTCGTCAGTAGTAGCTAATGTTGTTTTGAGTTCTTTATGCAATTTGCCTAAATGAATAAGCCACATGAGAAGAATCTTTCATGCATCTAAAATTACAGCATTTATAAAATAATAATTTTTTACAAATGGAATATGATTCCACTGTCTTCTACAATAGAAAGCCTCCCTTTTTGATAAATTTGATTATGACTCACAAACTAGAGAATGTGCAGAAGAGAATAAACAGGGTAGTGAATAGGTTTAGATGAACATTTTAGATAATGCAATGAAGGGTAATAAAATATTTTGCCTGGAGGTCTTTAATTCCAGAATAGGTTAGGGTTTGATTCATGCAATCATTTGAGGGCCCAAATATAAACAATAACAACAGCAGCAAAATGCAGAGACAGGACTAATTCATCTCCCCCCAGCTAGGACATCAATTCTTCTGCCACTGGCCATTGAGAAGCCCTGGTTGTTACCTCTCTCCACCTCCCAGGCCTGTGAACTCAGACTGAATCACCCCACTCACTTTCCTACTTCACCAGCTTTCAGAGGGCATATTGTGGGAATTCTCAGTCTCCATAATCGCATGAGCCAATTCCCACAATAAATCTTATCTTATAGATCTATATATATCCTGTTGATTCTATTTCTTTGGAAACCATTACTAATACATCCTGTGACTTTCTTAAGGCAGGACTGGAACAAAAGTCTGGAAATTAGAAGGAAACCAGCATCACATAACTACAAGGCATAATTTTCTTGTGATGACCAACAAAGTTATGGTCTGCCTGATATGAAATTGAGCTGTCTCCATCTTGGAAACATAAAAAAAAAAAATTTTTTTAAAGATTTCAGATAAACATATATAGAAATGCCCCCAATCAGGGTGAGGTTCAAGATATTTAGGAACCAGTAGGTTCTATTCTACTAATTAGAATGAACAATAGCTATTTAGCAGTAATAGATTAGCAACTATTAGCAGTAAGAGACAGCTAGACAGACATTTCCTGCATTAGAAAAGTGACAGGAAAACCACTTGGACTTTTGCATTTGTATTAATTCTTGTTTTTCAGGCATGAGTTAAAGCAACATTACACAGGGCAGTAACTTTGCGGCAATGTTAGGAACCCCACTAGCCTGTCCTTTTCATCATGTGCACCAGCTCCTTGGTGACTTCTCCTTGCCCCACAGCTTAAATAGCATCTGCATGCTGATAATTCTGAGCTGTTCATCTTTTCGCCCCAGTTCTGTCCCTTCAGGGCTCTCTAATTCACTCAGCATGGAAATCAAAGTCCTTATAATGGCCGTGAGTGACATAAGACATAGTGGCTTGTGTCTCCGTGGTCCCTCTTCCCTCATTCTCTCATTCTCACCCCTTGTCTACCTCCTTCCAGCGACTACAGCTTCTTGTTCATTCCCTGACATACTCTCCATTTAGGACTTCAGCAGCACCTTGTCCTATAGACTGAAATGATTTTCTTCTAACTATTCTCATGCTAAACTCATCATGACCTTTAAATCTTTGCTCAAAGCTCACCTTTTCAATGAGTGCTACATGCACCACTTTTTAAAAAAATTTTGTCTTCCAGAATACATTTACATATTTTTATTCTCTTATTTTATTATCATCCATCTCCCCAGAAGAATATAAATACCCTCGACTGCAGCTATATTTCTCTGTTTCATTCATTGCCATACTTTTGATAGAGCTCTTTTTAATTTTTTGTTATTCAGCAAATATGTCCTGCACCTTCCACATGGGGAGAGTACACTTTATTGCTCTACTCATGTTGAACTTGGCTCTGGAACTTTCTCTGGTCAATGGAATGTGGGGAAAAATAACAGTGTTCCACTTTTAAACAAAAGCTTTCCTCTGTGAAAAGAGCATGTCTAAGGTTCCTACTGCTTCTTTGGGCCTGTTTCTAGGATGACAGACGTGGACAGCAGACCTGAATCCTATACATGCCTAAATTCAAATCCGACCGAACTCAGCAAAGCCCAGAAGGGCTACAGACAGCTCATAGATCCATGAGCAAGATATAAATGTTCTTGTAACATACTTGGCTTCAGGGTTGTGTATTTTGTAAAAGTATCCTAGTAAAAAGCTGACTAATGCATATAAGAGGTACCTAGAATTGTGCTTGGCACATTGGAAATGATCAAAAAATATTAGTTAGATTGGCTAATAAGCTAGAGGTTTACTAAAGGCACGCAACTTCATCTAGGTAGGATGAATAAGTTCTAATGTTCAGTATCACTGAAGGATGACTATACTTAACAATAATATTTAGTTTCGAATAGAAAAGGAATATGGAATGTTCCCAACACAAAGAAATGGTAAATGTTTGATATGATAGTACACTTATTATCCTGATCTGATCATCACATTTTATACTGAATCATCACTATGTTCTCCTTAAAATGTATGTACAATTATTATATGTTAATTATTAATAAATAAATATTAGGAGTAAATGATTTTTGAGTTAACCTTGTAGTCCTATTCTAATGGTCAGTGTCTGGGGCACAAATTATGTACTAAAATTAATTTAGGTCCTTATATAATTGTTTAACCTCTTTCAGGTCACTTCTAGGTTATTTAGCAAATTGTTATTCAGGATACTTACTCCAATAAATTAAAAAAGTACATGTGTTTTCTACTAACTGCTTATTTAAATGATATCCACATGAAATAAATGAAGTGTTTGGCTGCTTTTAATTTTTGGTCACTAACATCAAGTACTTCAGACATCAAGACTATTTATTTTTTAAGAAAATAGAAATGATGAGGATGTTGGCAGTCTATTCATTTCAAGGATCCTAACAGCCGGGAAGCATCTCCTATTTGGCTCTTGAATCTGGTTTATTATGATGTTTATTATAATGTGACTTCACTTTCAGTAACTTGCACATTGGGTAGATTTAAAGGAAATGATGAATTTTCGAAAGGTGGGACTTCCACAGTTTGGTAATGAACTAGATCGTTGTATACGTCCAAATCCAAACATAATCACTTCAAACATTTGGGAACTGATCTTCTCATTCTGCTTTCCATTCTATTCCTCCTTTTTGTTTGACTTCTTTTCTTTACTCTCTTGTTATTCTTCTTCTTACTACTTTTAAAAGGTCTTGTTAACACTTACTAACAAGTGTGGTTCAAAGCTCCAAAGCAAACAAGCAGCAGAAGAAAGGAATGAAAGAATCGAAGTTTAATTTTCCTGCCAAGTTTCAAATGGATCTCAACAGCAGCCGGGGTGCCAGCCAAGTCTTGAAGAAGCTGCTACAAGCCTGCCACCCTTTTGGTCTTCATACAAGAGCAACTGGGAAAGGCAAGAATCATCCAAATATCAAAAAAAAAACCCAGATTTTCTTAGAATTTATTTTCCACACCATGAAAAATGTATCTGTCTTCTCTGTAAGGGCCACAGAGATCTCTCAACCCTAAGTATATGCCTGTCTCCCAAAGAAGGCCATTCTCAAACCACCATCCAGGAACATGTTGGGTTCTCAACATTAGTGAAAGCTACAATATGAAAGTCATTAACAAAGGATTTGACATCCGTAGATGGTATCAAATTGGCAAGGTAAAGGCCTGTGTTCAGTATTTTACTTGATCTTAATAATGTCAGTAGAAAGAATGAATTTTTAATTTCTCATTTATGAGGAAGACACTTTAATTTCTTCCGTATGTGCATTGCTTAGCATAAGAAATAGCCTTAATATTATGCATATACCACAGAGGTATATTTAGATAATTAGCTATTTTACTCAGCATATAATTATTGAGCTTATGCTACACACCAGGCAACATTACAAGTGTTAGGGATATACCACTGAACAAGACAGGGAATAATCCTGTCCCTCCAGAAATACATATATAAGTTAAGGAGACTAAAAAATACAATGAATAAATATAATGTATAGTATGTTAGATGGTGTTAAGTACAGAAAAAATAAGATAGGGAAAGGGGAATTAAAATTCTTTAGATTAGGAAATAGAGTCACAATCTTAGATAATATACCAGGAAAAAAATAACTATAAGATACTATTAAAATAAATACCTAAAGCAATTACTTAATTTTTTTAAATTACAAAATGAATACATGTTCACTAAAGAGGGAAAACCATTCTGGAAAATCACAGAGAAAATTGAAGTACCATTTGTAATTTTATTCATAGTTAATCCTTCTTTAAAACTTGATATAGATCATCTCAGTTCTTGGCTGTGAATGAGTTTAATATGTGTATATGTGTGTGTATATGAGAGAGAGAGGATATACAAGTTATATAGAGAGAATTTGGATATTACACAACTCAAATTTCAGCACTGTGAGTCCAATTCTTGTGCAAATAGTATTTGAAAACTATTTTTAAAACTTTCTTTTGGTTTTGTTGTCAAAATGATACTATGAAGAATATATTTACTCATAAGTTATTGTATATACCTTGGTAATTTGGTGTAATTTTTTAGTCTCACTCTGTCTCCCCAGCTAAAATGCTGTAGCATCATCATAACTAACTGCAACTTTAAACTCCTGGGTTCAAGTTCATAGCTAACTGTAACCTTAAACTCCTTCTGAGTAGCCAGGACTACAGGCACAAACTCTGGCTAATTTTTCTATTTTTAATCTTTTCTTGTTTTTTTTTTTTCCCCCCCCCCCCGGTAGAGACAGTGTCTTGCCCTTGTTCAGGCTGATTGCCAACTCCTGACCTAAAGTAATTTCCCACCTTGACCAACACAGAGTGTTAGGACTACAGGCGTGAGCCATCACACTAGGCCTTCTTTTTAAAATATAATTATTCAAATGATCAAAGCATAATATACTGTTCAAAGCATAATTTAATAATAGTAGTATGATTACTAAAAGTATGATTGAATGTGGAATATTTATCCACTGATGGCCTTGAAGATGATCTCTTATCTAAATCATACCGTGAACCAAATTATTTATTGTTATAATATTTTTGCAGAAATTTTATCAGGTGCCTACTTTTTATACATTAATTCCCCCCACACACCTTTTTTCTAAGGAAGAGGGGTATGGGAAACTCTCACCTAATGTGCACCATGTAAGTATATACAGAATATGTCCTTGGTGAAGGGGGTTTTTAATGTATTTTCATTAATAAAAATTTTTGTTTCCAAAGTAACTCAAGTGCAAGAACTTGCCATGAACCCATCATGATCTGAAGGTAAATTTAAATTACTTGGCTATTAAAAAAAACTCTTCACAATCTGAAACCTAAAAAATAGTATTAGTTATTTGTAATCTGTTAGTTTAATCTTGCATGTTAGAGGGATACTGCTATAAATTTACTCTTTTTCATGTAGTAATCAATTCTTGCTTGTTAATATTTTAAAGTTTTATTTAGGCATTTTTTATTTAATTTAGCAGGAAGCCAATATACTACTGAAATCAAGCAATCATTCTCATTTGCCTAAAAGGCTACAAAATTAGGAAAGAGATCTTTGAAATTATGGTCTGTCCATTGTTTATTTATTCAATTCCTCACTTGTAATTTTCTGAGCAAATACATTTTAACAATTCACAGTGCTACACCCATGTTTTTTCCTGCTTTTATGTTGCAAGATTCTGTTATCCAAGTGAGTAATAAAAACTGAAAATAGGCAATAAAGAGAAGTGATAGTGGAAAAGCCCTTATCTTTTAGAGGAGGAATAAAAACAGAAGCCTATACATCTTTAAAAAATATATCTGTGAAGTCACAATTAACTAAAATACATGGTTGATGCCCATTGGTAGATTGTTTTTATTTTACAAAACAATTTTATTAATTTCTAAACTCTTCTTGAGATTTTGTATATAATATAAATTTCTAGAATAATTCTTCTACTTGTTGAAGTATCTTATCAGCATCAATCAGAAAGATCCACAGTCATTTGTTTATATATTTAAACCCCCTGGATTTGACTTAACTGCATTTGACAGAGAGATATTTGTTGTATTTGTTCTTTCCTTGTCTTTTATAGTGACTGAAGAGAGGATAGCTCTGGCTAACTAACAGAGCAAGGACCACCAATTCACTACCCCAAAATGACCTGTTGCATGCTTGGTTTTTCCAGTTGATGCCTGATGAGTACTTAAGGATAGAAGTGATTCATTAGCTGTTCAAAAATATAGAACATTACACCACAGCAGCCTAATGCTGTATAAAAAGAAAAATGTATGCAAGTGATATAAAACAGAAATCAGTCACTGAGTGTCTCAGGGAACACCTAGAGATTTATTTTCATTTTAGAAGCAGAAAACACGGTCTGTTCTAGGGCTAGATTGGTTTTAATTTCTTGTTTATCTTTTTAACAAAGTAAAATATACCTCAAAAATGTACACATGGCTTATGTTTATAGCCCAGTGCATTTTTACATCTGTGAAACTCGTACCAAATCAAGAAACAGAACCTACTTAGGTTTACAGCAGACCCAGTGCTATCTGTTCTGGTTATTGCCTTTCTGAGGTAATCACTACCCAAAATTCTAGTGTAAATAGGTTGTGCCTGTTTTACATATACGAAGTTATTCAATACATACTCATTTACGTCTAGAGGCTTTATTCAATTATGTTTGTGAGGTGCATTTGCATTATTGCTTGAAGTTGTAAATTGGTCTTGCTCCACAATATTTCACTGTGTGAACAGACAACCCTTTTTCATCTACTCTGCTGTTGTTGGTCTTTTCTGAAGTTTCTCACATTGGCGCTATCATGAATGCCAGTATTCTAGTGCATGTCTTTTGGAAAACACATGAGTTTCTGGGGTTGAGGGTCTTGGGGTAAGCCTGTGTCTAGCTTTAGTGTATACTCCCCAATAGTTTCCAACGTTCGGTATCGATTTATAGTCCCACCAGCAGTGTTGACATTTCTGATTGTTCTATAATTTTTTCCAATACACGTTATTGTCTGTATCTTTTTTTTTAAAGAATACTCATTTTTCAGCCACCCTCATGCATACCATTAAACACATAAACTGTTTTACATCTATTCTTAACTGATGGTATAACATTGAAAGTGTTGGATTTTTTTCTGAGTCCTACTGAAACCCTGTTCTGACGGGGGTTTTTTCTTTCCTTTTCTTTCATTTGTTTTATCCATTGGTCAGACATATTAACAAAATATCACACAGAAAAAAAAAAGTAAATGTACCTTTGAAACAAATAATATTTCTATAAACTTTATTAGGAATATTATTGTATTCATATTGAAATCTGAAATAGCCAGATAAAATTCTTCCAAATAAGTAGAGAATTTTTTCATTTCCTATTGGAATTACTTTCTCTCTAAACCTGAATATTAACCACATTAAAAGAATGCCCAATTTCAGTCCATGGCTTCACGGACTCTAGAGCTGAGTACATTAGCAGACATCAGGGATAAATTCCTCAGGTTTTTTATGCATCTAATCTGATTCATTCCATTGTGGGGGCGAAGGGGACTCAAACAAAAGTGTGAGTTACCATTTTTTTTTTTGTTATCACACAAATAGAGTTCAAAAACTTGTGATTTCTCCAAACTCTTGTAACCTATAAATAGCAAAGCAGGTTTCTGAACTCAGATGTGCTAATCCAACATTTTACTACTTATTTCACCAAAGAAATCTCTTTTCATAGAATATTTGCAAACATCTTGCAGGACCTGCTTTCCTGCAGACAACAGTTTGGAAAGCATTATTCTAATTCCAAATCCAATCAACTTTCCATTACACCACAGCTGTCCTTAACAAGCTATGATTAAACTATATTTAAAACAGCACAGAAAATCAGACTATCAAAATTAAATTAGTCTCAGCATTCTATTCTGTTACTTTAGGTGAAGGACACAGCTAAAAGGATTATCTCAGAAATGTCCATATTTAAACATCTTTAGCTATTTTTATCCCAAACATATTAACTTTGGTAATTTGATTCAGAAGTAACTAGTTCTTATATATATCTAATTCATGAAGACTTAAAAAAAAATACCTTAACCATTACAGTCAGATGCTATGGCTGGCAGCCAAGATTAATACGCTTCTACACTGTGCACAAGATGGGAAGGAGATGATAGTATGGTCATCTCAGAACTGTAGTGTCAAAAAATAAGTTCTTGGGGGAACCTACAAGGAAAACATAAGCATGAATGCCTAATTTACATGATAATGACAACAAACACTTGAGTAGAGTTGGCTAAATGTTATTTAGTGTTTTAAGTGTGCTTTCCATTTAGTAATTTATTCTAATGATGACATGGGTTCTATTATAACCACTTTCTGAGAGGCAAGGAGGTTCCCAGGATACAGAATAGAAGGTGACTTGACCACAGTTGCATGATCACCAAGTAGTCTGGTCTGATTTGAGACCACCTGAAGCTCCACTCTGCTCCTGTCCAGGCCACTGAAATTTCTTCCAAGACACTCAGAAGTCAGTCATTCACACCTTTCCTGTCATACTCATCTCTCTTTCCAGAATCAGGCAGATATTTCTTGTGCTCTCTCTTTCTCTCTAGGTTACAAACATCGTTTTTGGAGCACACTGATGCACTTGGTCCAGTGTATTCAACCTCGGCATTACATCTCACTTAACACATCATGCGTGAGAGAGGACAATCAGAACTAGAAAGCACCCCTTTATCCTCCTCTAAAGGTTTAAAGGTTTTCACACAGTAAGTTCAGAGGGACGGCAGAGATGACAAATGCAAGCAAAAGGGCCCATGCACGATTCTTTGAATTTTCCTAAATATGTCAAGTATCATGTGGACAAAAGCAATGCTAACAAAAAACAGTTATGCTGATATGTTTAGGCATCATCTTTCTTTTAGTTGACTTAACTTTGTGTGTGTGCTCTCAAAGTCAAATTTGTGTAAGAGCTAAGGATTAATTTTTGCATAGGGAATATCATAACTAATATTCAAGAATCAAGATCCAGAAGCAGAAATAGTTAAATTTATTGTTTACAGGCTGGTGTGGCGACATTTGGATGCTATTTCTGTGTTCTGTGAGGGCCCCAGTGTGGGAAGACCCTGAGCTGTAGCCTGCTCTCCTGTGTTCAGAGGGGACTTTGCCCTAATCTTTGAAATCTGTCCTGTAGGCAGTCGTCTTGGTGTTCCGCTGTGATTGAGGCCCTTCCTTATCCTGCCAGCACTTTCCCAGAGGCCCTCCCATGAGGACACCCTGTCACAGGTCTGACTCTTCATAGCACATGGTACTTTTGCTCCCTCTCTTCTGGCACTTTATCATTTGTGTGGAGCGTTTTATCAAATACGTAGGACAGATATTTTCAAAGATATTAGTTTGTCACTAATTCCCCAGAAATACAGGACACTTTAATTGTCTAGAAAAAATTTTTTTTTAAAAAAGCTGCTCATCTTTATTCCAAAACTATGTCCAGAGATGAAACTCACTGAGATTCTGAAAAAAGATACATGGGAGATAAAACAGTTAATCACCTAAATGTGGCCAAGAAACTCCTTCAGTTTGGGATTTTGTAGTAAGTGTCAAAATCTAAAGGGACCTGTCACTTCAGTAGGAAAAGAAGAAAAACATACACACCTTATATGTGATCCCGGATCTGCTGTGGTCATGATGTCAAGTATCAGGACAATGCATTCACTTGCAAAAACCTATTCTTTTGGTTTTTTTCCCATACAACCAACTTGGAGATAACAGTGCTTTGTTTTGTTTTTATAACATTTTTTTTTCTGAGCCAGTATTTTCTGAGTTTATTGTTTTTATTTCTTTTCTGAGCCAGTAGTTATTGAATGCTTTTACTAGGTTTGACACTTTACCTCGATTTCTGATTTAACCCTCCCAGCAATACTCTGAGGTAGGCAGAAGTGCTGCCATTCTCATGACTGACAGGTTTTGAGAACAGACTTTAAAAAGTTAAATAATTTGTCCATGACTACATAACTAGTATTGAGCCTACTGAAATTAAGAAGATATCATTTTGCCACCACATCCCTCCTCCTTTTTTCTCCCCAATACTCCCTGGAAACTCAAGGTGTTCACCACACTGCTATCAACTGCCCACGGCCAGGGCAATCTTGTTGCTTCCCAGATGTGTGTTTATTACCACAGCTGCAGCTGCTGCCACCAGGGCAGCCAGGGCAGCCAGAATGCCAAAGTGGAAAGAATGTTTTCCCTCCTAGTGATTTCAGGTCTATACTTATGGCTTCCCACATTCTCCACATGTTCCTCCCAGTAACATGGTTTCTTCAATTTTGCAATCGCCATTCTCAAAAAAAAAAAAAAAAAAATATATATATATATATATATATATATGACCAGCTTCTCAGGACAAATAATCATAATATTAGTATTGAGTTCTTGCTGTGTGACCTGATTTTGTTTCATCTCCTCGGCATCTTTGTAATATAGCTTACAGACCAGAAAACTGAGTTAAGAAATGAAAGCAAAAAAAGAACATGTCCTTATTTTATACTCAACAAAAGTACCTTTCCATTGATGACAGTCTGGTAGTTCCTGGAGAGAATACACTTTTCAGTTGCTGCCTCCAATAGGGGCTTGCCTACCTTCCCAGACTCCTGTGTGCTTCAGAAATTGACATAAACATTGTTTTCTTCAAGGGTGTTTACCCATTTTTTAGGAGCTTCTTTAGAATTTCCTCAGAAAAGGAGACTAAAATAATCACTTCTTGATAATACTGGGAAGTACCGAATATTGTAAACCCTTCATAATCTTCACCTCATGGAACAAGACTGCATTGTTCTCAAGTGGATCCCAGGTTTTTACGTGAATTTGTTAATATAGTTATCAAAACCGGCCACGTGCCTTGTGGTTTAGTCTATGCTTATCACTCAGCTTCCTGATTTTCAGTTTGACTTCACTAATATCTTAAACACATCAGGAGGGAACAACCCCTTGTTGCATGGGAGCACCTCAGTCCCTGAAAAGTCGCAGTCCCCTGGACATTCTATCTCAGGGTTTCCAAAACATTAGTTAACTTCACCTCACCTTCACACATTGTGCCAAATGTATAGATCATTTGACGTCTTACATTAAATGTATTCTCACTTTTTAAAAAATTTATAGAAGTATGGCAAAAAGGAAAAAAAAAAGCTTTGGGCAATGAACAAATTTTTATGTAAAAGTTATATTTTAAAAATTTATATTTAGGGTAGCGCCTGTAGTGCAAGGAGTAAGGCGCAGGCCCAATATGCCAAGGGTGGCAGGTTCGAGCTCAGCCCTGGCCAAAAACTGCAGCAACAACAAGAACAACAACAAAAATAAATAAATAAAATTGATTAAAAACAATTCATATTTAATATCTAAGTAATTTTTTTCAGATGTTTATTAATATATTATCTGAAATTATCCCAAGAACCACCAGTTCATTGCAAGGTATATATTGCAAAGAATAGCTAAAGTCAGTAAATTAAACACTGCTCATTAATGTGATAAACTAGAGTCACATGGTTACCAAAAACCTAACGTAATCTAGATTTGGGGGGCCAAATTTCATTTATGCTTATGAAAAGCTGAAAGTGAACAGTCATTTCTGCATGATATTTTTATCTTTCTTTTCTCAATTTTATTGACTTGTTTTCTTAAGCTTTGAACCATGTTTTCAGTGACTACACTGCATTTCAATGACTATACTGGAAAAGCCATCTAGTCTGACTTTACTTATACCTCTTCTCAAATTATTACCTTCTGTATTTTCCTTAGAATGGCCAAAACTAATTTTTGCCTTTAAATTCCACATTCTCTCTAATTTTCCTGCAATTCTTCACATGGATCAATCTTTGTTGTTTTAAAAATAATATCTTTATTATCTTATGCAGAATTGAATTAAATAGAATTATTTAGCTTATGCCTTGACAACCCGACCCTAAGCCTAAAAAAATGAGCAAGCTTGTGTTACCTTAGCATTTTAAAAGAAGTGTATTGTAAATGATACAAATCTATTCAGTTCAATGGTTTTCCTTTCAATTTTAACCATGAGTTTTTCAGTCAATATAAACATCAGCTTCATTAATTTCTCACTTTAACGCATTTGTTGTGGAGAGTGGGCCATGAGGCGGCAGGGCCCCCACAGCCTGGGGAGCATTCAGAGAATGACTCCTCAACTACTTCTCCTCCTTTCCTGAAACAACTATATTCCTTTCTTCATATTCCCTCTGCCAAAAGTCATGTAGCTCTTTCTTTGTCTAGTTAATTTTGGGAACTATGCAGAGATCCTTGTGATCTTTCCTTTTTTACTTCTTAACATATGTTAAGAAACTATTAACAGGATGATTTGTCTTTATGAAAGTTATTTATGTTTTCCAATCATATTGTAAGACCTAAAATATGTCTTTTGTCGATGTTACTTCCCCATAAACAACCCTGCTAAGATACTATAAAATAAAGTTGACTTTGTGTTTTAGGGCTGGTAGCCCAGCCATCAGCTAAGTCAGACCTCCCAAGCCATCTTGACCCGTCTTTTGTCTCTTGTGCTTCTCTTGTGTTTTATTTTCCTCAATCCCCACCACTTCCACTCTGGTTTGTTGACCTTCTCCACATTGGCTTGTGAAAATTTATAATTAAATGTCCATTCTATAGAGAGCTGTCTTAATATTTTCCAATAATTTAGAGAAATGGTATTGGAGAAGCATGGTGGTTCTACATAGTTGCCAAAATAACTGAGTGTATTTGGCAAGAAAGAGTTGATTACCAACCCGTACAGCAGGCCAATCCCCATCCTAGTGACTGGAGGCCCTATGGAAAACACAGTTTTTAGATTTTATGTAAAATTTTGAGGAAGTATCAATTGCTCCTTACATTTTACTCATTTTCTGATTGGTCCACCCAGCGTCTCTATCAACCTTATTCCTAAAAGAGCTCAAGTCAACCTGACCCCTTCTGTCTGTCCATACTGGAAAGTCCCCAGGGATTGATCAACCTCTTTCCCAAAGTAGCCCAACCTCAGGGTCTTATTCATTCCATTTCCATAATAGCCCACTCAGCCTATCTGCCCCTCCTGTTCATGTCTAGCTAATTGCTTAACATCATTGTTAAATTATGTAAATTCTCAGAAGCACAAATATATCTACACACACACGTACTCCTCTAAACTTCAAAATAGAAGGCTAGAGTTCATGACATTCTCTTGTTATTGTTCCACATTATGGTATAAATTGATCCAATAATCAGTAAAAGACTTTGGTTGTGATCACAATTCACTAATATTCTTGGCATACTTACTCTGAGATAGCCCCTGTGTAAGGCAATATTATCATGCTATCAGGCAATAATCTTGTTTGACAGAATTTAGAAAAGAACAGTAACATGAAGAATAGCACTATCATCTTTTACGTGAATACACCACAGGTCAAGGACACATATCAAACTGAATTTCTAGCAAAAGACTGAAGGTTACCATCCTGGTATCATTGTGAAAGGTTACTATTTCAGAAATGCTGACATCAGGATCTGGTATGAAATAGAAGCAGTAAGAAGGAATTAAAAGCCAGAACATGACAGACATGAATCAGACCAACAAGTTAGTCGTTATGGAGGGTTTATGATTTCTGAGTTTGACCTGAGCAGACGAAACAAAAAAAGAAAAAGGAAATCCCATGTAAAAACCGTTTGACTATTAATTCATAGTTCAATAACTATGTTTTGAAATCTGTCAAAGCATTATTCCCATTGCCCTCTTTTTTCCCCAGATTGAATGGGACAGTTTGTGTTACTCATGAGACTTGTTGAAAACTGCCTTGTTTTGTGTCTTCTAGTCAACTCAAAAACTTAACCCAGGCACCACTCCAGGACAGAAGGATCTCTTCTCACCCTCCAAAGAGGTGGGGAATTTCAAATAATTCTGCCTCTAGGATATGTAAACAGGCACAATTTTTTCTTTAATATCTCAGGTTTGGGACAGGTCTTTGCTCTTGGTCATTTTTCAGTTTAATCATCATTCATTAAGTGCCTGATTGTTCCGATCAAATGCCTTTATAGTCCTTCTGGAATCCTAAGCTTGTCACTCTATCAAATACCCTGTTCCCTCTGCAGGCTGGATTCCTGCCTTGAGGCCTGAGCTGAGTGATGGAAACCAATGCCTGGATATATAATTTGCTCTGCCTTTCCGTGTGCCACCCAGGGCCTGTATCCTGCCGGTTCAAACCC
This sequence comes from Nycticebus coucang, assembly GCF_027406575.1. Taxonomy (NCBI): domain Eukaryota; kingdom Metazoa; phylum Chordata; class Mammalia; order Primates; family Lorisidae; genus Nycticebus; species Nycticebus coucang. The sequence continues at coordinate 17,975,461 of NC_069795.1, forward strand.
ATTTGTCGGCTTCCTTTTCCTGCATGGACAGACCTCCCAGAATTCTGACCTCATGAATACTGACTGAATTCCTGGATATAATGACCCACCACAGAACTGGTTGACCTTTCCAGTTGTAACTTTTCCTGGAACTAAATCAAAAGCTTTTGGACCTTCTCTTAAAATGTCTCCACACCACAATGCTCACCCCTCTTAAACAGCTCTCTCTGGCCAGATTAGTTTTTCTAAACCTACTAGTCACACTGTTCACTTGAAAATTATTTATTTTATCCCCATGCAAAAGATCCAGTTTATGGTTGATGATAAAATGTGTGTGCACGTACACACAATGCTCATAGACAAAATCTTCTCAGGTTGTGTTTCTAAAATGTTGCTATAGCCTAGATATCCTAGAAGAAGTGCCTTCTCTATTAGCATTTTTAATAAAATTAATTATTTTTATAATTATATAATTTATCTTATATATTTACAATTATATAATCAAATACAAACATAATTATTTTAAGTTACATAAAGATATTATATTATTGGGCCGAGAGTTCACTTCATTTTAAAGAAATGAAACAAATTGTGTTCATCTCTTTTGAAGGCTACCCTAACAGTAGGTTCCAAGTCCTAGGCAGCCTGAGGACTTCGCATCTCCTTAGAGAGCCTCCTTCAAAATCCTTCTGGACACTTCCCAGGAACTGGCAAAGTGCATGTTAGCTCAGCACCAGAAATCTGGTGAGCTTAGCCATTGCTAGAAACGTCTTTCTTCCAGGGCTTGGCAAACTATTTCTGTAAGGGGAAAGGTGGTAAATATTTTAGGCTTTGTAGGCCATAAGGTCTCAGCTGCAAGGAATCAGCTATGCCGTAGCAGCATGAAAGCAGCCATAGACAGTACGTAAGTGAATGACCACAGCAGTGTTCCCACAGAACTTTAATTACAAGAAAGAAGTGGTTATCTCTCTTTGAGGCATAGTTTGATGACTTCCGATATAGACTATAAAACATTCAATTCCATTAAGAAATACATAATTTAACATATGTTGCAATATGGAAATATATATACATACATATATATGTTTACCAAGAAACATAATTTTAAATGGATATATTAAATAATGCATAATTAGCTACAAAGGAATGGGACTTATACATTCCAGAAGCATTCTGACTATCACAGTGTTATGTACTCAAAGTTTCTGTTGTTCTCTACCTTCGAAGTGAATTAAATTCAAAGCCATTTCATTAAAAAGAAAGAAAAAAACAATAAAAGGGCAATTATACTGAAGATCCAGGGATGATTTCAGTTATTGTTTCTTTTTTTAAACACATAACTATGTGATCTCATGACCAAATTAAATAGGTAACAATTAAAGGACTTTTTTCCACCTTTGGCTTTAATAGTCTATTTACCACTCTCATTTGGTTATCTCTTTTTTAAATAAAGAGAATAAATTAATTAAACAGGGCTCAATGGACTGAATATTAACAAGAAATACATCTGTGATTGTCACACAATGTGATTTAATTACCAGTACAACTTGCAATTTCACATTTGTTGCTCAAAAGTTCAATTTTCATGGTACATTTATTCAAGTTTTTGCATTAATTAGAAGCACTGAAATGTCTCTCAGACAATCTGAAAAAAGCTATAAATACACAGAGCCTCCATGTCCATTCCCTAAGGATTAAATGAAGATGTTTGACTCCTTTTCATGACCACCATGATGGTATAAAAGAATATGGCCCATGGCACATGGAACCCTAAATTCTATAGAGCATCGGACAGATAGACATATTTGTTTAACTCTGGAGCCTACCTAGAGTATTCCAAGCCCCTACCTTTAAGACTGATGTTGTGGCTAAGGGAAAATTATCATCATAAATCAATCTTTTTTTTTTTCTTTAATATGTACTGCTATTCTTACTTACTGGTTTGTCCCCAGTGGGAAGGGGGAGTAAATTTACCACAAGTACCTGTTTTGGTCCTGAACTCTTCTCAGAGGCATTCATATCATTTGTCATCTTCCTTGGATTACATAACTCAGTCTAGATTTCCTTGAGGAAAAAAACTGAAAATTAACTGAATGCCATTGCGAAATTATCCTTTCTTCTTCTTTTTTTTTTTTAACTTTTTATTGTTGGGGATTCATTGAGGGTACAATAAGCCAGGTTACACTGATTGCAATTGTTAGGTAAAGTCCCTCTTGCAATCATGTCTTGCCCCCAGAAGCTGTGGCATGCACCAAAGCCCCACCCCCCTCCCTGTTTGGGATGTATTTGTATAAAATAAAAATGAATTGGATATTGGTTTAGGGTTGTCACTACTGCTTCTTCTTATAAATTACTTCCAATAATGTCTATTTATTTTACAACATCATACTTTCCAAAAAAGGCTCACTTTTCTCACATCTCTCACTAGAAATACAAATACCATATACTTCTAAGAATTCTTTATTTTTCCCGAGATATAGAAAGGAATGAGTTAAAACATTCCCACTTCTTTGTTTTCTGTGTAATTTTGTCTTTGGACTGTCATCATCGATTACCACCAGTCTTCTATGTCACCCAGTCTCCTGATTGGGGGCTCTTAGCATGTCCATCTTATGTTGGATAGTTCCAGGGGCAAGGTCACTTGGCATCCCATGGCTATACATTCTGTCTATAGCAGCGCTTAGTGGCATAATAGAAGCTGCTTTTCTAATGGTGCACACTTCCCTGCTACAGACAGCATGGCCTTGCTCAAGGACACTAGAAATTTTCACTGTGAGGAATTTCTGAAATTTTAGATTCTCAGATACTTTTTGTTTTAGTTTTAAACCACAGTTACCTGTGGTACCTTGGGCTTTCTGGGACCATAAGGCTTACTTGCTTGGCGGTCACATGCTGCATATAATGGCTGCCAAGCAATAACATTCTCCACCAAGCAATATCAATACCACTTCCAACTAATGCCCTTCCACATCAATTAATACATGAATTGAAATAATGTTCCTAAATGGGAACTTGAAGAGGACTACCAACTTTGTGCTTCTGTTTTAGTGGGAAAAAAATGCAAGGTTCAATAACTTACCCTTGACTTTGGAAGGAATATTTTATGTTGTCACAGACACTCGAGCCCTGAAAATGACATGCATGTAGTAGGCTCATAAATGTTTTAGAGTTTATTTCCCATATTTTAGAAAACACATTTTTTACAAAAGTATACAGAATTGACATTACTTTCTCACCTGTTGAATCAATATAATGTCATCCACATTGTATGAGGCATTCATAAAATATACAGATGCACCAAGGCCCTTTGGAGTCTATGCTATGACAAAGAGCAGGAGTTCTATCTGGAGAAAGACCCTGATCAATGTCATTAATTTTTACATGTTAACTGCTTCTGCTCTTGCTTTCTAGTAACTTTGGAAAGTAATGCATTCACTGGATCAACATCCACACCAGAGTCTATGTTAATCTACTTTATTTATTTTATTATTATTAATTTTTTTTTTTGCAGTTTTTGGCCAGGACTGGGTTTGAACCCTCCACCTCCGGCATATGGGGCCAGTGCCCTACTCCTTTGAGCCACAGGTGCTGTCCATTAATCTACTTTAATAAAGATATCACATCTGCCATAAAAGCTGTGATTTGGGCTACTACCTAATAAAGCTTGTGGTAATAGTTATTGTTCTGATTGTGAGGAAGATGGGGTAAAGTGTTGTGGGGATGATGGAGCCTTTGAGTAAGGCCAATGCTGTGGCCTAAATATTTATGTCCCTCTGAACTCATATGTTAAAATTCTTACCCCCACTTTATGGTGTTTGGAGGTGGGGTCTTTGAAGGATAATTAGGTCATAAAGGTGAAGACATCATGAATAGGATTAGTGCCGTTATAAAAGAAGCCCAGCAGAGATCCAGACCTCCACCCTTCTGCTATGTAAGACTTGAGGGAGAAGATGATTATATATGAGGAAGAAGATCCTCACTAGACACTGAATCTGCAGGAGACTTGATCTTAGAGCTTTCTCAAGGACCCGTACAGTGCTATGGCCTGAGAAACTGGGGATTTGTTTGGTGTGGTGGGGCTAAGTGGTTTTGTCTTATTTTCAGCTGGTCTCTGTCCAACCTTAGTGAAATAGTTACTCTGGGTTGAAGTCTCAGCTGTGGAGAAATACCAGCAATTAAGCCACCCCGCCCCCCATAGGCAATAATTGGAAAAGGTAAATCAAACTACACATCCAGGGCACCACTTGAATAGTCCTCGGGCGATTGGCCCAGTTCAAAAAGTCCAAATCAATTGTCTCAGTCAGCATCTGTCTCAGGTGGGAGAGTTTAAAAGGTCTCTGGCAACTGGATAAGTTGTATTGATGGATTACTCTTCAGAAAAAGAAAAAAAAAAAGTGGCAAGGGAGCGAGGAAAACAATGTAATGAAGAGAAAAGGCTACGAAAGGATGTGGTCTTGGGTAAAGTTTAACCTTGACCTGAGTCACAGGTGATCTGAGGCAAAATCATGCCACTGAGTTGTCCCCCCATGAGACAAGAGGATCAGCCTTTATGCCTTCATATCAGTAAGTCATTTGCTATGGGCATTTCCTGGTGGTGGTGCTGGAGCATAACTTTCCTTGTCAGGTACTTCCCAGACAGGGAGATAAGTATGAGGAGGTGCAGTCAAGATTTCTAGTAGTTGAGGGATGTGTGTACAACCATGTGAAGGGGACACAGAAAGGGCACCAAAAGCACTTTTGAATATAAAAATCTTTATTTATTTATTTTTTTAATGATTTGTATTTTTTTTCTTTTCTTTCTTTTTTTTTTTTATTGTTGGGGATTCATTGAGAGTACAATAAGCCAGGTTACACTGATTGCAATTGTTAGGTAAAGTCCCTCAAATCTTAACACAATAACTAAGAAAACGCCAGGAAGGCTATGTTACCAGTGTGATGGAAATGTGTCAAATGGTCTATAAAACCAGTGTATGGTGCCCCATGATTGCATTAATGTACATAGCTATGACTTAATAATAATAATAAACAGATCATTCTCTCAGAGAGCTCTGGAATAATTCAAAGAGGTCTAATATTCACCTTATAGGAATACCTGAAAGTGATGAGCATGTTGCAAAGAATACAGATGCTTTGCTTCATGAAATAATTAAAGATAATTTTCTAGACATGCCCAGAGATTAGGAAATTCAGATAGCAGACAGTTTCAGAACATCTGCACAACACAACCCGAATAAAAATTCTCATAGACATATTATAATTAATTTCGCTAAAGTTAATATGAAGGAGAAAATTCATAATTTCGCTAAAGTTAATATGAAGGAGAAAATTCTGAAAGCTGGGAAAAGTAAGAAAACCATTACGTACAAGAGGAAGAACATTAGAATGACTGCAGATCTCTCCACTGAAACCTTTCAAGCTAGAGGAGGGTGGTCATCGACTTTTAATCTCCTTAAACAAAATAACTTTCAACCCAAGATCCTGTATCTAGCTAAACTGAGTTTCATCTATGATGGAGAAATTAAATACTTTAATGACATTCACATGTTGAAGAAATTTGCCATAACAAACCAGCTCTTCAGGAAATTCTCAGACGTATCCTCCATAATGAACAACACAATCCTCCACCACCAAAGTAAAATCACTCAGAAACTTTTGATCAAATTTTAACTTCCATAGTGGCAAAAGGATTAAAAATGTCCACTGAACTTTCAAAAAACTTGATACCCAGAACTCTGTCGGGTTTATCATTACTCTCAATTAATGTGAATGGCTTAAATTGCTCTCTAAAGAGACACCAGGTGGCTGACTGGATACAAAAACTCAGGTCAGACATCTGTTGCATTCAAGAATTGCACCTTACTTTAAAAGATAAATATAGACTCAGGGTGAAGACTCAGGGTCATCTATAATTCAGGCAAATGGAAATCAGAAAAAAGCAGGTGTTGCAATTTTATTCACAGATACAATAGGCTTTAAACCAATCAAAGTAAGAAAAAACAATGATGGTCACTTCTTGTTTGTTAACGGTAACACTCAACATGATGAGATTTCAATTATCAACATCTACACACCCAACCAGAATGCACCTCAATTTATAAGAGAAACTCCAACTGACATGAGCAATTTGATATCCCCCTCAGCACCATAATTGTTGGAGACTTTAACACTCCTCTGGCAGTGTTGGATAGATCCTCAAAAAAGAAGCTAAGCAAAGAAATTTTAGAATTAAACTTAACCATTCAAGATTTGCATCTAATAGACATCTATAGAACATTTCATCCTAACAAAACCAAATACACATTCTTCTCATCAGCCCATGGATCATCCTTCAAAATTGTTCACATATTATGTCACAAGGCTAACCTCAGCAAATTTAAAAGAATAGGAATCATTCCTTGTATTTTCTCAGACCACCACGGAATAAAAGTTGAACTCAGTAACATCAGGAATCTCCACACACATACAAAAACATGGAAACTAAATAACCTCATGCTAAATGATAGCTGGGTCATAGACAAGATTAAGAAGGAAATTGCCAAATTTTTGGAACAAAACAATATTACTCAGAAATAAAAACAGATCGGGAGGAATCACGTTTCCAGACTTGAGACTTTATTATAAATTGATAGTGCTCAAAACAGCATGGTACTGGCACAAAAACAGAGAGGTAGATGTATGGAACAGAATTGAAGACAAAGAGGTGAACCCAGACACTTATCGTCATTTGATTTTCGATAAGCCTATTAAAAATATAAATTGGGAGAAAGATTCCCTATTCAATAAACGGTGCTGGATGAATTGGCTGGTAACTTGCAGAATACTGAAACTGGACCCATACCTTTCTCCTCTAACAAAAATTGACTCTCACTGGTTAAAGGACTTAAACTTAAGATACGATACTATAAATATTCTTTTTTTTTTTTTTTTTTTTTGGTTTTTGGCCGGGGCTGGGTTTGAACCCACCACCTCCGGCATATGGGACTGGCGCCCAATTCCTTGAGCCACAGGCACCGCCCTAAACTATAAATATTCTTTGAGAGTGCAGGGGAAACACTTGAGAAAATTGGCCTGGGAGAATAATTCATGAGGAAGACACCCTGGGCAATTGAAGCAACATCGAAAATACATTACTGGGATCTGATCAAATTAAAAAGCTTCTGCACTGCCAAGAGCACACTAAGTAAAGCAAATAGCCCTCAGAATGGGAGAGGATTTTTGCAAGTTATGTTACTGATAAAGGTCTAATAACCAGAATCCACAGAGAACTCAAACTTATTACAAAGCAAAAAACAAGTGACCCCATTTCATTGTGGGCAAGAGACACGAACAGAAGCTTCTCTGAAGAAGACAGGCACATGGCTTATAGACACATGAAAAAATGCTCATCATCTTTAATCGTCAGAGAAATGCAAACCAAAACTACTCTGAGATACCATCTAACTCCAGTAAGAGTAGTCCACATCACAAAATCCCAAAACAACAGACATTGGCGTGGATGTGGAGAAAAGGGAACACTTGTACATTGCTGGTGGGAATCCAAGCTAGTACGTTCCTTCTGGAAGGAAGTTTGGAGAACACTCAGAGATCTATATTTAGACCTGCCTTTTGATCCTGCAATTCCTCTACTAGGTGTATACCCAAAGGACTAAAAATCATTTGGCAATAAAGATATTTGCACCAGATTGTTCATTGCAGCTCAATTCATAATTGCCAAGTCATGGAAGAAGCCCAAGTGCCCATCGACCCATGAATAGATTAATAAATTGTGGTATATGTATACCATGGAATATTATGCAGCAGTAAAAAAAATGGAGATTTTTACCTCCTTTATGTTTACATGGATGGAGCTGGAAAATATTCTTCTTAGCAAAGTATCCCAAAATGGAAAAAAAAGTATCCAATGTACTCAGCACTACTGTGAAACCAATTTATAATAATTCGCACTTGGATATGAAAAATGAAACACAACTTTAGGCTATGAAGAAGGAGGGAAGGGGAGGAGGACCTAAGGGGAGGACGTGGGAGGGATAGTAGGGGATAGTAGGGGGACCACAATATGGAGCACATTGCAAGTACAAGTTGCTTCTATCATGTGTAGAACACAAATGTCCTAATGCTATAAATGGGTAAATGAGATGAAAGCTGTGCTGATTAGTATGATTTAAGCACTCCAATCAGTACAAATAATTCACACACGGAAATGGGCATAAATGTATTTATGATCTATGTACAAAAGACTTAATTAAAAAAAATAAATAAGTAAATAAATAAAACAAATGAATCTATTTATTCAGCAAATAATGGGCAAGGATAAAAGAAAGAAAAGGAAGCCTAGAGATTGATAAGACTTAAGAGACTATCCCCCAGACGCAAACCATAGACCATGTTTTTTGAAACCTGACTCAGAGCAATAAGAGGAAAAAAGAAATAAAATTATGAGAATAATTTTTATAATGAACATTGAAGAAAATTTTCTTGTTCTGCATAAATTTGATAGTTCCAAAATTTAAAAGCTAATAATTTCAGGAAAAAAATCAAAGCTTTTCATTAATTTCCTGAATGGTGTCATGCACACAAAGTAATCTATGTAGAAGGTACTACAGTTGAGGGTGAGTCTGTTTAGTTTAAGTACCTTTACTTATATTAACCTTTTAATAACAAACAAGCACTGACATTAGACAGTTGATATACAACTGACTTGTGGGACAGTATAGAATGACTGATGGATTAATGATTCAAAATGAATGAATGAATGACATTGATAAAATATCTTAAGGTGATTATTTCCCAGGAAATGTGACTTTTTAATGACTGAATTAAATTTATGTTGTTTTCCCTTCCTATACCTTCACTACATTCCACCTCTGCCCTCCATGTAAAGAAGCCATAAATTTCATTTTAAAATGAACACAAAAATACAATTTTCTCACAGTAAATTAATTCCAAAATTTTGAAGATTGTTGATAGAGCTCTCCAATGTTGCCACACATATTTAATAAATGATACAGAATTATTTAGTCAAATTCATAATTTGAAAGAATGAACATTATACTACTGTATTAAAAATTATGAAACATATTGTGAATGTCAGAGGGTTGCCTAATCCTAAAAATCTTTTATGAAGTGTGTTTCAGTGCCAAACACATGTAACAGAAAAGACATTACTTTATTTTAAGAGATAAATGTCATACATCTTTTATAATACATGTTAACTATAGGAGTAATTTTACAAAACCAGTAATGAGTAATACCCTCTGTGTCATGACCAAGCTGTTGTGCCTATATTACATAACCCTGGTGACTGAAACACCAAATCAAGATAAAACCAGAAGCCCATGATATACATTTTTTTCTCCATCAACCTCATCAGTTAACTATTCAGGGTTGTTCAGAACCAAATAACAATGTAAGCATCAAGGGGGACGTGTAGGCCTGTGAGGAGTCCTGTTGGTAAATGTTGCAAGTTGTTTCTGATGTGAAAACATGTATACAGTAATACCTAACTGATGTCTTAATAGCAGTTGCTGTTTTTTTTGTTGTTGTTGTTGTTTTCCTTTTTTATCCAAATTAATGAAGTAAACACCATACTTTTCCCTCTGGAAACCATTTTATATGCAACAATGTTCAACCATGCAGAATGTTTATTTTGTAATTCAATTGCCATGCCTTTGTTTGTGTCATCAGGGAATCCAATAACCCTAAAGACACTGTCAGAAGCACAAAGACTGGAACAACAGGGAATACGTAAAAACCTACAGTTGGTTTGAAACTTTAGTGTTTTTGTCTTTCTATAGAAGAATAAAATGTTCAGCATTTTGTCCCTTAGGCCAGCTGCTTTACTGAGCTTAAGACTGAGTCTAATAAAGATTTCAGTGTGTCAATCATATTTAAGCTCCTAGGATAAGGATGCCAAGCCATTGTTTTCTTCTCTTTAATGTATCTTTCTTTATGCTTTCTTTCTTTTTTTAATTATTAAACCATAGCTGTGTACATTAATGCAATCATGGGGCACCATACACTGGTTTTATAGACCATTTGGCATATTTTCATCACTCTGGTTAACATAGCCTTCTTGGCATTTTCTTAGTTATTGTGTTAAGACATTTATATTCTACATTTAGTAAGTTTCACATGCACTGTAGGTGTGATCTCTCCCTCCTTCCATCCTCCCCCCTCCCTCCCCTCCCTCTCCCCCTTCCCCATATTCTTAGGTTATCACTGGGTTATAGATTTCATGTGAAAGCCATACATTAGTTTCATAGTAGGGCTGAGTACATTGGATACTTTTTCTTCCATTCTTGAGATACTTTACTGAGAAGAATATGTTCCAGCTCCATCCATGTAAACATGAAAGAGGTAAAGTCTCCATCTTTCTTTAAGGCTGCATAATGTTCCATGGTGTACATATACCACAATTTATTAATCCATTCGTGGATTAATGGGCACTTGGGCTTTTTCCAAGACTTAGCAATTATGAATTGGGCTGCAATAAACATTCTGGTACAAATATCTTTGTTATAATGTGATTTTTGGTCTTCTGGGTATATACCTAGTAGAGGAATTATAGGATTGAATGGCATATCTATTTTTAGATCTCTAAGTGTTCTCCAAACATCTTTCCAAAAGGAATGTATTAATTTGCATTCCCACCAGCAGTGTAGAAGTGTGCCCTTTTCTCCACATCCAGCCAACATCTCGGGTCTTGGGATTTTTTGATATGGGCTAATCTTACTGGAGTTAGATGATATCTCAAAGTAGTTTTGATTTGCATTTCTCTGATGATTAAGGATGATGAACATTTTTTCATATGTCTGTAGGTCATGTGCCTGTCTTCTTCAGAGAAGTTTCTCTTCAAGTCCCTTGCCCAGCCTGTGATGGGATCACTTGTTCTTTTCTTGCTTATACGTTTGAGTTCTCTGTGGATTCTGGTTATTCAACCTTTGTCAGAGACATAACCTGCAAATATCTTCTCACATTCTGAGGGCTGCCTGCTTGATTTACTTACTGTGTTCTTGGCTGTGCAGAAGCTTTTTGGTTTGATCAGGTCCCACTAGTGTATTTTTGAAGCTGCTTCATTTGCCTGGGGGGTCCTCCTCATAAAATATTCGTCCAGACTGATTTCTTCAAGAGTTTTCCCGGCACTTTCTTCTAGTGTTTTTATAGTTTCATCTCTTAAGTTTAAATCTTTAATCCAGTGAGAGTCTATCTTAGTTAATGGTGAAAGGTGTGGGTCCACTTTCAGTCTTCTGCAGGTTGCCAGCCAGTTCACCCAGCACCATTTGTTAAATAGGGAATCTTTTCCCCACTGAATGTTTTTAATTGGCTTGTCAAAGATCAAATAACGGTAAGTAGCTGGGTTCATCTCTTGATTCTCTATTCTGTTCCAGACATCTACTTCTCTGTTTTTGTGCCAGTACCATGCTGTTTTGATCACTATCAATTTATTTTATAATCTGAGGTCTGGTGGCGTGATTCCTCCTGCTTTGTTTTTATTTCTGAGTAATGTCTTGGCTATTCGAGGTTTTTTCTGATTCCATATAAAATGAAGTATTATTTTTTTGAGATCTTTAAAGTATAACAGTGGAGCTTTAATAGGGATTGCATTAAAATTGTATATTGCTTTGGGTAGTATGGACATTTGAACGATGTTGATTTTTCCCAGGCATGAGCATGGTATGTTTTTCCATTTGTTAACATTTTCAGCTGTTTCTTTTCTTAGAGTTTCATAGTTCTCTTTATAGAGATCTTTCAGGTCCTTTGTTAGATGAACTCCCAAATATTTCATCTTCTTAATGGAGTTGGAATGGTAGAAGGAAATGGAAATGTTGGCAGAAAAGTTTCAGTGTATGGAACTGGCTTCCAGTGTTAATTCTCTTTTACTTCAAAAATGAAAGTTGAAAACATTGGAACATTCAGGCTATTTTGAAATACAACTATTCCCCACTACAGTTATTAACATTTTATATATGAAATAATAATGTTAGTCAACAATTAACTTAGTCAAGAAATTTCTGTGGAAATAAAGGGCAAAGAAACATTAGTTAAGAAAGTATAACTTGTATGTTGAAAGAAAATGAATCTCAGTATCAAATAAAAAACATAAAATGCAGGCTATGTGCTTATCAAAATAATTAAATATAGATACATAGATGGTGATACATAATAAGTGCTAATTGTTTATAAATAATTAAAACAAAGAGAGAATTACTGATTTCAGTCATTAATGCCCATATATTTCATTAAATAAGAGAGATTGAAATTGCAGAAATAAATAATAATGCTTGTTTTTTCCAATTTACATTACTATCATAGTCAAGGAAAAATAGCTTTAAGAAAATAATGAGATGGAAGTGAAAAATTTAAAAAATGGATTCTTTTCTATTTAAAAATGCCCCCAAATAATAGATGCTATATTCAGCAACCTGCCTACAACCTTTCATATTTATTCTCCTAGGGCTAGACCCCTAAAAGTATACATTAATTGGGTTGTACAAATTATACATGCTTTTCTACTTCCTGGTGTGCGACTCACCTGATATCATATCACTGCAAGCCAGTTCAAAATTAGCTAATAGCTATTCAAAATTAGCTCCAAAAATTTAACATGAAGTAAATCTTGATGTGTTCTTTAACTAGACAGGGAGACTCAGTCCTATGGAAGATCATTTATCCTCTTCTCCAGTGGGTAAAACTCTTTGGAGCAAGCCATTGTTATATAGTTGCTCAGACCAAACCATGAGAATATGGCTCAAGACCACAGTTTGGAATGAGCATTTCCATATGGGCAACAATAAGGAAACTAATTTTTTTTTTTGGGGGGGGGATTCATTGAGAGTACAATAATCCAGGTTACACTGGAAACTAATTTTTATAGTCATGATTTTGCTAGAAAAAATTGCTACACTCAAAGGGATGATAAACATCAGGCTTCTGCCGAAGAGCTGTTCACAGAGGCTGTGAAGAGCAGGTGAAGGCATTTGGAGAAGGAAGTGCTACAAATAAACACAGTGATCACGATCACTCCGGAGCTGCTGTCCTTGGAAACACACTAGAGATGAAAGCAGAGGGCAAGCCCTGTTTCTATCATCTAGATGAGAGCTAATAGAAACCTAAGAGGTAAACAAAGGGGAGAATTCTCAGAATGTATTCCAGAGAAGTAGAAATGTATATACCTGAATCCCAAAGTTCCGTACATCCAGGTCAAATAGTCCTGCGTGATAACCTCTCTCTCCAGGTCATTTCACAGAGCATTTGTATCAGTTGAGATTCTTTTGGGTCATTTTTTCACAGACAGCAGAATTCTAAATCTGACAGAAAGGTGAATTCATTACCAGGGCTTGGAATGAGTCACAGAATCAATGGAAGTGGTAAGCCACAATTTATAGCATTACCTGTGACTGTAATAGATCATTTCTCTCCACAAGCAGATTTTAATGTGGAGGGAAAAGAAGGGGAGCAGGAAATGATATATAAATCAGGGATGCTGTGAAACCCCTGCTAAGGCTCCTTCAGGAGAAAAAAAGACAAACAGGAAGAGTGAGGCCCTGTTGGTTAAGGTAAGGTATTTCAAGAGGTAGGACAGTTCAAGATTGTCAAAAGGCCCAAAATGATCTTGCAACTTGGCACTACTTTATTCACCCACGTCAAAGCACTGTGCTTGACTTCAAAGCATCACAATATTTTATTTTTAACAATTTTTAATCACATTTTCAACTTGTTTACAGATTTTATTTAATTGATCATAATAGTGCCTTATTTATTTCAGAATATCATGCGGGTATAAATGTTTTGGTTACATAAGTTGCTCTCAAGTCAAAATTTTTAAAAATGTACTTTGTGATCTTTGATCATGAAAAAGTAATTCAATTGCCCTGAGTCTCAGTTTCCCCTTCTTAAATAAGTTTTGCCCAAGTTCCCCCCGCCAAAAAGAAGAGCCTGCTGTTAGACTAACACACTAATATTTTGTGGGAAAAGGGAGATGTATAGTCTCAGAGCAACAAGAATTTGGCAAGAATGGAAGCTAGACAGGAAAAGAAGAAAAGCAAATAAAAGATAGTAAGGTATAGAACTTGCCACTTTATTTTTTTTATTAATACTAAATCAGACTTGTGTACATTAATGTGATCATGGGGCACCATACATTGGTTTTATAAACAGTTTGACACATTTTCATCACACTGGTTAACATAGCCTTCCTGGCATCTTCTTAGTTATTGTGTTAAGACAATTATATTCTACATTTACTAAGTTTCACATGTACCCTTGTAAGATGCAACGCAGGTGTAATCTTACCTATCACCTTCCCTCCGCCCATGCTCCCCCCTCCCTCCCCTCCCTCTCCCCATTCCCCATATTCTTAGGTTATAACTGGGTTATAGCTTTCATATGAAAGCCAAAAATTAGTTTCATATAGGGCTGAGTACATTGGATACATTTTCTTCCATTCTTAAGATACTTTACTAAGAAGAATATGTTCCAGCTCCATCTATGTAAACATGAAAGAGGCAAAGTCTCCATCTTTCTTTAAGGCTGCATAATGTTCCATGGTGTACATATACCACAATTTATTAATCCATTCATGGATCGATGGGCACTTGGGCCCTTTTTCCATGACTTAGCAATTATGAATTGGGCTACAATAAACATTCTGGTGCAAATATCTTGGTTATACTGTGATTTTTGGTCTTCTGGGTATATATCTAGTAGAGGAATTATAGGATTGAATGGCGGATCTATTTTTAGATCTCTAAGTGTTCTCCAAACATCTTTCCAAAAGGAATGCATTAATTTGCATTCCCACCAGCAGTGCAGAAGTGTTCCCTTTTCTCCACATCCACACCAACATCTCTGGTCTTGGGACTTTGTGATATGGGCTAATCTTACTGGATTTAGATGATATCTCAAGGTAGTTTTGATTTGCATTTCTCTGATGATTAAAGATGATAAGCATTTTTTCATATGTCTGTAGGCCGTGCGCCTGTCTTCTTCAGAGAAGTTTCTCTTCAAGTCCCTTGCCCAACGTGGGATAGGATCACTCTCAGGCCATAGCACTGCACGGGTCCTCGACAAGGCTCCAGGGGAAAAATCAAACAGTGTAAAGTAATCATGGGGCGCAATCAGCAGAAAAACTCTGGTAACATGAATAATCAGAATAGATCAACCCGCCCCAAGGAAAGATATAGCAGATGTAACTGAAGATCCCATTCATAAACAGCTGGCCGAGATGTCAGAAATCAAATTCAGAATTTGGATTGCAAACAAGATTAACAGAATGGAGGAAAATTTGGAATTAGAAATCTGAAGAGCAATTCAAAAGTCAGAATTAGAAATTCGAAGAGAAATTCAAACATCGTCTCAAGAATTTAATAAATTCAGAGAACTTGCCACTTTAAAAGAAAAGCGCAATCTGTTGCTTAGACATGATACCTATTTTATCCATAGGTTTCAGACTAGTCTGTCGGGTGGACAAAGGGAGGAGATGGCGTTTGCAGGCTTCTTCCAGTTTCTTGCCTCTCACTAGTCAAAGTTTGCCCCAAGAGGTGTTCATGTCCCCATATTTGGGGCTTCTCTATCCCAGTCTCTCTGGTTTCTATTAGGGAGGATGTATCTCACACTTCATGGCGATTCTTCTGAGCCCAGCGGTGGATGGAACAATCACAGTCAGTGTGGGTGCAGTTGAGTCAGCCTGGGGGCCAGAGCAGAGGGCATGCGGCATCAGCAGGCACAGGGAAGACCCTGCTTCAGTGCGCAACGGCAGGGACAAAAGGAGGGGTGGGGGACGTGTGTACTGAGCTTGGGTCACATACAGATGAGATGAGGTTCTAAGGCTTTTGTCCCTCTAGTTTCGTTTCTTTCTTCCTTCCTTCCTTCCTTCCTTCCTTCCTTCCTTCCTTCCTTCCTTCCTTCCTTCCTTCCTTCCTTCCTTCCTTCCTTCCTTCCTTCCTTCCTTCCTTCCTTTCTTTCTTTCTTTCTTTCTCTCTCTCTCTCTCTCTCTCTCTCTCTCTCTCCCTTCCTTCCTTCCTTCCTTCCTTCCTTCCTTCCTTCCTTCCTCTCTCTCTCTCTTTCTTTCTTTCTTTCTTTCTTTCTTTCTTTCTTTCTTTCTTTCTTTCTTTCTTTCTTTCTTTCTTTCTTTCTTTCTTTCTTTCTTTCTTTCTTTCTTCCTTCCTTTCTGTGTTTCTCTCTCTCTCTCTCTCTCTCCAAATTTTAAGCTTCTGTGACCATATGGGTCTCTTCAGATGAATTCCCTGAGAGCCCAATAATCCATCAATTGAGATTATTCAACAATTACAGAAATTTTGCATTAGCACCATTCCAGTGACTATCAAGACCTGATTATGCTTATCTTTCTTTTTTCTGTAGCGATTTTGGAGTTCCATAAAATCAAGTGAAGAAGTGAAATGTGGAATCATGTACTTAAAAAAAAAAAAGATGCGCTACAGAGGCAAATCTGGCCTCAGTCCTAAATTCCATAGATAGCCCCTTATTACTAACAGCTGTGCTTCTTTGGGTTTACAAACCAGTACCACATTCTCCTATCTGTGAAGTCTGTAAGCTGTTAACACATAGCCAGGACTTTCTTGTAGCTACGAGATAAATGTGTTTGTAAAGGTCGATGATGCATCCCTTCCTCAAAAAAAAAAAAAAAAACCGTGTTTGGATGAATGATATTTTTGATAATGTTTTTAGTTCTATAATCCTGCTCTAAATAGTCTCTATAGTTGCAAGTTTAAGTCCTTGATTCTAGGAAATCCTTGATTTTTGGAAATCCCTAA
Source organism: Nycticebus coucang (assembly GCF_027406575.1). Classification (NCBI taxonomy): domain Eukaryota; kingdom Metazoa; phylum Chordata; class Mammalia; order Primates; family Lorisidae; genus Nycticebus; species Nycticebus coucang. The sequence goes on from NC_069795.1 coordinate 17,992,212, forward strand.
AACCCATTCCATTTAAGGATTAAGTGGTAAAAACAGAAAGTAAATCCATTAAGTATGGTTTATGTTCCCTCCTCGCTTGTTTTTGGTAATGAACACAAATAATTTCTGTAATAGGCCATCCTGCTTCATGGCAGGGGAGAAGTGGAACACCTACCAAAAGATTCCACACCTGGTCACATAAACATTTCTTCATGGAAGAAAAGAGGTAAAAGAAACAGTCAGCCCTGCTGCCCAGCTACGTGAGGGGCTCCTCTTAGCTGTGCAGTCCACAACCTGGGCAGCCTTTCTGGGAAACACTGGGAAGAAAGTTCCTGAGTCCCTATGGCCAGCGTGATTTCTAATATAGAGATTCCTCACTTTATAGTTGAGGAGACTGATTATCTAGAAAAAAACTGAATAATTTGCTCAATAAACATGCAGAGAGTAGAAAATAGCCAAGGTCTTCTAATTCTTGTCCAGAATTTTTTTATGGGCTAAACTTTCAGAGAAAAAGAAATTTAATGAAGCATCATATACACACATGTCAGTGAAACGTAATAGGAATTAGCATTAGATACTTTTAAAGAGCGGGCATATTTTTCAACTGTCCTTTTGCTCTGTCATAATTTTGCATTCCTGGGCCTTGATGACACGCCACAGATTAGACTGTCTTATTAACACCAGGAGTTAACATTAGTCTGAATTACAGGAATATGAAAGAATTAACAAAACATTGAGCAGAAGAAGGGAAGACAGAAGGAATCCCAGTTTAATTTGCTCAGTAAAATGAACTTTATGAAAGCCTGTTCTACAGGGGAGTTTGGATGATCATAACATCATACATTTACATATCAATTATATATGTATTTACATTCATATATTTATATGATAGAGAAATCATATATGTCATGAATAAATAATAATCATAAATGCAGTAAAAATATCTATTAATAATGGAAAGCCAAGACAGATTGAATGCTTGTTTATTTCTTGTCATGCAGGTGAGAGCTTGATATGCAGTATTTTGTTTAGATCCTTCAAGAAACCTGCAAGATGTGGACCATTACTCCTTTGATAAAGAAAACACTAAAGCCAAAACTGCACATTGGGCAACAGAGGTCATCTCATCTTGACTTCATTATTGAGTATCTACTATAAGACACACCAACTTCATGTTCACCGTGTGTGAGACAAAGATAAATGGGACACATCCCTGCTCCAGTTACTTGCCGTCTAGACAGTTAGAAACTGTGCTCATAATTACAAGACCATGGATATAATTAATTCACATTCTCACAACCTCCCATTATTGCAGAAAATGAATGATCTGAATATAAAAATAAAATGACTTATAGCAAAGCCTGATAGCAGTTGAAGGAATAACTAAAATTAATGAATCCATTAAAGACAAGCTTTAGAGAAAATTCCACTGGTGCATTAAATAAAAGTATGCTAATAATTCCCTTTGACTCCTCATTCAAAAAAAGAAAGAAAGAAAGAAAGAAAAACAGTAAAATTAAGATTTTTTTTTGGTAGAGAGAGAGTCTCACTTTATGGCCCTCGGTAGAGTGCTGTGACCTCACACAGCTCACAGCAACCTCAAACTCCTGGGCTTAAGCGATTCTCTTGCCTCAGCCTCCCGAGTAGCTGGGACTACAGACGCCCGCCACAACGCCCGGCTATTTTTGGTTGCAGTTTGGCCGGGGCCGGGTTTGAACCCGTCACCCTCGTTATATGGGGCCGGCGCCCCACCGACTGAGCCACAGGCGCCGCCCTAAGATGTTATTTTTTAAAGTCATCTCCCATTCCATTACCCAAGAAGAGTTATGGAACAATGTAAAGCAGACCCAAGGAAGAATTTTAAAACACATTATATTCAGAAAAAACACTTTAGTCACCAGGTTGCAAAATCATATATTCTCTAAAAGTGGGTGATTTTGAGAAGCTGATGGCTGATGACTACTGAGCAATTCTATTTGACTGACTTGACATTCTATGTCTCCAAGAGGAGTGAGGAGGAGAATGATTCCATGTTGAACTTCATATTTCATTAGAACATTTAGAGCCGCTCAGCTTCCAGCTTAGAGTTGCATAAATCTGATGAATATTTCTGGGTTCCTAAACATCTAGAAAAATCTTAGCATCGTGGGCTCAGGGGACCCACCACTTTCTGACAATAAGATAAGAGCCTGTCCAGTGTGAATCCATCATCAACAGCCCCAACAATCTTGTTCCATTACCTCATTACTTTTGATATTTTCTTGGGGGTGAGACAGCTTTACAACGTTTAAAACTGGGTAATCTTAAGCCCGTTTTACTATTTTGGGAAAAAAGCAAAGCATGTTACCAAAAACAAAAAATAATGGAGAGCACTGAAATAGTATTGTGATAGATCAGTGAATAGCAGGATATATTTTTCTTCTTCTTTATCTATTTACTTTATTATTAAATCATAGCTATTTTTCTTCTTTAACAGAGAAAAATTTGGCTGACTCACTACTTGCTCCAGTTAATAGCAGATAGCAAGAATGGCAGTTACTGTTTTAGATGAGTGATTTTCAAAGTGTGCTCCCTGAACCAGCAAAACCAGCATCACCTGGGAATTTGTGAGAAATTACAGGGTCCTACCCTACACCTTCAGTATCAGAAATTTTGAGGATCAAGTTTATAGTCCGTGTTTCAGCAAGCTTTGCAGGTGATTTAGATGCATGCTAATGTTCAGGAACCACTGTTTTAGCCATTAAATTTCAGAGCTCAGCATGCCAAATTCAAATGATCTCAAAGAGAAGGAAGGATAACCAAATATTTTGTAAAAGACAATAGTAGTTATGGCAGTGGCTGTCTGGAACTTTAGGCCATAGTTAAAAGCACTCAACACTCAAATTTTGTAAATCTCTATGCAGGTCAATCAAATCACAATTACGAGCTGAATTTGGCCCATAGAACCTTAGGTTGCAATTCTAGTTTTAAAGGCATAAATCTTTAGCAACACAGTTTTATGAAAGATTCATAATTTATAGGCATTTTTACTACAATTTACAAGAAAAGAAAAAGAAACTATTTTATTTGTAGCTTACTATACTGGAATCCACATGGATGCTTATCTCATCCCTGAAAACTACTAAAGATGGTAATGCCCAACTGATATTTAAACTGGTTGCATGGTCTAATGATTACAAAGAAATGGAGAAAATTGTGGCTCTGAGACATCAATAGCCATGGCATAGGGTGTGATTCGTCTATGCAGGGGGGCAGGTTATGTACATTTGGGGTTAGTGGAAAAGGAGATGTAGAGTAAAGTGGTTCTTTTCTAGTACTGAGCCAAGCTGCAATCTAGGAAGCCAGTCCTGGATTCAGTGATCTTTCCATTATTTTCTGTGTATCCTATTCAGCTACAACACCTAAAAATGGAGAGGTAAAATCCAGTGAAACAATTTTACTTTATGAGATACAGAAAACAGTTGGTTGAAGCTTGAACAAAGATTACGAAACTGATCATTAATATTAAACATGCAAAGTTTAGCTTAACACTTCCACTAAGACTTTGCTGTTGACTGCCTTAGGACAGAAACTAAACTATTCCAACCATTTCTGTGATGTGATTAATACCGACTTATACAGCATTATGCTGAGCAGAACACTTTGTAACCAAATTCTCCCAATGAATTAAGATTTCTGGAAGCTAATACAAACTTTTTCATGCCATGCATATGATACAGATATCACTGATGAAGTGTCAATGCATCTTCCAGATTCTTTAACTTACTTTCAAACTATAGTTTGAGGGAAGAAAAAGTGTAAGGGAACACCTCCATGTAGGAAAATAAGTATTTGCCTACTCAAAGAGATTTAGAGAAACATTCTTAACAGACTCCCTGTAATTTCCATGTGAGAGGCAGATTTTCATGTTGCCTGAAATTTCATTCATTATAGAAACCCTAATTTGAAACCAGCAGTGCACTGTTAAACAAATACACCTGACTTCATAGTGGCAGGTGATAAGACCATTTTAGAATTGTGCAAACCTCTGATTTCACAATAGCATCTCACTGCTCTTAAAACAAAATCCAAACATCTTAAAATGGCTCAAAGCAATTTTTATAGGTAGGATCCTCCCTGACTTTCCATCCCATCTCATATCATTTTACCACTTATCTGCCATTCTCTAGGTACACTTCCTGGAACAGGTCAAGCTTTGTTCACCCCTGACTCTTTGTACAACTGGCTTTTATAACCTTCAAATCTAAGCAGATAAACATCTCAGGCAGGCCTTTCCTGACATTCCTATCTAATCCTCTGCGTCCATCACCCACCACCCCACCCCAAGTGCCCAACCCAGTAAAGCTCCCTCATCATGTGGTTACCTCCTTCTCTGCAAATCATCACCATCCGGGACATACTTTTAATTTTATTTGGTTGTTTCTTTATCAAGAATATAAATTCCTGGGGCTGGGCATGGTGTCTCACACCTGTAATTCCAGCACTTGGGAGACCAAGGCGGGCACATTGCCTGAGCTCACAGGTTCAAGACCAGCCTGAGCAAGAGCAAGACCCACTTCTCTGAAAAACAGCCAGGCATTGTGGCAGATGCCTGTAGTTCCAGCGACTTGGGAAGCTGAGGCTAGAGAATCGCTTAAGCCCAAGAGTTGAGGTTGCTGTGAGCTGTGATACCACAGCACTCTACCAAGGGTGACAAAGACTCTGTCTCAAAAAAAAAAGAATATAAACTCCTTTGAGACAGGGACCAACTGGATCATATAGTCCCATATCCTTAATAGTATCTAATGCAGAGCTGACACTGTGTTATATTAAGTGCCCCATGAATGCTGAATGAAAGATCAAGAAAGTATATTTGCTTTCATGTGAGAGTCCCAAATTAGTTTCATAGTAGGGCTGTGTACATTGGGTATTTTTTTTTCCATTCTTGGGATACTTTAATAAGAAGAATATGTTCCAGCTCCATCCATGTAAACATGAAAGAGGTAAAGTCTCCATCTTTCTATAACCCAGCTACAACTTAAGAATAGGGGGAAGTGGGAAAGGGGGGGGTGGGTAGAGGGAGGGGAATCGGTGGGATCACACCTGTGGTGCATATTACAGGGGTATTTGCGAAACTTGGTAAATGTAGAATATAAATGTTTTGGCACAGTAACTGAGATAACGCCGGAAAGGCTATGTTAACCACTGTGATAAAAATGTGTCAAATGGTTTATGAAGTGAGTGTATGATGCTCCATAATCATATCATTGTATACAGTTATGATTTAATAAAAAAATTAAAAAAAAAAAGAAAGTATATTTGAGTGGCTCTTTGGAAGTGGAGTTAGGGAAGGGTATAAGCGAAAGGAAATCATAAAAAGAAAACCTAAGATTAAAAAGACCTTATACATCCTGAGATCTCAGTGAGGGCTTTCTATAAAAAGGATCTGGGGCAACAGAGGAAGAGCAGGCAGAAGCTGACACCTGGAGAGAGAAGGAACATCAGAGGACAACTGTGAGGAAACCAAGATGTTTGATCTTCCTCAAGATGTCTTCACGCGCAACGCTTGCCTGGCAGTGTTGATGAGAAAGCATTGTCAAAATACATTCTCATTCTAAGAGTGCTAGCAATTTACTTTAGCTTCTCTTGTTTATTTATTTAAATTGCCAAAGAAGAGCTAGCCCTATGCACTGTGCACAACATGGTGTGAAACTTTTATGACAGTGCCACAGCTAAATCAAGCTACCATATGTGTTAAAAATCTACTACTGATGATTTCCAATACAATATGCTGTTTCTCCCTATTGTCATTTCGTAGTACAATAGACCTCTTGAACTTCCACCTCCCATCTGAGGTGAGTGAGATTTTGACCAAGATATTATGGTCATTTACTTTCTCAGAAACGTGTATAAATCAAGCAACTCTATTTTGAAAACTGGAAAGTAAAAGATCTAAAGCATTAGCTGAGGCTAGTCAATTGACAACAAAATGAAGTTTTCATCAAGGCTCGCAGACTAGAAAGTATTGGTAGTTAGGGCCTGGAGTTGTTTCCCAGATGAGAATATTTTGTCCGGGTTAAATTTCAAAAGCAAAAGCTATTCTTTATCCACCTCCTTTACACTCAATTAAGACTTTTTTAAAGCACTTTTGAGAAGTTTTCCTTGTTTAGTCATAACTTGGAAGAATTTATTTTTAGTTTTACCCTAAATGAAACAGTGTTGAGCCATAAGCATTTTTTTAAGTGGGAGGGGGAAGGGAGTAATGATTTTCCCTATTTTAAGAAACTTGAACTCTATTTGCACTCAGAAAAACAAAACCCCCAATAACCTGAACATGTAAAACTCGAAACTTGGCAGTGTGAGAGTCTGATGAAGGAAAAAAACAACCGAAGCCAAATCTGACAAAAAACTGTCTCATAATTTAAAAGTCACCCAGACTTAAATACAGCAGGTCTTAACCTTAACATAATTTCTTCCATTTCAAAAAAAGTTGCCTCCATTTACAATGGTGACTGGCAAGGCATCTTGAAGGCTTGGTTTAGCTTGCTGTAATTATGAATATACAAATCACAGCACCAGAGCTAGGATACCCGGCAGCACTCAGGCCAAAACACACTTTGTACTTACCTTCTCCATCATCCTTTACCTGGGCCAAAAGTGACATTCAAAATATAATTTCCATGTTGATTGTGAATTCCCAAGTCTAACTTCACCTATCAAAATGCTCAAAATTATCACTGCATTGGCCACTACACTGGCATTTGAAAAAACCTGCTCAAAACATCATGTACTTTATTATTGCACAACTGGGGTTTGCTCCAGAAGTCAGCAACTGATTGCTCACTCCCTGTTTTCAAAGTTGACTTATAAAGTAACACTATGCACATGCTACTGAAAACAGCAAAAGAGTGAAGGTGGTCTATAGTCACATATACCGAGTGTTTCTTTCTCAGTAGCTGAACATTTAACAAGGTACTTCAGTTTGTTGACTTGAATGGAATACTTGTTTTAAAGTAGAATTGGTGAGAGAAAATGTCCTCCTTGGTGGGTTGCAGATTTACTGGTGAATCTTTATAAACTTATACAAAGGCCATTATGATGAAAAAATGATTAAGATCTCAGACTTTAGTGTTAAAGAGATATTTGAATCCTGCTTTTACCATTTATTGTTTTTTTACATGATTTTGGTCAGTTTACTCTAGTAGCCTCTATTTTTTCATCTGAAATTTGGAATCATAAAAGTTCCTATATCATGAGATACTGAAAGATAATAAGAGTGGTGATATTATAATGGGAAATATTCAGCATCAGTTCTGATACCCCTCAGAGTACAGATACTCATTGACGTCACGCTGAGATGATATCCTGATAAACTCATCATTTGATCAAAAATACTGCTATGTAGAAAATACTTTGAATATACTTACGGTACAAAACGTCCTAGCTGAATCTAGAGTAATGTTCTCAGAACAGTTATATTTACCTGCAGTTTGGCCTATTTTATAATAAAATAAATACTATAAATAAAAATAATAAATAGCCTATTTTATAACAAAATGTTGAATATCTCATGTAGTTCATCGAATATCATACGAAAAGTGAAAACCAGAATGGTCATGTGAGTGAGCCCTCACCATGAACATGCGCAGCTGAAAGCCACTCGATCTGAAGTGTTTGAAGCACTGGAGTCAAATGAATTGCTGGATGACCAAGCTATAGAGTGGCAGAGTCATCCATTTCTTCAGATAAGGCTCCAGGAGAGACGGGAAAAGGCATTGGCTCGTCAACGCTTGATGATCTAGCTGGCCTAGTGCTCTTTGGACAATACCAATATGAAGTATTAGTTTTTCATCCTTATCATTTCATGACTGACTGGAGGCTGCACCATCATGAAAGAGTATCATGCCACACATAACTAGTCAAAGAAAAGAGAGAAATTTAACACTCTAAGTATGATCTCTACTGAATGCATATTGCATTGGTATCATTTAAAGTTGAAAATCTGTAAGTAGTAAACCATCAGTCACAGTGTACTAATGGTAGCACAGTAAAAAGTGAAGGCGATAGTGCTGGTGGTAGCGGTAGTAGTGGTAGTAATAGGAAAACATTTCACATTGCTAATTAGAATAGATAACATAAGTACAAAATAATCTAAATTTCCTTCAGACGTGCACTATACCACAAAGGTCTCTTTGAGGGATGTGCTATTTGACCGCAGCAAATCATACTTTGAAAGGTATTTTGGGTGTTTTGCTGTATTCTGGTCTGTCACCCATATCTTGCTTAGGAGTGTTGCTAATCTAGTTCATAAGGAAGAATTTGATGTGATATTATGTGAACAAAACAGTTTCTAGAAAAAAGGACAAGAGTTTGGTAAAAGATCTATCATCCCCCATTAGAGTAGTAAGGATGAATAAAACATACTCCCTGCTATCAAGAAATACACAAATGTAGTCTAGCAAAGGAGAGGGGAAAAGGGACACTTAGACGGGGAAGGAGGGAGGCCAATGGGGGAGATCTCACCTAATGTGCACAATGTGAAGGTGTTCAGCATGCCTCCTGGGGGAAGGGCTCAACTACAATTTGAAGTTCACCTTACAATTGAAAACAATGTAATCTAAACATCTGTACTGTCATATTAATTTTAATGAAATAAAAATAGGGGGGATAAAATAAACAAATTAACCTATCCCTTTAAGAAAAAAATATTCAATCCTCAGGCAGTATAGGGTGACAAGGAAGAAAAGTACAGGAGCAAAGGGGAGGCAGGTTGCTTGCAGACCAAGAGAAGATTTGGGTTCTCAAACTTGGACTAAGGTTCTTTGGGTGTGATGCAAACACATCACGTGCCATACCCACATCATCTCCATGGGAATCGAGGTACAAAATCCCTGATATTATGGTGCTTGCTGTGTCATGAGTAATAAAGTCCTTTGTCACACTCCCAGTCCTGATTCTATTAATACATTCCTAGACGCTGAACACTGCCCAACAAATCACCCTATGTTTTAGAATTTTTTAAGTACTGTAGTAACTCTAGTATTAGTATCTGAATGAATCAGGATAAGCTAAATTATGCTGCAGTAGTAAAACTCTACACAACCTAAGTGATTCAATATTTTAGTGCTTTGCTTCTTATTTATGGAAAGTTTACTTGTGGGTCACAGCGACTACACAGGACAAATGTTCTCCACTTAGTGTCCCAGAAATCAAGGCTGATTCAGTCTTGTGGCACCTCCATTGTAACAAAATCCTCCTCCACAATTGCCAGAAGATTGCTAGAGTCTCAGACAAGCTATTGAAGGGCTATTGTTGCAACTGATCCACATAGCTTCAGTTCAATCTAACTCAAAGGAGGCAGTGAAGTAAAGCCCTCAAATGCATAATTCATCAGAGGAGAGGGGAAAATAAAGGGGTGCTGGTGTCTCCATCACTCGGTTCTGCCTAAACCTACAAATGAGTGAATGGAGACCTAGATTTGAGGTAGTGGGGCTTTTGGTGATGGTGATGTTGGCATCACATGACTTGGTCATGTTCCTGAAGTTCTGATTAGTGAAAGGGTCAGACCTAGTTATTCTCTCAGTTGATTGTTTTGTTGTTCCTTTTAGTTTTTGTAAAATCCAGGGTTTATTCCCCTTCTTTCTATAACCCTTGATAAACTGATAGTTGTATGCCAGCTGACTACTTAATAATATTTTTTTACTTATTATTTTGGCATTAAAAGCTTGGTACATATTTTCTAGGACAATCAGAAAGTTACTAATTGCAAGGAATTTGAAATAATATAACTTACTCATAAATAGAACACTTAGATTATTTAAAATTTAACCAACCTTGAGAAATCATTGCCCAGACCAAAACTGTTTTATACCATATAAGATTATATCTGATATAAACAAATGGGAATTCCAAAAATTTTTCATTTAGTAGAACATAATGTAAGTTTCTAGTTACACTATTATCTTTAATACATTCTACTTGTATAATCCCAAGCAATTTTTACTACAGTGATAAATAATTCAAGTGTACTTTATAGATATAATTTTATACCAAATATTATTTAAAATTTTTCCACTTATATTTGCTGAAAGTATAAATCTATAAAATAGCATTGCACATGGTAAAGCAAATGATTGTGCTTAATCAGAGAACAAAAAAATTATATGATACCAAACACTAATTTAACTTCAGTAAATATTGCATTTGTGTTTTGAACTTGAAATCAACGTTCTCTAGAATAAAAACAGATGACAGATATTTCAATTTTAAAAGGTAAAAATTGGTATAATTTGCCAATTTTTGGCAAATTGGTATAATTCCAACAAAGAAACCAGGGTTGTGGAGGGGATTAATTAGAATGAAAAAAGAGACAGTCAGTGACAGTCTGCCATCACCAGCACGTAGTTGCCTGGACAGTAACTGGAGGAATCTGTCAGATGCATTAACATCTTGTTCTTCCCAAGAAATTAGAAAATAGGAACAAAGACATTACCACCACCAGCTGCCAGTGTTTTTATTTCCCAAGATATCGTAATAAAACTCTCTTTAATGATTGGTGCTGTTCATTGTCAGTCTTTCTCAAACCATGTTTATCTAGTCTGACTCAGAGACGCCATGTCCATGGTAGTCTTGGAGAAAACTTAAGAGAAATGCAAATATCCTTTCAACATTGCCAGGTAAGTCACTCATCCAGCAGTCACAAAGCTAGTGCACTGACTACCACTGTCCTACCTCCAGTTTCCAACTTCTTTAGTAAATGATCTTTTCATCTTCCATTCTTAAAAAACCAAGATGCTGGTGATACTACTCATCACTGTAAATAATCAGGGTAAATAGGGAACAGTGTAAAGATGTCCTGAAAGTCACTGTGCTATACTGGTGGTAGCAACTGATGATGGTAATTGCATGGTAAAGCCATGGTGATGATGGTCAACCAAGTAGATTCATTTCTAAGGTAAACTGACCCCTCGTATGTGAGTAATCTAGGGAGTTCCGATATAAATCAAGAGAAGTTTGGGGATGGATATATATACCTTTTATTTTTTGCTTCTTTTGTCGTATCTGTTAGAAAATAGAAGTATGAACCCTATTGTATGAATAGCATTGCATCATTTATCTTTTATTTTTTAGGTTTTAGTTTCAAACGATAATGTACATTGGACTAATTTGTGCTTTTAGATATTGTATCAGAACAAGGAGAACAGGGTATGGCCTTTAATTCGAGGGTTATCGTAGGCCTGCTAGCTAAACCTAACATTAGCAAATCTTCATTCAGTTATGTCTTTGATTATATGGTATATTATTTTTTTTAAAGTAAATTTTCAAAACATGCTAATCTATAATCAACCATCATCAAAACAAAGTAAGATTTCTTGTTCATTATAGGTTATTTCAATAATCCATTCCTTCTACCAGAATGTTCCTTATTCAGAGATCAAAATGGGCTGCTCTCCCATGTATTACTGGTCTTTTTTCAAATGTCACCTTACCACTAGTGAGCCCTTGCTCATCATCCACACAAGACATATCCACCTTATCTCTTGAGCTCCCCTCTCACCTTTGCCTTGTTTCACTTTGTGATACTTAGCACTGCGGGACAAAATATTCATTCCTATATTTATTTCTTTGCCACCCATCTCTGGATTCATAGGAGAGAAAGTTCATCATGGAATCATAAACTTGGTTCTGTTCACAGTTTTATTTCCAAATTTAGGAGCAGTGCTGGGCCCAAAGATATTTTTTAAAAAATGTTTTACTGAAGAAATGAATTAGGAATGAATATATAATTTAAGCAGATTTAAAGAAACAAAATCGTATGACACCTATGTGGAAGGATATCTGCTCAGCGCTCTTTCTTTTCTGGATATTACTTTTCTCCTCAGTGTTCAACCTAACAGGTCATACTCATGCATATGGTTTATGTGAGAATTGGCATACCTGGATCAGTTCCCTGTAACCCTGACTATAACGATTTGTCTAGTGATCTTCACCTAGTCCAGGGTGGGCAGTTCCCTTTTCTAGGATCTCATGCCTGGACATAGCTGATTGGTCAATGATGGATATTGGTCATAAGCCAGAGTATTCAGAAACTATAACAAATAAAGGGAGTGAGCTTCTTCTGATGTGGTTTAAGTTTAGACACTAAGTTTTCAGACTTGTTGACTAAAGAAAGCTGCAGCCTGGTTGTCTGCAGAAAGCTGACCAGCTGCGAAAAAACACAATAAAGCTGAAGACCCAGAAACTATACAAAATGCAGGAAAATATTGAGTCAAAGTCTGGAATCCTGATTTCCTGAAGAGTACCTCAACCAATAAAAATCATTTTCAAAAATTCAGGAAAGAAATAAATTAGCACTTAATTATTGAGCTGAAATACAGTAATACCAGTAATACATGGGAGAGTGGCCCATTTTGATCTCTGAATAAAGAACATTCTAGTAGAAGGAACAGATTATTAAAAAAATAATAAATTACTTGATTTTTAGTAATGTTTTCTGTTTTTGTCCCTTTAGAAGTAAGAGCAATGTATCTATCTTAATTTAGGTGTGATTTTTATACAATTTTACCATTACTTCTAAGTTTAGGCCAAAAGAATTAGGTCTATTCTCAATGGGACTATCAAGGCAGTATATTTTACTGTTTTTGAAAAACAGCTTCTAAAACACCATTTGATGTAATCAACTGAATACCGAGATAGGTAGGCAGATTCCATTTCGTAATGGTAAACTATGTATGGAATTTTTTTAATGATACCCAGATTTAATGGCTAGAAGAAATGGATTATTCTTAACAGGTTGACAAGACAAGAAAAATACAGGTAATTCCACAGCTTATATCCTTGGGGGGTAAGATCACAACCCATTTTTTATTAAAAAATTTATAACCAAGGCTCAGGGCCTGTGGCTCAAGCGACTAAGGCGCCAGCCACATACACCTGAGCTGGTGGGTTCGAATCCAGCCTGGGCCTGCCAAACAATAATGAAGGCTGCAACCAAAAAAATTTATAACCAAAATGGTCAAAGAGTTGTTAAGAAAAAAATCATCATTTCCCAACATAACAAGGGAAGATACTTTATTACAAAAATTTTCTGCTCATAAACTAGCCAAGGCTGATCTATGTTGTGTTAGATCAGCCAAGGCCACTGTCAATCTTGACTTCCAGCCATTTTTGTCTGTCTTATTTTCCTCCTCAGGTGTTAAATTTATACAAGATGAGTTAATTATCTTCAACTAATATGTACACTTACAATTGTTGTCCTTAGTCACTCTTCCTACATATGCTTGGTGATATAGGTTGAGTTATGCCCAATCAAAATTTATATGTTGAAGTCCTAATGTTCGCTACCTCAGAATGTGACCTTATTTGGGCATAGAAACCGTATCCATGTTGCAGAATAAGAATGTGTATGTGTTACAGAGTTAGAATGAAGTTGTTAAGGTGGACTGTAATCCAATATGTCTTGTATTCTTATCAGAAAAAGAAAATTAAGACACAAACATGTACAGAGGGACAATGACATGAGACTTAGGGAGAAGGCGGCTAATGACGGAGGAATGGAACAGATTCTTCTTCAGAGCCTCAAAATACACCTTGATCTCTGACTTCCAGCCCCCATTATTGTTGTTGTTGCTTCCCTATTGTTTAAACCACCAAATCTGTGTTACTTTGCCATTGTAGCCCTAGCAATCTAACACATATAGATCTTTACTAATTTTTCTAGTCTTATCATGGACCACCATAACAGACCTCTCTCTTGAGCTTCATGTCTATAAAACTCCACTGATGAAAATCACTTGAGTGACCCCCTTTTCTCAGGACATTGCACAAACTCTTTTACATCACATGTCAAGATGTCCTTCAGCTGACCACTGCCTGCCCTCTAGTCTTGCTGTGTACTCTACTCTGTTCTCCCTGACTGGCATGCTCAGTAACAAGCTTCTGCAACTTCCACAAATGTTCACTATTATGAGGGCTCTAAGATTTTATACATGCTTATGTCTCTACTATGAATCACTTTTAGCCCCTCGCCCAATCCTCTCACTCCTTTGTCAGACAAAATTTAATAATCTTTTGTTTTCAGCTTATACAAATTCTTCTTGGAATGTCTTCCTGATGTCTTACCACCGACTTAAATATCTATGGTTTCCATCCCACAAAAGACTTGTCCATCTAGTAGCACTGTTTACTTGCTCTTTAACCTCAAAAGACAGTAAGGCTCTTATAATCAGGGATTTGTTTTCTTTAATATCTCTGTAACTATGTAAAGGGATAGACTAGCATCACATAATACATGCTCAAATGTTAAAGCATGTATACCTTGTGAACCCTTAAAAGAATTTTCCAGGCCTCACTACTCTGAATTCACTGTAGTTTCAATACAATCACATTTACATATTTATTGCGAGTTGAAACTTTGTAAAATATGCCACTCTTGGTCAAATATTATTTAGTTGATATGCCTAACTCCATATAATAGTCTTATAAGTAAACAGTGTAGGACCTACCTTTTAATCTTGTTTGCACATTTCCAGTGTAGTTCTTGATATAGTATAAGTATTCATGATATTCATTAATAAGGGAAATAAATAATTCCCATAAAGAAAAGTAAATTTGTTTATTGAGAGGATGCCTGGGATCTCCTGAAGTGAACTCTTTTCACTGGAGCAAAACTTCAAAACACACGTCAAAAGGATCAAACTAATGTGCAGATAATTGCCTACCTAAGCAAACTTTACATTGTTTAAAGAAATATAACAAAATCCAGACACTCAACAATTTAATGTCACAATACCCAACATTTAATCAAGAAGTACTAAGCATTAAAGAAGCAGGGTATTTTACCTATCACAAAAAGAAAAATCAGTTGACTCAATTGATGCAAACAAATATAAAAATTCTTATAATAACCACACTTTCTAGTTTCTGTATTTGATATTTTGACTTGAGGGCTTGCTGACTCTGAAGGGACTGCACCTCCTGAAGTTAGCCAATTACTAAAGACAGGAAAGAACTCCCCTGTGAGCATATCTTTTATATCGACATAAGCAATCCTTAGCCCGTAAGCAACTAAGTCCTTCATCTGGCTTTAATAGGACGTCTTACTCAGGGCCCTGATTCCACTACTTTCATCACCCTAAAGCCAAGTACCAGGCAACTAAGGACATCTCTATAGCCTGCAGCCTGCTGAAATCATTCCAATCAACCAATTCTAAACCTGTTTATTCAGTCTCTCCTATTGGTTCCCATGGAAACTGCAATAAAGTCTCTTGCGTACATTTACCCCATGCTCTGCCTGCTTTAAGACCAATCTTGGTGCCACCTACTCTCAGGATCTGTGAGAATATATAATAATCCATCTTTTCAATTGAAATTGTCCCCTGATCTGTTGCTCTTAGCATAGCTGAGTAATAACAAAAGCTACATATCAAAACAACCTCTGAGATCACATAATTAGCATCAAGCATGTCAAAGCAGCTTTCATAACTATATTTAAATACAATTTAAATGGTTATTTCAATTGATAAAACTAATAATCTCAGTAAATTCCAAAACAATAATGAGGTCTAATATCTATGTAAGGGATATCCCTAAATGGGTCAGGAGTCAAAAAATGTTTTAAAATGTATTAACCACGATTTTTTTAATTTGATGAAAACTATCAACCCACATTTCCAAGAATCTCAGCAAACACCAACCAGGATAAACAAACATGCACGCACATAGGCAAAAGAAATAAGATATGACTATGCAAATCTGACGGCATTTTTCTATATCCATGTATGTTTATCCTGCACACAAAAAATAAATAAAAAAGAAAGAAAAGAAGAGAAAGGAAGGAAGGGAACAACCAAGGCTTATCAAATTACTAAAAACAACCATGGAGTAAAGCTTAAAAGTAGCCAGAGAGAGGAAAAAAAAAAAAAAAAAGACACATTAACTTCAAATGAGCAAATATGAAAATAACTTTATACTTTTCAAAAGATGCTACTGAAGAATATGGATAACATCTTTAACATTCAGAAAGTAACAGACTGTTAGTTTTGAATTTTATACCCAGTCTTTCTTGTAGATAGAAGTCATAGCCTCTAATGCCCTATTACAGTTCCCATGTGTGGCTTTTTATTAGAGGGTGGTTTTAGATTTATCTAACATCTTTCTATCTATGATGAAATTGATTCATGTTTAGGGAAGAAGGAAATTCTGCCATTTGCAGTAACATGAATGAACATGGAGGTCATTATGCTAAGTAAAATAAATCATGTATGGGAAGACAAATATTGCGTAATCTTAACCTATATGGAATCTAAAAACGTCAAACTCATACAAGCAGAGAATAGAATAGTGGTTTTCAGGGGTGAGAGGTGGGGAAATTGGGAGATGTTGGTTAAAGGAAACAAAGCTTCAGTTGAACAGGATGAATAAACTCCAAATCCAAGAAACGGAATAGTTTTAAAAATGGTGTCTGTGCAATAAAATTATAGACGTTGAATAACATATGTAGTTAAAAGTGTAGGTGTTGGAGCCAGACTGACTCACTTTGAATCCCACCTACAACATTTACCATTGACTGATAATCATCAAGTTTCTCACCCTTTTTGTACCCCAATTTTCTCATCTAAGAAGTCAGGGACATAATCCACATTTTAAGGTTTGGTGAGAATTAAAAGAACAAATACATGTAAATAATTTAGTAAACTTGCTAGTTTGGAATGTAGCAAGAAAATTAATTCTAGGCCTTATTTTACAGGAAAATTCATGGAACTTAGATAACAAAGGGTGGTACATACTACATACTTACAGGGGGAAATATGTCCCGTTGAGCAGAATCATGCAAAGAATAATTTTTTTTTTTCATTACAACAATATAATGAGCACGCTCACTACGTATAGTAATGCAACACTGATGGATAAAAAGAAAAGCCATTTTTCTTGTGAATTATTCCAGGAAGGAAGGAATAAGAATGACCACAATCTATACCCAAGATTAATGAACAATGGATAAGTCAACACCCGGGATGCTTTAAGCAATCATAAAGAATAAATAGTAGACGATTTGATGAAGATATTTTTGATAATGTTCTGAAATATTGGGGAAAAGTAAATGTCTTCTAGAATTTCAAAAGGGA
This sequence comes from Nycticebus coucang, assembly GCF_027406575.1. NCBI lineage: Eukaryota > Metazoa > Chordata > Mammalia > Primates > Lorisidae > Nycticebus > Nycticebus coucang. The sequence continues at coordinate 18,009,296 of NC_069795.1, forward strand.
AGAGGTGAATTCCACAAATGTAGGCCAATAACAGTAGTGGTAATATTAGTTAATAATAACTGCGTACTTGCTGTAGACTAGTAAAAATATCTATTAAAGGGGTTAGAGTTACCAGAAAGCATCAGAGCCTCCTAGAAAAGTCCTGAAGTTTCTTCCTTTTCCAGAACTCTGCTCACAACGGAAATGTCAAAGCAAAGGCAGAGAGACAAGGGAGTGATGGACCCTGTTAGCAAAAACGTCCTGCAAAGAAATTGAGTAATTTGTTATTCAAATTTAAATCTTCGTCAAAGTTAGCAGAAAAAAAAAAAGCAAAGAGAACAGACTTAAACTTTTGAAGAATGAACACTGAACTTCAAAGAAAATGAATATAGAAGCCTAACTTATTCAAAATAATGATTAAGAAGAAGAAAAAAATGACCAAATGGGATGCTTATTTTCATTCTTTGCAGTTTATTTCCCTGAAGTACATATTAATTTGCTCATAAAAGGCCAGAAATATTATTCTAAAAATATAATTTACAAAATAACATCGAAAATAGTTATAGAAACCACATGATGCTTGTTACAAAACAATAAGAATTATAGCTGTTTTCTACAATTGATTATGCAATCACACAATCCGGTCTTACGCTGTTCTCCAACATGCTGTTCTGCAATTCCCCATAAATCTCCAGGTACTACAATGCATGTGTTTTTTTTGTTTTTTTTTCCTCTGTGACTACTTTAAAATCATAGTTGATATTCTCAGTTAGCTTGGCAACAGAGAAAAAAAATATAGCTCTAAGAATTTAATATGAGGAATCAGTATTTTAAAATTGAACATGCAATGTATTACAAAATGAAAATACTGTGCTAGACAAAATTGCTTATCGAAGCTAACAGTGTTAATAGACAGAAATGTAGAAAGACATCAATTTACTTATTTAATAAATAATTCTCATTATTATTACGATCAAAATCGGCACTCAAATGGTAACTTGAAAATAGGCTTCCTCATCCACTTCCCTTACCTATGAAAGATAGAAGGGAAAAGGTGGAAATTTCAAGTTTTCTGCAATCTTTTTTTAAATTATTTTTTTTTATTTTTTATTGTTTGGGATTTATTGAGGTTTAGGATTTAATTTTTTGTTCTGTAACAAAGAATTAGGTTACAATGATTGCATGTGTTAAAGTCCCTCTTATAATTGTGTCCCACCCCCAAGAGGTGCTCCATACAGCATGAGTCCTATTCCCTCCCTTCCTCCCCTCTCCCCATTTGCTCATTCCCCTACCCCACCCCCTTGTATTACCTCATCTACTACCTTCATATTAGAATTGAGTACATTGCGGGTGGCCCCTGTGGCTCAAGGAGTAGGGCGCCGGTCCCATATGCTGGAGGTGGCAGGTTCAAACCCAGCCCCGGCCAAAAACCACAAAAAAAAAAAAAAAAAAAAAAAAAAAAGAATTGAGTACATTGGATTTTTGCTTCTCCATTCTTGTGATGTTTTACCAAGAAGAATGTGTTCTAGCTTCATCCGGGTTAATACAAAAGATGTAAAGTCTCCATCTTTTTTAGTGGCTGAATAATATTCCTGGTATACATATACCACAGCTTGATATTCCATTCCTGGGTTAGTGGGCATTTAAGCTGTTTCCACATTTTGGCGATTGTAAATTGAGCTGCAATAAACAATCTAGTGCAAGTGTCCTTATGGTAAAAGAATTTCTTTTTTCTTCTGGATATGTGAAGCCTAAGCTAACGTAGAAAAATATCAGTTAGCTCCTGACAAATTCCTGGGCTGCAAGCCCTCAACAAAATGGAGTAAGTCTGGTTCACTCCCAAGATAGATGGGAAAATGCTCACTAACTTCTTGCTTGATTAACTTCTGGGTCTGGGAAACAAACTGACTAACCTTTAGACAATACCAGGTGGAGAGAATATGGAGACAAAGATGTATGAAGGAAAAAGACTGGAGTATAATGTATGGGAAAATATTAAAACAACGATGTATGACGTGTGGCTCACTAACCACAAAATTCTGCTTCTGTACAATGCTTACTTGCTACCCCCACCTGAATGCACCTGAACAACCTGCCTGCCAACCAGGATGCAAACCAAGCCTTAAGCACTCAGGACTGCTCTCAGAAACCCCAAGTTGGGGCACTGAGGCAGTCACCAGTTGGCTCTTTAATAAAAGGACTTTGCTGCAAATTTAGCTTGTTTCACAGTGTAGTATTTGTGGAACTCCTGGGCACAACACGTAGATGCCTAGTAATGGGATTGCAGGATCAAATGGGGGGTCTAATTTGAGTGCTTTGAGGTTTCTCCATACTTCCTTCCAAAAAGGTTGTATTAGTTTGCAGTCCCACCAGCAGTGTAAAAGTGTTCCTTTCTCTCCACAGCCACATCAGCCTCTGCACCTTTGAGATTTTGTGATGTGGGCCATTCTCCCTGGGGTTAGGTGATATTTTTGGGTAGTTTTGATTTGCATTTCTCTGATGATTAGAAACTATGAGCATTTTTTTATGTTTGTTAGCCATTTGTTTGTCTTTACGGAAGATACTGTTGATGTCTCTTGCCCAGTGAGATGTGGGATTGTTGGGTCTTTTTTTGTTGTTGTTGATTAATCTGAGTTCTCTATAGATGCTAGTTATCAAGTTTTTGTCTGATTCATAATAAGCAGATATCTTTTTCTTTCTTTCTTTTTTTTCTTTTTTAGAGACAGAGTCTCACTTTATTGCCCTCAGTAGAGTGCTGTGGTGCTACAGCTCACAGCAACCTCCAACTCCTGGGCTTAGAAGATTCTCTTGCCTCAGCCTCCTGAGTAGCTGGGACCACAGATGCTGCCACAACACCTGGCTATTTTTCATTGCAATTTGGCCAGATCCAGGTTCGAACCCACCACCCAGTGTATATGGGGCCAGCACCCTACCCACTAAGCCACAGGCGTCGCACAAAAGCAAATATGTTTTCCCATTCTGAAGGTTATCTTTTTGTTTTGATTGTTGTTTGATTAGCTATACTAAAGTTTTTCTGTTTAATTAAGTCCCATTTGTTTAAAACTGGATAACCACATGTAAAACACTGAAGTCTTCTGCAATCTTAGTTATCCAAATGTTTGAGAACTTCTCAGGTGAAGACATTGTGCTTTCTAAAATCCATTTTTATTGCTTTACTACCTTGTTTGAAAAATAGGTTTACTGATAGCCAGTTACAAGAAAGACTTCAAAAATAGAGATATTCTATGGAAGTATCAAGAAAAACAATTTTATATTTTAACTGTTGTTTTCAAAACCATTCAAACACTAAAATCTCATAATATTGGAATTTTTAATTATTTGTGTGCCCGAACTCCTCTCCTAGAGAATCTGCTTAAAGATTTCTACAGGTGATTCTACTGATCAGTAGCCCTTGGGAAGCTGGAAATTCAGATTCTGAGGCTCCATACTAGATGTACAAAATCAGAAACTCCGGTAGTAGGGTTCAACAATTTGTAGTTTAACAAGTCTTCCAAGTGATTTTTATACACTCTAAAATTTAAAATCACTGTAGTTGATTATCCCATGGAACCACAAAACTTGAAAAGATGAAATGAAAATAAAAACAAAAGAAATATCAGTATAAGCCACTCTTTCTCCTTTTGACTTGAGCTACTCATATCCTTTAAATCCCTCTTACTACAGATGATTTATGTAAGTACCTGTGCTTTACTTCAGCAGCTATGAGGGAATTTCTTGGGTAAAAAGAAATTCCCAATTAGCTAAAATTTATGTTTTAGGATCTACTATTGGTAGATTGCAGTGATGATCAAGATAATTGCAATTTAGGGGCTGGGCATGATGGCTCACACCTGTAATCCTAGTGCTCTGAGAGGCCCAAGCAGGAAGATCTCTTGATGAAAAGGTTTGGGGTCACCAGAAGAAGGGGTGTTGATGAGAGGAATGAAGAGGCTTTGCACAAAATCTGTGTCAGGAGACTGAAGAACTCTGAGAGGAGCCTTAGTAAACCTCAAGTTTGTATTTATTTTTTTATTTCCTAAGGCTAAAAATGTTTTATTTCCTTTTGAAGGATGCAATTTAAAAGGTGATGTGTAAACACAGATGTTCTCTAAGAATATTTCCAAACATGTTTTATATATGCATCTGCTCCCAGCACAGGTATAAGGTTTCAAAAATAGTCGCAGTGATTGAACTCACATGTCCTAACTATTACATCAAAGCTCTGACAGGGGTCCTCAAACTTTTTAAACAAGGGGCCAGTTCACTGTCCCTCAGACCATTGCAGGGCCGGACTATAGTTTAAAAAAAACAACTATGAACAAATTCCTATGCACACTGCACATATCTTATTTTGAAGTAAAAAAACACAACGGGAACAAATACAATCACACCGCCTTATGTGGCCCGCGGATCGCAGTTTGAGGAGCCCTGCATCCCCTGGTCTCCATGAACTCCAGTGTCCCCCAGCCCTCATTGTTTCTCCTGGTCATTCCTCCTCTTAGCCACATTTGAGCTGGAGAGGATGTCCCTATTCTAGGGACGCAGGGATGTTTCATTCTGGGCACCACACATTTATCCCACAGATAACAATACACGTGAGGCTGCCGCCGTTACTACCTTTCCATCATTAACAGGTGTAAGAGCAGGAACTAGAACAGTTATCACTAACTGCTACTAAATTGCCTCCACAGAATTGAACAAATGGTTCAAGAACTAAAATTTTAGGAAACCCGTTTAACTTCCTTTTTACGTTTTCAATATGTTTGTTTTGATTCTAAACATTTCTTTCACATAGGTTATGATCCATCTGTTGACAAATTTTTTAATGTAAAAATACGCCTAGTTTGTATGTATTTTCACATGTTCTCAGGACTGCTGAATTCAGTGCTGGCAGTCAGGTTTAACAGTTCACTGACCCTGTAGACAGGGAGGATCAGGTTGGTCACAACACATCAGTCAGGGTGAACACCAAAATTTTGGTGAAAAATAAACTTGTAATTCAGTAATTCGAAGTTCCAGGAGCTTTTGTGCTGTTCTTTGTCACCAAATTAAGCCCTTGACTTTTCACATTAAAGAGGAAAGGAAAGCTAAGCATGTCACTTGAACCAACTCTTTCCAAATCATCACATTATCGCTGTGCATAAAAATCCGTGAGGGGCTCCTCTGGGACAGTCTTTGGTTCTAATAGAGTTGTTCTCGGGACTGCTGCTGAGAAGGATTGCTCTTTTCCTCAACACCTGGGTTGCGTGTTAATGCTTTATATTAAAATTTTGAGATTTAATCTCCCACTTGTAAAGTTTGTACATCACTTTCTTTGTAGTAACTTTCTGCCCCAACTGTATCCGTAATGCTGCTTTCACAATTCTGCATACCATAGCCACTAGCCACGGGAATGTTAGTGCTCTCACAAGGAATGACACTGTTTTCAGCAAGAGGCGACATGCACAGGTTAGAGTTTTCAATACTGAAGGAAAGTCTGCTCACAAAATCAGTCCTAGGTAAACTCCTGTTCACCCCTTGATCCAAGTGCTCTCAGCTCCTGGTTCTGTAGGATCAACCATATCCACAGTGTTATTCTCCTCGTTTTCAACCCTGCAGTGGTGCTAACTCTTTCTCAGAAGCACTGGACTGATTTTGTGTAATAGACATGGCAGTCACAATCAAACGTGTGCCCCATGTAGAAGTGTCACTATTCAATTGCCGTAGGTGTATTTCAGCAGCACCCATGCCTGGTGATGAAACATCTGTGGAAGAAACATTCTCTTTATTTTCTTTATCTTCATCGTGAGTCTCAAGAGTAAAAGGTATGAGAATCAGTGAGGTCTCGTCCTGAGTACCACCACTACACATCTCGAGTCTCATAGGAGACCAATTTTTAATCGGTGAGCAGCCATCTATATAAGGACTTCTGGTGTACTGATTAGTAATTCCATAAGAATTTTTTCCAGATGAAGCATCAGGAGAATGAAAATAAACATCCTTTGTTCTGGGAGTGGGGTCTTTCCTATGTGAAATGCAACTGGTGAGAAAACGGGTGAAGAAACACATGAAGAGCTGGTTATACTTCCCACACTGTATTTTTTTGCACTAGCCTTAATAGGGCTAGAAGAAAACTGCCCCGAACCAGGTGTCTGTACAGGGCTCCTACAGTGTACAGAAAATAAACCTATTGTATAAAAACCTTCAAGTGAGGTCTGAGCACTGCTATGAGGACTTCTGGAAGAAGCTAAAGATAAAGAGTCAGGGAGGCTTCTGTTTCCATCAAAAAAGAGCTTTCTTCTGAGAGATGAAGAGCTGAGGTTTCCAGGAGACTGATCTGCAAATTCATCAGCTCTGAAATAGTCACCTAATATTTTCTCTAAGTTAAAATCCACAGGAAGAGACGGCAATGTCTGACAAGCAGAATTGCATTTCTCAGAATGAATGCTCAACTTTTTTCCAACTGGAGAATCACTTTTAATGCTGGTAATTTTGTTGATTTAAAAACACAAGGACCGGCAAGAGTATGTTCATGGAGATTAGAACAATCACTAGGACTTTCAAAAGGATTTAAAACAGGAATCCTTCCTGGAGTTTCTGGTGTTATCTGCATTTTTGATTCTTTGACATCTCCCATAGCACAGAGAGAAAAACAAGTATATAAAAAGGACCCCCCAATACCAACTCCAAGGTGCTCCCGGGTGCCAACCTCAAGTCCCAAGTCCATATTTATTACCATAAAATGTAAAGAAGTAGACAAAAGCTTCTTGTCCCACATGAGCACTGATTAGGGAGGACTTGGAAAAGGTCAAAAGGAATGTCTTCACCTTTGTTTTTGCAAAATTGCAGACCTTGAGCACAACCTCTGCCTCTAGTATCAAGAGACCTTTGGAATCTAGAGGATTTTCACCATGACTGTTACTGCTACACCTCACATATACATTCTCCCTTGGAGGCCAGTTTTCTGATCTGCATGCACACAACTCACATGCCATTCTTGTGATTCTCCAGGTCTCTCAAGCAGAAAGCCAGTCTTATGCTAAAAGTCAGGTCTCAGTTTCCCCTACACCTTGAACTCAGGAATTTGAGACCAGCCTGAGAAGGAGGGAGACCCTGTTTTTACTAAAATAGAAAAATTAGCTGGGTGTTGAGGCAGATGCCTGTAGTCTAGCTACTCGGAGCCTGAGGCAGGATGATGGCTTGAGACATGGAGTTTGAGGTGGGCTGTGAGCAGGGGTGATGTAGTGGTGCTTTAGCCTGGGGCAACAGAATAAGACTCTATAAATAAATAAATAAGTAGACTTGCACTTGAAAAATATAACAACGTTGTTTTGGCATTGATACCTGAGCTACTGAAAAAGCCTCATTTAAATGCATCCATGGTATTCCCAGAGGCTTACCAATTAAGACTATGGCATGTACACACCGGGTCCTAGTTTTTGGCCTGTTGTCCGTGGTTGCTTTTGAGATACAAAGACAAAGTTGAGTAATTGTGACAGAAACCATATGGCCCACAAGGCCAAATCTATTTATCTGGCCTTCTAGAGAAAAGTTTGCTCATTCCACCAAACCCAGCATATCCAAGGATAAACTGTCTAATTTTATTTTCATTTTTTTTCCCCTTAGGACAAAAACAAAAGTACATTCCTAGCCTAAAGTAAATTAGTACAAGATTTGGGTTCCAGCAGAGTGAGATTAAATTCCCAATGTAAGATCCTAGCTATTTATAACAAACCTGGGTGGGGCCCACTGACCATTCCCTGCACTGTTTTAATTATACGTGTAATTCAGGCACTGAAGCTTGGTGCTTGGAGCCTGCTTGTTCCTGAGAGGACTGTCACTGTTCTCATAAAAAGTAGACAGAGTTTGCCTCTGAGAAAACTGTACCACATAAAATATCAAGTTTCCAGCTTATCAAACTGAGATTATCCTATTCTTAAGGAGTACATTGAACTTACAAATAAATACAACAGCTTTGTATTTGTTTGCCTTGTTCTCCTAAGATCTGAAAAATATGTCAATGTAATTTTTCCCCAAAAATGTCATATTCCCCCCAAAGTAAAAAGAATTAGAAAGAATAAGACGGTTTTAAAAAATGAAATGTGGGAAAGCTCATGTGCGGATGCCATCTGAATTAGCAGAGAACTAAAGCGACACCTCTGGGGTGTCCTTCAGCAGGCAGAGCTCCGGGAGTCTCAGACCGAAGTCTCAGGCAAATGGAGGGTTTGGTGAGGTAGTAACTTGCTGGAATTCTGTCTCAATCTTCTTACCATGTTGGGATCACATTATGTATTTTTTGTTTGCTGAATGTGAAGACCGTATCTTACCTCTTACATCAACAGTATTTATATCATTATGGAAGATTAATCTGTCCTGTATTCATGATATTTCTGGATCCAATCCTTTGTGACTTTTACCAGTGATGAAACAAACATTTCTAACATCAAAGCAGAAAAATCACGCCCACTCGAAATTCTGGGACTTATTCTATACAGTATGATTATTCAAATATGTAATACGTTTATAAAGCCCACAACTTTACATTGCATTCTAAAATTTCATATGTCTGATTTTGCAAAGGGAATGTAAAGTTTAGCTGCAGGCAGGCACCTGAAACCACTTCTAACTTACAGGAAATGCTGAAAAAACAGACTCTTTATTGGTGGGTCTTATCTTCCTATATGCACTGAATGAGCCTTACCAAATACTGAATTTTTTATTTTTATTTTTATTATTTTTGATGACATAGCAAATCTATGAGTTACTTTGGAGCACTGCTGTTTCTTTGACATTCTCATTCTTCTTTCTTCTGTCTGGATTGTATCCTTTCTAAGAGTCAGTGATTTTTAATCATTTTAACCAATATTTTATCATTTCAATTTTGCGAAAAGGAAGTCAGATTTTATTTCTCATCAGTAGAGAAAAAGAGAAGTTGAAAATGAGAAATGATTTACTGAAGGTCCACCCCCTTTGCCCAATGAATGACCATACAAGTGTACAAATTATAAAGGTAAAGGAAAATAATCTTGTTGTTTATGTAAGTTCATACTGTCTATTCAGATCATGGGGTGATAGGAAGTGGCAAATTTTTCACTGATTGAGTGATTAAGAAAACGTATGTAAAACAAAGAACCAGATAAAACTTCAAATTTACACAGTGCATAAACTATCCCTTTAATAATAACCATTTTTTACACTAACTTAAAAATATTTTTAAAGATGTAACTTTATATTTATTGTGTGCAGATTTGGAAAATTCTCCCATTTAATGAGTCAAGGCCATTTAAAATATAGTATGAATTGGGCGGTGCCTGTGGCTCAAAGGAGTAGGGCACCAGCCCCATATGCCAGAGGTGGTGGGTTCGAACCCAGCCCCGGCCAAAAACTGCAAAAAAAAAAAAAAAAATATATATATATATATATAGTATGAACTGAATTGGACTAAAAATGGGCCTAAAATATTAGTCAAAGAAAGAATGAACATTTACCTGTCAGGATTAGTATGTTAAAGAAAATTGTTTAATGAGCAAGATTTCAAGGCTTCTGGAGGGACACTGCATTTAAATATGCATTCACAATCTTGAACTATATCAATGAAATGAGAAGTGTTTTAATTAGGACTATACTAGCTATAGTAAAAAATAAAACTTAAGATTCCATTAGCTTTGTGTAATAGAAATTTATTACTTTTTCGTATAATATACCCATATCCCTGTGTTCCAAGGGGTGTAGACATCTGCTCTAGCCTCTCATTAAAGAGCCAGCTGAGTTCTGTTTTGTGTTTTTAATTGTTGACTCTCCAGGTTGTCTTATTCATTAAAATCAGGTGATAGAACAGGGGACCTTTTCATGCTAAAAGTGACCCACACTTAACTCCGCTCACATTTCATTGGTAAGAATTAGTCACATGATCCACAAAAATGCAAATGACCCTGAGAAATAAAAATGAAGTAGGAAGCCACTTCATATCAACAAGTGTACACCAAGAAATATGAGAGAGTGGTTAAGGCTTTGGAGTTAAATAGACAGGGCTTTAAGTCCTGGGTTTTACCCTGTGATCTTGGGTAGTCTATAGATTTTCTTTGAAAGTTTTCAAAGCCTTGTTTTCTTCATCTGTATAAAAACTGACATAGTATTTCAAATACTAATGTCTAGCACATTAGAAAAATATTCAGTAAATGAAAGTTTTTGGTCAAAAAAACAAGTCACCTTAATGAAATTGTGTTCATCAAGCTGATTGCAATGAGTTATTTTGGAGGGCCTACACTAGGGCACAGTCACAGTGGGGAAGCACATGGGGGAGATGGAGGGATGGAGGTGCAGAGTGGGATACACTTGATCCAAGACAGCCCAGGACTATCTGGTAATGGGTAGAGAGTAGGCAGTGTAGTCCTAGTAGAAGAAAAGCTGACTATTAAATAAGAAGCCCTCGTCTTGTTCCAATGAGTATTTGAATACAGAAATGAAGTAAAGATATTCGTACCTGGGAAGATGGTAAACAGGATACTGAGTGTGGATAAATGGTTTGGAACTAAACTAAGGTGGTAGTGGAATCAACCGCCCAATATACATCATGGAAGAAGCATGGGAGTTGTTGATAGTTATAAGCTTGGCTGCTGAAAGTTGTAAATGATAGAAATGTGTTATTAGCACTGTGATACTGAGGAATGGAGTGGAATAACATAGCGGAGGGCCAAGTTCTTGGGGTTATGACCTGTGTAGTAACACAAGCCCTAATCCTTAGAAGGACCTGACACCTGGTTTAATGCTCTGTTTGTAATTCTTAATATTTTATGAACAAGGAACAGCATGTTTATTTTGCCCTGGAACTTTAACATTTTGCAGGCAGTCTTGTACAGCATCTGCCTATTTTAGATATGTGGTTTTCAACCAGAGTTGTTCTCAGCCGCCCTCAGGACACTTGACAATGTGTAGAGTTGTTTTTGATTGTCATAACTGGGGGTGTGATCCTGTAAACATCTTGTATACACAAGCATCTCACAAGAAAGAATTACTTGGTCCAAAATGTCAATAGGAGGAGAACCCCCCGGGCAATTGAAGCAGCTTCAAAAATACACTACTGGGACTTGATCAAACTAAAAAGCTTCTGCACAGCTAAGAACACAGTAAGCAGAGCAAGCAGACAGCCCTCAGAATGGGAGAAGATATTTGCAGGGTATAACTCTGACAAAGGTTTAATAACCAGAATCCACAGAGAACTCAAACGCATCAGCAAGAAAAAAACAAGGGATCCCATCGCAGGCTGGGCAAGGGATTTGAAGAGAAACTTCTCTGAAGAAGACAGGCGCAAGGCCTTCAGACATATGAAAAAATGCTCATCATCTTTAATCATCAGAGAAATGCAAATCAAAACTACTTTGAGATATCATCTAACTCCAATGAGACTAGCCTATATCACAAAATCTCAAGACCAGAGATGTTGGCGTGGATGTGGAGAAAAGGGAACACTTCTGCACTGCTGGTGGGAATGCAAATTAATACATTCCTTTTGGAAAGATATATGGAGAACACTCAGAGATCTAAAAATAGATCTGCCATTCAATCCTGTAATTCCTCTGCTGGGCATATACCCAGAAGACCAAAAATCACAACATAACAAAGATATTTGTACCAGAATGTTTATTGCAGCCCAATTCATAATTGCTAAGTCATGGAAAAAGCCGAGTGCCCATCGATCCACGAATGGATTAATAAATTGTGGTATATGTATACCATGGAATACTATGCAGCCTTAAAGAAAGATGGAGACTTTACCTCTTTCATGTTTACATGGATGGAGCTGGAACATATTCTTCTTAGTAAAGTATCCCAAGAATGGAAGAAAAAATACCCAATGTACACAGCCCTACTATGAAACTAATTTGGGACTCTCACATGAAAGCTATAACCCAGCTACAACTTAACAATAGGGGGAAGTGGGAAAGGGGGGGGTGGGTAGAGGGAGGGGAATCGGTGGGATCACACCTGTGGTGCATATTACAGGGGTATTTGCGAAACTTGGTAAATGTAGAATATAAATGTTTTGGCACAGTAACTGAGATAACGCCGGAAAGGCTATGTTAACCACTGTGATAAAAATGTGTCAAATGGTTTATGAAGTGAGTGTATGATGCCCCATAATCATATCATTGTATACAGTTATGATTTAATAAAAAAATTAAAAAAAAAAAAAGCACACCAATAAAAATGCTAGAGAAATATAAAAAAAAAAAATGTCAATAGGGTTGAGGTTGAGCAACCCTGATTCAATCCAATGGCAGTTTCATATATGTGTCCCTGGACAATATTGTTGTTACTGAATTTAGGAAGGTACAAAGCTAATTGGTAAATGTCAGAGGAATTACACTCCATACTAGACTGTATTGCACATTTTGCATAACTTCCCTGCTAATGAGAGGATGTATTTTTGCAACTGAGTCATGTGTCATAATGTTGAACCAAATGGGTGCCAGGGAAGCCTCATTTGACTTGGCAGCTATAATTAGCTCACCAGAAGCACCTGTGTAACTCTCATGAGCCTTGTTTTTTAAATCTGGCAAAGAAAAAATGAATTCTGGCTAAGTGGTCAGAAAAGCTTCTTTTCTAAGTGTCAAATCACACTTCTTGCTGTAGTTCACTTCTGGGTCAGTTTCCTATTAATTCAGACAAAATATCTCATTCTCTTACATTGCATGGTTAAAATAGGCCTTGTTCAAGGTATGGTTTCTTAAATAAATGCTATACAGTGCAAACAGAGCTTTATCAACTGTTTGCTTCATTGTTTTATTCATTTGTTCTTGTGGATTAAAGAGATTGTGACAAGTAGCCTTGAGCACTCAAGATTATTTCACATGGACCAAAACTGTGGGTTTCTTTCCTACAAAGGCGAGATTGCTTCAATCATAGGAAGACATTTTATGGGCACAGATCTATCACCTCTATCTAAGGGTCATGTCAGAAATGCGAAGAAGTATGAGCTGGGATGTAAAAGTGAAACAGATGATGGGAAATGCATTGACTCATTAGCATGACTAGAAAAATAACTTAATACGCATGCCCTAATTACTGGAGGACATTCATAGACCATGTATGCAAGAGAGCCAACAGGGTTGTTTTAAATTTTAGATTTTGACCATGGAGTTTTCTTTTACATTTCTCCCCCAGATGTTCCTTCCCACTTGGCATGGGAGTTATTTATCACTCTACTAGAAAGACTTAAGGATTAATTGTAATTAAATTACATTATTTCCGAAGGAAATTTAAATGTAGTCATGGATCCTAAGTCCTATTTCTCTGTTTTCAAATTGTTTCAATACTGGTTGTGTGGACTTTCCAATTCCATTTGAATTTTAGAAAGTGATTTTCATGATGCTATTGCAGTGACTGAATTTTAAACGCACCCTAGAACTTGAGATCCCTGAGAAAGTTGCAAAATCCAGGGTCTCTCAGGGCTCTGCAACGTCTGAAATGTTCAACATGAGAGAGATTCTGCACAGCAGACGCATTCATTATTCCCTCATAAAGTCTTAGAAGGTTTATTCTTTACATATAGCACAAACTAAAACAGACGAAATCAATCCTGCACTGCAGAGATTTTAATATTTTACTTAATTATATTTTTTCTGTAAGTGGACAAGTGAAAGTCCATTTCCTGAAAAGCTTTTATATTTACACAGTTTTTACACTACTTTTCATTCTAAAGTTATATTTCCTTAATTTTTTATTTTATTATCTTCTAAAATTTATCTTTATCTTATATTGCATTGTCTCACTATGGTGCACAGGCTGAAGTGAGGCGGCTGTTCAGAGGCGTAATTACAGCACCCTGCTGCCTCGAACTCTGGCTTCAGGCCCGCTTTCTGTTTAAGCCTCCCAAGGGACTTGAACTACAGGCATGAGCCATTGCACCCAGCACCTTAAGGTACATGTCAGTCATTACTAAAATTTTGAGAGACACAAAAACAAAGAAATGTAAAAATCTGTGCAGATGGAAAGAAATGAAGTCCCCCCAGCAAGACCCATAGCCGAGCCGGTTGGAACTCGCACAGGTGAATCAGAAAGGAGGCTGTCAACTGTGCTTCTCGGAAGTGAAGTAACGGGCCATACACAGTCTGTCTCAAACTTCCACAGTGACTTATATGTAAACAATAACTTACGTTATAGTTGACACTGAGTTAAGTAAAACTTTAACATCTGGACTAGGGAAGTTATTCTTTTCTTCCTAAGAAATTTTTCAATGGATTAAAAAAAAATCTCAGATATAAAACTAGAAGGATGGATGATTCATATAAATTATTTCACATACACACAAAAAAATAAATTAGAAGAAGGAACATATTTTCTAAGACATGTTATGGACTGAATTGTGTCCCTAGATTCATATGCTGCAATCCTAAGCCTCAGTACTTTCTCCTGTGACTATTGGATATAGGGTCTTTAAAGGGGTTATTTAATTAAAATGTCTTCAGGGTAGGCCTTAATCCTGTATGATAGGACATCAGGGACAGATACACAGAGGTAAATAAATCTGCATGAGCGATATAGGGGAAAGATGGTCCCTGCAAATCAAGGTGAGAGTCGGGAAGCAGATCCTTCTCTTGAGGCTCTCAGAAGAAAGCAGTCTTGTTAGATTAATTTCTTGGACTTGATCATGGATTCTATCCTACATCACTGCAAGAAAATAAGTTTCTGTTGTTTTTTTAAGCCACCTAGTCTGCTAATACAGCATGTAACTATTGTTTGGCACCAAACACTCCTTTTTGTTAATCTTTGCTATTTTTAGCATTCATCATCGTACCTTGCAAATAGCATATGTTCAATAAATGTTTCTGTTGTTGATATATATCACTGTTCGGGATGAGGGAGAAGGATGTATTGACTCTTTTGTAGCATGAACAACCAGATGTCCATCAAAAATTCCTATGTCAACCACCCAGCTGTCTAAGCAGGGTCTACACACCCCACCCAGTCCTTTTGCGTCCAAGTGGGCCATGTATTGTTTCTCCTTGTCAGAGTGTGATAAGGAATGATCCATGGATGCCTCTGTAGGGGTAAGGGTGAAAGAAACACACTAGTCTTCTTCAATCTCCTTTCCTTCTGCCTCCTGGATGTCAGTTGCCCAAGACAAGCCCTTACTAGAGATTAGGTAGCCCCTCCCAGCCTGAATCCCTAAATCCCTAAGTGAAAAGATGAGAAGCACTTCCTCACCCAATGTGGCATTCTTTACAGAGCATCTTCAGGGGTCTGTTACTTGAGTGGGAAATAACTCCTTTTATGTTAAACAGCTAAACCATGGAGATTATGTGGTTCATTTGTAGAGAAAGAGCGTGCCCTAGGTTGCATATAAATTGTTACATACAGTTTGTACTGTTAAAATAAAAGTCTAAAATATTTGCCACTGGCTGAGCTTCCAGGTAGGAACCAGAGGAAACTTACACTATGGAAAGAACCTCATTCTCTAGTGGCAAAACATTTGGTGAAATTTTGCCCATAACGCTTTGGAAGGCCAACTCCTTGTTTACTAAGCCCATAGGGGAAAGAAGCTGGAAAAGTCAGATAATGCTGGTTGCCATTTGCTGAGTTTAGTAAGTTATTAGGAGGAAAGAGATGAGCTCAGACAATAATTGATGTGATTGAGAGCACACATACACCACAGGAAGACCGTACAGGGATTTGAAGCCTCTCGGGGTTGGAAAAGCTTCCATTGCCAAAATGGAAAGAGATAAGGCCTAAAAGCTTTCCATCTCAAAGGCCCATTAAGACTCAGCACTGTGTCAAGGATCATATTAAGTGTGGATTTTCTCATCCATCTGATTATTATACTAGCAACATAGTCATCACAGACTTGAACAGGAGAGCTATTGCACTAGGAAATCAGGGAATAAATAAGGTTTGAGGATACATATCTAGAAAGAAACTTGAATATCATTATTGAAAAATGAATTTTAAAAAAATCATTGTAAGGTTGCCAGATTTAGCAAATAACAATATAGGATTCTCAGTTGAATATGAAATTAAATAAGTAATAAATAATGTTTTACTATAAGTATGTCCCAAATAGTGTATAGTTCCTTACAAATATATACAACTATTATGTTTCCAGAAATACTACAAGGGACATACTTATAACAAAACATTATTTGTTGTTTATCTGAAATTCAGATTTTACTCAGTATCCTGTATTGTATTTGATATCCTCTAATTCGGGGGCCTTCAGTCTTTCGAAGAAAACTGTATTATAAAGAAGCCATGAGCTCAAACAAAAACATCTTTGACTGCTGATGCCTTTAAATAACGCCGGGTGGGCCCCCCAAGCCAAAAGAGAAGGAAGTCAGCATGGAAATTTGAGAAGCCCACCAAGAAGGCATGAATTACTACCGCCTACTTCAGATGTGGCCATGGAGAATAATATTTAAGGAAAAATATTTCAAAAGGCAGAGTTAGGGGGCCAGAGAGAACAGCAAACAGGATTGTTCCTTCTAAAAGCAGAACCAAGAGTCTACCAAGGTATTTCACCCACTGGTGCTGCCACGCGACTTCTACATATGCTGTGGCCAACTCTCCGGTTTTCCCTTGTCGTAGATAATAATGTTTTTGTACCTATTCCTATTTCATTGTTTTACGTACACTGTGGGTAAGTGAATACTTAGAGCAATAACTTGTAATTTATTTCTTTCTGGATCCTGAGGATCCCCATCTGGATTGGGCGGCAGAGATCCTAAGCTTTGCGCAGGATGCCCTAATGATGACACTCCATCTAGTTCCTTAGAAAAAGCTATCAGAGTTCTATAGGTAGGAAGGAGCCCATACATACACAGAATCTAGAAAGGCTGAATATTGTAACAATCTGTCTTTTAAGTTATTTTTTTTTCCCTATTGTGTAGGCAAGAGTCAGCAAATTTTTCTGTCAAGTCCCCAGAAGTAAATATTTGACACTTTTCTGGCCAAGAGGTAAAATAGAGGACGTTCTGTAGGAACTTCAACAACAACCACTTAAAACTGTAAAACACATTCTTCTTGGCTTGCAAGTCATACAAAAACAGGCAGCAGTGTAGATTCCACCAAGACTATAGTTTCTCCCGTTTCTCCTAATCACGGAGCTTTATTACGATTCAGTCTCACCACACCCCTTACCCATAAAGATGCATCTCAAAAACCAGAGACCCACCATTAGAAATTTCTTAGCATGATATTAATAGATGACTATTGAACACGAGAAAATGTTGTGTCAGGCAATGTTAATGCTCTAGTACTTTAATCACTTCTCAACACTGAAGACAAAAGAAAACTAAGGAATGTCCAGCCTGTCTCTTCTGAAGATGTCAGCATTCCTTAACACAAAAATGTGTTTCTATTTTAAAACCAACCAATGTTATTATGTGGTTCCCAAGTATACTCTTAATTATCTAAATCAGGAATATGAAAATATAGTAAAAAGATATCTAATTACTAGAGTTATAACACTTTCTAATTATTTAATAAAATAATTTCCCATTTACTTGATTAAAATGTTATTTTATTCTGTATCTTCATTCTCAGATATAAAATTTTTAAGCACGTTTTACCTCAAAAGTCTTCACACTGTCAAGGAGAACTTTTTTTCCCTTTTGAGGTATATGTGTACCAACCACGTGCTAACATGTATGATTTCCTGGCGTATAAGCGAAAGACATTTTAGAAATCAGTCGCAAAGTTCTGTATGCAGAGCTCCCATACCACCAATCATTTGTGGTAAATGAGCATCACTAAATTTAGCCATTGTCAAACAATCCCATGAGAAGCAAAGGAAAAATATGGAATAATGTAATAATGAACATCTTTGTGCTTTTCCTTTTTTTTTCAATTTATCGACTCTGTCAGAGCTATCTGTAGGTCACAGGCCCTGCACAGGAAAAACACCACATGGTCCAAGAATGTGTGAGAAAGTAGAGCTATTCAAGGTCCAACGTCAGTGGGGTCGTTTGTTCATGTATGCAACCATTCCAAAGTCCTGAGCCGTTGGGGAAGCTTTAAGGAGGAAAAGAAATTCTTTTGTCAATTGAAACCACTAAGTGAGTAGAATCAGTACGCTTTTGATGGAAAGATGTTGGCTCACAGAATTCTCCACTACCATCAAAATGCACAGTTTTACATTCAGAACGTATACTGGGGAGACAACTGGTTAAGCAATATGTTTCATGGATAAGTCATTATAAATAAACAGTAATCATGTAATCATATATATATACCATGTATCGTCATTCACAAGGCAAAGAACTAGGAGAAAAAATAGAACGAAAGAGAAAGTGTCCAAGGCTACTTACCATTTAAAGTATTCACAGAGTGTTTAAATACAAAAGAAAATATTCAGTATCACTCTCCAAGTAGGCCCGTGATGCCATTCGCTTTTTCTCGGAATTTTATCTATGATATTTCCGTTTTCTGGAAATTGTTACCATCTTCCTCTGAACCAAATTCCTGCTTTGTCAGACCATTGCAGTTATCCCTCTACAGCTATAGGGGGTAGGATCCAGGAACCCTCATAGACACCAGAATCCAGAAATGCTCAATGCATCAATACAAAATGATGGCGAATCTGCATTCCACACGCGAGCATGTCCCTCTGTATACTTTAAGTCATCTCTATATAACTTCTGATTTCTAACACAGTGCCTACACGTCACTTCATTCACTTGGATTTGATGTACAACAAATTTAGTTGTTTTTTTTTTTCTTTTTTTGAAACTTTATGGAATTTTTTTCCCGAAAATTTTCAATTCACTGTAAGTTGAAACCACAGATGTGGATCGCATGGATACAAAAGGCTAAGTCTAATTACGTTTCAGTTTGTGTAGTTCTACCATCCTGAAAATGTTTTTAGAAACTGAGGTGGTGCCTGTGGCCCAAAGGATAGGGTGCTGGCCCAAAGGATAGGGTGCTAGCCCCATATGCCTGAGGTGGCAGGTTCAAACCTAGCCCTGGCCAAAAACTGCAAAAAAGAAATAAAAAAAAAAGTTTTCAAAAACTAAAAGCACCCCACCCCCAATTCCCATTTTCACTTTGTGTCTTTATTGCTTTCTCCCCCTTTGCTAGTTTTAACCTTTTGGGGTTTACCAGGATCTGACCTGAAGCATCTCTCCACTCTGGCACTCTCTCCCTTTGCCTCATACAGCTCCTACATATGCGCCTCAAGCATCTCCTAAATGCTGATGGCTGTCACATTGATATCCCAGCCCCTGCCTTCATTCTAAGGTCTGGAAAAAGCTATGCATTGAATAGACTAGGGAAATCTCCTCTGCCTTAAACATAAGGCTAAGCAGAGCCCATCCTCCTAGACCCCTGCCCAGCAGCAGACTATACTTTTTCCCCAGTCCCTGTCATAGAGAATGGCATCGTCACTCCCTAATCACTCCAAATAGAAACCTGGTACCGGTGGAGAGTGAATGTCATCCAAGAGTCCTTTCTCTCCTGATGCCTCCAATCCAGAACATTGTCCAAACCACTCAACCCTGATTTTCACATATCTCGTCCCTCCTCCCAGTCCCCTGCCTTAGCTCAGCCTCTCAACAACTTTGTCCAGATTGTGAGTTTCCATACATGTCTCCTGTCCCCAGCCTAATTCTCCCCCTATCCTCCTTCCCTGATATTTCCAGAGTTATTTGTCTACACCCCCAGTCAGATCACATAACTGGCCTTTTTAAAAAGTTTCCATATCTTCTCCCACATGATGGTGTAACAAATAAAGCCATTTCTGGCCTGGGTCTTGTGAGTCTGTTGTTCTTTACTTCCCCCCACCCTCCCTGTTCAGTGATCTCATCTGTGAAACTTGATTCATCTTCACAGACTTCCAGCTGCTCTTATGTCCCATATCCCCCAGCTGAGATCAAAGTGACTGTAAGTCTTTGGTATCTTGGCTATAGAGACCAACCAGCTATCTGACCTCAAATGCAAGTTCCTTAATCTCTCTGTGTCTTATTTGCTCAATTGTAAAATGTCTATAATGCCAGCATCTATCTCATAAAGTCATTCTGAGATGTAAATAACATAATTCATGTAAAAGGTTTAGCACAGTGCAGAGCAGTTAGAGCTCATCAAATACTAATTGTGATGATTATCATAATGATTTATGTGTGCATCTTTCCACTAGAGAATTATTCATGTATCCTCTGCAAGTAACACACTATCTGACACATAATAGTGATTCATTCAAAGTTTTCTGAGCATATGAATGAGTTTTTTGGAAAATATCATCACTATATACATGAACCAACACAATTTCTAGGTCAACAGGTAAGTAAGTAATCAAATATTTGGCGAGTATCTAAACCATTCTTATACTTCAGGATTGACTGCTAAGACTTATTTGAGGTCTAGTTCTTCTCCATGTCTCCTGCCTTTCTGACATAATCTTAAAACAGAAAATGAATCCAGACAAAACATATCCATAGGAATATGGAGACAAAATGAAGGTTTCATTAAAATTTATCAAATATCGGTTGTCTTTCTTTTTTTTTTTATTAAATCATAGCTGTGTACATTAATGCACCATACACTAGTTTCATAGACCATTTGACACATTTTCATCACACTGGTTAACATAGCCTTCCTGGCATTTTCTTAGTTATTGTGCTAAGACATTTACATTCCACATTTGGTTGTCTTTCTTGCAAAATTTGTATTAGTTAGGGTTCTCCAAAGAAACAGATAAATAGGAAGTGTGAGTGAGAGAGAGGAGAGAGATAAAGGCCTTATGCAATTAGGGAGGTTGGCAAGTCTAAATATAGACATGCAGATTTCAGGTTCAGGGAAGAAGTGAGGTTGCAGCTCACCATTGGCTATCTACAAAAAGATGCTCAGAAGGACCTTGTCAGGAGGCGTCATCGTCCTCTTATCACAGAAGAGGACATTTAAACTGGGAGAATTACAAAGTTAGACTAGGATTCAGATCTTTATCTCCCTGATTATTAAATGCCTTTCTTGTCCATTAAAGCACGGCCATTATCCAGTGATTTCTAAACTCTCCCCAAGAAAAAAATGTAAACCAATAACTCTCACAGCAGCTTTCTGAAAGTAAAGAGACTAAGTGGGATTTTTGTGTGTGTTCTTTGTTCCTAAGACAATGGCTGTAAAGTATAGGATGTGTCTAGCAGATTAAAACTCCTTTAAGGAGACAGACACTTAGGAAATTTTCTCTTCTCCAAAAGACATGTAATGAATGTCACTGTGGTTCTAACATGTGAAATTCTAAAAAAAGTTCTGACCACAAATATCCTCAGCTTTGCAGATATGCTCCCCGACTCATTTTAAGCTTAAGAGCCAAAGAATTCTATTCAGGATCTCACGAAGTATCCCAGAGGAATAATGCATTGAGACTTTGTTTCCATCCAAACTTTGTCATTGCACTAAGTTACGGTCCCTTGGTGAGAGAAGATGGTGACAAGATGAGAGTATTGGTGGAAGCAGTTGAGGAGAAGCACAATATCAGTAAAGGTCTCTGCTTGAGAACTCCGCCCAAAACCTTGCATTTTTCAATGTTTCCCAAATTATGAGATTTATTTGTACCAACTTTCAATAATGGCTTTAAGCCACATTGTGCAAAGCACAGTTTAATCATATCCCCCACGTGAGTTGCCTTTCAGCCAAATCAAATAATTATGTGTCCACCAAGAATTTGAAAATGAGGAACAGGTGGGATATTTTAACTTATCTCTTACATAGGAAGATTCACTTCTGTCAAAAATAGCTTTGTATCTTTCCTTGTCCTTTTTATCTCTGTTATTTGAGGATGCAACAGTTAATTCTTCTAGCCAGGTAATGTTCTCCGGAAAATCATTCGCATCCTTGTTGATACAGAGAAGGAAGGTGTTTAATCAATGAGATGTAAATTAGAATTTAGACTTCTGAAGCTATCAGAGAACCAGAGGCAACTACCTTTATTAAATAGTCTTTTAGCAAAACCTTTTCTCTTGGTGTTAATGACGTCTTTAGGTCTATTAGGTGTACCACGCTCTGATGAAATGCTAAAACTTCAGTGTCTATTTCAGTAACAATCCAGAACCCATGTAGTCATACTTACGGGAATGACTGCCTTCCTATCAGTATTTGATTAAGAGCAGAGATCACAAAATATTTTTGAAATAAGCACGTAATTCCAGAAGAAAGTAATAAAAATGCAAAGCAAGAATTTAGCTATACTCCCCAACTTGGAGCCATCATTTGGAAATCTGTCTTGAGCATTGAAAAATGAAAGGATATGAACATAAGCTCCTCTTCTCATTTCCAAAAAATTAATAGAACCTTTTTTATAGCTCTTTTAACACAAGGAAAACTAGGATAGGAAGGGCTACCTAGAAAATGACTAGATGTGTTCTGGAATGTTATGGAATAGAGTGAAGTTTTAGCATTTCAGCGGAGTGCAGTAATTTGTTAATTGGCACGGGATGCCCAAAACAGTGAAGAAAATGCACTTGTCACCTTCCAATTTTGGTGTCACAGCAACAGACCCAGAAGCGTTATCACTAAGCTCCATGAAGAAATGGAAAACTCAGAAGATACGCAATCTCCAGGAGCTAAGGCTGACTGCTTAGAGGTAAATCTCTTCTGTCCTTGAATACTGTGCATAAAGCTAGATCTCATTTAACTAACAAAGTAAAATAATGACTGTATTCAAATAATGTTGATTTTAGGATTTAACAGAGTCCTTCAGTTTTTCTCTTTAAAGTAATAAATCATCTCATGGAACAAGTTGAATAAAACCAGTTGACAATAATACATCAAACGGTAAGTAGACCAAACTCGGAAGAATGAGTGCCACTAAGAAATTTCAAAAATCAGGTTGATTTTAGGGTGTGACACATAGCAGTCATTTCTCTTTAAGGAGAATTTTGGAAACCATAACCAAGAGCAAGGCCTGATTTCAAACAAATACCCTTCAGGGTGCAACCTCACTCCTTTGTGGGTATTTTTACTACTGAAAGGACAATAGCTCATCTCCAAATATTTTAGGATAGAGTATTTTTAGATCAAAAAATATAGGGTATTTTTATGCCTGTCAGAGTGGGTCCCTTCCCAGCAGCAAGCCTTCACTGATTGCTGAGGAGGCACTACATGATGCCGGGTGCTAGAAAGGGTGAGGCAAGGATGTTCGTCTTCCTCCCAGAAGACCAGCCAGAAAAGACGTGTGCTATAGAAGTGAATTGTCCTTATGCAAGATCTTAGTAAGTGAGGTAATGTACATACGCCTCGGTATATGCTCCTTAAGTTCCCTTTAGGAAATTTTAACAAGTATAGCGAAGGAATGAGTCAATAAAGAGATAGATAAATGAGAAAAAAAAAAAAGAAGAAGAAGAGACAGACACATTCAAATGTATTTTGTTATTCAGAACATTGCTATGAAAAACCCAGGATATTTTTGTGACAGCATCTACTCACCACACATGCAGAACTCTTTGGGAACTGCCTTCCTAGCAAGTTTATTAATCACGAAAAATGCATTTTATTCACAAATATCCTTTTTGACCAAAACATATACCATTTTCCAAGTTAATGATCAATTTAGTTTGTCAGGTGTGGCTCTAATGGAATTTTATATATTAAAGGAAAAGCAAATCAATTCCCAGAGAATAAAATATATGCCTGGAGAGAATATTCAAGAGTGATGTGAAAGATAATTCTGAAATGGGAATTCATGTACTTTTTTATTATTTAACAATGGCAGCGATATCAATGTAGTAAATGTAACACCCCTTAAAATGATTGCTATGAAGAAGTCACCATTTATTTAGATGAGTAGTTCAGGGATTAAACACACCTGTAAGACCTTGGGCAAATGACTTTATTTCTTGTGCTTTAATTTCCTTACCAGTTATACACACAGCCCATTCAATTATTTGGAAAAATAAAATGAGGAAATACATATTTGTGGCTTATGACTATGTTCTTACACCTATAAGACATTCAGTGTTGTTTTCTATTATTATTTGACAATGGGTTTATTTATGGTTTCTGTTGTTATTTTATAGACCTATTTCATGTTGACCATATGTCAAAATTTGTACAAATTATTTTCTCTGTAAAGGTTTATATAAGCTACATTCAATTATAGATAATGTATACCCAAAACTGAAAAATATTTTATGAACCAAACTGGCTGAAGTTTGAGAATGTCCCCACGGCTCCCCCTAAAATCCTAGAATGATGCTTCCTCTTATCATACTGGGACCTGTTCTTTTATAGACAGGGTGTGCTGTGAAGTGGTCTGTAGATTTTGTCCTTTTCTGACTGTATTCTCTAACTATGCACACACACTTTGCTAATTAGTGATATTTATTTACGTACACTGATGTACATTGAACCATTTTTTCTAAACTCAAAATGTTCTACAAGACTGGTTACGAGACAATGTAGACTCTGTATTTTCTCCATTTTTGTTCTCTCCAAAACTATGCACTTTAAACTCAGCCTTTAGTGCATCCTTTTTGTATTTGCTTCTGTAATTGGTTAAAAACATGTGTCACCTTTACTGGGTCATGGTATGCCCAGATATTTGGTTAGACATTATTTCTGGTTGTGTCTGTGAGTTGTTTCCAGATGAGATTAATATTTGAATATTTGACTGAGTAAAGCAGGTTGCTCTTTCCAATGTGGGTAGGCATCATTCAGCCAGTTGAAAGGCCAAAATAAAGCAAAAAGGCAAAAGAAAAGAAAAATTGTTCTCTTTACCTGACTGTGTGAACTGACATGTCAGCCCTCTCCTGCCCTTGGCCTGGGACTTACGCCATCACCGCTCCTGGTCCTCAGGCCTTCAGACTTGGACTCTTTGACCTAGGGGTGCTATGGTCTGGGACTTACACCATCACTGCTCCTGGTTCTCAGGCCTTCAGACTTGGACTCTTTGACCTAGGAGTGCTGTGGTCTAGGACTTACACCATCACTGCTCCTGGTCCTCAGGCCTTCAGACTTGGACTCTTTGACCTAGGGGTGCTGTGGTCTGGGACTTACACCATCACCGCTCCTGGTCCTCAGGCCTTCAGACTTGGACTCTTTGACCTAGGGGTGCTGTGGTCTGGGACTTACACCATCACCGCTCCTGGTCCTCAGGCCTTCAGACTTGGACTCTTTGACCTAGGGGTGCTGTGGTCTGGGACTTACACCATCACCGCTCCTGGTTCTCAGGCCTTCAGACTTGGACTCTTTGACCTAGGGGTGCTGTGGTCTGGGACTTACACCATCACTGCTCCTGGTCCTCAGGCCTTCAGACTTGGACTCTTTGACCTAGGGGTGCTGTGGTCTGGGACTTACACCATCATCGCTCCTGGTCCTCAGGCCTTCAGACTTGGACTCTTTGACTAGGTGTGCTGTGGTCTGGGACTTACACCATCACTGCTCCTGGTCCTCAGGCCTTCAGACTTGGACTCTTTGACCTAGGGGTGCTGTGGTCTGGGACTTACACCATCACTGCTCCTGGTCCTCGGGCCTTCAGACTTGGACTCTTTGACCTAGGGGTGCCGTGGTCTGGGACTTACACCATCACCGCTCCTGGTCCTCGGGCCTTCAGACTTGGACTCTTTGACCTAGGGGTGCTGTGGTCTGGGACTTACACCATCACTGCTCCTGGTCCTCAGGCCTTCAGACTTGGACTCTTTGACCTAGGGGTGCTGTGGTCTGGGACTTACACCATCACTGCTCCTGGTCCTCAGGCCTTCAGACTTGGACTCTTTGACCTAGGGGTGCTGTGGTCTGGGACTTACACCATCATCGCTCCTGGTCCTCAGGCCTTCAGACTTGGACTCTTTGACCTAGGTGTGCTGTGGTCTGGGACTTACACCATCACCGCTCCTGGTCCTCAGGCCTTCAGACTTCAACTCTTTGACCTAGGGGTGCTGTGGCCTGGGACATACACCATCACCACTCCTGGTTCTCAGGCCTTCAGACTTGAACTCATTGACCTAGCTGTTCTGTGGTCTGGGGATCACTTTCCTACCTTCTAGCACTTGACTTTGCCTCACTTCTCTGCTATACGCCACAGTTTCCTTTTTCTTGGTTTTCTTCTTGGCTTTAGCAGAATATAACTTTCTGAATAAAAGTACATGAGCACGCAGAATAAACGTTTGAGTTAGTGCATATCTTAAATGCTCTTATCACTACACTCACACCAGATATTTGAAGGATTCTGACAAAAGACTCCTGGAATTGATGAATAAATTTAGCAAATTCTCAGGTTACAGGATCAAAATTTTGCCTTAATTTTTTAAAAATAGAGATTATTTTTGCAAACAACTTAAAAGTATTTCTCCAGTGTCTTTAAGTTTCCAGCGTTCTGTTAGAAATTTGATGACCTTCTGCTATTTCATACTTTCTCTCTAGAAGCATCTGGAGGCTTCTCTTTGCCACAACTGCTTGAATGTTTTCATAATTACATTTCTTGGTCTGGGCCTATTTTTAATTATTACATAGGATATGTGGTAGACTCTTAATTAGAAAACTCATATTCCTTTGTGCTGAAATTATTTTAGAGATATATTTCTGTGTTAATTTCCATCTCTACATTTTCTCCATTTTCTCATTCCACCACTCATATTATGAAGATGTCCTAAGCTGATCTTCTAATTTCTTATCATTATTTCCATATTTCATATCTGTTTGTTTGCTTTTTTTTTTTTTTTTGAGACAGCGTCTTACTATGTTCGGTAGAGTGCTGTAGTGTCACAGCTCACAGCAACCTCAAATTCTTGGGCTTAAGCAACTCTCTTGCTTCAGCCTCTGAAGTAGCTGGGACTACAGGCACCTGCCACATTGCCCGGCTATTTTTTGGTTGCAGTTGTCATTTTTGTTTCACAGGCCCAGGCCAGGCCTGTAAACTGCCAGCCTGTATATGTGGCTGGCACCCTACTCACTGAGCTATGGGTGCCGAACCAAGTCACTTTTATTTAACTTTTTCATGCAACCATTTTAGCTACTTTTAAATAGTAAACTTGGTTAACTCTTTGTCTAGTTGATACAAATTCATAATTAACAATCCCTCTGATACCAATAAAGGTTAGCAACATTGTTTTGATCCTTGGTTTGGAATGATAGAACTGTTTTTGGTCATGGAGAATTAGCTGACATCCACTGTACACTTTGACACTTTTTTTCAGAGTTACATTGATGCACCCATATTTCATCCCCAGTGATAACATGACTCAAAAGATCCTCTCGTCTCTGAAAAAGTTCTTGGCAAACTTTGACTCTCCTTTGCTTTTGTTCATCAGTGAACTCCTTTTGGACCATTTTTACACACACCTTTCTCATGCCAAGATTTTCAGTTAAAATTTTCCTAACTGATTCTCTATCGGTGTTTACTTGGTCTGCTATGCGTCTCACAGTCAGCTGACAATGTTGACCCTCAATTTAATGAATTTTTGCAATGTTTTTATCAGTTTGACTTATTACTACCCCACCCTGTCCTTTCCTCATCATTAACATTTTCTCTCCCCTCAGAAAAATGTTTAATCGATTTGTGCATTGCCATTTTCCTCATGGTATTATCCCCATAAATTTAGATTAATATATCCCTGATTTCACTTCCACTCTTGCCAAGTTTAACAAGAAATTTTATGTTTGTTCATTGCTCTATTCAAGCTTCAATATTCCCATGACAACACACAAAAACAGACAACAACAATAATGAACATCAGTCAACAAGACACTGTCATGAATCGACACAAACACAACTGTGAGACACTGAGAGACCAACATTACGACACCTTACTGAGCTGTTTATTCTGCACTGCCAATGCATGTGCACAGTGGCAAGTTCATGAACTAAATTATCATAACTTGTAAGTCATGGTATCTTCCCCTAAATAGTTTATAGTCAAAAAAGTAAGATGGACAGGTCAAAAACAAGAGCACGAAGAGCACTGTATGATAATTGCAGTGATAGAAATTTCCAGAAGTGGGGGGAATATCTAAGATGGCAGTTGCAGTAAAAGCATTCTTGTGGAAGGGAAGGGGTGCCATGTGGGTCACTGTGAAAGTTTTGAGGCCAACTGTGTTATGGTTCATTGTTTTACTTCCAAGAAACAGTCTACAGCATCCTTTCTGATTCATCCATGCAAGTTTCAACTTCTTCAACTTACCAGTGTTGCTGGGTGGGCTTTATTTGTTTCTATCTGCACAGATTTTGTTTCTTGATTTTTGTGTAACTCAAAACTTTCATAATGACCTATGTAGGTAAAGTAATTTCACATCATTCATGTAAAGGGTACACGTGTGGTATGGTGCTAGAGAGTTGCTCAGTGACAGGTTTCATCAGCATTGTGTAGCTAAGGGTTTGAAATTTAACATGAAAGCAGAGGAAACAAACAAATGCCCTTAATGGGAAAATTCTGATCAGTGATCAGAGTTAAGTTTGTGAGAATATTCTGATTGCATAGTAAAGCCTAGATGGGGGAAATGCAAATTGAAAGCAAGGAAATCAGACAGATTTCTTAGGCAGTCAGCTGGGCAGGAAGGAGGCATGAGACTGAATCACACAGCAGGTGCAGATATGGGGAAGGGAAGACCTTTGAACAAGGTCGATGCGCAATTTACTGACTGCTTGGGTGGGACCAGGAAAAGGGAAGCAAAAGGATGTGCTCAGGGACTTTATTATGACCCTTCCTTTCTGATTTGGGAACGGGATGGATGATTTCGTTCACCAAGGTCAGACTCAAAGGTGCTTGAGTAGAAGACTTGAGCTTCACAAATGTGTTGCCTTTCAGTCATGATTTGCTCTTGGAAAACCAAGTAGAATTGTAAGGAGCTAAATATGGGTTAGAAATACAGGAAAAATTCAGGAAGACAGACAGACATGAGCAGAGTCAATACACACACACACACACACAAAATTTCCATGACATAAAATAATCTGGAATCTCAGACATAATGTGGATACTTTGAAAAGGATGAAAAGTGAGATGAAATTAAAGGACGCTATGTAGGAGGGTTTAAAAAAAAAATAAAACGCTAAACATATATGTGTAACAAGATAAAAACGAAACACTTTACACATGCAATGACTTACATGTGTATTTTACTTGGCAAGACAAATTTTCCATGCTGACAAAACAGTAGATAAGTTCCTTAAATAAACTCAGGAGACAGCCAAAGCACCATTATTAAGTTTTCTCAGAAGAGAATTTAAAAGTTATTTGTACAATTCACCAACATGTGTTCAAAGCAAGATGACACCACTGAGTGAGGGGAAGATTTGTTTGCACTTGTCATCTCATGCAAGCTTTGTGTCCTGGTCATCTAGTTCTCCCTGTAGCATCCTTTAACCATGTTTTGCTACCTTACAAAGCTCAGCACATTGATAATGTCCCTCCAGGGAAAACAGTGATAGATTTGAAAGCAGTTAGAATAGTTTATAGTCCTAGATTGTGGGAGAAGATTTAAGCATCACTTTGAGTACTTTAATTATATAATTAAAGTTAACACAGTAATAAAAATAGAAAATATCCATGGAACGCATTTTATGTCTCAGGCTTAATGTGCCTGAAAAGTGCATCCCAGGATTTTGTTAGTTTAATCCTCGCAACAAGGCAATAGGTGGGGACTGTTTTCATACCTCCATGCACCTCTTGTTTGTTCTTCATTCATTCCTCCTCCTCCTCCTGCTTCCTTCTGTTGTTCAAGGGTCCTGCATTTTCCAGGCACTCATTTCAGCTGATTTCCAGCTGGGCTCAACCAATGGGAGGCACCAGTGTGTGATTTGAAGAAAGGAGGAAGGTCGAGTCCGAGACAACGCTCCTCTTCCTCTTAGGTAGCAACAACATCGTGTCAAACTCCTGCCCTTGCTGGGTACGCCATCTGTGCAGCACCCTCTCTGGGATGGTCCCCATGGAGTGACCCAGAACTGAGAATTTGGGAATGCCACTTACTTCCTCCTGTTGCCTTTCTAGTCCTGGGGCACTGGTGGCTTCCTACTACTAGTTAAACTGCAAGGTGTCTCAACATTTCTTATTTGGCTTTTCAGTGTTCTAGTATCTATGTAATTAAAGTTCAGTAATACAGAAAATGTTTCTGCTTTCCCCACTGGATGCTGACAATATACATGCTTGTGTATGTGTGTGTATGAGACTTAAAGATTAAGATACTTATCTTAACATTCAAGAGAAAGGGAAATGATTCCTAGAGTATTTGAGAGCCTAAAAAAAGTAAATCTCCATGGCTAGAAAGTGATTGTACCAGGATTTGATCATAAGTCAACTTTGACGCTCATATGGGTATACTCGACTGAACTTTGCTGTTCTAAAATACGCTGAACCAAATCAAACAGTATAATGCAATAAACTATACCACACTTACTCAGAAGTGAGAAGCACGCCCACCATTCATAGGGTAGTCCCTGTGTGTCAGACACTGTTTCAAGCATTTTGTGTGTATATAGATGCATTTAATTCTCATTATAACTTTGTGATGTAAGTAGTATTCCTATCCCTTTGTATTATTCTTTTTTACAGTAAAGAATGAAGGTTTATTTCAATGGTGCAATCACATTCAGAAAAACACTCCCACACATCACCTCTCCCTCACTTGACTGGTTTTAACCTCTCATTGGGCACTAATCATATGGTGCCATGTTCTTTTTTTTCTATGGTTGCTGTTACCAATTACCACTAATTTAGTGTCTTGAAACAATACAGATTTATTATCTTCCTGTTCTGTAGGTCAGAAGTCTGGCATGGGTCTCAGTGGGCTAAAACCAAGCTGTTGGCAGGACTGTGTGCTCCCTGGACGCCCTGGAGGAGAATTTGTTCTTTGTCTCTTCCAACATCTGCAGCTGCCACATTCCTTACATCATGGCTCCTTCTTCCATCTTTAAATAACAACAAAAGTTTAAATACTTTTCACTTTATATAACTTTCACTCTTATTTTGCCTCCTTCTTTCATGTTTAACGATCCTTTGTATTACATTGGGGGCAGCAGAATAATTCAGGATAGTTTCCCTGTTTTAAGGTGCCAAATTAGTAACCTCAGTTCCATCTTCAACCTCTATTTTTCCTGCCGTGTAATAAACACATTCACAGGCCCTGATGATTATTCTGCCCATAACAGGTGCTTCCTATTTTTTTTTATGATGAACCGAATATTCCCTATTATGAGCTCTTTATAGACTTCTCTTGTATTTTTCTATTCTCTCCATAGTCTCTTACACAAAATAAGCAATGAGTAAAGTGAAGCATCTGCCTCCTTCATGGATGCTGGTCCCCAGAACTAATTCCCACCACAATAAGATGTTCCAGCAGAAACTGTAGGGTAAGTTTCAATTCTTCCCTTGTTCTACAAAGATCAATCATAAATGTATACAGAATATAAACTGTTGAGCTCCTGAGCTCCTACTGCTGAAGTGTACCCACAAAGTGAGAGAAAAAAGAAGAAAAAGCCCTAAGTGGTGCCAGGCTGCAGAGGACAAAGTGATGTGGCAGCAGCTTCCACGTGGTGAAATCCCATCTCCTTCAGTCCTGCCTCCCTGGCCTCGGTGATTTTAATTACATGCCTTCTGAGATTTCTTCTGATGCATTAGCTCAGATGTTGGGGCTTCTTAGTATTAGCCCTGGAGAGAAGTCACTGTGCTTGGAAATTGGAGAATGTTCTGGCTTAGTTCCTCCAGGTAATTTCCAGTTTGTTAATGCTTTTAGGAAAGGTTTTATCTGGGAGCATTACAGAGCAATTGTGTGCTTAAGGAATCTATATTTAAAATCTCTTGCATACAGTTCAATGTTCATAAAAGGCATTCTGCAGTGAATAATAAGCAAATAGGATACAATAGTAAAATGTGGCATAAACTCTTCTGTGAAAGAAAAGAAAGGAAAGAGGCAAAAAGAAGCAGGGTTTTAGACTCACAAACCCAATAGGCAAGCCAAAGGTTTGCTGGGAAATTCTTGGAACATTCATGCAAAGTATATAAAAGCCTGGAGTTAGCCTAAAAATGACAATGTTTGAAGTAAAAGGAAAAGAGTGGGATAAGAACTAGCTCCTTTGTTCTCCCAAATCTATCACCTATGCCGGCTAAAGAGGAGAGTTCAATGTGCCCAAGTGAATCCTCTGCTATTGTTGACACTGGAAAGATTCTACAACAGTCTGGCCCAAAGCCACCACATTACAGCTGAAAAAATCTAGAGAGTGAATGCACTTGCCAAACTTCACATAGCCAATTCATGACAGAGGCAAGCAAAAACAAACAAACAAAACAAAAACAAAGAAAGGCAGAATCTTAAAAAATAAGAAAGTCTTACTTAATGCTCATTTGATGACTTTCTTGAAATAGGTTTCAGATACCTAAAACCTGCCAATATCTCAACTGACTTTTTAGTAAACTAGTCTCTGGAAATACTACTTAAGAAATAGTGGTATACTACTATACTTGAAATAGGGAAATGGTCAGAATACAACATCCTTGGGAGTACAGTAGTTGTAAATATTATATATCAACGCAACAAAGCATTACCCTTAAATGCAAAGGACATGCTTGCTTTACCTGGAGATTATCTTTCTCGACTGGTGCTTATTAATCTGCATTTGTCTTATGGGTTTATCTATCTTCTTCTAGTTCTAAAATTCAGAGCAAAGAACTTTCGCCTCCATTTTATTTTTAAACAAATAGAAGCAAAAAGAGAGGGGAATGATTCCTTACAAAAATCAAAGACTGTCTTTTTTTCTTCTTGGCAAATGCATTCAGTAATTTTTGCCACCCTATCTCTGGCACATTAATCCACTCTAGGCTCCCTGGACCTTGACTGCTGCTAAGTTGCCCCAAGAATAGAATTTCCTTCATGTTAATCCAACTGTACTTGGCTTCTGTTCTTGGCAGTGATTCTTGGAACACAATGAATCTGGACCTTCTTCAAGGCTTCTGATGCTGAGAATAGAATCTGACACCTTTGGGTTAGCATTTATCCAAACTGTTGTGTCCCAAGGGGATAAGAGACGCCCACTTACTGGTGCTGAAGAAGACTGTGCAATTGGTCCATTGGTAAAGGAGGATGAAGGTGATGAGACTTCTGTTTCCCACATACTCCACAGTTGTAAGTACTGATAGAGCATTGTATTTAGTTGGGCTTCAGTTGATCTGGAACACTATGAAATCCAGCAAAATGGGCTAATTTGTTTGTTGAGGGTGAAAATCCCAGGCATAGGTTTATAATTTTAATTGCTGGAAAATATACTAGCCATTTTATTTTAAGCTAGCACTCATATAAATGATAGTTTTACCAAAAGTGAACCACATCCACTAGAAAAATAAGCCTGAAATAAGTTGAAATGGAAGGCTGTAAGAAGCTGTATTCCCTAATGCGCTGGTTGAACTTCCACAGAAGTCTCAGGCCCCTCCACTTGTTACGAAGCAGATAATAAGTGTCCGCATACTTTAATTTAGTGCCATTATTACATGGTTTTTATCAGGCTCTGAAATATTCTTAATTGATGTAGTTTATAGGTAGTTGGTAAGTATAATTCTTGGATTTTATATTTATAAATAATTATTTGGTATTTAAAAATTGACATTTATAATTCTTATTTTATGACAATAATTTCCATTTTGCCATTTTTAAAAAGTTGTTTGCCAGTCTTCATATCCATGACATAAAAGTAGGATTAAAATATTCTGATGAGAAAGTGTTAAGAAGGTAGTCATACAATTTGCTAAGAAAGCTGTACAGTGTATTTCCGACTGACTTATTTACTTCTTCTGTAGAGAACTTTCCTACCCATTAGATATATCTCTTTTCTTCTTCATTATTTGCCTAAGTTTATGGAAATTTCTATTACATTACATTTTTCTAATCTCACATACAAGGCTCAAATCTCCATTTATATAAACCAGTGGAAATTCTAGAATGAAAGAACAAAGAAATTAGGAGAGGAAATAATCAAAAAAAAATCAACAATTCATTCAGAATTGAAGATGCAAGCTTTCAGTCTTCATTTAATACCAAGTAAAACAAATTTTGAAAGATTTAAGCTGAATCACATCATCACAATTTTTGTAACATCATAGATTTTTGAAAAATCTAAAGTCTTTCTGTTGGGGTACACAGGTCACATGAAGAATAGCTCTCAAAGTTTACTGGGTGCTGGAACACAAAGGGATAATGCCTTGAAAATCAAACATATATCCAAATATATATATATATATATATATATATATATATTTTTTTTTTTTTAGAGGCAGAGTCTTACTTTATCGCCCTCAGTAGAGTGCTGTGGCGTCACACAGCTCACAACAACCTCCAACTTCTGGGCTTAGGCGATTCTCTTGCCTCAGCCTCCCAAGTAGCTGGGACTATAGGCATCCACCACGACACCAGGCTATTTTTTTGTTGCTGTTTGGCCAGGGCTGGGCTTGAACCCACCACCCTTGGTATATGGGGCCAGCGCCCTACCCACTGAGCCACAGGCGCCACCCCTATCCAAATATTTTTAATCAATGTATAGTACAATGACTACTCACAAATGATCCAAGCTTCCTCTCCTTGTAGGCATGTGATAGAATTGCTCTTTCTTGTCCTTGTTAACATTAAATGTGGTGTTGACTCTAGCCATAGCCAATTAAATATGAGTGATAGTCATATACATATATCACTTCTAGGTGGAACGTGCATAATGTATATGCTTCCTTTTATCTTCCCTGATAAATGATAATCATGTGACTTGGATGGTCAATAAAGTATAAATGGAAATGATATATGTCTCATTTACATGGAATTTTTCATAGTCAGTGTGCAATACAAGGTCTGACAATTAGGTTTCTGAACTTACACTGGCAGCACTGGACAAACAACTCAGCAAGGTTTCATAACCTTGATATATTAGTGTCTTACAGATGTGTGTGTGTCGATGCTTGACAGTGGCTTGCTGAGTGGTGTTCGTTACTGTTGTCTGTTTTTGTGTGCTGTCGTGAGAAGTCAGAATGAGAGCAATGAACAAACAGGAAATTTCTTGTTAAACTTAGCAAGAGTGGAAGTGAAATTGGGTATATGTTAGTCTAAGTTTATGAGGATAATACCATGAAGAAAATAGTGTACAAATCAATTAAACATTTTTTTATGATTGTTTGTTTGTTTTTTCTGAGGCGAGAGAAAGACCCTGGGTGGGGTTGTAATGAGCAGAACTGGCAAAGACATTGCAAAATTTCATTGAATTGTGTGTCAAAATCATTGGCTCATTGTGAGAAACAGCAGATCAGGTAAACATCAATAGAGAAATAGTAAGGAAAATCTTAACTGAAAATCTTGGCATGAGAATGATATGTGCAAAAATGGTCCTGAAAGATCTCACCAATGAACAAAAGCAAAGGAGAGTTAAAATTTGCAAAGACATTTTGCAGAGGCAAGGTGATGTTTTGAGCCATGTTATCATTGGTGATGAAACATTGATGCATCAATGCAACCCTGAAACAAAGCATCAAAATGTGCAGGGGAAGTCAGCCAATTTTTCATGACTAAAAATGTTCTGTCAGTCCAATTCAAGAATAAAAACAATGTTGCTAACTATTTTTGATAACAGAGGCATTTGTTATTATTAATTTATACCAACTGGCCAGTTAACAAGTTTATTATTTAGAAGATCTGAAAGGCTGGATGAAAAAGTTAGAAAAAAAAAAACCTGAATTTTTCACCAACAACTCATGGCTCTTTCATCACAGCAATGCACCAGCTTACATGGCACTGTCTGTGGGGGAGTTTTTCAACAATAAACAAATAACTGTATTGGAACATCCTCTTTACTCACTTTATCTGGCCCCTGATGCCTTTTTTATTTACCCAAAGACAAGGGAAATATTGAAAGGAAGACATTTTGATGGCATCGGGACATTAAGGGTTAATATGACCACACTCTTATGGAGATTCCAGAAAAAAATGTTCCAAAATTGCTCTGAAGGGTGGATTAGGTGCTGTGAAGGTAACTATAGTGATATTCAGCAATGAGGTATGTAACACATTTTCTAAGATGAGTTCATGATCTTAATTGTCAGACCTCATACTTCCTATTCTCAGCCCTGATAGCTGCAGAAGTGTTTGTTGAGATGAGAACTCCCCTGAATTGGACTATAATAAACAGAGCTCCTTTACCAATCTATTCTAAACATGCATTTTAAGTAAAAATAATAATAATAATAAATACTTACGTTAAATCACTTAAATTTGTGGTCTGTTTGTTAAAGTGGCATGACCTAACATTTGGACAGGTAAATCCAAATATTCTCTGCCCATGACTCTACCACTGAAGAGTGAGGCAAAATAAAATACTGTCAGGCTTGCAGGTGCTCATAAAGTTTATTCCTGTTTATATCCTTTTAAGAAATGACTTCAGAATATATGCCAACAAATAAGGTAGTTAACTAAGAAATGAAAACATATGGAATTCAGCAACAGTGGATCTCAACTTGAAGAGCCATAAGAGGAAATACTGAAGCATTGGTACAGCAGACGTAAAGGGCAGCCAGTGCAGATTATAGCAGGAAAAAAAGAAAAAGATTCCTACATGAAGTTATCTGGGAAGCAAAGAAGAATTTTTTATGCCAGAATGCATGAACAGTTGGAAACATTTAAATATACAATGTAGGCAAATAATGCAATAAAAAATAATAGAAAATCCTGGAAAAACATTTAAAAACTTGCACAGTAAGGCAGAATGTCAAATATGCAGTAGACTGAAATACTGAATTGCTTAAGACAATTCAGGAAATGTACCAAAAAATGTATCTAACTCTAACCTAAGTGACTCAAGGTTTATGGAAGTAAACCCATAAAGAATCTTATGTAATGCTAGCAAATGATAATGAGAACTAATGGGTTGTATTCAAATTTTTTTTTTCAAAGTCCATTTTAAAAAGTATAGACAATCATATTCTTTTGCCATTAGATAAAAACCAGCAATACCATTACTTGTTTGGACACTCTCAAGTCATAAGTCAGAAGATCCCTCTAAACAGTCAAGTTACAAGACATTGTCTTAATCAAGATACTAAAATGCTCATAATGTTAATAATCATCACTTAAATTTTTATTCTAAGATAAGACTTCCTCTCTGACAGTATCACCTTGTAGACATAAACTTGCATCCAGAAAGGATATTTTCTCTCTCCACTTCCTAACTCTTGTTACTGAATCCTCTGGGGATGGAGCATCAGATAAGGTCCAAGGTATGACAAAGTAGGGCAGGGTGTCATAAAATTCTTCACTTGACTGTAAGTTAAGTAAATTTACTTGTTTAGAAGTTACCTTTATGCTCTCTGGGTTTGACAGATATTTGAAGCTTATTCTTTATCTAATGGATACTTTTGCAAATTCTTATAGCCTCCCTTGTTGAGCCCATGCAACTGTAAGTTCTCTGACAAGTTATTCATTTCCTGACAGTTTCTAGATCCATAGGGAATGTGGCTGGTGTTTTCATTAAAACAAGAAAAAAATTTCTGTGGAGGACTAAAAATACAGAACAATGATATTATAGAAGAAGACATCTTTACTTACTGGATCCCAAGAGCTTGGCATTCATGTTAGGAAGGGCAGTCATAGAGAATATTCTGAAAATCCCCAAAACACCTACAGGATAACTTACATAGTGAGTTGAAAGTGACCGAAGTCCACCTACCCAACTACCCATGACACCAGAAGTTACCTGGTCTTTATCAAGAAGAACGAGAGAAAGAGAGAGAGATTGAGCAGTAAGATTTTATATATAAATTTATATAATCTTAGATGAAGATTCTTAAAATGTAGTCAGACTGAAAAAGTAAACTGTAAATGTATCCTTTTCTTGATGAAAATTACACAAGCAATGTAGCTGTATTATAACTCTCTGGACTGATGGAACCATACAATAATACTTTTATTTTAGAAGTTCTGGATGAATCAAGGATGAAATCTTATTCTTTTGTATCTTCAGCAGTGCCAATATGAGAGCTGAATTGATAAAATTGCTCAAAAAAACAGTTCCTTGAATGATGTCTATATAAAAATTATAAGGTTAATGTAACTCTAATATCATTTTATCACTATTATAAATAATTAATGTATTAATGTACCTCATGTGTTATATGGGTAAAATTATATGGTTACTATAATAACATATTTGTATAATTATACTTGAAATATACTGTCAGTAAGAACCTGCTCATTAGTCCTCAGTCTCTGAACATGATAATGCTTTTAATGATATTCTTAATGTGAAGTACTCAGTGATGTAACCAGCTAGCTTACTATGGACTTAGGAGAGTCCTCTGGGTTACTTCTAATTTAATATATTGAAACGTATGTACTCTTTTCATGCAGCAAAAGCTATCACACTGAAGTTTCTTCCCAGCACAGGGGAATGTGGGGATTTGAAAGTGTTAGTTCAATGCAGTAGCCAAAGTACCAACTATGATATGGTTTCACCTAAAAGGCAGCCCCGAGGCCGGAACTCTCTAGCATCAGTTTTTCTTTTATTCTAACATAAATTAAAAGTGACTGAGTAGTGTATTGCAATTTTCCCCAAACTGAATTTATCTTGGAACGGAGACAAAATAGCGATGACTTACAAATTAAAGGCCATTTTCCATTATATTCAGAACATATGTAAACAAAGAACAAGACTGAAAATCTATACCCTTTAATCGGCCTTGGGGAGCTACCTCATTGAAACTATTTGCTACTACATGGAAAAAAAATAAAAAAACAGAATGAAATTAGCCCTGTGGAGCAAAAGATGTGGCATTATAAACTCAAGTGACTAGCAATAAAACCTCATAGGCAGCAAATTTCTTAAAAGGAACTTTTGAAACTCCTTTGTCCTAGGTTCATCAGCATAGGGAGTTTAATTTCATGTAGCTTTAGAAAGGAAGAAAATTGTGTCACACACTCTGCTAAGACCTGATCCCCTAATCCTTTTAAATAGCTCTGTCTTGTTTAGAAAGATCTACTTACAACCATCATTGTGCAAGTGTAAACACAAGACGGCTGAGATTGTTCTTTGAGCTTCAGCTCCCAGCTCTGCCAGACATCATTCCCCTCTCATTTTACAGACAAACCCATGGTACCACCACAAACTTCTTAAAAAGAAAACCAAACCATAATGCAAGAAGCATTTACAAATCTTTGTATGTCTGGGCTTCCCTATAAGGGCATTGGATTTTATTCACATCACAATTCTTGTTTATAGCTCACTGAATTTATAGCCAGCAGCTAAAATATCTACATTCATCACTTTTTCTCTCTTTTTTGAGGAAAAACACAACTTGATATAGGACAAAAAGCAGGTATTTCTACCTATTAAGCCTTAAAAGGAGATGTTCTTTCTGTGTTTTTACTGTTAAGCAAAACATAAGACTCCACTGATGTCAAGAGAATAAGGGTGAGGGGCTCTGACATCAGAGTTTTAATGTTTCTGGAAACTTTCATTCACTGCAAGTCAAGAAAACAAGGCTCTAAATCCAAAACATTTATTAATTCCCTGTTGGCTAACAGAAAATCTCTTCCTTTTTTTTTCTTTTTTTTTTTTGTGCTTCATAGAAACTCAGATTTTTAAAGCTAGGAGAAACTTTAGGGTTTCATTCAACACACTTTCATTTTAGAGAGAGACTCCTATATCTCAAACTGCTAATTTGACCTTCCACTAGGGAAAAGTTGGACCTTCTCTGCAGATCTTCTGAGTTCACAGTGTACTTATTACAGTCTCCACTACATAATAAGCCAGTTTCCTCAGCCAAGGCCTAAGGACATATTTCCTATCACAGAAGCATTACAAGTATCACACACAGTATTTGACATGGACGTATATTGAAAAAATCGTAACTAAAATCTAAATGTAAGCTATTTTGTATCTTAAACTTAACAATGACTATAAAATGCAAGCCCCGTACTATGTTTAGACTCACTTTCAGATTTTTATAATAATGCATTATTACCAAAGAGTCATCTTTAATATTCCATCATTGCCAAAAATTTATGCACTTTCTTTACATGCATATAAATGGTAAAGACTACTCTCTGTCCTAAAACCATAAAAAAGTCATCATTTCCCAAATCTTGACTTTGTTGTTATTATGATGCTGATACTTTTAGTATAAACTACTTACTGTGGATTCAATGAATCCCCTAAAACTTTATATGTTGAAGGCCTTAATCCTCTGTGTGATCATAATATATGGAAAAAGTGTCTTTAGAAAATAAGCAATGAGGATTAAATGATATCATAACCCAATAGGACTAGTGGTCTTATAGGAAGAAGAAGAAAGAAACTTCTCTCTTTTAACAGGTGTACAAAGGAGAGGCCGAGGGAGCAGACGGAGGGAAGGCCATCACCTGCAAGCCAGTGGGAGAGGCCTCACCAGAAACTCAATTTCTGAATCTTGATCTTGGACTTCCAGCATCCAGAACTGTGAGAAAATCAATTCCTGCAGTTCACACCACCTCAGTCTGTGGTGTTTTGTTATAGCGGCCTGAGCTAACAGATACACTACTTCAGAGTAAATTACTAAAAAAAAAAGGATAATTTGAGAAATATCAGACCAAAATTTCCAAACTTTGTTGAAAGAAAAGAATATTTTAAAAGTCAGCTGTGTGTGTTTGTTTTGAGTAGTTCCTCTTCACATCACTTCCCCACACATCTGGCATTTAAAGGTTGCCCATGTGACACTTGGTAACAATAGCAAAAACAACAGCAGTCCAATCAGATTCTGAAATCATGATTATATCCAACAGAAAAATGTGGCATGGCTTATTCCAGAGCAGTAAAAAACATATAAAAAAATGTGCTGTTGTTCTTCTTTCTAAAAATATAGCAGTCCCAGGAAAATAAGTAAATAACAAACTCTTTCAGCAATTAAAAAAAAAAAAAGAATATCTTTAAAGAGAAAAATCTTTTGTGTGTTGCTTCCCCTGTTGGTGAACTATGGCCTGGTCCCTCTCCTAATTGGGCCTGGTGACAGAAGGTCACAATGCCTAAGCTCTTTTACCCAGTACCAAGCCTTTTAACAGATGAAACTGCCTGTGTCATGATTATTTTCAGGGAGTTCTTTTCCCCTTCCTCTCCAGCTTTTATTTCCAAGTATTATTTCTATCCAATACTGCTTGTCTCTTTTATGTTGCCAGAAAATCCTTGCTCTTTTTTCAAAGATTAGATTATCAGCCAGTGACTTTCTTTTGTTGAAAGGACAAACTTTCTAACAAAGGAGGTGCCTTTGAGGGTAAAACAAGATGCATGAAGGATTGGGCCCTAAGGCCTAGATATCTACAATCTTCATAAAACTATGCAACCTTGTAAGTTGTCCAGATTTTAGTACTAACTTCACTCTTTCTTCTTGCAATTAAAAAGAAAAAAAAAAAAAAGGAGAAAAAAAGACCCTCTTACTTTGCACCTTAAAACAAATGAATAATAATACCAATAGAGTTTTCCAGTGTCAAATGCAAAAGAGCTTTTTACCATGTTCTTTATTGAAAAAAAAAATTGAATATATTTCTATTGTGCATCACATAAATTGAAATAATCTTTATAACTACACTCCACTGATTAAACTCTTAACTATTTTCATAAACTTAAAAGAGAAAGATATAAAAACAAAACTGAAAAAATGTGAGCAATTTGAAATCTCCTCAATACTCTTCCCTGTTTATTTATTGAACCACAAAAAATTTTAAGACTGTATCTCTTAGTATCAGAGTGTGTATGTTGTTAAATTGACATGTATTTAAGAAGTTCCTTATGCCTGTTTATTGCCTTGTCTGGAGTTGGTTTGGAAAATACCTATGAAGCACTGAGAAAAATAAAAAGGAGGCAATGTGGTGTTATACCAGTTTCCCTTGCCCAGTTCTACCAGATGATGGTCCATTTAAGGTCCTATTTTAGAAGAGCAGAGGTGCTTACTACTGATGTGTCTGCTAACCTATCACTGCTCTGATATGATGCATGAACCATCCTCTCCAACCATCCTCTCCAACCTACAGCAGCAGCCTTGATTCCTTGTGCTTCAGCTGCCCCACCCGAGTGACAGTCCATCTCAGCATCCATGGTTGGCCTCCCTCTCCTGCAAACCACCTAAGACCCATAAAACATTCACCCACACTTCTCCTTCATCACCTCTCCCTAAATCAACACCTATGCTAATTTTAGCTTCCAAATCTACATCCCCCTAGCCAATTCTGTTCATTAAACTGAAGTCCAATCCCCCTCCTCAGTATCTATCTATTTCCCAACACCAACACTCCTTCCCCAGCCTGGGACTGTCTCTCCCATGCCCATAACCACCTCACACCCTCAATTCCAAACTTGAGTCTGTTCCTATCCCATCTTTGGCAGAACAGTCCCTCATTATTTCAAGCTGTCTTATTTCTGGCAGAATTACAGGAATCGCATGTGTTGTCTGCCCCTCACCTGTTAAATCTCTAGTTCTATTGGCAGATTTCCTTGGGACCAGAGACCTGTCTCTCTGTCCTGCCCTGGTATACCTAGATTCTGTCCTCTAATAATGGGGACAGCTTTTTCTATCTGGGATCATGGTCCTTTAGTTTTCATTGCCACTTGCTTCCTTATACATTATTTTTAAAATAAATGCATTTAAGCCAAAAAATACCATGTAAAGAAATACATAAATAACAGTACAATTTCTGTGACGGTAAAGTGCAAATTATAATTGCATTAAGTCTAAGACACACCTTCATAATGAAAATAATATTGAAACGGTCTGTGAAGCTAGTGAATGATGCCCCATGAATATATCAATGTACACAGCTATGATTTAATAAAAAAAAAAAGAAAAGAAAAGAATATTGAACTTGCAGTCACAGAACATGGGTCTTATGAAGGATATTGGCCATGCATTTGCTGTGGAAACTTACAACATGTTACTCACCTTTCCTGAGTGTGTTACATTGTCTGTGGACAAGGCTTCATTACTCCTGCATCTGTGTCTCCTGGACATCTTATAGAAGAGGTCTGGAACTGTGTTTCTCTTAATCTCCTTCTCAATGTGTTTCCTGGTTTCTGTCTGACAGCAACAGGCATTCAGAGTCAAGTGTTTGGGAAGGATTGGGTGGAATTATGAAGCCAGTGTGCACAGGAAGTACCTGCTTCATATCCAGAAGGCAATCATAAGACCCACTAAGAAAAACAACTATTTACAAATACCAGCTTTATATGCACTTCTAGGCACGAAGAGCGGGATCACTTGCTTGCACCTTGAATTATATAACTACTTGTGTTAAGTGGGTTATGGGCCAACGTAACTTACAAGATGAGGTCTAGGCACTCTTGATTTTTTTCTACCATAACCAGTAATGTTTTAAGCAGTGGAGTCAGGGGCCCTGAGTGAGAAAGGCAATCTCACTTACAATTTAGTACAAGTAAACAAGACACTTTTTTGTTTTAAATAACTGAAATTTTGTACTTTGCTTGTTGCTTGTTTGCAGTTTACCTTTTGCTACTAAAGTATAATGAAGCCATTTTCACTAATGACCTGGGATTCCATTTCTCCTGCCTCAGATGACTACTTAGATTATTAAACAAGGTAGGCAAAAGTACTGGAGTCAAGCTCCAACACAGAGTAAGGTCCTCAGCTCATATTGGTGGATTTTATTTCAGGTAATATGTTATCTATAGACATTCAACAACTTAGCACAGGATGTAACTAATGTTAGAGTAATTTTTGTTGTTGTTGTTGTTTAAGTATTGAAAAGGTATTCCTCAATGTAGCAGTTAGATGAATGGTTTTCTGTTTTCCAAATATCAACAAGGTTTATAAATCAAACCACATCATAGAAAGCATGTAGTATTTTTGGAGGACAGAATTTAATTCAACAATGTATTCTTAGCAACAGACCTAGTATATGAGACATATAAATAAATGTTTTCTAAATGAACTGAGATGATTTAAAGCCAGCTAAAGAAAACACAGGTAGATATTTGCAACATTATCCGTTCTTAGATTTTAGCATTTGAATAAATATGTATTCGCTTGTGAGCACAAATTAGAAATTCAGAAATGTTATTTTACTTAAAGTCTGATCTTTCAGCACCTGCATATGTCTTCCATATATATTTGCAGATACTTATGCTAAAATGTTAATCCAATTTATTATTTTCAATTTGTCTTTTCTGCAATAATTTTTTCTTCTAATAGAGAAGCTCTTTATATTACATCAAAGAATTACCCTCATTTTATTAATTCACATTGTATGCCTGTAGCAAACTATCACAAGTACCCAATAAATGTATGTAA
This sequence comes from Nycticebus coucang, assembly GCF_027406575.1. Lineage (NCBI taxonomy): Eukaryota > Metazoa > Chordata > Mammalia > Primates > Lorisidae > Nycticebus > Nycticebus coucang. The sequence goes on from NC_069795.1 coordinate 18,053,455, forward strand.
ATATTAAGTTCTCGTAATCCTTAAAAATAAAAAATTAAAATGGTAGATGGAAGTGATGGTGGATTGAAAATTTATTTACTCCTGCTTCCCCTCCCCAAACTTATTTGAGCAAATGACAGTAAGAAAATTTTAAATGACTTAAATTTATTAAAAGGACAAAAAAGAGGGAAGAGAAAGTAAGACCATCATTGTGTTAGAAGCTGGAGGTCCAGTGAGTGAAAGGTAAGTAACGTAATTGATAAGAGATGGTGAAAAATAAAAGCTTGCAATAATGGAGCCTCAAAGCAGGATGACTTGAGTTATAAAACCCATGAGATCCTAGAATCTTAGAGGTACTGATCACTTTTAAAGAGGGGGTATTTGTTAACTAAAACCATAAAGTGGGCGGTTCACCTTCAAAATTCTTTCTCCAACAATGATCCACCAGTAGAGTATCTCAACTGGACCCTTGAAAATATTATATATTTATGTTATAGAGAGACTTTGGACTCATGGACATTGACCATAGTTGGAGTATGGTGACATACTTACTAAGAACCAGTAGACGTGAAAGTCTACACACTGAAAGGCAAGGCCACAATACATCTCTTTACACACACACACACAAATGGGCAAATAAGTTTATAACTTGCAGGAAGGAAATGGAAAGATTCCTCTCTGGAGAAACTAACTAACTTAAGAGGGTCCTTGAGTCACTGAGTGAAAAGGCCAATTCAGATCATTCTGTAGAAAAAATCAACAGTGAACAGTTTCCGATCATTTTGTCCTTAAATATGAGTTTGGACAATTAAAGAAATAGAAACAATACATAAAGCTGAAATGAACTTTTAAGAAAAAAAAATGTAGCTGATTTGTACAGAGAGATTATTATGATAAAAAGAAAAGGGTACAAAAATAAAGGGAACGTGTAACAAAACAAAAAAATTTTAGAAAAGAAAATATCAGACCTAAAATTAACATTTGAATAGAAAAGTTAAATATAAAGTTTTAAAGCAAAATGAATTCTAATCTATAATTATCTACCCAGCTGAACTATCCATCAAGAATGAAAGTACACACACACACACACACAAAAAAAAAGAATGAAAGTACAATAAAGACGATTTTATAAAAACAAGATCTCAAGAGACTCTGTTCAGGAACCTAAGCAGAACCTCCACTCCAGGAGGCAAACTTAGAAAGAAAAAGACATGGGATCTAGAAAGCAGAAGAATTGGCAACAGCAGAAGAGGAGAGAAGCTTTATAGCTGTGGTGAAGGCAAACTTCCAGGTGACAACTGTCCAGTGGGCTCAAGCACAGGCTACTCAGGTGGGAGCAGAGCACAGCAGGCTCCCGGAGGCTGACCTTCAAGTAAGAAGATGTTTTTTCAAAGTCATTTTGATATTTTTTAGATACCTTATCAGAAGATTTACCCTTCTAGTAAAAGAACTTGGAAATAAATTAGTGACAGTCATGTGCAAAACTGGGCAAATAATCAAGAAAGTTGAAGGAAAAGTAAAGAAAGAAAGAAATCATAACCTTGACTCACCTGAAAAGAACATTTGCATAAACATATAATCTAATCACCAATTTGGGGCTTTTCCAATTGTGATATAATTGGGGTGAGATGAGGAGTGGTGGGATTGTGGAGTCTGTGTGTATGTGTGCATATGTTGTGTGTGTTTGGAAGAGAGAGTTTATGAGTGCTGTTCTCCAGATGAGGGCCTCAATATTTAGTGGTGTAAGCATGTTATATAGAAACATAAAAGCTCATCTTAGGAGATGCTTATTCTATAGGATGTGAAAAGGGCAACCTCTGGAATATGAGAATCAAGTTCACAGCAGAGAAATTCTTTTTTTTTTTTTTTTTTAGAATTTTCAGAACTTACTTTTGTTATAAACATGAAAGAACCATTTGATTTTTGACACTATACACCTTTTTTTTATTTTTTTAGAGACAAAGTCTTACTTTGTCACCCTTGGTAAAGTGCTGTGACATCATAGCTCACAGCAACCTCCAGTTCTTGGGCTTAGGCTATTCTCTTGCCTCAGCCTCCCCAGTAGCTGGGACTACAGGCACCCACCACAATGCCTGGCTATTTGTTGTTGTTGTTGTTGTTGTTGTTGTTGTTGCAGTTTGGCCAGGGCCCGGTTCGAACCCACCACTCTCAGTATATGAGGCCGGCACCCTACTCACTGAGCCACAGGCACCGCCCGACACTATACACATTTTGAACTTGTTTAAGAAATACTAGATTAAAGTAGATAATTTTTAAAAGGCCGTGAGATGGAGCATTCCCAGCACAAATAGCCCACTGTGGGGGGTAATCAGCAATGTGAAGGAGGGGTTAGGAAGCAAAACTGAACCTGGGCTCATAGGTTGCAGTAAGATTTAGGAATTCAAATTAATAATAATGAGATGACTGCGTCAGTTCTAAGAAAATAAAAAAGTATACATTTGTAATTATTTTAACAAATAAAGATCCCTAGCAATCATACTAGAAATAAATAAAAACTAGAAAATTAATCAAAAATTTATTTCAAAAATAAAATTTTGAAAATATATTATTTCAAAAATAAATGAAAAGTAGATGTTCTTAAGGGAATTTTTGATGTTTGTATTGGGGCCTTAAAATTCACAGATTTAAAAAAAAAAGGATAGATATCGTAAATGGTGGGATATTTTTTCTATTCGATATTCAGTCTACTATAGGTTGACCACTTATGTCTCTCCATAAAAGAATGAGACTTGATTATTGTTGTTCTCAAAATGGTTCTCAGTCTCCTAGGGCTGGAATTCACATAAAGATAATTATCTAAATTTGATCATTTTTCAGATGAGGTCCAGAGAGGAAAATGACTTCTCAAAGGGCATATATTTTTTTTTTTTTGTAGAGACAGAGTCTCACTGTACCGCCCTCGGGTAGAGTGCCGTGGCGTCACAGGGCTCAGAGCAACCTCTAACTCTTGGGCTTACGCGATTCTCTTGCCTCAGCCTCCCGAGTAGCTGGCACTACAGGCGCCTGCCACAACGCCCGGCTATTTTTTTGTTGCAGTTTGGCGGGGCCGGGTTTGAACCCGCCACCCTCGGCATATGGGGCCGGAGCCTTACTCACTGAGCCACAGGCGCCGCCCAGGGCATATATTTTTATTTTGTGGCAAACATGAACCCAATTGTCTTCCTTAGTTCAGATCTCTTTCCAACGTATCACATTCAGGACTATTGTTATTTACAAGGAAATATAGTCACATTGCTTAAGGACCCTCATTTTCTAAGGAAATATAATGCTGTTTGAGACGTGAGGTGGGAATATTAATACATTTCAAAATCTTTAATAAATTGCAAAATGAAAATTCACATGCAGATCATTACTCATTCAACAGAAATCTATTTCAACTACCAATCACACATGACTTACATAGTTTTATATAGTTATATATTAATTTCATTAAATTAATTGTATAATAATGTTTATTATTATGTATCATTGGACCTACTAAAATCATAAGATGACCTTGATTCTGCTATATAAGTAGATAGAAAAGATTTTCAAAATTGATGCTCACAAAAATACTCATATATACACATAATCATGCACACATTTTTTTCCAGATTCTAAGTATAATCTTCAGTAGAAAAAAAAAAAACTAACCTTATTCAAGTTTTAAACTGTGTCTCTAAAAAAAAATCCAGATAATTAAAAGTTGTCAAGTTTGTTTGTTCTTATCCTCATCATCTGGGTTCTTATCATGAAAGGAGGGTAATGAGCATATAAATCATATCTCTAAAATCCCTTTTGGCTCAAAATTCTCATAGTTGTATTCTGATCCTCCTCTTCTGAAGATCAAACATTACCAAAAGAAAAATCATTTGCAGAATTCCTTTAGGGAATGCAGGGGTGGGGTGAGTCAATCACTCCTCATGCCTATTGTTTTGATGTCCTGGGTTCCTTCCGCTCCATTGCCTCACACACTTGCTGACATCAGGGTTCTAGCTGTGGATCATAAGCTGCAACCTCCACAGATTTTCCAGATGTTGACATATTAGGCAAATGTATTCTTTGGGGGAGCAATGACGGCTGTGGGAAGAGAGATCTTGGAAGCACAGTGCCGTTGCAGCCCAACTTCACTGAGGCAGTAAACATCATGGGAACAACGGTTGACCTTGGCCAGGCTCCACTATAAGGAGGTGCAGCCAGAGTCACAGCACAAGCCGGAGGGAAGTGCAGAAAAAGAAGGCAAAACATATGAAGCAGTGAGGGGAGGAGAAGGTAGTGAGGAAGCCAAGAAATCCGGACAGATAAACAAATGAGTAATGCTTTTCATTGGTTGTTCAAATGTGAGTATGTGTGTGTGTGCACGTGTCTTAACTCAAAAGGCAACTTAGAGAACAAAGTTTCTACAAGTGACTCTGTGGGAAAGTTTGAAGCCTAACGAAGTTACCTTTATGTTATTCTAAGATGCCTGCTTTGCAATTTGCTTTAAGAAGATTGATCTACGGAAACTGCAAAGCAGTCACATAATTAAATCACATTGTCGCCTTGTTAATTTCATTGTGTTCCCTCAATATATGTGAATTTTCATGCCTTATGAATGGAGCTCCCTTTGTTCTCAAGGGGGCAATAACTTGAGCAAGATGTGAAAGAAGGTTACAGTATTTTTCACTCCAGTTTAATGCATACATTTTTCCTCTACCAATCATAACCTCTCTGGCAAGTTAAATATTTTTGGATATAATGAGTAAAGTTGTTTTTCCTAATTCCCTCCTTTTAAAAATCTAAGTATTTGTTAACATAGTTTACACATTCTTTTTTTTTTTTTTTTGTAGAGGCAGAGTCTCACTGTACTGCCCTGGGGTAGAGTGCCGTGGTGTCACACTGCTCACAGCAACCTCTAACTCCTGGGCTTACGCGATTCTCTTGCCTCCGCCTCCCGAGCAGCTGGGACTACAGGCGCCCGCCACAACGCCCGGCTATCTTTTTGTTGCAGTTTGGCCGGGGCTGGGTTTGAACCCGCCACCCTCGGCATATGGGGCCAGCGCCCTGCTCACTGAGCCACAGGCGCCGCCCAGTTTACACATTCTTATATGCAATGCTATCAAACCCTAATCTTTTCCCTTCCTTCTGTGCTTTTTCAATGATTCAGGGGTCTTAAAACTTCACATCTTATTATGAGTATCTATGAATCAGTAATGGTTCATACAAAGTGTTTGATAGTTGCTGTGTCCTATCTATTAGAAGTTCTCCAGTTTCTCATGGGCTCTCTTTCCTGTGTTTCTAAATATATAAATGCGTCAGCCAACAGATGGCAAATGGAAGCACCAATGGACACAGAAATCAATCCAAAGCTTTTAAGCATGAAATGGTCCCGAGGCAAGCAGCAGAAGGAAGAGAAATGGAAGCTTAGCTATTTTCAAAGGAAAGACAAGACTGACTGTCCTGCTTGTAGTTGGAGGAAGCATTCAATAAATCAGACAAATAAAATCGGCCGACTAAGAACACATTCATTTTACAGTTTGAATCATGTTAATAAATTATATCGAAAGCGGCCCCAGGCTCTTATGTACCCGATATGGTAAAAAGTTAAATGACAGAACTGTGTTTTTAATGCTGCTCTTCAGTTTGATTGAAATGGAGACCAAGCCATCATTCTACTTTTAAGGATTTCTGTGAATTCCAATATGAAAACCTTCCAGGGTTTGTAATGTTTTTGATATGACATTTACTCAGTCTGAGGAGTTTTCCCAACTGTTAAAAAATGTGTTAAATCAATCCTAAAATATGACCACTCCCTGATTATTTTTCTCAATATTTATTCATCCCAGATGACTCCCTTCTTAATATATGACTGTAAAGATATGTTTTTAAAAATTTCATACCAATACGTTTTACATTTTAAGCGAGTCCAAGTATCCTTCAGGCTGGACATAATAGCTGATGAAGACGAAAAACATGCTATATTCTCTAATCAGCTAAGAATCCAATTCAAACTTCAGAGCAATATTTAAATTTTAATTGTAATGCATATAACATACTACAAAAAATTAAATTTCTGAAATTGTTTCTTCATGATATAATTTTAGAGAAGATAACTATACCAAAATAATTTATGAACAGAACCAAGGTTCTATAGTAAGAATTAAAGGGCTAGCATACGGCCCAAAGAACAATTTGAACTATTCTTTGTTGTGAGTCTTACACTTTTCCCCCCAACAGAGTCTCACTCTGTTGCTGAGACTAGAGTGCCATAGCAATAACTGAGCTCAACGGCAACCTCAAACTCCTGGTTTCAAGTGATCCTCCTGCCTCAGCCTCCTGAGTAGCTGGTACAACATGCTCATGCCATCACACTTGGCTAATTTTTCTATTTTTAGTAGAGATAGGGTCTCAGCTTGTCTCCAACTTCTGAGCACAAGCCATCCTCCTGCCTGGGCCTCCCAGAGTGCTAGGATTGCAGGCATGAGCCACTTCCCCTAGCTCTTTATTGCCCTTTATTCTAAATACTATTTGATTTTGTTTCCTATTACCATTGCATCCTCTTAAACTACAAAGAAATTTGATAACAAATGCATCTACTTATAGAATATTACAAACCAGCAGAGTCCAATGTTATTGGCAATGTAGCAGAGTGGGAATGTGGGGCTTCAGGTTCTAAGAACTTGTCTAGAATCCAGGTTTGACCAAGCCTTCATAAGAAAGGCAAATCAAGAAGAAAGGCAATAGCCTGATAATTAAATGACAGGTTAGAAAAATGCTCTGACCACAGCAAAGAGCTTGAGTATATACTGGAGACTGGGGAGAAGGCTGTGACGCAGAGAATCCAGAAAGACCAAGGATTGAAAGGGAGCCACCATGAGAAGAGAGGGACTCAGCCTGAGTATCCATCAATAGATGAAAGGATAAAGATAGTTCAGAATATATACAAAGTGGATACTATTCAGCCACAGCAATAAATGAAATCCCATCATCTGTAGCAATGTGGATGAACTGAAGATCATTGTGTTAGTGAAATAAACCAGAAGACAAATTGTGCAAATAAAACAGAAGACAAATTGCACAAGATACTTTCATTCCAACTTGCTTACCCTGTGTCTCCTGTGAGTGTATTACAACGTGTCTCCACCCCCGTGAGCAGGTGCTCAGCACTGAGAGCTACGGTCACCGAGAAGACTGGCAACATCTCTACTACCAAATACATTCTAGACTAGTGATTCTTTCCACACCAACTTGACTTACAAAATATTACCGAGGCATGGAAAAGCCATTTCCCAGAATGTCATAGATTTAAAGGTCCAAAACATGTCTGTGTTCATGCAATCTGAGCAGGTGAGAAATTGGACACAAGCAATGGAACGTATTAGCACCAGATCTATGTGGTCACGCATTCTCATCTCCTAAATCAGGAAAGAACAAGAATATGCTGCAACTGCGACGTGTTTCTTTTCTTCCTTTTTTTTTTTGTAAGTAATTACAATTTATTTGCTTTCTTATTTTCTCATCTTTGAAGTATGATATACCTAAGTTTTATATTGAAATATAAAATAACATCCCTTGACTATAATTGCTTTACATTTATCACTGTAAGGATATAGAAGCCATATTTACAATAATGAGTCTTCCAGAGCATGAAAATGGCGTGTCATTCATTTATTAACTTACATAATACTCTTTTTTATATCTATCAATAATTTTCATATTATAATTCTCTATGGAGAGGTTTTCTACATCTTTTGCTTGATTATAGGCATCTGTTGTTTTCAGATGCCATTATTAATTTTGGCTTTGTGTGTATTATCCCAAGCATATATTTGTTTTCTGTTTTGTTTATTTCCACTTTTACTTTCTTTTTCTTTTCTTCCCCTTAGTTCAATCTTTCTTGAATTTTTTTCCCCAGACTTTATCACTGTACATATTTTAACTTCTTCATATATAGTAAGTTTAGGTAGTTAATTGTTCTTATTTCCTTCTTTCTCCTTAATTTATAATGATTAATATTCCTCTGTGTATAGCTGGAGTAGCATCATACAAGATTTTGTACGTAGATTTGTCATTATATTTTAGTTCAAAATATTTTCTTATTTCCACGTGGTTTTTTATTTGGCATATGGGTAACTTAGAAATGCATTGCTTAATCTTCAAAGGTCAGGGATTTTATTGTTATCTTTCTGTTTCTATTGTTTTTATTTCCATCATAATTGCATCATTGTCAGAAAATACTCTCTCTATAATTTCATTCTCAAATCCTTTGAAATTTGAAGGGACTTGCTTTGTGGCCCAGCATGTGGTGACCTATTTTGGTGAATGTTCCATATACACTTGAAAAGAATGCATTTTCCAGTTGTCTAGTGCAGTGTTTATATATAGTCATGTGTTGCCTAGCGATGGGAATACCGTCCGAGAAATGCATCCTTAGGTGATTTTGACATTGTGCAAAGATCACAGCATTCTACACAAACTTCAATGGTATAGCCTGCTACACATCAAAGCTATGTAATACAACCCTATGCTCCTAGGCTTAAAACTTGTACAGCATATTACTGTACTGAATATTGTACAAGTTCATACCACATTGGTGAGTACGGTTGATCCTTAAACAACACGGGTGTGAACTTGGCAGATCCACTAATGTGCAGATTTTTTTTAGCTAACCGCAGATTGAAAATACAGAATTTGTGAGATTAAAAACCTGAAGAGAGGAAGAACTGAACTTTTGTATGTCTTGGTTCCAGGGGATAGACTGAGTATGTGGCAATTGTGGTATAGGTGGCGGTCCTGGAACCAATCTCCCAAATATACCAAGAGACAACAATACTTAACACATTTAAACATAGAAAAGATATACATTTGAAACACTCTATTATATTTTCCTAGGACCACCGTCATATATGCAGTCATGACCTAAAAGGTGCATGACAAACTCTCTGTCTCTCTCTCTCTCCTCCTAGGTACACACACACCTAGAGAGAGAGAAAAAGAAAATTATATACATCATATAGTGTGTATTGTATATCAATATCTTATGCAACTTTAATTATGTACCTTAAATTTCTTATACCTATACTGAGTTTTTATCACTTCATCTGTTATGACTGAATGAGATACATATAAATCTCAAATTTTGTGTAGAAATTTGTCCTTTTGTCAGTTTTGAGAACATGCTATTAGTTTTATATAAATTTAGGTCTTCTATATCTTTCTGTTGAATATCTCTGTTAATAATCACTTTCTTAAACATTTGATTAACACTATTATAGTTGCACAGCTCTATGGTCACTGTTTGCATTACCCACCTTTTATTTTCAACTATTTTATGTCCTTGTATTAGAGATGCAGCTCATGTAAGCAATAAATAGTACTTTTCTTTTTTTCTTATTTTTATAAATTATGGGGTACAAGTGTAATTTTGTTACATGGATAGATGGCATGGGGGTGAAGTCGAGGCTTTTAGGGTATCCATCATCCGAACTACATATATTGTACCCATTAAGAAAATGTTCATCATCCGCCCTCACCTGCTACTGTTCAATGTCTTAATTGTCTATCGTTCCACAATCTACATCCATGCGTACACAGCATTCAGCTCCTATTTAAAAGTGAGAATAGGTGGTATTCATCTCTCTGTGACGGACTTGATTCATTTAAGGTGATGGCCTCCAGTTTCAGTTATGTTGCTGCAGTAGACAGGATCCATTCTTTTGAATGGCTGAATAGTCCTCCATCAGGTACACGAACCACATTTTCTTCCTCCAGTCATCCCTTGATGAACACTGAGGTTGACTCCTCCTCTTTGCTCTTGTGAATAGTGCTGCAGTAAACAGCAGTTTTGTTTTTTAATCCAATCTTTAAAATTAACATAAATTAATAAATTTATATTTATTTCTACTGTCTTGCTATTTGTTTTCTGATTTGGCTCTTCAATTCTCTTTTTTTTCCTCATTTCTTCCATTTTTTTGACAAATCAAGTATTTTTATCTTTTCCTTTTATTTCTCCTCTATTCAATCGTTAGTACTCGATTCTTCTTCTTGTTATGGTTCTTTTTGTAATTATAATAAAATATGCACATAAAACTTACCATTTTTACCATGTTTAAGTGTATAGCTTAAGTGTAATTGTTCTCAGATTGTTTTGTGACTATGATGAACATACATTTCTAGAACTTTTTCTAGCCTTTCCGAACTGAAACTTCTGACCCATTAAACCCTGAATCCTCCCTCCTTCCTCTATTCAATCCCTGGCTACTACCATTTATTTTCTTTCTCTATGAACATGACTATTCGAGATACCTCATATAAATGGAATCATGCAGTATTTGACATTTTGTGACTGGCTTATTTCACTTAGTATAAGCCTTTAAGATTCAAGCATGTTGTAGCATGTGTAAGAATTTCTATTAAAAAAAAGCTGGACAATATTTTATTCTATCCATTTAAAACATTTTGTTTACTGATTCTTTATAGATTAATTGTTTCCACCTTTTGGCTTTTATGCACATGGGTGATCAAACATCTGTCCAAGTCTCTGCTTTCAATTATTTTGGGTATATACCAAGTAGAATTACTGGATCATATGGTAATTCTCCTAATTTTTTTGTTTTTGAGAGACCATAGTACTTTTTCTATAGCAGCTGCACCATTGTATAGTCCCACCAGCAACAAATAAGATTTCCAATTTCTCCACATCCTTGTCAACACTTATTATTTTCTGTTCTTTTGATTATAGCCATCTTAATAAGTGTGAAGTGTTAAATCATTGTGGTTTTGGTTTACATTTCCCTAATGATTCTTCATCTATATACATATATACACATGAAAAGATGCTTAATATTAGGAATAATTTGTGTGTATATATACATATGTTTTTTTTTGGAGAAATATCTATTCAAAACCTTTTTTTATTTTCTAATCAGGTTGTCTGTTATTGTTGAGTTCTATTAGTGTTCTTTCTGTTGTGCTAGCTGGTGGAAATTACAACATGTATCTTTGTCTTAACAGAGTCTTTACCGCTTCTTAATCTATGTAATGACCTTACAGCTTTTTAATTCCATTTATTTCTCTTAAGTCATGCACTGTTTTTCATGATTTTTTTATTCTGCATATATTTTAAGCCACAGAAATATTATCATCATTATTAATATATTATTACTTTCATTGATTAGTTTTAGTTCACATTTACTCATCTATTTACCATTCCTCATGCTCTTCATTCCTTGCTGCTCTATCTAATTATGCTCAAACATTGTGTTTTTGAAAATGTCTCTACTTCACAGTCTTTTTTTTTTTTTTGCAGTTTTTGTCTGGGGCAGGGTTTGAAGCTGCCACCTCCATCCAGTATATGGGGCCAGCACCCTAGTCCTTTAAGCCATAGGCGCCGCCCCTTCACAGTATTTTTTAAAGAGTGTTCCTTGTTGGAAATAGTATTCTAGTTTGGCGGTTATCCCTTCTGCTCTTTAAAAATGACAATTTATTGCTTTCTGTCTTTCATTGTTTCAACTGAAAAACTAGATAACCTTATCTTTGTCCTTCAAAAGTAATGTATTCTTTCTCTTTGCCTGCTTTTAAGATTTTCCCTTTGTTTTTAGTAATTGTTCTGTGATGTGAATGAATATAATTCTCTTTAATTGGTTTGAAATTCGTAGAAGTTTTTGAACATGTGGATCAAAGTCTTTAATTAATTTTGCAAAATTCTATACCAATTTTTCTTAAAATAAATTTTTGCCCATTTTCATTCTCTTCTTTTTTGATGACTTCAATTATATGTGTATTACAACTTTTCATTTTAACCCACATTTTTACTATACTCTTTTCTTTCACATTTGTTACTTTTTATTATGGGACATCCATTTTATACATATATGTATATACATAAAAATATATATATTATATATATATATAATTTTTTTTTTTTTTTTTTTGCAGTTTTTGGCCAGGGCTGGGTTTTAACCTGCCACCTCCAGCATATGAGGCCAACACCCTACTCCTTTGAGCCACAGGCACCACCATCCATTTAATATTTTTTTTTTAAATAGATTCCAATTCTCTGGTGATAGTCTCCATTTTTTCAACTTCTTTTTTTTGGTGTATTGGTAATTCCTTTTTTATTCCATATCTGATAACTTTTATAGCTGAATTTTCATGGCCTCTTTTTCTTTTTTCTTTTTTCTTTTTTTTTTTTTTTGTCTGCCCTGCCCTGATTCTCATATTTTCTCTCACCTTCTCCTTACATTCAGCAATAAATATTGTTAAGGAAAATTTGGGTACATAAGATTTTAGGGGCAAAAGGACATGTAGTTGTAGAAAGCTTTGCAAAAAAGTCAAAATTTTCAAATGACTGGCTTACCATTAAATGGCAAACAAAATTTTATGAAAGACATTTAAAGGAAACTCCAACAGGAGGTTAACAAAGTTACTAAGTTTGCAGATTAATCATTTCATGGTTAAAATAAGCAATAGCTCATGTGATTAGTCTTTATTTAAGGGATATTATCTTCAGATATCACCACTGCAAAACACAGGAAGTTTTATTTCTGCTACTTACAGGTAGGATCCAAGTGTATTAGTCTGGGTTCTCCAGAGATGCAAAACCAGTAGGATTGGCAGATAGATAGGCAGATATTTACCATAAGGAATTGGCTTACACTGTTATAGCAGGTGAGAAGTTCATGAGCTGCAGTTGGCAAGCTGGAGACTGAGCTAAGCCAATGTTACAGTTCCAGTCTGAGTCTAAAGGCCTAAACCCCCAGGAAAAAATGATGGTGAAAGTTTCAGTCCAAGTCCATCTCCATAGGCAGGAGAAAACTGATGTCTCAGCTCTAAGGCAGTTAACAGAGAGAAAGAATTATTTCATTCTATTCAGTCTGTCCATGGATTAGGTGAGGCCTACCCACATTCAGGGGCTTCTGCTCTATTTAGTCTTAATGTCACTCAGAAATGCCTTCACAAACTGACCCAGAAATAGTATTGAACCAAATACCTGGGCACCCCATGACCCAGTCAAGTTGATGACTCAAATTAACTAACCCACTAAAATTTCATTTATTTAGAATAACTAGAGCTGGGAAGCCTGACTCTTTATATTTATTTGGTTTGTGTCATTATTTTTAGTTTTATCTCAAAGGAAAAGTTGTTTCTCCTGACTCAACTGTGATGAGCATACTTTTCTATAATTCATTTTGAGGGGATTCCAAGTTATTGGTTTTGCCTTTACATACCATTTATAAGACTGTGCCTGACCCTGGAGTAGAGTTTTACTGGGCTGATTGGTCATTTATTTAAAGTATAAGAGACTCTTTCCGTATGACATCATTAACACTCTGTTTTATTCATTTAGGAGTTATGGATGTTCCAGACTAAACATTGTATTGATTACAACTTCTGTTCTACCAGGTGTTCATATCACTATAAGGAAGTATTTTTATCTTTTTGAAAAACAAACTCTAAAAATCTGTTTTCAAGATCTAGTTAGCAATGGACTTAACAACAACAACAACAATAAGCAATGTGATGATCGTAGTACATCAAGCCACGAATGTCTTGCCTTTTTTTCAGTAAAGAATGTCTTAAGCATTATAAATGGTGAAATCATCACATAAATTACTTTTTATGTGTTACTTACCTCAAAGTGGGGAGTATTTCATATTTTCCCACTCATGTATATAGATTTAAACTTTAGAATATGATTCTTCTATTAAAATTTTAAAAAATTCCACACTTGATTAGTGAAGGTTCTTTATCTTATGTAAGAATTTACCTCTTTAAGATCGTTTCTTAAAAATACATTTGGAAGGATAAAATGTTCCATGATAAAAATCACAACATTTGCTCATTAAAAATGACAGCTCCTATATAAAACACTTCTACCGGGATTCCAAAGTCTCTACTAAAATGTTTGGCATTTCTGTAAAATCCTAGTGGATATTTTCAGTATAACATAACATAACCTCAAGGAATTCCACAGGCCGTCCCTCCCCACATCTGTTAACAAAGTTCCTATCAACCAGAGGTCATGAAATGTGGCTCTGAGAGTGCCAGCACTTACAGTGAAAACGGATGATGCAAAGTAATCATATCATATTACAATTGTGTCCTTACAAAGGAACCGAGAGAAGTATTAGTTCAATCTGCTTAATTTCCAGATGAAGAAGTAGCAGAGAAATGAAGAACTATGTCAGATTCACATACCTATTAAGGGACAGAGCTAGTACTACATGGATGCTATATAAAGAGCTTTAAAAACTTTCCCACAGAAGTACATTTAAAACAGAGAAGAAAATTACACACTGAAGGTCTAGCCATATCAATGGCAGTGATTTACAAGAAGCAGGAAATTTCTTGGAAGTGTCTAGTACTGTGTAAATTTTTCAGCCTCTCCAAAATATATCCATATCTTTTTAAATGTAAAAATGATATTTTATATTACTTCCTAATAAAAAGGAAGAAGGAAGATGTAGCCAAAATTAATGAGAGCTGATGCATTTTTGGTAAGCACACAGTGCAAATATATTGTTTCACTCTTAGTAGACAAATATACTCTTTAGAGGATACATGTGTCTGAGTTTTAGAAGGAAAGAATGACAGCAATTCATTTCCTATATCCTTAATTGGATCAAGTGAGAAAGTGTGTGTTGGGGTGGGTGAATTTTAAGAAGCCTAAGAAGGTAAATTATGTCAGAGTTCAAAATAGGCATAGGCAAATATAAAATGCCAGGAATTGTTTTAAAATTCTATTCCAAGAAAAATAACCACTTTATTAATAAGTTATTTGGCACATTTTTTTTCACAACATAAACACAAAGTGTAGGTTAGAAAGGAATGGAAGTCTTCAGCAATGGCTAACTCACTCATCATTATGAAAATGCTTGACACCCACTCCTCATCCCTGCACCTCTGTACTCAACCCTGCAGGGTCTAAAACCCAAAGCTCTACTTTTTGTCCTCTGATTTACAAGGCCCAGAGTTTTGAAGAAGCACCAAAGTTGTTATTCTTAAAGTCAGGTTGGCATGAAATAACCTTTTCTGATCATGAAGGGATGCTGAATATTATCAAAAGCTTTTTCTGCATCAATTGAGAGAATCATATGGTCTTTGTTTTCTAATTTGTTTATGTGGTGAAGTATATTTATGGATTTACATATATTGAACCAGCCTTGAGACCCTGGTCTTGGTCATGGTGTATAATGACACTTGGTCATGGTGTATAATTTGTTTGATGTGTTGCTGGATTCTGTTTTTTAGGATCTTGTTGAATATTTTTGCATCAATACACACCTACGGTGCAACTTACAAGGGTACATGCGAAACTTACTAAATGTAGAATATAAATGTCTTAACTCAATAACTAAGAAAATGCCAGGAAGGCTATGTTAACCAGTGTGATGAAAATATGTCGAATTGTGTATAAAACCAGTGTATGGTGCCCCATGATTGCATTAATGTACACAGCTATAATTTAATTAAAAAAAAAAAAAAAGAAAGAAATAATCTTTTCTCTTTCTTTCCTTCATTGAAACTTCCTGGTTCTTATTTCTGTGAATTTCAAGAAGACATTAAGAAGAAAGCAATCTTACAGTGAACAAAGATTAAAAGAATGCAAAATAAATAAAGTGCCTTGCTAACACGGTTTTTTTTGAAAAAAAAAAAAAAGAAGAAGAAGAAAGCAATTTGACTAAATTAATTCAAATAAAGCGTATATGGGTCATAGTCTGATTAAGCCTTCCCAGCATTAGGTTTAATTGGAAAGGAGGGCTTATTGTTAGCTCAAACAAAATTTTAGTTAGCAGAGAACCTGAAACTTCAAGGACCGTAGGGATAGAAAAAGGATGAGAATTACATGTGTCCTTGATCTTGACGGCTCTGCGCTCAGCCATCACTTGCAACCTTTGAGATTTCCTCCCTTGACAGCTGCATTTCACACCAGGGTAAGGGACAGCCAGGTAACAGGACTGCTTTCATTTCAGAATGTTTTGTTTAAGGTCTCCTTGTTTTCCTGTGTGGTTTTCCTCCTGCACTGTCTCTGTGCTTGTGAATCATGGTGCCTACTCTATTACCCTACACACATTTCTTTTGAGATTATGTTCCCCAATCCCTTTCAGCCTGGTGCTACTTGTGCCCCAAGGGATATAAAAAGCCCATTTCATTTGGGGAAGAGGATTCTGAGCACCTATCTTCAGGTAGGAGTCTGGCTTTGCCTCCGATTTGCAGGAACACAGTTATAAAGTTGTGCATGGTTTACGATTGCAGCCTTTCAACTGCTTGCACGGAATGATAGTGATTAATTCTTTCTGCAAGATGAGGGCTGCTGAGAGGGTATAGGTTTCCCCAAAAGAGAAGTTATTAATGAAAATTGCTGATTTGAGCTCGTTTGTGTTACGTGAGAAGTTAAATAATTTTATCTGATAACTGGCCAATGTGGATATATATAATTGAAAGCAGGCAGTTAACAAAATATTAACAACCAGCAGGTTGAAGTCTGTAAGGGTGTTGACCTGTCTTCACGATATTTCCATCCTTTGGGTATCCTGGAAAAATTAAGAGGACTAATTGGCTAATACTGATCTTTGCCATAAAGAACAACTTTTGTAGGTTATTCTGCCAAAAATCTGTTGTTCTGATCAATTCACAAAGAAGGCCAGATTGGCATGCATTCTCCCTATGTAGGTATTTCTGGTTCAAATTACTTCTTGCAATAAGAAGTTCTGGAGGTAAGGTGGGTTTACATTGTACTGCTATTTAAACGGCGGAAGTGGGAGGCTGCTTCCAATTCCAAGTCTTATTGAGAAGTAATTAGGTGCAATGGAATAGATCTTTTCAAAGATAAGGGCAATTACTTATTCTTTAAAAAACATTTTGTCAGCAAGAATGTTTTCTTTTAAATGTGGTTCATCACTGAATCTATCATCTGTGTGTGAGAGAGAGAAAGAGGAGAGTTTCATTTCCCTGGCCCTAACAAAGGGCACTACAAAGGTTATATTTAAAATATATTTTTTACGTTTGTTGAAGTGCATAGTTATATTTATAATTTGATACAACAGTGGACAGAAAAATTTCATCCTACAGTTTGGGAAAAAGTTTTTATTTTCTCACTCTATAGTTATATAGTGGTGAATATATGTTATTATTTTTTCTCTGCAAGAGAAACTTAGTGACTTAACATCCTTGAACCATCATGATTTTTATTTCAAAGATTTTCAGATTTACCCAATTAGCAATTATGTGAAATAAAACTCTTCATTAGATTTTTTCAGGCATAATATTGTGGTACTGTTGTTTTCTGAACATTCAGTGACTGGATTGTTGGGCCCTTCACATTATCAAACAACTACACACTCTGAATCAAAGATTTTTCACTTTAGTCTTGAACTTCTGTTCTTAGAAAATTCTGTGAAAGTGAACAATAGGCATTCTGAGAGCTCTAACTTGTCCACCTGAAATTCTTACTGTTGCTGAAATAATTACACTCAAAACACAGATGTTTAGATTTGTTTTGTAAGGAGCGTGGTTTTTATTTTTTCTCCATGCCTTTAGCCAACATAAAACCAACATTTGAAATTGTGCATTTCAACACAGGCCTTCTGAAAATTAAAATTTAAAATTTGCTAAGCTTCAGCTTCCTACTAATCTTGTATCTGTTCATTATAGTCATAATAAAATAACCAGAGAAATTATGCAGATATCTGACAAAAGTTGAAATATAGGCAGAATTTATTATCCACCTTATCAATAGCCAATATAATTCTAGGAATAATGATTAACAGCTAATGAAAGCAAAATTATTAATCTGTCCTTTACCATGTTTTATGATGGGCATGTTGCAAACTTTAGTATTTAATCCTTAAATGACAAAGGAAAAATAGAACTCAATTTTGGTCTTTTCTCCATTGGACTATTGGAGAAACTCAGTGTGCACAAGCCCATATGATCTGCCTAGGATGTCACAGCCACTAAGCAGGAAAGAATATTCCAGCCATCTATCTCACCACTGCACCATCTAATTTTGCGTTTATAAAAATAATGTTTATTTTTTCAGTTAATAGAAAGTCATTGGTGAAATTCCAGAGAGAAAGAATATATATTAATGTACATGTAAAATATGTAAGCGTGTATTAATCCTCTAAATAAAGGAAGTTACTATAAAGCTAGAGCACGAGCGGTGGCCCCAAGGGAAAAACAGGTGAAGGAATCAGGACAGGAGAGCCTGACTTGGGGTGGGGACTTCCGTTTTAAACGGGGTACGAGAGAGTCCTCATGGAGAAGGCATTCTTGTAATTTAAGTCCTGGTGGCAGTGTGGGGAGGTTTGGGGTTGGGGAGAAGGTATCTAGATGGACAAGAAGCATCCAGTGTAAAATCCCTCGGGCAGCAGCATTTATGAAGTGTTTGAGAAGCAGAAAAAAGCCCCTGTGGCTGAGGGGTAATAAAAAAGATTGGGTAATGAATGGAAAAATAACAACAGTATGCTGGCTGTGGAAGCCAAGGTGGGGGCATTGCTTTAGGCCAGGAATTTGAGACTAGCCTGAGCAACATAGTGAGACCTCACCTCAACAACAAAAACTTTTAAAAAGATTACCTAGACAGGATGCCTTGTGCCTGTAGTCCCAGCTAATTGGGAGGCTGAGGTAGGAAGATGACTTGAGCCCAGGAATTTGGGGTCGCAGTGAGCTATGATCACACCACTGTACTTCAGCCTGGAGATAGAGTGGGACCTTGCAGCTAAAAAAAAAAAATATATATATATATATATATTTATCAATTTATGTATATACATATATAATATATTGTATTCTAGATAGAATATATCTAGACAGAATACAATATATTATATATACACACACACACTATATATATATGTATACACACATGGTGGCTATAAAGTTTGTGTGCAATTTGAAACAGTTGTCTTTCTTAAATTGCACACGAATTTTATGGCTACCCTGTATATTATATATATAAATAAAATAGAGTAAGTTATGTTGTAACTTTGTAAGTTATGTTGAATTTTACCTTTTATTCTGAATTAGATGGGAAGCCAATGGGAGAATATGAAATGTAGAATTGTATGATACAGCTTATTTATCAACAATATCACTTAACAGCTGTGCTGCAAATAGGTTAGGGAATAAGTTAGGAGTTCTGGGCTAGAAGCAGAAAAAACAGCAATTCAGCTAACGCAATTGTCCAGTCAGGAGATCTTAGCAGCTTAGCTCAGGGTAGAAGCAGGAAAGACGGAGAGAAGGCCATGTCGAAGATGTAACAGACAGTGTTTCTGAGTAGCTCATGACTGGGGTGCAAGAGAAAGTGAAGAGCCATGTAGGTGTGGTACACAGGTGTGGTAATTATTGTCAGGTGGATTCTTCAGGGAGTAGAAATTGGGGGAAGTTCTTTCCTGATTGTCTCACTTTTCTCAGGGAAACAGAAGACAGGATCATGAGCTCACTGTTAGATACGTTAAGAAGTTTTAGAAGTTGATGGAGAGAAAATAAAGGCATTAGACAACCATTTAGGAAAGTAAATAGACCATGTTGAGTACGATTACTCAACAGCAAAGTTAAAGATCATGAATTTAATACGGGACTGACAGCACAGTTCCGTGTTTAATTCTAGCCATACTGAGACAGAGGTGCAGGTATAACATATTTGCAGAGCTGAATTTAACTAGCATTTTGGTTTTGCCACAGTACTAAATATGAAGATAAGAAAGAAAACAGTTGAAAAGTATAGCTGACTGTTGAACAACATTGGTGTGAACTTGATGGGTGCACTTAGACCACCTCTGCTTTTTCCACCTCTGCCACCCTGAGATAGCAAGACCCTATTCTCTCCTTTCTCCTCCTCAGTTGACTTAAGGTTACGATGAGAAGAACCAAGATCTTATGATGATCTCCCCCCTTAATGAATAGTAAATATATTTTCTTTTCCTTATGATTTTCTTAATAATCTTTTCTTTTTCTGGCTTACTTGTAGTTTACGGTAAGAATATTTAATATGTATCATATACACAATATGTGTTGATCAACTGTTTATGTTATCAGTAAAGCTTTCAATCAACAGTAAGTTTATTAGTACTTAAGCTTTGGGAAAACCAAAAATGACCCCTGGATTTCAACCTCACACGAAGTCCCCATCCCAAACCTCACATTGTTCAAGGGTCAACTTTATACACAAGATAAAGTTTTTAATAGTATTGTTCAGAATTTAGGCTAATTATGAAGGGATGTGAGGAGAACCTTAGATAATCACATAACGTATCCTTTAAACTGAAGCACTGATAATTATTATGCTAAATAACATGTTTAAATCAAAATTCTGGGCAAACCAGAACATACGGCCACTCTAAGAGGCATGAGGCAATAAAAAGGCAACAGGTTAAATGGCCTGTGAATCTCATGTGGGGTCAGAGGACTATGGGAGTTGGGGAAATAGAAGGAAATGAGCTAGAATAGTAAGAGGAAAGGGTCAGAAGGACACACTCTTGACATTGATAGCAGTTGTTATTAACAACATAATCACAACTATGTGAGTAAGTGAGGTAGGTGGAGGACAAGATAACTGGAAAGGAAGTAAAAAATAGAAATGCCCTTTGATGTAAAAATTTACACAGATTCTGATCTACAAAGATTATGAGAGGGACACTGTGGAGATAGTGACATTCATCTGGGGGCTAATATCATCAAGGAATGAGTTTGTCCTGGGATTAGAAAATATTTGCACAAGAAATGATAGAGAGTGGTAAAGTCTGGAGGCTGGAAATTTAAAGGGGTAGGAAAGGGATTTTAGAAAACAAAAAGTGAAAATTATCGCAGAGCTGCACCTACTCCCTCTCCAGCCCATACAAAGTTTATTGAAGAGATGTAGTCACCAGTTCACCCTCCAAGAAGAGAAGATGTGTAATTCAGCAACACACCAGAACAAGGAAAACAAAACTGCCACCAAGAGCCTAAGGATACAGGGAATTTGGCTGCGTCACCAAGAACATATTAACACTGAGTGGGAGAGATCTGGGTACACAATGGAAGATGGGATTGAAAAAATGTCAACTTTAAAGGGATATAAAGGAGAAATATGAGATGACTCTCATTTCGGAAATAAAGGGCATGATGAGATTGGCCTTTCTAGTCTTAGGTCGATAATGATGGAGAGAGACGTGGAAGATGGCAGCTGCAAAGTTCTCTCTAAAAGGCTTGGCTGTCTTCAACATACAGACCCTCCACCACCAGAAGAAATCTGCACGAGGTCAGCACACTTACCTGTCTTAAGCAGCCTGAAATCCCTAGCACCTAGAGCAATGCTTGCAGAATAGTAGAAGGACAGACTGATGTCAAATAAAGGCATTTTTGTTGAGAAAAATAAAGTAATCTATAAATGCAAGTAAAAACCATATGACAAGGGAGGACAGAGACCTAAAAAAGAACAGAGGGCACAGGGGAGAGAGTAGATGCCCATCCTGAGCAAGGGTCAGACAAACTCAGTTGGAGCTGAAGCTTCCGGCCATGTCCTGACAAATCAGAACCCGTCAGATGGAGGAAACTAAATTTTCATGCTGCCCCTCCAGGGAGGGTGGTTTCCAGCATCACTTCCAGCTTTGAATTTTGTAAGCTGCGTTTCCACTTACCTGATTATTTGCATGTGTATGATAGAAAGTGAATTTGAATCATTGTTTGTGGAAATCTTAGTCGTTTGAACCAAGAACTGTCTCTATTGTTCTCTGAACCTAAGAGAGCTAATCTAATAGGTCATGGTCTCCTACAAAATTCCCCAGGCCGGCCTGGAGTTAAATTGAGGACATATGTTTCATTCTAACCAATGGACTTAAAGTAGATGTTCTGTGAGTGGAAAGTGCTGTATGTGACTTCTGGTACAAGCCACTTAAAAGCTGGCTGGCGTGCTACTTCCATCTTTCTCCCGATGGCCATGAACTTGCCACCGAAATGTAGCTAATGAAGGAGAAGACCCAGCAGAGGGTCATCAGGCATCAGGCAATAAGAAATAATCTTTTGATGTGTTATGCCTCTGAAAGACTGGGCACGTTGGTTATCACAGTTTAGCCTGGACTATTGTGAGTAATACACAGCACTGGATAAAAGAAGTTCAGTTCTTATAGAAAACTTTTCAAAAAAGAGTCTCACTTTTTTGTCCTTATTTTCTAAATATCCCTGCATTTAATTGCCTGTTAAATGAAAACAATGAACTTTCACTGGGATTTGTAATTTCAAAAGTATTAAAATTGTTTTGATTTAGTCTATTTTGTATTATACAGGTATTATGACAAAATTGAGAAAAATAGAGAAGCTGATAATAATAATTAAAAATTATTATTTTTATAATAATATAATCTCAAAAAGCTGAACACTGAGGTGATTACTATCAAATACATGCATGTCCTTCCAAAGGTTTTTTAACCTTTAAATAAAAGCAATTTTGATTTTTTCTCACTTAATATTGTATCCATCTTATTACAGCATTCATAATTGTACATAATATTAATAAAGGCTGCATTTTTTGTACTACTAATATGTAGACCAGATTTTATTAACTATTTCTCAATTTACTAAATATTGAATTATTATATACAACAAAGACATAAACATTTTGAGGAATAGCTTTCTGCCATCATTCTTATTTTCTCTCATGTTAAATTTCTTAAATTCCAAGAAAAAATGATCAAGGTCTCTCTGAGAATATTCTTTTCTTCCACATGAACATATATCAGTTTTTTTCAACCTTCCTTGTTCCCTATATTATAATTTAAACATTTAAAAAATTTAATAAGGATAAACAGTCTTCATTATTTAAATTAGCACCTATATTTTAAAAAAGTAATTTAAATTTCGATTTTTCACAATTTTTACCAATATACACATTAAGAAAATGCATTACATTGAGAATTGGTCACCTTTCAGGTGGCTTTTTAATTTAAAATTAATATTTATTCAATATAAAATTTTTCCTTAGTTTTAAAGTTAAACATTTTCTGGAAGAATGCATCTCTGATTTTATAATAGTTGTCCTTGGAAAACTAACACAAAAAAGCATTATATATAGCTATATATAGACACATATATGTAGAAATATCTGTTTTATAATGGAAGAGTCTATTTCGTCTTTTTATTATACTTTAAAACATTTTTAAAGGCATTGTATTTTTCAACTAAAAATGTAAGAATTTTTAAAATTTAGGCAATATTATTTATTTAAATGTTTTATTAAATGCAATACTATTAGAAAATATTTTAATTAGTACATACTTTAATAACTATTATTAAATGTGCATCACTATGATAAATTACTTTTAATTAAAAATACTCTAACTGTACCTAAGACTTTACTTACTTTAGCATATTGAAAGCTATTGAGACCAAAACACTAAGTCAATGAGAAGGCAAATATTTGGATGACTAATAACAGCAAAGGAAAAATCGGCTTGGTTACCTTTCTTTTTTCATTTATTTAGACAAACAGAATGTTAAAAGTAAAGTTCTGTCTGCATAAATGTATGGCTATTAATTCATTTTTAGTTATTCTTTGGAATAACTGATTTTTATACTCTGTACTTACTTGAGGAAAAAAATAAAGAAATCCAAGTTTTGTAAATTAACAAAGCAAAATAAAGTTCACAGATTCCCTTAAAATGAAAAAATATGAATCTGCACTTTGAGAGGGCAGGTTTCCAAGACACGGCTGCGTTGAGTGGCTCTTCCTCTTCGTGAATTCCTCCTTTGACACTGGTTTCTCTTGATTCTACCATCACATGTACCATATTTGTTCTATCTTTTCTATTTTCATAAACCTTGCTAATAACTTAACAATAGTTCTGCCGGCATATAGCTAGAAAATTAGGGTAGTGGTCTAATATCTGTTTCAATAAAAATGAATATGAAAATAGATGATCACAAGTATATGGATATTGATAACATACGTAGAGATGATCTGACCCTATGTATATATCTTCCTATAACATGCTGAACTACAAACTCTGCCCTAACTTGTTAGGTGGAGGGTTATTTGGAAGTATTCACAGGATGAGTACTCACTTCTTAAAATATGCATATAATTATACTTTGAAGAGTAAAATCATCTCAGATGCTGCCTTAGTATGAATGCCAACATGAATTTCAGTAATAAATGCTCCAGCCACTGCTCAGATTTTTCTAATTGCACACGTCAAAAGAGAGTCTTGTCCCCCAATTAGTGGAATCTGAGTTTGATAGGAAAACATTATATGGTCTATATATAATCTTTGTCCCAAGTGTCTTTATTAATTTTTTTTTTTTTTTGGCCAGTGCTGGGCTTGAACCCACCACCTCCAGTATATGGGGCCAACGGTCACAGGCGCCAACCTATTAATTTTTTAAAATAAGATCACTGTTATTCATAGTATTGGCTTCCTGAGACTGCCAAAGCCAGTTCCATAAACTGTATGTACTAAACAAGAGAAATCTGTTGTCTCACTATTTGGGAGGCTAGAATCCCAAAATCAAGATGTTGGCAAACTTAGTTTTTTCTGTGGCCCATAAGGAAAGGTATGTCCCAGACCTTTCCTTTAGGCTCCAAGGGTTTGCAGCCATAAGTGGCATTCTTTGCATTCTGGCAGTATCCCTCCAGTTCATCACATAGCATTCTCCCTGGGCGCCTCTATCCAGATTTACCTTTTTTAAAAAACATGAGTTATATGAGATTAGGACTAATCCGGTACAATCACATTCTCACAATTACAATGAGGTCACATACTGAGACACTGGGAGGTAAGGTTTTAACATACCAATTTGGGGGTGAGGGTGCAAAATTTAAGACATAAATTGCCAGTTGCTCACAGGTAAATAATTCCTTGATTCTTCCTTGATAATGCTTTTGGCCTCCCAAATTACAAATTTCTCTGTTCTTTCTGTTCCTTTTTCTTATTCTTGTTTGGAATACACAGAGCTCCAATACATGTTCATTTTTTCTATAAAACCAGACCTGTCATTTATTTATTTATTCCATAAACATATAGTAATCAAGCATATATTATTTGCTAAGGGCTCTCTGGGTTCAAGAGACACAGTGAAAATAAGCACTTAGTGTCTCTATCTCTTGTAAACTTGCAGTCAAATTGGAAACAGTCAAAAAAGAAAAGTTTATAAACATAAAATTTTAGATATTAAAGAAAATAAACTATTCTTATAGGTACACAATGCTAAGAAACAAGTCAGGAGCTTGCCTACTCTTATTTTCATGAGTTCTCCAAAGCCTGAGTTTTCGTGTTTAATTATCCATCTTGGTGGGGACAATTTGACATTCCAGAGGGTTCAGTTCCGAGCAAGAGGAAACAGACTCCACAAAAGTGAATTTTAAGGGCTCATTGAGCATCTATGGGCCAGCAGCCATAGACAGATTTTCTGCCTTGGGCTATATGATTAATACTTTGAGCAAATATTGCTCAAAAATATGAATGGAGATGATTCATTCTAGAATGATTTTCCCTTTATCTTTGTTCTTTGCCAAAAGCAATTTAAGGGCACCATCCTTCAAGAGGCATGCTGGGATGAAATTCAAATGGACCACAGGGTAGATAGGTGGGAATTATGCAGACGAGGAGAAAAGCAAGAAACCCATCCAGTACCTGAAATAGCAACAAGGAGGCTGGAAGGAAGAATGCTTTGTTCCCCGGGGACTGTGGTTCCATGTGAGCAGGAAAATCTATTTCTTAAACTGAGAATAGGTAGCTTAATATCACTACTTACCATGTACAATTAAGAATATGTTTACTTTTGAATTTTTGTTGTTTATGATAAAAAATCAGACACCTTTAGAAGAATTAACAATGAAAGAAACTGTGAAAATTAACCATGAAAGGTAAAACATCTCACATCTTTTAAAAAATTAACCATTTAATTCCTTAAGTAAGATCTTGAAAGGCCCAAACATCTTGCTTCATTGGTATTGATACTATTACCCTGTCTCCCCGAAAATAAGACCTACTTACAGGAAAGATAAGACGTCCCCTGAAAATAAGACCTACCGCATGTTTGGGAGCACACCTTAAAATAAGACACTGTCTTATTTTCGGGGAAACAGGGTAATAGTTCTGATACAAGGATATCTTTCCAACCTTTAAAAGAGTTGAAGGCAATTAGAAAAAAAAAAAAAAGAAGTGCTCTAGGACAGAGCACTGACAACCTTGCAGCATCCTAGGATGAGAGCAATTAAAAAGGTTTGTCTTCATCTTAAAAGAGAGAAATGCTAAAAAGTCACTAGCACTGAGCAGAGAGCCATAGTGTAGGCATACACCTAATATGACTAAGCATTGCCAGATTGTTCTGCAAAATGGCTACAGCCCTCTTCACTGCTGCTAAAACTCCACGAGGGCTCCTTTAATTCTACATGGCTGGAGACATATGGACATTTCTGTCAATGAATTACAGGCAGAAGTTACATGTCATTTATTTGCCATAGGAAGCCTCAGGCTCCCACCCCGCAACTCCCTTCCTCACTCCCATTCTCTGCTCAGAAAGTTACTATTTTACTTGCCTGGTGTTCAACAACATGACATAGGTCATTGGTTATGACCTATGAACCTGGATTTCTGAATGAGCAGCCGACTGGTGTTAACACTATCATGTACATGTAGTGTGAACAATAAATAACCTTTCAGTGTTTTGAACCTATAAGATTTTGGTGTTGTCTTCGTAGCTAATATCAGCCCATCCAGGCAAATACATACATTCATGACTATACCGATCTTTGACATTACCTAGATTTATAATTTTCTTCAGTTTGGAGACATATAAATTTATATCCAATTATTGCTTTAATTTGCATTTCTCTAGTATTAAATATTCACGGTATCTTATTATATGATTGTAAGTTTTTTAGTTTCCTCTTCTTTAACTTCCCTGTTCATAAATAGTATGTTCTGGGCTGGGCATGGTGGCTGACGCCTGTAATCCCAGCATTCTGGGAGGCAGAGGTAGGCAGATTGCCTGAGTTCACAAGTTCGAGGCCAGACTGAGCTCGAGAGAGACCCCATTTCTAAAATATAGCTGGGCTTTGTGCCTGTAGTCCCAGCTACTTGGGAGGCTGAGGAAAGAGAATCACTCTTGGGCCCAAGTGTTTGAGGTTGCTGTGAGCTATGACATCACGGCACTCTACCCAGGGTGACAGTGGCTCTGTCTCAAAAACAACAACAAAATAAAAAAAAAAGGAAAGGAAAAAATAGAATGTTCTATTGCTATCTTACATCACTGATTTTCATGAATTTATTTGCGTTATCATTAACCTCTTTCAGTTCTAGGTATCACAATTTTGTTTATACTGGCAACTTATTGTTAACTTTGTGATGTTCTGTGTGGGAAAGAAATTCTTCATTTTATGTCATCAAATTGTCATTCATTTTACCATTGATGTTTTAAGAAATCTTTTCCTTTCCCTAAGTCACAAAGATGACCTGAAACTTTTTTCTTATAATAACGTCACAGCTTCTTGCTGTTCCTATTTAGTTCTTCAATTTATCTAACATTTTGTTTTCTTCCATAGAGGAAATAGGCACTTTTTTGACCCTGTATCAAACAATCTGCTCTTTTACTATTAATTTGTAGAGCCAGCTTCCTTGTATTCTAAGACCTAATGTATTTACCATGTGATTAACTTAACTTTGTTAAATATTTTTTTCTTGGGGATCTCGACAAGGTCATCTCCTTCCTATGGGTTTTTGTATTTTGTGACTGGCAGTGGCCCCTACAATAGGGGCCTGTAGATGAATAACAATACTTCTATCAAGTGTGATAAAGAGCATTTCTTCCTACTCCTCTATACCAAATTAAACAGATCAGATGAACACCAAAATTGCATAAGTCTTGTATACCTTGTTGAGGAATGGCGACTTTACAAGTATCTTAAGAATAGCAAATTCTGAGATAAGAATTTGTGTACAAGTCATTTCTTTTGTCTCATTTTCCACTTCCCTACAGAAAGGCCTGGTGGGGAAGTGAAAAAAGAGAGAAAAAAAAAAAAAGGACAGCAAACTACAGGTACTACAAGTGGGACTGGAGATTAACTCCATTAGGAAAACTCTGGGATTCGATGTGCTGTTACAGTTATCATCCACAGAGGTGAGGTACACATAGTCTTTACACATAAACAAAATCATTGCTTGAGAGCCACATTCCTGGTCTTCACTGGGCATCACGGGAAGGGGCTCCAGCATCAGGAGAGGGTCTCAGGCACTGAGGCTCTCAGGCTGGCTCTGGCCATTCACAGTACACAGGTACCTTGCTGGCACTAAGGAGGCAACATGATGGAAGGCCAGGGACTACCAATAGCAGTTGCCCTCCAGCGTGAGTGTAGATGATTACTGGATGGCCCTGTTTAATAGAAAAGAAAATACAGGCTCTGCACCTGTAGCTCAAGCAGCTAAGGCACCAGCCATATACACCAGAGGTGGTGGGTTCAAATCCAGCCCAGACCCGCCAAACAACAATGACAACTACAACCAAAAAATATCCAGTGTTGTGGCAGGCGCCTGTAGTCCCAACTACTTGAAAGGCTGAGGCAAGAGAATCGCTTAAGCCCAGGAATAGGAGATTGCTGTGACCTGTGATGTCACAGCACTCTACCCAGGGCAACAGCTTGAGGCTCTGTCTCAAAAAAAAAGAAAATACATTTAAGCAAAGATTTTCGAACTTAATTAATAAATGGACCCTTTAAAATCATCACAAAACCCTACAAAGTAAACAATATTACTATTCCTACTTACATATGAAAATACAAAGACATAAAAAGGGTGGGTACATTTCCCAAATATCACAGTCAGGTTTTGGTTTTATTAACGTTTTCAGGGATTCAGGTGACTGTGATATAAAGACTTTTGATATAAATGTTTCATAGTTTGTCTTGAGTCTGCACTGGGTTTGCAAAATGGTCTGTGAATGTGCATGGGTGTCTACTTATATGAACCTAATAATGAAAATGTTTTGTTTCTACAAAGTGAGAGAAGAAAATAAGATGTAAAATCCAAACGTTGGATTATTTTGTGGTTTAAATGTAGTAATACAAACAGGAAACATTATACAAACAGTGAGTGGACCTCATAGTGAATGTTCTCTCCTTTTATGTTTTCATGTTACCCACAATGAAAATAATATTGCAAAGCTCTAACCAGAGAAGATATTTACCACACGCTGTCCTTAAAATCTCCCATATCAAGACATATGCCTTTTGACATTTTTTATTTAAACACAATAAAAAATGCTGCAATGATTCTTTTATTTCCTTTTTCATAATAATATGAGGGTACATATAATTAGGTTACATAGTTTGCTTTTGTAAGGCTAAAGTTCAAGTTATAGCTGTGCCCTTCACCCAGAAAGTGCACCCGATACCCACACAATGTGCCTGGTAGGTTGGAACGTGCCCAACCACTCTCCTTCACACTTGAATTTAATCGATGTTTTCTCTCATGTGAGCATGTAGTTGTTAATCAACTAGTTTTAATTTAGTACTGACCACATGTGGTACTTCAACACATGAATGGATTAATACATTGTGGTGCACGTAAAACTATTCAGTTATAAAAAGATAGAGATTTTATATCTTTTGGAACAACCCAGACAGATTTGGAGAATAGACACTTCAGTGAAGTATCACAAGAATGGAAACTCAAGCTACAATGTTTTTAGAGTCCTATTTCCCCCCACTTTAATGCTTAATCACAGTCATTATTCTTTCTTTAAAGAGTACACTAATGTGGCATGCTATCACCCTGGTTATGTGGTGTGACTTAATATTCTGCTTTGGATACACCACCAGCCCGTTTGTAAAACAGCTCATATTAAAGAATTTTTGCTGTTCTCTACCTATACTTTTTCCCCTGGGTTGTTGATATATTTTAAAATTCATAAAGTAGATCTACCATTCAACTCAGCAAGTCCCTGATGAGTTATCTACACAAAGGAAATGAACTTGTTTCACAAAATAATAATAATAAAATAACACCTGAACTCAAATGTTTGTTACAGCACAACTCACAATAATAAAGATACACATCTACTTCTCTATTTTTGTGCCTGTACCATGCTGTTTTGATCACTATCGATTTATAGTATAGTCTGAGGTCTGGTAGCGTGATTCCTACTGCTTTGTTTTTATTTCTGAGTAATGTCTTGGCTATTCGAGGTTTTTTCTGATTCCGTATAAAACGAAGTATTATTTTTTCAAGATCTTTAAAATATGACAGTGGAGCTTTAATAGGGATTGGATTAAAATTGTATATTGCTTTGGGTAGTATGGACATTTTAACAATGTTGATTCTTCCCAGCCATGGGCATGGTATGTTTCTCCATTTGTTAACATTTTCAGCTACTTCTTTTCTTAGAGTTTCATAGTTCTCTTTATAGAGATCTTTCACGTCCTTTGTTAGATAAACTCCCAAATATTTCATCTTCTTTGGCACTACTGTGAATGGAATAGAATCCTATATATAAAGGCTACTGATTTATGAATGTTGATTTTGTAACCTGAGATGCTGCTGTATTCCTTGATCACTTCTAAGAATTTTGTAGTAGAATGCCTGGTGTTTTCCAGATATGCAATCATATCATCTGCGAAGAGCGAAAGTTTGATATCTTCTGATTCTATATGGATACCCTTGATCACCTTTTCTTCCCTAATTGCAGTGGCTAAAACTTCCATTACAATGTTAAAGAGCAGTGGAGACTATGGGCAGCCTTTTCTAGTTCCTGATCTGAGTGGAAATGATTTCAATTTAACTCCATTCAATACAATATTGGCTGTGGGTTTACTGTAGATGGCCTCTATCAGTTTAAGAAATGTCCCTTCTATATCAATTTTCTTAAGTGATGTGATCATGAAGGGATGCTGGATATTATCAAAAGCTTTTTCTGCATCAATTGAGAGAATCTTATGGTCTTTGTTTTTTAATTTGTTTATGTGCTGAATTATACTTATGGATTTATGTATATCGAAGCAGCCTTGAGACCCTGGGATAAAACTGACTTGGTCATGATGTATGATTTGTTTGATGTTGTGGATTCTGTTTGTTAGGATCTTGTTGAATATTTTTGCATCTATATTCATTAGTGATATTGGTCTATAATTTTCTTTTCTTGTTGGGTCTTTTCCTGGTTTGGGGATCAGGGTGATGTTTGCTTCATAGAACGTGTTGGGTAGTCTTCCTTCTTTTTCTACATTTTGGAACAAGTTGAGTAATATAGTTACTAATTCCTATTTAAAGGCTTGGTAGAATTCTGACGTAAAGCCATCTGGTCCCGTGCTTTTCTTGTTAGGGAGGTTTTGTATGGTTGATGCTATTTCAGAACTTGATATGGGCCTGTTCAACATTTCCATTTGATTCTGGCTAACTCTTGGAAGGTGACGTGCTTCCAAGTATTGATCAATTTCCTTCATATTTTCATATTTCTGAGAATAAAGTTTCTTGTAATTTTTTTAAGGATTTTTTAAATTTCTGAGGAGTCTGTTGTTATTTTGTCTTTGTCGTTTCTGATTGATGATATTAGAGATTTTACTCTTTTTTTCCTGGTTAGGTCAGCCAAAGGTTTTTCTATTTTATTGACCTTTTCAAAAAACCAACTTTTTGATCTACTGATCTGTTGTATAATTCTTTTGTTTTCAATTTCATTTAATTCTGCTCTAATTTTTGTTATTTCTTTTCTTCTACTGGCTTTAGGGTTGGAATGTTCTTCCTTTTCCAATTGCTTGAGATGTCCCATTAAGTTGTTAACTTCCTCTCTTTCCGTTCTCTTGAGGAAGGCTTGTAATGCTATAAATTTCCCTCTTAGAAGCAGAATAGAGAACCAAGAGATGAATCCAGCTACTTACTGTTATTTGATCTTTGACAAGCCAATTAAAAACATTCAGTGGGGAAAAGAGTCCCTATTTAACAAATGGTGCTGGGTGAACTGGCTGGCAACCTGTAGAAGACTGAAACTGGACCCACACCTTTCACCATTAACTAAGATAGACTCTCACTGGATTAAAGATTTAAGCTTAAGATATGAAACTATAAAAATACTAGAAGAGAGTGCAGGGAAAACCCTTGAAGAAATTTGTCTGGGTATTTTTTTTTTTAATTTTTTAATTTTTTTTTTGTTTTTGTTTTTGAGCGATTTTTTTTTTTTATTATTGTTGGGGATTCATTGAGGGTACATATAAGCCAGGTTACATTGATTGCAATTGTTAGGTAAAGTCCCTCTTGCAATCATGTCTTGCCCCCATAAAGTGTGACACACACCAAGGCCCCACCCCCCTCCCTCCGTCTCTCTATGAGGAGGACCCCCCAGGCAATTGAAGCAGCTTCAAAAATACACTACTGGGACCTGATCAAACTAAAAAGCTTCTGCACAGCCAAGAACACAGTAAGTAAAGCAAGCAAACAGCCATCAGAATGGGAGAAGATATTTGCAGGTTATGTTTCCGACAAAGGTTTAATAACCAGAATTCACAGAGAACTCAAACATATAAGCAAGAAACAAACCAGTGATCCCAGCGCAGGCTGGGCAAAGGACTTGAAGAGAAACTTCTCTGAAGAAGATAGGCACATGGCCTACAGACACATGAAAAAATGCTCATCATCTTTAATCATCAGAGAAATGCAAATCAAAACTACCTTGAGATACCATCTACCTCCAGTAAGATTAGCCCATATCACAAAATCCCAAGACCAGAGATGTTGGCGTGGATGTGGAGAAAAGGGAACACTTCTACACTGCTGGTGGGAATGCAAATTAATACATTCCTTTTGCAAAGATGTTTGGAGAACACTTAGAGATCTAAAAATAGATCTGCCATTCAATCCTACAATTCCT
This sequence comes from Nycticebus coucang, assembly GCF_027406575.1. NCBI lineage: Eukaryota > Metazoa > Chordata > Mammalia > Primates > Lorisidae > Nycticebus > Nycticebus coucang. The sequence goes on from NC_069795.1 coordinate 18,086,242, forward strand.
CTACTAGATATATACCCAGAAGAACAGAAATCACATCATAACAAAGATAGTTATACCAGAATGTTTATTGCAGCCCAATTCATAATTGCTAAGTCATGGAAAAAGCCCAAGTGCCCATCGATCCACGAATGGATTAATAAATTGTGGTATATGTCACCATGGAATATTATGCAGCATTAAAGAAAGATGGAGACTTTACCTCTTTCATGTTTACATGGATGGAGCTGGAACATATTCTTCTTAGTAAAGTATCTCAAGAATGGAAGAAAAGGTATGCAATGTACTCAGCCCTACTATGAAACTAATTTATGGCTTTCACATGAAAGCTATAACCCAGTTATAACCTAAGAATAGGGCGAAGCGAGAAAGGGAGGGGAGGGAGGAAGTGAGCAGAGAGAGGGTGATTGGTGGGATTACACCTGTGGTGCATTTTACAAAGGTATATGTGAAACTTAGAAAATGTAGAATGTAAATGTCTTAACACAATAACTAACTAAGAAAATGCTAGGAAGGCTATGTTAACCAGTGTGATGAAAATGTGTCAAACGGTCTATAAAACCAGTGTATGGTGCCCCATGATCGCATTAATGTACACAGCTATGATTTAATATAAAAATAAATAAATAAAATAATAAAGATATAGAATCAGCCTAAGTGACCAGCAATTGATGAATGAATAAAAAATATGGTACACACACACACACACACACACACACACACACACCAGGGAGTACTATTCAGCCATGAAAAGGAACAAAAATCATCTATTGCAGCAACTTGGATGGAACTGGATACCATTATCCTAAGTGAAGTATCTCAGGAATGGAAAGCCAAACACCACATGTTTTCACTAATACATGGGAACTAAACGATAGATAGGCATAGTGATCAAGTGTGCAACAGACATTGGAAAGTAAGAAGGGAATAAGGAATAAAAGTTTACCCACTGGGTACGATGTACACTACTCTGTTGATGAGCACAGAGAAAGTACTGACCGTAGCATTACATAATTCATCCATGTAACAAATACACTTTATTCCCTTCATCTTTTGAAATTTAAAATTCTTTTCTGGGATTTATTATTTGAAAAATAATAAAAGAGGTTACACAGCATTCTTAGCCATAAAAAATGGAAGGAGTGAAAAAGAAAAGTTTATCTATTGGTACAATGAACACTACTCTGCTGACGAGGGCTCTAAAAGTCCTGACTTCAGCATTGTATAATTCACCCCTGTAGCAAAACAGTGCATTCTCTTAATCTTTTGAAATTTGAAAAACATTCCTTTCTAGGAATTATTATTTGAAAGGTAAGAAAGGAAGGTACATTGTATTCTTAGTCATAAAAAATGTTTAGAATGGAATAGTCCACAATTAAAAAAAAATTATCTAGGGAAAGCGATGTTTACTTGCCAAGGTTTCAAATAATTCTATCCATATCCATAAGGCAGCCACTGAGCTGGAGGACCATGAATTAACATTAGTGGAGCAATCCAATGTATCTTCCTTTATGTGTGTGTGTAAGATATCTTTAATAGAGCATCTCATCTTCTCAGCTCAAAGTGTTACCCTACACTATGCCATATTGTAGGCTTTTACAAGTAGGAAAGTTGAGATGATAACTATCCCCAAATCAAAGAAAACCAGAAAAAACAAATACACAAGTTAAACTCAAGACTAATGACTCTAATATTAATGTAACATTAGTATTTTTCCCAACATGCCATGCTTAAGGAATACATTTCCAAGTAAAGCATAAAACATAATCAACACAAAATCCAGCCTCCACATACTTCATTGAAGTTCCCCATGGTACCCACAGTGGTCATTAGTTTATAGGTATTTGCTCCTCCCTCTTTCTGCCAGGTGAACTATAAGTTGATAATTCACAAATACGTGATAATTAGCATATAGAATCTCTCCTAGCGAAGAGGCATAAGCAAAAAATGTGCCATAATGCTTGACAGCCAAGAGGATATATTAAAATGATAGTATGTCCTCAGAAAGTAAGTGGTGGTGAGTAAATTAAAAGATTAGTATTTCTCCTGTTTTGCTATTTCTTATGTATTGCTTTAAGCTATAACCTGTTAGGTTATAACAAATACACAAAGAGCTAAAAGACATTATCTCTAGTTTCAAGAAACACATGCAATCAAATATATATATATATATATATATATAATTGATAACATTGGTATAGATGTATTTTGGAAATTCAGAAGTGATGTTTCAATAGGCTGGTAAACAACAGTGATAATACAACCAATTTGAAGAATAAGATTTCCTGAAAAAGTGGCAGAAATGAAATACAGGTTCTCAACATTTCACTTTAGAAAATCCATTCCTAAGTGATTCAGAAAGCCACAAAGCTAAAGAAGGGTAAGATCTCACACAAAGCTGCCATAAACATGATCTAGTAATAAGTCTTTATTTTATCCTAAATACTCCCTGAAAACCAATGGTAGAATTCTGATAGCATCATTAAAGAAAAGGTTCACCATCATTGGACTACACTACAGAAGGCTGTAGGTATCCTAAAGACTTATGATAGCAAAAGAAAGAGGTCATTATTTCATAAGGGGAGTAGGAATTATATCATTCTACACATCAAAAAGTTTTTTTAATTTTCAGATTGCATTTCTACATTAAAAATCGTAACTTATTTAGATTTTATTTCCTTTTTCTTTTTTTGACTAAAGAAAAAAATATATATTCTACAAGGGAAAAAATATTATTCAAGTCAAACAATATAATCTGCACCTTACACATCTAAATTTGAGAAGAATGCAATTTATTGAAGCCCAAATGGTGCTATTCAGAAAACTATAGACACTTACTTTTTGTAATTTTTGGATAATTCCATCTATATTCAAATTTTCTAAATTGATGTTTCTTATATTTTTCTAATATTTCTATTTTTTTCTAATTTTCTTCTTCTTATAGTAAAATTTCTTTTCCTGGTTGCTTTGTATCTCTGAATCAACATTGCTAAGATGTGATGATCACTGTAAAACAAGACCAATAATTTTTTTTCTTTTTTTGAGACATGGTGGCTGGAGTGCAGTGACACAATCATCTCTTACTAGAGCCTTGAACTCCTGACCTCAAGCAATCCTCCCACCTGAGCATCCTGAGTAGCTAAGACTACCGGGACACACCACTTCACGCCTGGCTATTGACTTTCTTTTTGTGAAGACAGGAAATGGGGGAGGTCTTACTATGTTGCTCAGGCTGATCTTGAACTCCTGACCTTAGAAATCCTTACACCTCTGCCTCCCAAAGTGTTGGGATTACAGACTTGAGCACTGGACTTGGCCAGTTTTAAAAACAAATAAAATGGGCGGCGCCTGTGGCTCAGTCAGTAGGGCGCCTGCCCCATATACCGAGGGTGGCGGGTTCAAACCCGGCCCCGGCTGAACTGCAACCAAAAAATAGCTGAGCGTTGTGGCGGGCGCCTGTAGTCCCAGCTACTTGGGAGGCTGAGGCAAGAGAATCGCTTAAGCCCAGGAGTTGGAGGTTGCTGTGAGCTGTGTGATGCCATGGCACTCTACCGAGGGCCATAAAAGTGAGACTCTGTCTCTACAAAAAAATAAAAAATAAAAAAAAATAAAATATTCCTATTATGTAAACATATGTGCTAATTTCCCCAGCAAAACTAATTCTTATCAGTTATTCAGCTGCTTTACAAACTCTTCCTGCCTTTTCCCCACGCTTTGCTTGGCATTAAGTTTATAATGTATCCTGAACGAGTAATGTTATTTGTTATGAGCAACCTTGAAGGGTCATTCAAATAATCATTGATTATTTAGCATGTGTTTCACCTTCTCATCAGGACAGTGGACAACAAAGCTGTAGTTCCTTCCCTCATGGAGCTCATAGAAGAAGAAAAGAATCTAATCAAATCCATACCTCATTTTCCAGAGTGAATAAAATATTTTAAGTTCATGCAGTATAATCAGTTCTAAAATTTAAATTTTGGTGATATGATTTAATAACAATTCTACAAAAAGTTTCTATCAAGTGAAGATGCAGGAATTTCACAAGGGCTTTATCCATGGCGTTTCCACCTTCCACCACAAGAACTTCTGTCTCATAGCTAATTCCTGCCCCAGTTGCACCCAGTCACGTTGGCAGGTACCGGAAGTTAGAGTTAAGAGGCACCAGGGCAACAGAATGATTCCATCTCCCAATTCCCTGGAGTTGAAACCAATATGACTATTTCTATGGTAAAAATTTCCTTGAGTTGAAAAACATCCACATGCTTAACTCAAAGAGGGATCTATGTTTGGGGGGACTGTTGTGGAGCATCTTTTTTTAGGGAAAATAATACACAATTATGAAGAAAAAAATTAGGTGAGGGGACTTGGAAGATAGCAACGCACGGGAAGCCCTGGATTTCGGGTTTCACGCTCTTCACAGTCAAGTAGTTCCCATTAAAAGTGTAACAAAGGAAGACTAAAAAAGCGAGTCAGAACAGAGTTCACGTTCACTCACGTAGATGCCGTGGTACACACACAGTCAAGAGTGTGACTCTCTCACCTGTGGATAAAGTGGGGAAAGTCCTTTGACAACTCAGCAGTGTTGATGAGCAGTAGCACATGGTAATTATATACCATTTATTCCAGGAATAATGGAACGTAAGAATTTTTGACCTCAGCAAATATATAAATGTTTAAGTTATTATATTAAAAGTATTGAAGGAGAAATATGATGTATGAACAGTTCAAAAGTTCTCATAAGTCATTTGCTAATTTAAATGCCCATGTCCGATTTAAAAGCAAAAGTCCTCTTAGAAATCTAGACCTATTTAATCATTATACGTCTACCAAAGATTATGTTAGAAATAATAATTAATAGATAACATTTAAAAGCACTTTGATTTAAGTAAGAAATTTAACATTGTACTAGAGTTTGAGGGTGTGACAATAAAACAAGGGAAGGAAATAAGAAGAATTGCACATTATCCTATATTTGCAGATAACGTACAACTTAGAAAATTCATAGTTAAACTGTTTAAAATAAATATACCAAAACTTATGAATGTTTAGAAAGATACTTAAGTACAAAGTGAGCATATAAAATCAATAGCTTTCCTTAAAGCCAGTAATAAAAAAATCTAAATGGTAATGGGTAAAAACTATCAAAAGTAGCTGACGAGGAATGAACTTTTTACAGTCTTGAAGTATCTCCCTACCAAAAAATGCATTAGTTACAAAGAGAAAAAGAGACAACATTTTAATCAAATGATCAAAGTTAACAAAGTAGCCTTTTGGGAAATCTATGCTAAACATGCAAAGATCTGAGTCTAATCGGAGGTAAATCAGACAAACCCGATTTTAGTGGGTCTGTTATCTTTCAATGTGTCAAAATCATGGAAGTCAAGGAAAGACTGAGAAATTCTTCCAACTGAAGGAAATTGAAGAGACCTGACAGGTTAGGTAATACATGATCCTGAAAAAGTCCTTTTGCTAAAAAGGACATTTCCAGGAACAACTAGGGAAACCAGAATGAGGTCTGAGGATGAGGTGGTAGTTAGGTATCGGTCAGTGTTAACTTCTTGATTTTGATGATTATATTTTGATTATATAGGGTAATTTCTTTGTTGAAATTATATCCTAAAGATTTTTTTTTTTTTTTTTTTTTTTTTTTTGTAGAGACAGAGTCTCACTGTACTGCCCTCGGATAGAGTGCCGTGGTGTCACACAGCTCACAGCAACCTCTAACTCTTGGGCTTACGTGATTCTCTTGCCTCAGCCTCCTGAGTAGCTGGGACTACAGGCGCCCGCCACAACGCCCGGCTATTTTTTTGTTGTTGTTGCAGTTTGGCCGGGGCTGGATTTGAACCCGCCACCCTCGGCATATGGGGCTGGCGCCCTACTCACTGAGCCACAGGCGCTGCCCTATATCCTAAAGATTTTAAAGATGATGAGGCATCAAAGAATGATTACTTGGAAACTTCTTAGGGTATGAAAATATTGTCTATCAATTATAACTTTTCTGTGTCAATGTATTTAACAAGAAAAAGAAAAAAAAAAACAGTTACAATTTTTTTAACCAAATCAAGATATTTCCAAGCAGCCATCTTTGTGAATGTTTTCAGTAAGCTCCTTCAACTGGGAATTCTCTAAATCCAAACAAAAATACTATTATTATTAAAAAGTTTACTTCTGAAATCTAATTCTTTTCCAATGTGTTTTGCTACTAATGAAAGTATATGTCACCATCCATCATGCAGGCTAAAAAATTACTTGAAAAACAATTTATTGAGCCCCATGTATAGTGAATATCAATATAAAAGAATTTAAGATTAAGGAAATTGCCTCCTTACTTTGAAGCAATGGTATGTTTGAGGGAAAGGTATCACTTGAACTGGAATAATTCAAATAAATGATGTTTTCACTAAAATTTATATAGAAAAACATCATTTTCAGATTTCAAACACACACTGAACAATATATATGATCCTTCACAACCACGTGTCCATTCTTTTCAAAATAATATCGGCCCTTGCCAGACACCAGGCCACTGATGTGCTCGTCCGTGAGTCAGAGACAGAGCAGACTCCCAGAGGCTTGTGGTTTTTATAAGCCAGTGCCATCTGTTTACCATCGAACGTTTCCTAAGGCCTTTTCCCCATCACTTTTATGAGACTCCATCAAAGGGTATATTCAACTGCTCCTCTACAATGCAAATGTTATTGATACAAATCATCCCACTTCAGCAAAATATTTTGTTCTTCAATTTCCATTTTCTAAAAATTGCATAGCAAGGGTAGAAACAACAACTAAAAGCACAAAATGTCTAGGAGGCAAAAGTAGCAATTTGTCATTATTGCTCTCATTTACTATCCAGTGCAAACTTTTTCTCCTACTTCACAAAGGAGCTGGCCAGCTATTCATCAGTAATTGCTAAGGTGTTACCTAATGAACTTCATTTTAACCTCAAGTGCATTTGTGTTTTGGTATGAGTGTCTACATGAACTAAAATCCCTCAAGACTCACAGAAATAAACATCCTTTGGAGAAATTTCAAGCATCATAATCACTGGTGAAAGAATATTTGGAGCAGAAGCCTTCCCAGAAACCACATTCTGAAAACATTCCCCGGCTTAACTTCATCTAACTGAGCTGGGAGCAGACAGGGCAATGGAAAAGGAGCCTCGTTCTAGCATCTGGAAGGATTGGGTTCTAACAGCAATTCTGATATTAGGGTTATTTACTGCCAGTTTCATCAACAAAGGATGAAACCTTTCTGAACATCATTTGAGTTACATATATAATCACCACTTAAAAAAAAGATGTACTCATAAATTTGAGGTACACTTAAGTGAGATGTGTTACTGTTATAGTTTTTGTTAATGTAGAAATTTTTCTCAGTGCTAAAAAACATGATGATTGTTGAATGTTTTCAATTTCTTTTCTATTGTGGCATTTTGGAGAAAGTAAAATAAATTTGCTACTTGTATTTGAGTATAAAGAATATGGGAATTCTACATGATTCTGAAATACAATTTTTCTTTTCTTTCTTTCTTTTTTTTTTTTTTTTTTTTTTGTAGACTGAGAAGTGAGGGAGGGCAGGCCCACCTCTAGGATTCTAAGTTCTTACAAAATTGAACATCATACAATTGTTCCTTTCTTTCGTAAAATATATAAGTTCAGTACCTTAACAACGTGTCTCGTTTTTATAACAAGAAAGTCAAGAACTGTGAGAGGACAGATAGGATAAATGATTTTTGTTTGCTTTTTAAAATTGGAAGTAGAATTGTCACCAAAAAAATTAAAATAAACTACTCACTATTTTGTGAAGGAATAATTTTACAGGAATTGTTTTATAAATCATGTTTTTATAAACTGTGGATATCTGACTATAATTCTAAATTTGGCTACTTAAGTAATGCTTCAAAACTGAGAAGAAACTAATAATATTTGTTGATATCATAACTTAGTTTGTGTTGTTTGTTTTTTTCTTAGCAGGTCATACTTTAAAGTTACTGAACTTATGGAGGTCAGGATGATAGCATTTCCATGAATAGTCAGCAAAAATAAAAATCATCATTCAACTTCTTGTGTGTCAGATTGTGTTGTGTTCAAAATACCTCATTTAATCCTAAAAAACCAACTGTAAAGTAAATATTACTATATTCACTTCTAAAAAAGAGAAAAATGATCCTTTCAAAGGTGAATGAGTTCTACTTCTCAACAGCCCTTAGCAAAGGTAAAGCCAGGATTCAAACCCTAGTAATTGATTCCAAAGCTTTCATTCTACACCACTCAGCGTGAGCCATGCCTGGGGAGCCCCTTCATATTCCAGATGAGATAGCTTTCAGCAGTATCTCATCTTCTCCGGAAAGCAGATGGCAGAGCTGACAGCCCCCGTCCTGGTTCAAAGTGCTCAGAGTTACTTGAGCTTCAAAACAGCTCTCGTAAAAAGCGTATCATGGCTTAGTATGTGAAAACCACCAGAAAGTCAGGAATCAAAGTATTAGGGCATTATCCTCCAATACATTAATAAAGTCCCAGTTAAAATATTTCCGGAGCACATTTCTTTATCAGGTTAATCAGTCAGCATGACAAAGAGGGGAGCCCTTGAAAAAACACTGTTGGCCAGAAAAAGGAGATCACTAATAAGAATTTGTCACTCTGAAAAACATCAATATCCCTAAGTACCAGGAGGAGATGACCTAAGAATGTAGTGTCAGGGTCAGGTGTTGTGGCAAAAGAAAGAGACCAAACAAATAACTTGACCTAATGTTTTCATTAAGACCATCTCCACTTGAAAGGAAAATCTATGTGAGCTGTTGGTTTGTATGAAATAGTAAGTGTGTTTAATTTTTCAGAAAGATCTGAGTATGGCCATCAATGCTTAGGGCATATGAGGCGAATATAATAAATAGATGTTCAATTTTTCAAAGACTATAGCTTACTTACGTGTGACATTATACCCTATGTACTCTGCCATCATGATACTTTTAGATAGATAGCTTGATGACTCCTATGTGACATGACAAATATCAGACATGGATTAATCAATTGACTTCCCCATGTTCATACCACCATTTGATAATTTTAGTAAGGTAGGGTAGAAGTTCTCAAACTTCCAGTGTGAATAACAGCAGATTTAAAATTTCTAGGTCAAACCGTAGAGAATCAGACTCCTGGGTTGTGGCTCTAGGATTTAGGTTTTTAGTAATATCTCAGCTGATTTTGTGGCAAATACCCAGGGTCTGTCTCTCAGAAACATGATCCTAATGAGCTTCTTGCCTAACAACTAAAATACTCTCTAAATGTTAGGCTGATTATGATATTGAGGAAAAATTGTATCCCAGAATTTCTGGGAGTGTTGTCTTACTGTATAAAAATAATACTTAGAGGATTTAACAGGCAAACTGTAGTGGTTTAAATTAGGTGACCTACTGAGGAAATAGCTATTCAGTATAGCACAGTAAGCAAAGGAGGGGGCCCCATATATTAGCTCCCAAGAGCACTAAAGGGGAGCTGAGCTCCCCAGAGAAAGAGACTAATTAATCACATCATCAACTACTCTAAACAGACTAGCTTATTGTGTTTGGACACTTACCAAGTTGTAGATGTGTGGGAATTCTAGAGCCATGTCCTGGGTTTGCCATCTTCTCTGTTCTTCTATTTTAGGGTTGGCTGCAACTTTCACTGAAGTTACCCCAAGGGAATGATTCTGATGTTTACAGAAAATGCTTAAAAGAGAATTAAACCAGAAATGTTGGAGAAAATATTTTGTCATCTTTCTGAAGCCTTGTGTGACCCTGTTGACTGAAAGCAATCTTTCTCTTCTCTCTTCCTATTATTGCAATAGACACTGATCTCCAGTCGGTGCAGTGATTGCTCTGTGAAGCATGTTCATTTAATCCCTTTCCTGTCTCTCTACATGACCGTGGGATCATTATGAACAATGTCCACGGTGTATTTACTGTTTTATTCCCCTAATGTGTGTGGCATATCACTGGCAGTTCTGTGCTGTTTGTTTGCTAGGGATTTGAGTTAGTGAGGTTTTCCTTTGCTAATGAGCAACTTCTTGCAGAATTGCTATCAATGACCCCCAAGAGCTTAGTGTGGGAAGCCTGCTATTCCAAATGGCACCCCTGCCAAAGAAAGAACAGAGTGAACGTCACATGGACCAAACCTATTTTCCTTCTGACCTGAGACTTGTGATACCATGATTTGTAGAATCAGTAAATTCCAAAATTAGGTTCATAAAAGGAAATCCGTTACCATTAGAGAGAAGAGGATTCTAGGAATCTCTTCAGTGAAAGAGTGAGCAGAGTTTCCTTGGGCACAGATTTGGCAAGGAGAAACTGGTCAAAGGCTTTGGATGATCTGCCAAGCCATAACCTGAGCCTGGTTTGAGGAGAAGACAGTGCACAGACCATTGAAAAGTCAGTGCATCAGTTTAGTCTAAAGGTCTGTGCCAGGCAAAGGTGAAAGAGATCTCTTGGATATTTACAATAGCAAAGCTTGTGGGTTGGAACTGGTGGTCAGAACTTACTTACTCCTTTGTACATTTGTTGACAATCCATGGAGTCGGTCTAATGCTATAGTTTAGGTACCAGTGAGGGCCTCTAGCTTGTGTTTGTGACCAGTTTGGCACGGGAAGGACACGGTGGATGCTGAAAGCTGAGGTTTGGTTTCAGTGGCACCTTGGTTCTATAGTGTATCTTGGCTCAGAATAATGCAGCCTGAACAATTCGGTTAATTCATTTAGTGTGTTGTTTCAGACACAAGAGCTTGTCATTTCTTGGCAGTGGTTAGAAATAATTAAGGTTTTCCCCTTGTTATTTGGTCTTGATGAAGTTTTAGCTAATTATTCAGGGAACAGTGGAAACTTTAAGGATCTACTATTTCAGACATGATAGCTTTTGGACTGTGGATTTGGAACAATATGTAGAATAGAGAAAATAAGTCTAAACTGTGATTTGTCCTTGGAGCAAGGATAGCCTTCTGATCGGTTTTTACTGATGTTTTGTAACAAATGCTCAATTTAAAAACTCTTTTTCCCTACAAGTCATGCCTCGTGAGTTTTCTGGACAAATGACTAAGGTCTAATAAAGCCTTAATTCTAGGGCTTATACTTTATAAGGTCTCAGTTTGGCAGTCATATTATAGAGAACTACTGAATTTAGGAGGTTTTCAGGCAGATTGAAAAGGCCTATGGTGTCATAACAAAACTATCACTCCCTGAAGAATTTCAGTGTCTACCAATATGTTCACTTATGTTTGAAACGTGGGAAGAAATACCAAAGACTCTTGCCATTTTGGGAGTTGTCTTCATTTAGAAATTGTGGTAATGTGTGGCTTGCCAGGGTATCCCATTAATCTCTGATGACCACCAGGTGGCTAGTGGTGGGGTAATGAGGGTGCTGCATTTGGGAATTTGTCATGGCATCTCAGGGAGTCCTCAATCTTGCTATGTGGGATGAAGAAATGGTAGATCTTGTAGGTTAGATAATCAAATATAACCATCCTCCTGGGCTCATAAGTCATCTTCTGCTGGAACTGAACAATTTCATGGTCAAGACACTCTTTGGTATTTGATAAGGGTTTTACTAGATAACTAAACATGGAATTCTTAGTTCTCTGTGTGTGTGTGTGTGTGTGTGTACCGGGTCCAACAATTAAGTTTGCAAACTTGCCACCATGCACTTATGTTAGCAGCACTGGACAAACAGGTCAGTAATGTTTCACAATCTTAGTATAATAGTGTCTTACAGTTGTGTTCATGTCAACATATGGTGGGGTCTTAAAGAATGGTGTTCATTATTGTTGTTGCGTGTTTTCATGTGCCACCATGAGAATGTCAGAGATTGAATTTGAGCAACAAACAAACATTTGTAAATTTTTTGTTAAACTTGGAAAGAGCAGAAATGAAGTCAGGGACATGTTAGTCCACATTTATGGGGATAATGCTGTGAAGAAAATGGCAGAGTAAGATGCATTAAACATTTTTCTAAGGGGGGAGAAATGTCACTGATGAAGAGATGTCAGAGCAGCTAGTAATGAGCAGAATAGACAAAAACATTGCAAAGATTCATCAAACTATGTCAAAATCATTGGCTGACTATGGGAAGCATTGCAGACCAAGTAAACATCAATAAACAAATAGGTAGGAGAATCTTAACAGAAAATCTTGTAATAAGAAAGGTGTGTACAAAAATCATCCCAAAGGAGCTCACTGATGAACAAAAACAAAGGAAAATCGAAGTTTGCCAAGGCCCGTTAGAGAGACAAGACCATGTTTCAGGCTGTGTTATCACTGTTGATGAAACGTGGGTCTGCCAATATGCCCCTGAAACAAAGCATCAAAGTGCACAGAAGAAGTCAGCTGTTTCTCCACAACCAAAAATGTTGTCAGTCCAAATCAAGAATCAAAATGATGTTGCTAACCTTTTCTGATATCAGAGATATTGTTCATTATGAATTTGTACCAACTGGTCAAAGAATTAACCAAGTTTACTGTTTGGAAGTGCTGAAAAGCCCGAGTGAAAAAATTAGATAAAAATGACCTGAACTGTTCACCAACAACTCAGGGCTCTTGCATCACAACAGTGCTCCTGCTCACATGACATTGTCTGTGAGGGAGTTTTTAGCCAGTAAACAATAATTGTATTGGAACTCCCTCCCTACTAACCTGACCTAGCCCCCAGTAGCTTTGTTCTTTATCTGAAAAAAAAATGAAATGTTGAAAGGAAGATATTTTGATGACAGTTAGGACATCAAGGGTAATATGATGACAGCTTTGATAACCATTCAAGAAAAAAAACTCCCAACTAGGGTGAACTAGATGCTGGTGTTTCTAGCTTTCCAAGGGTAGTATTGTGGAGGTAACTGTAGTGATTATTTAGCAATGAAATATGTGGCAATTTTTCTAGGACAAGTTCACGGTTCAACCTTAGCATATAATAAATTCTTTGAAAGCTATGCTTTCAAGCAGGATAGTCTTTCTCAGACTTAAATGCATAGAATATTTTGTTCCCCACTCTTGATTAGAAACCTGAGCTTACCTGATATTACAGATGATTGCTGCCCACATGCAATAGCAGATGTCAACCAGTGAGGCCAGAGAGAATTAACAAAAGTAAAAGAATTATAAGCTGTTGAAGGTACCTAGCCAAGTAAGTTTAGCAAACACTGTATCTCCTTTATATTGCCATTCTGCAGGAGTTTTTGATGGCCCTTTCAATGTGCTCCAGATATTTTTCTGTTTGGCTTTTCAAAATCCATTCCCCATTCTTTTCCACACTGTCTTGTCTCTATCTGTATGAACTATAGGTAGATACTTAACAATGATTTGACTTACAAATTTTCAATTTTACATAGTGTAAAAGGATATGCATTCAGTAAAAAGGTAGTTTGAATGTTGAATTTTTATCTTTGCCCCGGAGGCATGTGTCATCTGTGCAGTCATGATGGTAAACAGCCATGAGGTGCTCATACTCCATTATACATTAGGCTTTGTGTTAGATGGTTTTGCCAACTGGCAGCTAATGCTGAGTACATTTAAGGTAAGCTAGGCTAAACGAAGGTATTTGGTAGGTTACGTGTATTAAATGCATTTTTGGCTTATAATATTTTCAATTTACCTTGGGTTTATAGAGCTGTAATCCCATCGTAAGTTGAGAAGCAACTGTATATTAGTGAGCTTCATTGCCCTCTGGCTCCTGTTGTATTTGGTCAAAAAAGGGAAGGCCCGTAAATTTAAGAACTTTGCCTCTAAAGCTGCTTTCTGCTTTCCTCAAGCAAAGGCGTCCCTCTCCACAGACTGTTTTTTCTGGTTCCTGGAAATTTGATCCCACCTCTTTTTGGTCATGTCCAGCTGTTACTGATGCTACTCGTCACCAAGACGTGACTTTCCTACACTGTGCCCCATCACGCGCAAACAGTCCCTTCAGTAAAACCTCCTAAAACGGTCGTCATGTAAATGTGTTATCTGTTTTCTGCTGACTGAACGACTGACAGACAATACCATGCTGCTTATAGGTTTTTAAAGATAGATGAAGTCTACCCCTGCACTCAGCTTCTGGAGTTATATTTGTGTATTGTTACAGTTCAATAGATTTACTTTTTTTGCTTAGAAATTCGAACATTTAAGCAAAATGATAATTGAGCAGTAATCACTGATACCAATTACTTTCTTACGCTTTCAGAGACTTAAATCTCTTTATCTATTTTGGGGATCAAGCAACATTAACTCGGGGCTTACATAAAGGACTCAACACAATTCTCCAGTTTCTCTGATAGCAGAGTGGAGGATGGATAAGAGACAGGGGGGAGATGGAAAGAGTTAGAAAGGATCCCGCTGGGTAATAGAGAGGACACTGGAAGCCATGCAGTGACATGGGGGAAAACTTAGGGAAAGTCTACTTTATTTTTTTTTTAATTTTGTAAAATAAATTTTAGTACATATATTTAAGGCTTACAATGTGATCTTATAAGATACGTACATATCAATAGTAAAATGGTTATCTGAAATTGTTAATTTTATAAATCATGAATTGTGAAAATATCTTTCTGTTTTCCATTCAAATAGACCCACTACTACATTCAATTTTCAAAATATGTTCTTGGGAATATAAAAAATACATTGAGATTTATATATTTTTTAAAATATATACCTCATCTCATTTACTTAATTATTGTGTTAAGACATTTATACTCTATACTAATAGATCTGACATGTACCCACCATAGGTGGGATCCCACCATTCACCCTCCCTTTATCTGACCTCCCCCCTCCATCCCTATCCCCCTTCTTCTATCCTTCATCCTGGGCCATAGTTGTGATCTAGTCTGCATATGAAAGTGTGAGTGATTATAAATTGGTTTCATAATAGTACTGAGTACATTGGATATTTTTTCTTCCATTTTTGAGATACTTTACTAAGCAGGATATGTTCCAGCCCCATCCATGTAAACACAAAAGAGATAAAATCTCCATCTTTTTTAAGGCTGCATAATATTCCATAGTATACATATACCACAATTTCTTAATCCATTCATGGGTCAATGGGCACTTGGGCTTCTTCCATGACTTGGCTATTATGAATTAAGCTGCAATGAACAATCTGGTGCAAATATCTTTGTTATAAAGTTATTTTTGGTCTTTTGGATATACATCTAGTAGAGGAATTGCAGGATCAAATGGCAGGTCTACTTTTAGATCCCTGAGTATTCTCCATACTTCTTTCCAAAAGGGACGTATTAGCTTGCACTCCCACCAGCAGTGCAGAAGTGTTCCCTTTTTTTCCACATCCATGCCAACATCTGTAGTTTTGGGATTTTGTTATGTGAGTTACTCCTACTAGATGTTAGATGATATCTCAAAGTGATTTTGATTTGCATATCTCTGCTGATTAAAGATGATGAGCATTTTTTCATGTGTCTGTAGACCATGCGCCTATCTTCTTCAGAGAAGCTTCTGTTCAAATCCCTTGCCCACAATGAAATGGGATTACTCGTTCTTTTCTTATAATAAATTTGAGTTCTCTGTGGATTCTATTTATCAAATCGTTGTCAGAAGCATAACCTGCAAATATCCTCTCCCATTCTGAGGGCTGTCTGCTTGCTTTACTTACTGTGTTCTTGGCTATGCAGAAGCTTTTTAGTTTGATCAGATCCCAGTAATGTATTTTTGGTGATGCTTCAATTGCCTGGGGGGGGTCCTCCTCATAAACTATTCTCCCAGGCCAATTTCTTCAAGTGTTTCTCCTGCACTCTCTCCAAGAATCTTTATAATTTCATGTCTTGTTTAAATCTTTTATCCAGTGAGAGTCAACTTTTGTTAATGGTGAAATGTGTGGGTCCAGTTTCAGTCTTCTACAAGTTGCCAGCTAATTCTCCCAGCACCATTTGTTAAATAGCACAATTTAGAGAGTAGTTAAATTGATAATGATAAGATAAATTAAGATTATAGGGGAAAAATCAAAGCTTAGTGTTTGTGATGTTAGACATCAAGGTTTAAGTTCATGGGAAAATTTTTAATTTATGTTAACAAATGAAAAGAATCCCAAAATGTCCTACTTGAGGACAGATATTGTGATAGTTTCTGGGAAAAGTCTCTCTCTCTCAGGGAGTGGAAAGAAGGAGAATTCCAAAATAAACGGGTCTGGCAGTTATGGATACAATATAAAGAACTTGTTTGTCATTGATTTCTGACATACTATTTACATGTGTTAGTTGTTAGTTATTTGAACTAACCCAAACTTTTTGTTCAATTAGACAAAAAGGGACTCCACTTATTTCTAATAAAGGTAATAAGAGAACTGAAAAATGCATTTTGCTAACCTCTCAATGTACTGGCCTCTCTGAGTTTCAAACTTGGTTCAAAATTTTTCATCTAATTCAAAGGGGGAAACATTTCCGAGACTAAGACAGAGACATGGAATAGCACACCGATACTGTGAATATAAAATAATTATTAGAAGCTATTTTCATGAGATATGTATAAATAAATAAGAAACATATGGACTACATTTCCTTGAAAATGCACTCAGGTTTGAAAAAGAAAAAGAAAAAAAATAACCACCTTGGCAAAAAGTTGACAAGAGTTTGCCAAACCCCAACAGTTGGAAAAATAGCTCGAAACATTTGAGGAACCCAAACATGGATGGTTTTGCCCTAGTTAGAAGGCCTTTTACGGTCAGATGAATGTGGGTAACAGTGGAGGAGGGAGGGTGGAAAAACAAATCATGAATAACACATGGTTTGGCACATTTCCAGTCAATTTAACGGAAACTCAGATTAAAATATTCCAGAGAATGTACCTGACTCAATACTTTACACCAAACAAGCCCAAGAATTTCCTGGGTAGTTGTCCCAATTTGAAATAAATTTTAACAAGTTAGTGTGTTTATATTGCCTCGCACCTGACACTGTTGAACATAAACTTTAGATTTCGTGATCAGGATTTCAGGAAGTTAAGAAAAAAGTGTAGCAGTGACCATATGAACAACAATTCTGCAAAGAAAGGATGATTAAGAGGGTTGGTGGTGTATCACAAGTAAAATTCTAAGAATGTAATTAAGAATGATACACCCAGAGAAGAAAATGCTCATGTGCTTAGGGCAATTTACGGAATCCCAGACCTAAGAGCTCTTGCCTATTTGCAAATCAGGAACACAAAAGAGAGAAGTGGTGGTTACTACAGACAAGTAATAATTAAAGAATTAACAGAAGAAACTGAGCACAAAACCGAGGGTGCCAAGAACAGGAACAATTTATGAGCTATTTAACGGCTATCAATATTCTAGAAAAAATGTACAGAGGAGATACATAATCAATGTGTATAAGTTTAAGAGCTGGGATTCAAAATATGATTTTCATTTTCTTTATCAAAGGATAATTTCCAAACTTGAATAAATCTATTTAATGAAAATAGAAGCCTCAAATGAGTGAAAAAATAACAAAGGACATTAACTTCCCGATGTGCTTCAGTGTCTAGGTCTCCAATCACGGAAGCCCAAGAGCTAGAGGTTGCTGTGAATCCTGTGACATCATGGCACTCTACCGAAGGCGGTAAAGTGAGACTCTGTCTCTACAAAAAAAAAAAAAAAAGAAGAAAGAAAGAATAAGAAAAGCCTCAAGTGATTGAAAAAATAACAAGGGACATTAACTTCCTGATGTGCTTCAGTGTCCAGGCCTCCTGAATTGTGTGGTTGAGACCTGAAGAAGTGCAGAGTCTGAGCCAGCTCCCCATAGGTAATCTTCAGCAATTCACAGAAAATTTGAAAACTAAAAGAAAATAATATATTATTTCTAAAGTGGCTAAGAGTGTGAAGTGAAGATTTCAACTTTGACGGGGATGGTAAACTCATGTGGAGCCTTTAAGGTGTTTTAGAATATTAATTTAAGGGTCATTTACATCTTTGGGAATTTAATGATTTAACTTCAATTTGACTTACTGAAAGATTTCTGAGGCGCTTAGAAAATGATGTGTAGGAACTGGCTCCCATTAGATAGCTTCTCATATTCATGATGCTGGGAGGGAGCTAGGTGAAAAGGAACAGACGTGGGAAATATATAGAATAGTCATTACGAAGAGGAAAACAAATAAATTTGGAATAAATTAAGATGGGATTATCCAAATAACTATTCTTAAATGGATTCAAAACAATAAATACATTTGAAAAGCTTGTGTTTATATACCTATTTCATACTCGAGACTCGATACTAGCTTTTTCCCTTTTTAACCATGATATTCTGTACCAATGCTTTTGGCATCATGACTACTCACCAAGATTAAGAATGGAAAAAAGGCACAGTGGGGATGATCCAAGGTTAGGGAACGACATAGCCATAGGGGCTGAAATGCATTTGTGATGGCAATTTCAAGAAGCTTACCATGGAATTCAAGCTCCACACATAGTCAAGTATTAGCAGAACTACTGAGGTCACTACGAATGTTTTGAGACAGACCATGTTATGGTCCATTATTGCACTTTCAAGAAACACAGTTAACAGTGTCCTTTCTGATTTACCTGTGCAAGTTTCAACTGGCTCAATTTATGGGTATTGCTGGGATAGTCACTTGTTTCCTGAGTATAGTTAATAAAGTTTAACATCATTTATTTATTTATGTAGCATAAATAAGTTGGGGCTAACCATCTGCCACAACCTGTCCTCACAAGTAGACTAAATATTGCCATGGTCAGTCTTGTGTGTCAACTTGGCTATAGTCTCCAGTCCCCAGTTACTCAATTAAACAGTGATCTAGGTATTGTTGCAAAGCTATTTTGTAGATATGATTGAGGTCTATTATTAGTTGCCTTTAAGTAAAGGAGATTATCTGAGAAAGTTTGAATGGGCCTTTTTCAAAGGGCTGAAGAGTAGAAAACTGAGGCATTTCTGAAAAAGAGGAAATTTGGCCTGTGGATGGCAGCGTCTGATTGTGCTGGAGAGTTCCAGCCTGCTCTTGCTGATAGCTTGGTGGTGTACAGATTACACAATCACAAAATTACACAATTACAAAAACTAGCTCCCTGCAATAAATCTCTTGATATAATTCTATCTATATATCTACCTCTATATTTCTCTCTATATCTATGTATTTAAATAGATGGATGCTTCATTCTGTTTTTCTAGTGGAAACTTAACTGATACAGATTTATTTTTTATTTTTTTATTAAAACATAGCTGTGTACATTAATGCAATCATGGGGCACCATGCACTGATTTTATATACAATTTGAAGTATTTTCATCAAACTGGTTAACATAGCCTTCCTGGCATTTTCTTACTTATTATGTTAAGAAATTTATATTCTCGACTTACTAAGTTTCACACGTACCCTTGTAAAATGCACCGTAGGTGTGGTCCCACCAATGACCCTCCCTCTGCCCATTCCCCCCTCCCTTTCCTCCCTCCCCCGTCCCCATATTCTTAGGTTATAACTGGGTTATAGCTTTCATATGAAAGCCATAAATTAGTTTCATAGTAGGGCTGAGTACATTGGATACTTTTCTTCCATTCTTGAGATACTTTGCTAAGAAGAATATGTTCCAGCTCTACCCATGTAAACATGAAAGAGGTGAAGTCCCCATCTTTCTTTAAGGCTGCATAAGTATCAGGGGGTGCAATGCAGGCTGGCAGTATAACAGATAAGTAAACATGTGGAAATGGCGTTGAAACTGGCTAGTGGGTAAGGGCTGGATAGATTTTGAGACACAGAATAGAAAAGACCCAAATTGCCTTAAATATACAGTTGGTGGAAATATAGATGTTAAAGGCACTTCTAGTAAAGCTCAAATGGAAATGAGGAACATGCTATTGGAAGCTGGAGGAAAGGTAATTCTTGTTAGGTAGTAACAGCTTGTTAGCTCTGCTGAGTTCTACAGTTGTGCAGAGAGCAAGACTTGTAAGCAAAGAGCTTGTATATAGAACTAAGTTTCAAAGGAAATACTGAAGTTGAAGCTGGATTGCCTCTGCCTGCTTATAGTAAAATGTCAGTAGAAAGAGGTAAATTGAAGAAAGAACAGTTAAACAGAAAAGAGTCCGCCCTTGATTGTTGGGGAACTGCTAAAATTAGACGATTCACTGGTAGGATAGTGTGGCATTTGGCTAGCACCAAAGAGATGAGGCGTACTCACAGAACTTCCCAGCACACAAAATAGACACAGGATTAACCAGGAAGGATCTTTGGAGGACCCTCTTGTCTAACAGAGGAAAGAATCTCCATGACATACACAGGAGAGTCACAACATCTTTGAAAATGTTTATCAGAAACTGTCAGCTTTTCTGAAAATGACAAAGACAGGCAAAATGAAAGAAGTTTGTAAGACTCCAAAACTCTAGAACAGAAAGCAGGCTAACAACGCTACCCATCGTCACATACGGGCCACCATTCTAGGAAAAGATAGTAAAACTCAAAAAGCAGAGCCGGAGACTCCGAGGCCAGAGCCTTGAGCCAAAGGGGATCATTCCTAAGCCTTGAAATCTAATGAAATTTGTCTTGACGTATTTCAAAATTGCTTGGAACCAATAATTTCTTTCTTCCTTCCATTTTCTGCCCTTTGGGATGGGAATTTCTATAAAGGTTATACTATGTTGGCCCCACCATTGTATTTAGTAAACACATAACTTGTTTTCTAGTTTCACATATTCACAGATAGCAAGGGATTTTGCCCTGAGATAAATCATACCCAGAATCTTGTCTATTCTTCATTTAAGTGACTCAGGTGTGATGAGATTTGGGGCCTTTAATGTGATGATATTGAAATGACATTTTGGGCTTGCATGGATGCTGTATGGTATTAAGACTTTTAGAAACTATGATTTGGTCTGGAAGAGGTAAGAAATAGATTCTCCCCAAAAGCCTCCTGAGGGAGCATAGTCCTAGTGATATCTTGATATTAGACTAATGATACTGATTTTTGGACTGTTGGTCTCTACAACTATAAGAAAAGAGGTTTCTATTATTTTAAACCATGAATTTTGTAACAATTTGTTAAAGAAGCCACAGAAAATTGATACAGGCACAAAGAAAATTAGGACAAGGATTCTTCCACAGAGTTGTAGCAGTCTTATGGGGGCAGAGGCATGCCAGAAGTAATTCTAAGCCTTTGCAATCACAGTGGGTGCACTAACATGGAAAGATAGCTTTCTTCTGGAGTCAGGGTTCATATCACAACACAGTTGTACTTACAGATTAAATGCATCTTACCCAGATAAATCAGAGGGAGAGGTGATTAAATTAGAAATAACAGGAATTACAAAAAGGCATAGGCAGTAAAAGAGTGAAGAGTGTTCAAAAACTAGAACTGAATCCTATTTGACTGGGAGTAGGGCATAAATGAAAGAAAGGCTAGGAACGAAATTTAAGAGGTAATCTGGAGCCTGGAGCCTTACTGTTGATGGTCTTTTATGTGGTACTAAATACGTTGAAGTTATTAATGTAAGAAAAGGAGAACTCTCCAGATCTTTAATGTAGTAAGTCAACAGGTATTCAGGAGATGTAATTTTATTTATATCTTCTTAGGTAAAATGTTGACCCTAGAAGCCAGGTAGAGAAGAAACAAGAGTGGGGGCAGGGAAGAGGAGACTAGTTAGAAAGCAGTGGCAACCCCTGGGTGAGATAATCAGAGAAGGGGCAGAAAAGAGGAGAACTTGAGTTATTTTTGAAGCCAAACTGCCAGGATTGCTAACCAAATCAATGTCAGGAATGAGAAGGCACCTTAGGCATCTGACAGCAGCAGACGAATGAACACCAATGTCACGAACTGAAAAAAGAAGGATGAGGGGACTTGTGGGCTGTTTACGCCATTCATTCATTCACTTACTAAATATTTACTCTCCACCCACTTTGTCCGGGCTCTTGGCTAGTGATGTCCTGCTTGGGGTGACTCCAGGACCTTACAGAGGTCAGGCAATACAGGCCAGGGGAGGAGGGAAACAAGTTGTTCAGGGAGTGTTCAATATTTTGAGTTTGTTTGCTTTGCTTTATTTTGTTTTGTTTTGTTTTGTTTTGAGTGGGTGGAGAGTGTGGAAAGAAGGTGAAGAGCAGTAGGTGAAGAGGGTGTCGTTTGGACCGGGGAGGTTAGTAAACACGGAAGTGAGGATTGTGAAGACAGAGCTGTGAAAACAAGTGGTGAATCAGCCAAATCCACTGTCAATAACAAGTTAATACTGCCTTAAGCACAAATGAAACTTGATCTTTTCAAAATAATTGGTTGACTTTGAAACCCATGGAAGTTAAATATAAATGGCATGCCATATGCATCTCTCCCAATGAATATTTCATAGCATTGCCACTGTGCAAATTTTGTTATTTCTCTCTCTCTCTTTTTTTTTTTTTTTTTTTTGGACAGAGTCTTACTCTGTTGCCCAGACTAGAGTGCCATGTTTCAGCCTGCAACCTCAAACTCCTGAGTTCAGGCAATCTTCCTGTCTCAAATTCCCAAGTAGCTGGGGATACAGGTGCCCACCACAATGCTTGGCTAATTTTTTTTCTATTTTTTTAGTAGAGATGGGGGTCTTACTCTTGCTCAGGGTGGTCTCAAATTCCTGAGCTCAAGCAATCTTCCCACCTCAGGCTCCCAGAATTCTAGGATTACAGGCATGAACCACCAAGGCCATCCACCACTGTCTATTCCTAACAAAGAGTGATTTCTAACTATTAAAGACCTACGAAGTAACTAGTACCACATAAAAATGACTTCTGTTCCACACAACATTGCTGCAAGAGAAATGCTATTGTAAAAGATATGGAAACCAGTAATTTTCTCATTTTAATAGATGAGGAAAATATTATTTCAGACATTTTAATAGATCAGGGATTTAACTGGCAGATTTGACATTCAAACCAAACACAGAACCTTTCAACCCCCAAATCATGCTATTCCTAGCACAATAAGCTAGTTCAGAAACACCCCACTTAAAATCCCTAACAAATCAACATATTTATATTTCCTTTGGAGAATTTGACCCAAATTTAGTTCTTTAAGGAAAAATATAATT
Source organism: Nycticebus coucang (assembly GCF_027406575.1). Taxonomy (NCBI): domain Eukaryota; kingdom Metazoa; phylum Chordata; class Mammalia; order Primates; family Lorisidae; genus Nycticebus; species Nycticebus coucang. The sequence goes on from NC_069795.1 coordinate 18,109,215, forward strand.
TTTTTATTGTAGTATTTGTGGGGATGTGCCTTTCATTAGTTTTAAGGAGATAAGTACAGGAGCACAGTGCATTTATTTATTTTTAATCATGGTATACAATTGACCATCATATTTAAGCTAAATAAAAACTTACAGCATTGCATCCTGAGCACATTTTCTAGAAGCAATTTTAAAATACTTATTTGTTTTTCTGTGTGCATGTATTTGTTGCCTCCTTTGTGTTCTCCAGAACGCACTGAAATGAATGATGAACGAATTTACTCTCCTACTCTCCTCCGTCATCCGTCCTCATATTCTTTGCCTCTTCAAACCTCCAAAATCTCCTTCCTTTTCTTTTCTCTCAGGCAACAAAACAACCTTGCTTGCTACATATTGAAAAACTAGGAGTTCCCTAACAAATGATTTTTTTCTAAAATTTGGTTTAACTCTTTTGTCTGAAGATAGGAAGAAGAAATAGATAGGAAGGGTCTATCTTTAGCTACTGTAAGAAATTATTGGGCAATGATTAAAATCAGTAAGTCAAGAAATAGTATTATTTACATTCCACCTAGCAATATGGAAGGGAATATCAAAAGACACAGCTAAAACACTTTGAAAACGCAAATGGTTGCTTCTGAGGAATTGAACCAGTACATCTGAAGATACACAAGGATACTATATTTTCACCCTGTGCCTATTAACATTTTTTAAAACCTAGGTGATAAAAAATGCAATTGACACAATTGTAAAATTGAAGGCTGGGAATGATACATAAAAATTATAATTGCTTAAACATTAAGGTGTTAAATCTGAGTGATAACCGGGTTTTCCTCAACTTTTTTCAAGGTTATTATAATTCACATAATTTACCAATGAATCTTTACGGAGAACAATTTCTTTTGAATTTTATTCCATTTTAGTAGACATTTTAAGTATTCTTCAAAAGAAATAACTCAGTAGTAGAGAAAGGAGTTAGTACTTACATTTCTTATTATATGTTTTAAATCTTAACTACAAGCCAGGAAAAGAGATTATTCTTTGCTGACCCCATTGTTGGGCTCAACATGTAAAGAAAGGGACATAAATGTTTTCCAGGACTAAAGGAGCTGCTGACTTTATCAGTAAATTTAATATGCCAAAGAAAATAAGCACGGCCGGGTGCGATGGCTCACACCTGTAATCCTAGCATTCCTAGCTCCAGGTGGATTACCTGAGCTCACAGGTTCAAGACCAGCCTGAGCAAGAGCAAGACCCCCATCTCTAAAAATAGCCACGTGTTGTGGCAGGCGGCTGTAGACCCAGCTATTTGGAAGCTGAGGCAAGAGACTTGCTTGAGCCCAAGAATTTGAGGTTTCTGTGAGCTACGACACCAAGGCCCTCTACTGAGGGTGACAAAAGCAAAACTCTGTCTCAAAAAGAAAGAAGAAAAAAAGGAAGAAAGAGAAAAGAAAAGAAAAGAAAAGAAAGTATGAAAGAGTGTTGACAGTAGTAAAAAGTAAGTGAGCTGGGGAAGTGAATGACCCAGTTTCTTATCTGCAATGCTAATGACCAGACCTCAAACCTGAAAATTCACCAAGCTAATAATCATCTCTGAGGGTTTGGGGTAGATAGCTGCTGAACTCAGAAGATAGTCATTCACACCTCTAAATGATACCCTGTCAAAATCTCAAGGGTTGTCTTTGATAAGGATAATTTCAAAATGCAAAGAAATGGCTAGATTTCTGAACTTCTACTTGAAATTAATTTCACATTATTTATGCCCAGGAACTGAAAATGAAGATAATATTTCTCTTTCAAAGACATTTCTCTTTCAAAGACATTGCCTTTAGTTTTGTCCTAGATCATCCTAATACAGTTATGGAATTTAAAGCTAATCACTTGAGCTGTAAATAAAATGATTCAAGTTGACTTTGGTGTTCTTATATTCACAACATTGTAATAATAGACTATTATTGCCTAACCAACAGGCTTATTATGCTCAGTTTTTCATAACATGATTACAGCTGTCTATTACAACTAATTCTCACTAAATCATAAATATATAAGATTTTTACAATGTATTGTGAATATCCTTGAGCAATACAATAGCTAGACACACAAACAATACTTAGCTTATTGAAGCTATAACAGGGAGCAGTTTTGTAGTTAAAAGTGAACAACTGAAGATCTTCCAGAAGAGAGACAACACTATCTGAAAAAAGGGGAGCAAGATTTGGAGTCCAGAAACTTGATTATTAGCTCCAGCTCTGCTACATACCATCTTTCTGTCTTTATCCAAATCACACATCATTTTTAAAACTAAATAGACTTATAAGCTAAATACAATTAATAATGTCCTCACACAGTTCTCTTAAAGGGATTTAATACACTCACCCATTTAAAGTGACTATTCTAGTGACTGTTACACAGTAAGTGTTCAATAAACATTTGGTTATTGGCATTTATGCAAAATGAAAGAACATAGCAAAGCTTTATATAATGCAATGTGTACTCCTTTGTTATTATTGATTATTGAAAAGAAACATTTGAGGCCAAGTGACAAAGAAAATTCCTGCAGAGGAAGCTGCGTAAGCTATCGAGAGGTCATCTGCTGTCCAGGATCCAGACCACAGGGCCTTAAGTATTGATGCACGTCAGAAAGCAGAGAGTGCCAGCGATGTAGCTGCCTGCAGCCTTCTGCCAGGGCTCTAAGTAACTGGCAGAGAACAGAGCTTGTGACTCATTATAGGTCAAATTGCTCTAAGGGGGAGCCACCTGTAGTTAAGACAAGTGTCTCATTGAATTTATTACAGCAGGAGAAAACTCAGGAAAAGAGTGAGTTCTTTGATGCAAAGTATGTAGTCCTGAACTCTGGCTTTCAGTACTTTCTAGTAATTTCCTCCTGCCACTTTTATATCTGGTTAAAGCTTGTCTTCTAAGCCTCCCCTTTGGAGGAAACTGGGATCTGATATCTGGGGCTTCTCATGACCACGGCATACTTACATTTTGCTGCCTTTACAACATTTTTGATTGTGGATTACTCTAAAAAATAAAACATAGAAAGGGAATTATTTCCCTTTAACTTTACATACAAAACATAGAATATAAAGCCTTGACCTACCTGCCTAGTCTGAACTCATCCCATGGATAAGCATTCAAATTCTAATCCAGTTTTCTAAATCAAAACACCATCACGATGCATGCACAAAATCTGTTTCTCTTCCCCTTCAACTTGCCCAGGGTAGCTTTCAATTCTTTACATTACAGTTAAACCCTATTTGAATACGCCCATTTAGATAGCTCTTGACAACTTTCTGTCTCTTTTATTTTGATCATTAAAGCCCTGCAAGGTTTGTTCTCTGCCCCTTCAATTGGGCCTGGATTGAGCCCTCATTTTCTCCCATTTTATTTTTCTGTATTTACATTTCAATTTCACTAAAAAAAACTTCTGGCCTCCTTACAACCTTCCCTTCATTTTATTCCCACCTACACTTCCAGAGACACTAGTCCCTCATGTCCTCAGCATGTTTTTCTCCTGGTTTGACTGAGTTTTTGGAAGGAAGATGACAAAGATCTCTCATCACACTCTATCGAGAGTACATGCTATCAACAGTACTTTTCAGCAATGTTGTTTACCTGGACCACGCGACAAGGTGATGTTGACAGGAGTTCTCTGCTATAAAGAAACTTTCCCCACTTCCCACACTCACCTCATTGGAAGCCAGTCATTAAATGAAACCCATACGCCAGAAATAGAGACTTCATCTCTATTTCTTTAAGGAAAGGAATATGGACAGGTTGTGTGGAAATTCTTCTAGATGATTTCTCCTTTATTTGTTTATTTATTCAATGATATATACATATCAGTATGAACTCATAGATGTTTATTTTTTATCTTTGGGTTATAGACCAATACCACCTTTTCTTATTTGCTCAAATTGTTCCCTCTTTGACCATTAGGAGCTCTCTCGGGATGATTTCTATACTAACGCTCAAACTGATTTCTCCCGTTTAATTATTTTTGATAAAACAACACAAAGCATACAAGATGCACTAGTTTATACATTTAAGCTAAAATGCAACATGTTTATCATCGTATTTGATCAATTTTGCATTCGTCACCTTGCTCGTGTGCTGACCTTCCTTGTTGCTAATTTTTATCTCGCACAGTTCCTCTCTCTATAAAGGTCTATAAATTGATAGTAAAACATTTTAGTATTGGCATTTTCAAAAATAGTCCTCATTTTGCCTGCATTTATGGAAAATAATACAGCTGGTTATAAAATTTTAGGCTTATGATTATTTTCTTTCAGTCCTTTGATGATTAAATCCCCTGTTTTTGTTATACAGTGTGGACATGAAGTTTGTGTGCGATTTAAAATAGTTCAACATAAAAAATTGCGCTGAACTTTATGCACAGCCTGTCTACTTGCACTGACAAAAAGTTTGCTAAAAATGTATTGGTCTGAGTTTTCACCTACTCTGGTATCCATTAAGATAAATGCTCAATGATTTTTACTGTATTAAGTACACCTAACTAGAAAATGTGGACCACTTTTTGTTTATCTTTTTTTTTCAAAGGAAGTATCCATTAAGATAAAATAATAATCCCTCTTGCTAGTAAAATTCAGTGCAATGAGTCTAAATTGAAATATTTTTTATTTATATATTTTGGTGTTCAGAGTAAACTTTTATCTAATGAAACTGGGAAATTATCAAGTATTTTCCCTCATGTGCTGCTTTGACAGTAATTATCTCCATTCTCTAACTGCATTCTGTCTTTCCTGGTTCATGTACACATCTTTTACCTGCTCTTTGTCTGTCTATGAAGATCTTGAGACAAATTCTTCAGTATCTTCCTCCAGATAACTAATTTTCTTCAATTGTATGAAGTTTATAGAATCCATTAAAATAGTTTATTTTAAAACACCTATTTTTTATTTTCAAGATTTTTAATTTGTTCTTTTTCATACTCCTTATTTTGCCTTAATTCAGCACCGTAATAGCTGTTCTTTTCAATAGAGGTTAATGGAGGACTTAACTTCTATTGTTAAGTTAATAGAAGTTAATGGAGGACTTTTTAATGAAAAACTTTGGTTTTCAAAGTCCTCATGAATTTTTAAGGAGATAAAAGGGCCCCAAAATATTTAAGATGCACTTCTATCCAGAGAATGGAAGTTAAAGGAGAAGTTTATGCAGAGGAGCATAAACACATGTAAGTTAATATAAATGTAACTGAGTCTTAAAAGTGTAACCTTGAATGTGTTCTTGACCATATCTTAATACCGTGTTATTTTATAAAAATATTTACAGCCAATTTTTTCAAAGGAAACCAATAATTGAACCAATATTGTGTTCTAGACTTTGTCTCTAGAAACAAAAGCAACCACAACGTAAAATGGGCACATGCACTGGGCTAATCATTGTACAGAAGATTCTCATCCTCACCAGGTTCAAAGATAGGTGGAAGTAATAAATTATCAAAACCCTCTCCCTTCTGAACCAACCAAGAAAGAGACCTCAGAACCAGATAAGACTCAACTTAATTGTGAGCTTAATTGAAGATGTCTTAACCCCAATTCTGTATCTTTCTTCTTTCCTTGTTTAGCTCTCAGTACCTTCCCTAGGAAGAGTAAAATGTTTAGCAAGCTTTCCACTTTAACCTTTAAGCACAGCGAACCAATTTGTGCCCCCACAAAAACTGCTACAAATGCTCAATGATTTTTACTGTATTAAGTACACCTAACTAGAAAATGTGGACCACTTTTTGTTTATCTTTTTCTTTCAACAACCAGCTAATCCACTCTGTTTCCCTAGGGAGAAGCCAGGGAGAGCGCAAAACAAAGCAATATTGAAAAATAACACCTTACCTCAAATGTCAAATGTCTTTCCATTTCCTAACATTTATGAGAATTATTCGCAAAGCTTGTGAAAATGCAGATCTGGTGGGTCTGGGGTGTGGCCTGAGATTTTCCATTTCTAACAATTCCCAGATCATGCAGATGCTGGCTTTGAGGACCAAGTTGCTAGAGCAAGGTCTTTCAGGAGCTCCTCAAGGTCAAAAGTATTTTTACAATAATATAAAGATGTTGCACTGAGTTTTCTAGAAGATATATGACATGTGATGTTAAAACAATTGGATACGGAAGAATATATGAGAATCCAGCTACCTTCTGAGATTTGCAAAAATGTAAACCAGTATCACTCCTTTCACCAATTTTTTTCTTTGCCTTGGAGAATCAGTAGTCATAAAAAATGTTACCCACATTAACATGTGATAGGTTTATTATTGTTATAATTAACTGAATGGACAATTTTTTTTTCAATTCTAATTACTATTATGATAAATATTAGTAGGTATAACCCATATAAACCAAAGTTTTTCAGAATCCTCATGAATTTTTAAGGAGCTAAAAGGGCCCCAAAATATTTAAGATGTACTTCTTTCCAGAGGATGGAAGTTTATTTGCCTTGGACAGCAGAAACATGAAGAAAGAGAAAGTATGCTCCCCTACTCTATAGACATGTCAAGAAAACTCTGAGAACCCACGCATTTATAAAACTCTAACTTAGCTGAAAGTATTTGTGGACATTTGTGAAGGAATAGAAACAGTTTGGCTATGCCTTATGTTCTTTTTAATGGCATGTCAATAAACACCCAGGGAGTTCTTATTCAAGTCCCTTAATGTTGGGAAATGACAGAGCCGGAAAACAAGTGAGTCTTAATCCCAAAATATGCTGCATTGCCACAAACATGGATGAGTCAGTTTGCCCTTGGCTTCCTTCAATCCTCATGTTTTCTTCCCCATCTCATGGATGAATGTTTGGGAAGGTATTTTCTTCTAACACAGCCCAGGATGTTCTTTATTGGGCAAGTTATTTCTCTTCTATGAGCTTCTTCTCTTCAAGAGAATACATGTGGGGGATAAGTCACACAGTGCCTTTGTTGACTTCGTTTGTCCCAAAGAGTGAAAGCTGCTTCTACAAGTTTAAGAGCAACGTTTACTCCACGTGTGCTTAGTTCAGCTGCCTCCATCTCGCATTCACTACCTCTAACATTTTTTTCCTGTCATTAAGTCATATACACATAGATTATGAATACATTTATGCATTTGTGGAGTACAATGTGTTGATTTTTTTATACAATAGCTTTTTATTTTTTTGAGACAGCATCTCACTTTGTCACCCTCTGTAGAGTGCTGTGGCATTTGAGCCCATAGCCTCAAACTCTTGGGCTCAAGCGATTCTCTTGCCTCAGCCTCCCGAGTAGCTGGGACTACAGGCACTCACCACAATGCCCAGCTATGTTTTTTCTTGTTGTTGTTGTTGTTGTTGATTAGCAGACCCAGGCTGGGTTCGAACCCCCAGCCCCTAACCACTGAGGTACAGGCACAGAGCCCTCCCCACCTCTAGTTTGTAGAAATGTTTGCACTCTTGACTTTGCCTTCAACTTCATTTTAATGGAAAGTCATAGACATGTGACTTTTTATTGTAACGACATAGCCATTTACTTTTCCCAAGTGTTCATTGATGAGTAAACTCTGCATGGGATGAGCTACTTGAAAGGGGTGTCTTACCCACCATATTTTTATACTTGTGGGCAGCATAATTGAAATTCTTCTCATGGCAGATTTGAGCAATTACTGAATTCCCTTTTTAGATGTATCCATTTTATGTTCTGACTTAAAACACAAGTGTCTTCACTTAATTTATGTTCACTTCTGCCACCAACAATAACAGTTACCCCTCCTTAGGAGGAATGTCTCCTTTAAAGAAACAGAGTGGTGGTTTTAGTTTTAGCTATAATCTCTCACCTGCTTGTTTTTGCAATAAGGAATATTCAAACCCAAATAAAACAAACCAAAACAAATCTGAAAAATTCAGACCAGAAATGCCAGGAAACTGCAGAGGCTGATCACATTTCCCATTATGTAGTGCTGTGTACTGTGTAGCTGTGTTCTTCAGGGAACTAGTAAATGATTGAAAATGGGAATACCATAAAAACTAATCGTAGCAGTCAAATAGATTACAACATGTAGTGGGAAAGATGAGAGTCATTGATTCTTCTCTCAAATAAAAATAATCAATGCCACTTGTCAGCCCATTTCTCTTCTTGAATCGGGGCTATAGAAAACAAAAGTTTCTATTAAACATAGTTACAGAGAGTCACGATTACTGTCTTACTCTATAATTCTTCCTCTTTTTCTTTCATTTAAACCAAGATCAAAAAATTAAATAGAAATTAATGTTTTATTAATTATTTTTCTTTTCTTTTTTTTTTTTTTTTTGGTAGAGACAGAGTCTCACATACCGCCCTCAGGTAGAGTGCCGTGGCATCACACAGCTCACAGCAACCTCTAACTCTTGGCCTTACGCGATTCTCTTGCCTCAGCCTCCCGAGCAGCTGGGACTACAGGTGCCCGCCACAACGCCCGGCTATTTTTTGGTTGCAGTTTGGCCGGGGCTGGGTTTGAACCCGCCACCCTCAGCATATGGGGCTGGCGCCCTACTCACTGAGCCACAGGCGCCGCCCTATTAATTATTTTTCTTTCTTCTCACCTAAACTCTATGGAATTTTATGGAATTGACTTAATTGTGATCAATCAAGACAATTTTTGTGTAGAGTCTTTATACTCTGATGTGCTAAGCACTGAATCCCTCTAAAGATGGAGTGACAGTCTTCATAGTCTGTGCAGTGGCAGGCTAGCGCATAGCAGGGGACAAAAAAGATAAGCATGCAAATGACCTTAATGCCATCGGCAACTGCAGACACAAGAGAACGTGAATTGAAGGATAAATTGCTTTTGAAAATTCTTCTCTACAGAGAAGTGACCATTATAAGGTGCATCTTTCTAAACCCTTGGGATCATCTACCTTTGCTCATCAAGCTTCTTTTCTTTAACCTTATATCCCAAATGTCTTAAATATCTTTATTCTTTACAATCTCAGTGATTTTCTTCCAAAAGCTCCTAATCAGGACAAAGTCAGAGATAAATTTTTCAAGGGAAAATTTACATGAGCATGAAAGATTTAAAACAAAATCCTCCACTGTTGTAGGGGTTAATTAATAAAAATAATAATCCTAACTTTATTATTCATTTGCTATGCAACTGGTACTTTCCCCATATTTAAACTCTTAACATTCATTAAAACCCAAGGAAGTACGTGTTGCTATTGTTACTCTTTTACAGAGGAAGAAACAGGCAAACAGAGATGACTTCTCCAGGATGACAGTGGGTGCCTAGATTGGGATATAAACTTGAGCATTTTTGGCTTATTATTGGTTTTGGAAGTCTATGCTCAACCATATAGAAAAGTTAGCACATAGACCATCTTTTTACTCCTGTGCCTCATAGATTGGTCCAAGAATTTTGTTATCCTGTTCAGCCTGGCAGTTTCCTCTAACCACAGTGATTAGTATTTTTCTTCACTGGACAGTCAGGCACAGAGGCAGGTCAGTCAGCCATCTTTTCAGAGTACACGCTGGAGAAGTGTAAGATGTCCTTATGTTCCAGGATTTTACAGATATTTGGAATCTCTAATGAGATTAAGCAGGCTTGGAATAATAGAAACATAATCAAAAACCTCAGTTTTAATTAATCATAAATGCAAAAATTCTGCACTTAGCATATTAACCCAGATAAAAAGCTGTTGACAGACCCAATATGAGACATCCACATGTAATTGAAATAGAACAAAATAACAAAAAATATAATAATAGAATTAGTATCAGATTCTTACTGGTAAAATAAGGACTAATACTGGAGATAAGCTTGTTAGTTGACATTAGACTATAGGGTGTCCAAGCAGTCACCCCTAATGTCACCATGTCTAGGGAAAATGGGAAAATGTTGCTAAATTGTACAAAGAGGTAGCCAACATGTGGAGGATATTTTGTAAAATTTTGTAATGAATATTTTGTAAGTAAAGATGCATTTAACTAAAATTTCTCATTTTCCTTCTGTATGGTGACTGAGGGGTGACTTTCTGGACATGCTGTATTTTAGTGCACAGTTTCATTCTTTTGCACTTTGTTTCCAAAAACATTTAGATTGTCTACCATATGTAAGGCCCTGGACTGGGGGCTAGACATAACGTGGCAAACGTTATGTTCATCCAGGTTCTTTCTGTTATAGGTGGCAGAAATAAGGATTTTATTGAAATTGCCAAAGTCTATAGTTTGGGTGGTTTTATTGAAATGGCTGGAGTTAATACTTTTGGTGATTTATCTTCTCTCTCCCTTTTTTCTTCTCTTTCCTTCTTATTTTCTCCCTTTCTCACATCTGCTTGACTTTATTTTTAGTCTTTCCCCATTTGATGGCATCTTTAAGATAAAATGGCAATCAGCAGTGTTGATTGCCAAAAACATTGAAAAAATCAATGTTCTTTCTCCTTCTTTCTTTTTCTTGACTTACAGCTGCTCTATCTTCCCCAGCTTCCGGCCCTCACTCTGACATCTGGGGGAGGCCACATGGTTATTTCTGCCATATGGACTAGAAATATGCCCCTTCTAGGAAAGGCAAGTAAGGGAGGGAGGGCCTTCTCTATCTCTCATTCCTTTCTCTATCAGCTTTAGAGGCAGCAGGTTAAGGCCGGGGCAGGATCACAGCATAAAACAAGGCTGAGTTCCTGAGTGACTGCCCAGGGCAGCACAGTGCTGGCTAAGCCCTCAGTGAACAGTGACATGAGCAAAAAAATGTACTTTGTATGAAACCACTGAAAAGTTAAAGGTCTTTTTCATAGCAGCTAAGCTTTCTTTTTTAATACATGGCCCTTCGACCTTTGTGTCCCAGGAAAAAAAGCAAATTCAGCTAATGGTTTAAGTAAATGTTCTAAGTGGGACTCCAATAGGCAAAGCCTTCCCAGAACCAGTTGCTCTGGCCAGGTGTAAGGGGCACTCTAGGCGCCAGGTTTTGTACCTCATGTCCAGATCTGAGGGAAAAGGGCCAGTTTTCTATAAAACACATGAATTGGGTGGCTCACGCCTATAATCCCAGCACTTAGGAGGTAGATGTATTGCCTGAGCTCACAGGTTGGAGACCAACCTGAGCCAGAGTGAGACCTCGTCTCTAAAAAATAGCCAGGCGCCTATGGTCCCAGCTACAGGAGTCTGAGGCAAGAGAATCGCTTCAGCCCAGAAGTTGGAGGTTGCTGTGATCGATGATGCCATGGCACTCTACCAAGGGTGACAAGGTGAGACTCTGTCTTGAAAAAAAGAAACAAAACCACATGAATATTGGGTTTCTCCGAAAAGGTGTGTTCTTATTATGAGAATAAAAGACAGTAAAGAAAGGCAATAGGCAAATGTAAACACACACCTACATTCATATTTAAAAAAAGTTTATATGTATGCTTTGCTTCTTTAACGTGTATTTGATTCATACCTCCTATTTGCCAAGTACTTAGCTAGAATCTGGAGATAGAATGATGATCAAGACAACTATAGGGTGTCCTGATTTCATAAAACATACATTCCATGAGGGAGGGAGAGAGTGAGGGAGGGAGAGAGTAAGAGAGAGAGACTGTGTAAAGAAGAAAGAGAGAGGGGGTGCCGCCTGTGGCTTAAAGGAGTAGGGCACTGGCCCCATATACAGAGGTGGCAGGTTCAAACCCAGCCCTGGGCCAAAAACTGCAAAAAAAAAAAAGAAAGAAAGAAAAGAAAGAGAGAGGAAGACCAAAAATAATTCTGAGACATTATCTTTAGCAAACAAAAAGTTCACTCACGTGGGATGAACCCAACCATTAAACTCTTGTCAACAATCAAAAGCAAAAATAAGATTTATGATACAGAGAGGATAGGGGAAGAAAAACATTAGCGTCTCAAGACATTGTTTTGCATTTTTTAGAGGGCAAACTGATTGGCTGAAAACTAGCAGACATTTTGGTCTGGTTAGTTTACCCTTTAGTCATCTAACTACCAGCAATATTTTTACAGTTATTAATAAATTCTCTGAAAATTATGCTGTGATTAGCTGTGATATATACATGAGAGATTTTCTCTGTGTCATACCGGCCACTGTTTCATTCTGTTAATACTGCCACTGTTTTTATGTTTAATATGCACCATTAGAATGTTCTAAAAGAAAAAAGATTCAATAAGGTAACAGATAATTGAAATAATTGTTTATTTGATTTTTCATTTTTCTTTCTTTTTTTTTTTTTTTTTTTGCAGTTTAGGCTGGGGCCAGGCTTGAACCTGCCACCCCCCGGTATATGGGACCGCACCCTACTCCTTGAGCCACAGGCACCCGCCCTGTTTATTTGATTTTTAAAGCTTGTCAGAAAGAAATGTGGATCTGAGATGCAGGAAAACACCCTGCAGGGGTCCTCAAACTGTGGCCCATGGGCCACATTAGGTGGTGTGACTGTATTTATTCCTGTTTTGTTTTTTTACTTCAAAATAAGATATGTGCAGTGTACATAGGAATTTGTTCATAGTTGTGTTTTTGTTTTGTTTTGTTTTGTTTTTAACAATAGTCTGGCCCTCCAATGGTTTAAAAAGTTTGAGGACACCTGCGGGACTAGAGAGTACACACTACATTACAAACATGTGCTTAGTAATTTACAGCCAGCTAGTGGTAATTAATGCCATCAAGTTATGAGTCAAAGGAAGTCTTTCAGTTATCATTCAACAGAATTATCTGAACAACTTGGTCCCAAAATGACTTGGGCTATGAAGGGTCTGATAACCTTTCTGGCTAGATCTGGTGAAAACTCTCCCTGGAGGATGATTTTGAGCATAGGCTAACTCTGGCAAATGACCCACACCACAGCCTCTTTCTTTCCTATCCACCTCCATTCTCAAAAGATTCTGATGCCCTCTGTCCAATCCCTGAAGGATAAAGGAATCTTGGTTCATCACCAACATGAACCAGAAAGGGTATAGATGTCTTCAAAGAGGGTCCTGAGATGAGAGAAAAAGAGCAGCAAAAGTGAGAATGAGGCTCCTGGGAAGAACCACACAGGAAACCACGGGGAAAGGTTGGTTCCCTGAACTGTAAATCAGTCAAAACCCATTTCCTCTTCCTCTCAAGTTCATATTCTTATTCTTGAAGGACAAAGATGGTAATTTTGTTATGATCCAGGCACATTTCAGTTGGTGGGGAAAGGGGAGTGTCTAATAGGTCCAGATTGTACCTGCTGGAAAAAGAAAAGCGGGAGGGAATGGAGAACTCCTTTAAGGGGGTTGTTTCCTGGGACGTAGAATCAAATTTTCATTTAAGGTACATGGTCACTTTCTGTTTCCAATAGGACTGAGAAGTGGGGAAGCAAGGATATAAGAAATGTGACACCTCCTAGGTAAATGGGAGTAAAAACAGCAATGTCTTTATTCTCCTGGCTAGGATTGCACCCCAGATATCTGCCCTTCCACTTGTTACTACAGAACTAGGACAGGTGTGTGTTAAAGAGGCATGTAATAGTCCACGGGAAGTCATGACAAATGATGTTGTATATCTCTTCCATTGGCCATGATGGCAGGAGGGAATCACATTGACTGGGAAGCTACTGTTTTCAACTCTCTAGGGCCATGTAAGTCAGTAACCATTGATCGTTATCAGCTTGGTTTAAACTAACTTCAGCTTCTTAACCAGAATAGTGCAAATACAAATAATATGGAAATAATGAATAGTTTCTAGAAATATTATGATTCTGGAGCTTGAATAAAGCAATATTAAGATGTAACACTAACTTTTAAAAAAGATAATTGTAAGACCATTAAGTAACAATTCCTACTACCATTACAACTATAACTACAACCCATTAAGTAATTTGAAATATTTGTTTGAAATTTGCCCTCCTCAGGGGCGGGGAGGGAAGAACCTCGAATGTTTCAAATTACTCTCAGCTGGAAATGCGGAATTTTCCATGTGTTTCCTATAAGGTTTGATTTTGAGATGATTTCTGGAAAATCAAGTAAAAAAGAAAAAAAAGGAAGGTAGGTAACTCATAAAAGCAAGTAATATGTGCGTAATTGTGTGACAAAAGCTAAAACAACATTTCACAGCTGGTCAGCATAAAAAGCGACTTGTCGGTATTACTTTACAGATAACACCTATATGTCTTAAATAATACATATGTACATTTTTCACTTGAAGACTTTAACACAGTATAAAATTTCTGTGAATAAGAAAAGTGAAAATCTAGCTATTCCAAAAAATTACTTTTTATAATGTTAAATTTAAACTCTGAAGCATATGTTATCTATATGTCCTAATCAGATGGAGAAAATGCTTTCAAGTTTTATCATACGTGCAGTAAGCTTTCTTAAAGAAAAAAAGAAAAACCTCTGCAATGCAGGGCTCAAGAAAGTTTGTTTCTGAGGGAAGAAGGGCTGATAGTCTAATCCCCTGTCCTATTATTCAAGCTCTGATTAGAACTTTCTATTCACCCATCAGAATCAGTGATTAGAATAAGTACATGTCAGGCACAGGCGTGCTGACATGTTATATGTGCTAACGTGTATGAGAATTGATGCAGCAAGATGCATGTTCCACCACTGTGGGCCATGGGAGGAAAAGGGGAGGGAGGAAGGGCTTGGAAAGGAGGAAAGAAGGACTGTTCAGATGTAGCTTCACGCTCTAAAAACTTGGATTGGTATCAAAGCCAGAATAGTAAATACAGTCCTTTCTCTGCTCCCAAAGAAGTAGAACTTGCAAAGCTAAGGGGAACTGGAAGAAAAAGCTCACCCAGAATCTTTCATAAATGGCTCCAAGCAGTAATGGAGCAATAGCTGATAAAAGAGTCCATGCATCGTCCTGCCAAAGAGATGGTACTAAGAGGGCTCCAGACACAGCATGGACTGGGGCGAGAATCTTGATGTGGGAAAGAAAAACACGGAGTTGAGAAACTGAGATTGCTCCTTGGGAGGTACAGAACAGGTGTTTGGCTGGAAGGGAATATTTTACTGTCAGATATTTCCTCACTCTTAGTATTAAAGTCATAGTTTGAGGAGAGAGAAGGAAATGACACTTTAGCAAATGGAAATTTGAGAAAATCCTACTTACAAGGATACACAAATCCTATGGAGTGAAGCTGTACCAGAAACACTGGGCTCACAGCACCTGCAGGAGCTGTTCTCTTGCTTTTTTTTCTCTATATATTTGTAGTTTCCAGTTCGTATTCCAAATATCTATAGGTATAATTGGCTCCATCTCTGAACTGAGTTGCCTGAGAACATCCATCATACTTCATCCATCTTCACGTGCTTCTAGAAAGCCACACAAAGCACTACGCAGTAGGCCCTGGACAGATATTTGGTAAACTTGGTAGATTTTTAAAGGTCTTCTAGGTGGAGCACAAAGCTAGAATAGTAAATATACGCCTTTCTCTGCACCCTTTAAGTTTCAGGAGATTCTGCCACCAGTTAGCTTTTTATCCACAGGCAGGCCACTTCAGCCTCTAGGTCTTCCTCATTGTCAGATAGAAGAAGGTGTAATCTAGATAATCTCCAAAATAACGTCCAACTTGTAACATACTGGAATAGAAAGTCAGTCTTCCTTTCAGGAAATGTTAAAATTATATGTCAGTTGCATTTGGGATCATACATTCCATAAATGCAGTAGAAATTTATCATTAAATATACACAAATAAAATGGTTACTTAACATAATGAAGCAGTATAGCAATTAGTCAAACTAGGCATGATTATTAATATATTTTGTCTTTCTACAATAAAAAACTTTAGCTATTTTCATCCAGTGCAAAGGACTTCTTTGGACCGACAGACATTTTTCTCTCTGGAACATATCTCATCCTAATCCACCAGCATAATATTTTAAAAACACAACCAAATGAACCTTCTAAATTATTCAAGTTACTTTTTAAATAAAATAAAACAAAACAAGCTATATGCAAGGCAAATAGAAATGGTCTGAGTATTTAAGAATTTACTCATTATATTTCAAAGCTGAATTATTAAAATTCCTTTTGAATATTTGGTTCTAGTTAGTATTTAGCACTTGATGTTAACATTTGGAACTGTATCACTTTTTATCCTGTTCTTCAATGTATTTATCAAAATTTGCATGATCTGAGTACAAATGGCATTATGAAATTAAATATAAAGGCCAAAGTTAGATACGGGCTCCATGTGAGAAGCACAGTGTTCTTAAAAGAGCATAAATGCTTCATTAAGAAGAAAATTCATTTGGAATTTTTTTAAATTCCAAATGAGACATCTGTGAATGAAAAGAACTCTAATTAATAAATTTGAACCACTGTCACCTAAAATGCCTCTCTATCAAAATGATCCTTTAAGATGAACAATGATGAAATAGTTAAACTTATTGAATCAAGGTTGTTCTGGAAATGTCATTAAGTGACAAATACAGGACGTTCCCCCCTCCCACCCCCCCACCCCCGCGCGCGCGCACACACACACACACACACTGGAACTGGTAAAAAATAAATAATAAAGTTTGCTATCAGCCATTTCAAGGCAATGACCACTGGAGAGAGAGTGGTCGCCTAGGCTCTACTGGGGGGACAGAGAAGACTGCAGGAACCTATGCCCTTCTCTTTTATGCCCTGACCCTAACTGACCACTTAATTCCACCACTGAGGCATTGCGAAATTAAAAAATAACGGCAACTTCCTCCATGGCCTGGCGTATTTTAAAATCCAGGGGCCGTTGGGTGTCTCCGGGACCCCAAAGATAATTTATAAATGAGAACAAGATGTGAGGACTTCTTTGACTCTGTCTCTCAAGTGACTCCAGGATGGAGTCCAGCAACAATGGGCCTTGTTGCTGGACAATTCTGGAATTCCTTCCAGATGTTGAGGACCTCACGTCAGGCCTAGACCCTCATGGTTCCCTCCCTGATAAAAATGAACTGCTTGAAGACCACGAGACCCCCCACCTGGCAATCCTCTGCACCAGCAAAGTTAAACGTAGAAAAAGATGAGGACGTGCTAATTACACGGGATTCATTTTTCACTGGCACATTAATTAATTAGCCTGAAGAATGATTGGAGGGGGCGCTCTTGCCCCTACAGTACCAGATCTTATAACCATTACCAGGTTGGAAACTCCCCGGGTTCTCCTTCCTTCTTAGAATCGATAATTAAAGGACACAATAGGATGGAGCAAATGAGTAGCCATGACAACGCCACTGGTGTACCAATCAGCCCAACCTTCCTTCCCTCAAGTCTTCAGAGAACGACCCTAAGGCAAAGACTATGGTGGTGAATTGTTGTCCTAGGACAGACCAAAACAGTTATGGCTGTTTGTCACTTAATTGTCATTTAGAAGGAAGAAAAAGAGAAAGCACAAAATTTTAAAATTTTGGGGAGGTGGCCTTGACAGAATTCCCTTCAGGAGTTAACTCTCTCCTGCCCTCCCTTAGCCCATTCCAGTGGGCCAGGACTAAGTGACGGATCGTGGCACGGACTAAAGGCGCGCTTGAGAAACAGGGGAGCCGGCTGTCGTACGCACACGGCGCCTCGGAGTTCCCAGCCAGTGGGCAGCCTTGCCCTGGGACACAAGAGCGCGCCAGGAAGCGCCCTCCGCTTTTCCGCAGCCCAGCCGCTCAGCTGGTGGCCGGGAGAGGTTAGTCACCAGGCTGGGGAATCGGGAAGAAGGAAACCCGGTACCGGGAGAAGCTGGAAGCCCTGGCCGGAGGATGGAGTTGCAGGGTCTGCGGGGGTGGGGGGAGCGCACTGGCTCGCAAAGAGGAAAAACTTGCGGCAGGAACTTCCTACCCAGGGCGAGAAAGGCAGGCGAGAAGGAGGCAGGGAGAGACTTGAAATGTCTCAATAACTTTAAAAACACACCAAAACACCCCTACAGGACATGAGGTAAGCCGAGGTTAACCAAACCCAATTGGTTGTGTAATATCAGACAGACCCGGAGTCGCTGTGGCTTTAAATAAGGCCAAGGAAATCTTCTGTTTTTCTTGCCCAAATACTTTTTTCTCCCTTGCCTTTGGTCCCTCCCTTGTCCCTCCTTCCACCTCGCCAGGTCCGGGTCCCTTCTTCCTTTCTCCTCTCCCTTTCCTCCATCACCCTCCCTTTTGCCCTCCCCCATCTGATTAGGCGCGGACGGGGAAGGGTGGGAGTGGTGGGGAAAGCTCTCCCTTTAAGAGGCAGCGTGCAGTGACGAATTGTTGAAATTGCCATTGCAGGATGGCATGCCGCTATAAATTCATTGTTCCACCTCCTCGCATCTTCACAGCGCTCGCGCTGCTCTCGGCGCTCGCAGCGGCCGACTGGGGATGACCGCGGGCAGGAAGACACCTCAGCCGGAGGGACACCGACGCGCCGCTTCACCAGCTCGCCGCAGGCCGCGCCCTGCGATTTTGTTTTACTTTTTATGGCTTTTTCCCCTCTCTTTCTTCCCTTCCTTCTGGTTCTAGCAGAGCCAAAGAAACCCACAAAATAAGAAAGGAAGCGGGCCCGGAGCTTGGAACCTCGGCAGCCAGCAAGTCCCCAGCCGCAGGGGGGCGGCCGGCCGGGCGCACCAGTTGCCAGCCGGGTGCGCGGTGCCTTTCTTACTTTTCTTGGAGCAGCGATCGTGGCTGCGTTTGGGTTTTTTCTCTTTTCCCCGTATTTGCTGAATCTCCACAACCTGGCGTTCTTCTTTTCTTTTTTTTTTTTTCTCCTCTCTCTGGAGCACGAATCCAAACATTCTCCAAACCAACAAAGAAAAGTTCGCACGCTGGCACCGAGGCCCGGACAGGCTGGCGCTGCTGCCCATTCCCCCTCCCTCCGACACTTGACTCAGCCTTGCAAGCGTGTGTGTGTGTGTGTGTGTGTGTGGCGCTCGCGAGCCCCATCCCCGCCCCGGCAACTTCCCTAGCGAATAACAAATACCCATAAAGTCCCAGTCGCGCAGCCCCTCCCCGCGGGCAGCGCACTATGCTGCTCGGGTGGGCGTCCCTGCTGCTCTGCGCGTTCCGCCTGTCCCTGGCCGCAGCCGGCCCCGCCGCCGCACCTGCCCAGGATAAAGCCCGGCAGCCTCAGTCTGCTGCAGCGGCCGCCCAGCCCAGCCGGCTACAGGGGGAGGAGGCGCAGGAGCTGGCCGAGCCTCCAGGTCATCCGCACCCCCTGGCGCAACGGCGCAGGAGCAGTGGGCTAGTGCAGAACATCGATCAGCTCTACTCAGGCGGCGGCAAGGTGGGCTACCTCGTCTACGCGGGCGGCCGGAGGTTCCTCCTGGACCTGGAGCGGGATGGTTCGGTGGGCGCCGCTGGCTTTGTGCCTTCAGGAGGCGGGCCCAGCGCGTCCTGGCGCCACCGAAGCCACTGCTTCTATAGGGGCACGGTGGACGGTAGCCCCCGCTCCCTGGCTGTCTTTGACCTCTGTGGGGGTCTCGACGGCTTCTTCGCGGTCAAGCACGCGCGCTACACCCTAAAGCCGCTGTTGCGCGGGCCCTGGGCCAACGCGGAAAACGGGCGCGTGTACGGGGATGGATCCGCGCGAATCCTCCACCTCTACACCCGCGAGGGCTTCAGGTTCGAGGCCCTGCCGCCGCGCGCCAGCTGCGAGACCCCGGCGTCCCCACTAGGACCCCGAGAACGTCCCCTGGTGCACGGCAGCCCACGTCGACGGACAGAGCTGGCCCCGCGGCTCCTGGACCAGTCCACTACCTCGCCCGCCCGGGACCCAGGACCGCAGACGTGGTGGCGGCGTCGGCGCCGCTCCATCTCCCGGGCCCGCCAGGTGGAGCTGCTCCTGGTGGCTGACGCGTCCATGGCGCGGATGTATGGTCGGGGCCTGCAGCATTACCTGATGACTCTGGCTTCCATCGCCAATCGGCTGTACAGCCACGCCAGTATCGAGAACCACATCCGCCTGGCCGTGGTGAAGGTGGTGGTGCTAGGCGACAAGGACAAGAGCCTGGAAGTGAGCAAGAATGCAGCCACTACACTCAAGAACTTCTGCAAGTGGCAGCACCAGCATAACCAGCTGGGAGATGACCACGAGGAACACTACGATGCAGCCATCCTGTTTACACGGGAGGTAGGTCCAGCTGGTACGTGTGGTCCCAGCACTGGGAAAAGGAGGTTGTTGGAAGGGGCCATCTTGCTGATGGCTTTGCTTCTCCCACCAGCCACCTGCCACTATGGATTTGTTTAACTGCTTCTTGTAGGAAACCCAGACAGCTGTCAACTCTGCTTTGGACTCAGCTTAGTCCTAGCAGCAGTTTTTGCCTTAAATAAGTAGACCTGCTTAGACAATCAGACAGCAATCAATAATGCTGGATGTCATCCAGTCTGAGACACGGTGGCAAAAGCACATAAACCTGGTAAGAAGGCCCTAGAATGCTTGGGAAAATGTAATAATTAAATGAGAAAAAAAGGGAAAGCAAGATTTTCATGGGACACACAAGTGTTCAGCTTTCCAGTGAAACCAAAAGTATAACTGCCTGACCTCATAGAAATTGCTTGATGGGTCATTCATAGGGCTCACTTTTTTAACTTATGACCTTCTTTTGTAAATGCCAAATCTTTATCCCTTGAATGCCTTTGCTACCCAAATGGAGGGAAGACTTGCCCCAGGACTCCTTTTGCAATCTGCATCACTAATGGAGTTCTTACATGTCCACCTTGGAACCTCCATTCCTGGGAAGGAAAGAGGGACCAGAGCATGTAGAAACCCCATCAGCGAGGATATAAACCGGCGAGGTTGCTTAAGCACTCCTTTGCGTGGTTGACCAATCTGTCACATCTCTGTCCATGCCAAGTCCACACCAAGGAAGGAAGGAAAGGTCACATACAGTTCTCATATTTGGGTTTTGGATGAATGTGTTTCTGAAGCCCCAGTGCAGGAGGTCTGGGCAAAAAGTCAAGACAGGGGGAAGGAATGTTTTCCCAGGATTTCTCTCTCTTAAGAAAGATGGTTACAGGACAGGAAAGAAATAGATCCTTACAGGCCCAGAGGCTCTGGGAGGAACACAGTATCTGTTTACACAGTGATCAGACCACCACCTTAGTGTGACATTTCCACAAAAAGTCTGGATTGGTTTGCACATATTTCTGAGCCCCAGTTTTCACAACTTTCCTCAGACTGGCAGTTTTAAGTCGCTGCCTCTCAGATGCCTGGTAAGAATTAGACTTTTGAAAGCTCATTCTTAAGTGTTTGAGACCAGAAGAGATGACGAATTACAAACTTGGAAGTATTGTATAAGTCATGGTATGAAATGAAGCAAACAGAACAAGGACAGGAAATTGAATGATGGATTGCAGGAGACTTCAGAATCAGACAGCTTCACTACCCAATTCTTCTATTTTTTACTATAGCACCCCTGGTATGAAGGAAAAGTGTTGATAAATTTGGAGTAGAGAAACACTTGTGGTTCAAGGGTGGACATAAATGTAAGCCACAGGTAAACAAGGCAGTGAAGGGCTGCAGCTTAGGGGGAGCCAGGCAGTGCTCAGCACTGTGCACAACGGAAAATCTTTCCCCTCATTAAGTGATCTTCTGGAAGCCATCCTTTAATTCCTCTGCACAGCATTAATCTTTGAAACTGTAGAACACTCATTTTGTAGCCTTCTCTATGAAGTGAAGTTCTGTAAAATTATCCTTTTATTATTTTGTTTCCAAGGTTTTTTTTCCCCCCCTTTTTTTCTGTGAGCAACTTTCCATGCCTGGGTTTTCTTGCCTTGCTACATCACAAGAGGCTGCCAAGAAGGAGCCTTTGGAGAATTTATGGAAGGAGGCTCTCAAAAGAAAGAGGAAAAAATACTTTTTTAGGCATACTGCTCCAAAGAGTAGGTCATTTTAATACTGTGCCTTTATTTTTTAATACAAATACTCATTACATAATTTTAAAATTCATACTAATTAATGGGTGGTTCATTACTCTCTACCCCCTGCCATGATTTTCTTAACTTTTTCCCCACTCCCTAAAAAATAGTCAGTGGTTCTAAACTATCAGTCTCTTGTTTTTTTCCTGGATTTATTTCTTGTTTGGATAGTTAACAATTCCCATTTTCCAAACTCTAAAACTTATCAGCATGTTTTAAGTAGATAGCAGCAAAGGAGAAATAAATTAATGGTCTGTCTTAATTTTAATAAGTATTATAATGATCCAGATTTTTTCAAACTAGTCTACACATGGAAAATATTTTACATGGGCCCTCCCAGGCCTCCTTGCCAAGCAGAAGCATACTTTTAGTAAAGCGCATCTCATTTGTGGTTGGCATTCTAGTATAGACAACTAATTATGGAAGAACTGAATATTTGAAAAGTATGAGTATTATGAATATATGTACCTAATTTAAAGAGTGCTATTAATAGGGGGCTGAGGAAAATATTTCGAGACCCTCATGTAGCATTCACTGAGAGTTCTTCAAAGTTAAAATTAATCTCTGCCTAATAATTGGAGAGATGATCTGATCTCTTTTATCTCATCAACATCAAATATCCTAAGGCCTAAAGCAAAACTTTCCTAGTTATTTCTTTTTTAATGAAAAATACCCAGAGTTGGCACCAGGATTCCACTTTTACAACTCTGTTTTGAATGTAAGAGGTATGTTGCTTAGTAACCAGACGCCAAGCCATCAAATGCATGTTTTGATGGGCTCTGAGTCCTGTTCAGATTTTGTGTCCAGATGTCTTTTCCTAAATTGCTTGTTTTCCAAGCATGAAGCAAATGTGTGAGGATATGTTTTCTACCCCTGTTTACTAGCTGAGGCCCCCTTGAATATTCTCTCTAGGAGTCCACAGAATAGTGCTAGTAATTCATCTATCAACCTAACACACTTCACTGCCAGGACTATACCCAGCACTCCAGTACTATTCTACTTTGAGAGAGTTAGCACCAGTCAATTTCCTGACATGGAAACTGTTTTCGTTTTGGAGTGGCACTCATGCTGGAATTCACACCACTCCTGCCACCAAACAGTAGAAATCCAATCTCAGCAGGATTTCATTTTTCTTTCCAGAATCCTTTTCTTGTCCCTGACTTCCTCTTTTATTTTAAAATAATTCACTGAAAGACAGACTCTTCAACTCATTTTGTAGACCATTCACTCTTCAGAAACAAAAGCCTACCTGCTTGTTAACGAAATTAGAAATTGTTTAACATCCTTACTTCCCTGCACAAGACCAATGAAAGTCTGACCTTCCTAGATGGAAAGCTATGGATTGAAATGGAACTAGCTAAAAGTCTGTGTAACATAGAAGATTCATTTGCTTTCATTAACTATCAGCCTGCCAGTTAGGAGCCCATCATCTCTCACCTAAACCTCTCTTCTCCTTTCTGCTGTATGATGCTGGAGCTGAGACTCTTGAGTAGAGCACTTCTTCACCATCTGGTTCCTTGTTAGGGTATGACAATAGGGGCAGTAGAGGGAGACCAGAACTTGGAAGAGGAAGATGGATATGTTTTTCTTATTGGCTAGCTGGACTAATTCAGTCACATGTTTCAGTTCAAATCCCATGTAAGTTCTAAAGCAAACCCCTACCAAGACATCATAGCTTATAGGTCAATCCAAATCAATAAAAGCCTAAATAACTCAGAAATGTGGAGTTATTGAGCATATTGAGCAGCTCCAGTTGATATTTTATAATGAACTGTATTGGAATAGTCTGGAAAATATAAAGTCCATTAGAGACAGTGCACCACAATGAACAGGAGCTATTATGTTGTTGTGTCTCCCTTATTCAGCACATGTCTACATGCACCTCCTATGTGTGCGGCACTGATTTAGGCACCTAGTCCCTGCCTACTGGGCT
This sequence comes from Nycticebus coucang, assembly GCF_027406575.1. Classification (NCBI taxonomy): domain Eukaryota; kingdom Metazoa; phylum Chordata; class Mammalia; order Primates; family Lorisidae; genus Nycticebus; species Nycticebus coucang. The sequence goes on from NC_069795.1 coordinate 18,132,851, forward strand.
TATCCTGCAGAGACGAAGCAGATCCATGCCTGCATTTCTTTAACTTCAGGAAAACACAGATAAATGCTGTAATGGAGCTGTTACAACAAAAATCAACAAAATCTGTGCAAGGAAAGAGGGGAAGAACAATTGATTCTGCATATGAATCTTTCTCCAAGCCTTATTGTAAATGTAGAATTGAATTGGTCCTCAAAAGATAAATAGATTTGATTTGGATTCAACTGTCTGTTATTGAGCGTTCTTATGTACTATCTCTGGCCATTAAATATTTTATGATAGTTGTAAGTAACTCAACAATCTACAATCATCATATCATTATTTTAATTTGACAGATATGAAATTCATGTGACGAGAAATAGAGATAGTCTTTTAGAGTAACGGCTGGTAAGTGACACAGGCAGAGATCAACCTGTCTAGTGCTCTCTAAACTGAAAATATTTTAACTAATATGTTTAAAAGGCCAACATGTTTCTAACAGAGAGGGATTCAGAAGTTTAAGAATTATCCCCTTTCCTAAGAATTTATTCCTGGAAACAAACAAGGAAATAGATAATTGCTATAAAGCATGATGACTTTTATGAGAGACGTGGTCATAAGATATTATGGACATACATAAGAAGGTTGTGACCTATTCTGAGTTCAATTTTAAAGAAAGAGTAAGAGTTTTCTAAACGTGTCAGGAGAAGAAAGGTATTGAAGACATTCGCCCAACTATCATATACCCAGCAGCAGTGGAATGGCAGCAGGTTAGTCTGGACAAGACAATAACAACCAGAGGATAGAAGAAATATATATATATATATATATATACATACACACACCATGTGTATTCTTCTGCCTCAACTACCATAACAACAAAACAAAGTATAGAATATGTGGCTTTAATAACAGGTACATATTTTCTACAGTTCTGGAGCTGGAAAGTCCAGGGTCAAGGTTTTAGCCAACTCTGTTTCTGGGGAGGGCTCTCTGCCTGACTTGTAGACAGCTACCTTCACACTGTGGGTGCACAAGGCCTTGCCTGGGTACACGAGCACGGAGACGAAGAGAGGGAAAGCGCTTCTCAGTGTTATTTCTCATAATTCTGACCAGAGCCCCACCCTTAGTACCTTTTACCTTATTTACTTTCTTATAGGCCCTGCCTTCAAATGTAGTCACATTCAAGGTTAGGGCTTCAACTTAAGAATTTAGGGCATTTATCTGAGTTTTCCTGATGTTAAACACAATTCGGTCAATAGCATCATTAAGAAGCTTACATTGTGAACTAAATGCAGTGGAAATCAAAGGAAAGAACATTAGTGGGGAAATATCAGTGACCAAAGATGTGTTCTGCAGTGAGCCTTCTGGTCTAAGTAGTTGAAGTAGCAGCTCCTCCATGAGCCTTTGTAGGCTATTTCAGTAATCTTCAAAGGGCAGCTCTAGGTGGTATGAACTAAAGCCGTGGCATTAGGAATTAAGGAACAGGGATCAAGTCAAGAAATGTTAAAAAGAGGTGGATGTGAGTGAATTAATTTTTTCTAGCAAAAGGAATGTTTTGGGCTCAGGTTTGTGGGCAAAATTATTCATGAGCCATGCAGGAAATAGTAGAAGGAATGTGCAGTGGAAGCAAGCTGCATTGTGCAAGGTTTTGAAGGCCAGGCAGAGGTTAGTGGGGAAGAATAGAGAAATCTTATATGATCTGTTCTCTAAGAAGGTAACTGACTGTGGTGTGTGGACAGGGAAGTTACAGGAGGTGAAGGGACCAGTTAAAACTCTCAGGTGATATTCCAGACAGGAAGGAATAATGGAAAGAATGAGCTATAGAGGCCAACTACAGTGACTTAATAGTGATTGATTAAATGTGTGTGGAGGGAGGAGGGAGCGAGAGCGATGTTAACGATAGCACTAGGTTCTTATCCGGAACTCCCACTTTCTTATTTTCTAGAATATCTTTCCAGTGCATTGTGTGTATTTAATATGCTTCTAAATTATTGAGTTTTTCCAAACATACCACAGAGATCATGCTGTTCTTCATTTTCTTCAAAAAAGGAAGTTTGGTTGATCAAGTGCCAGTCATGAATGTAAAAGATAAGTTTAACGTCAAGGATAATCTCATAGAGAAGCTCAGGAACTGGGAGTGTGTCAACACAGGTTAGAATTTCAGCTTCCTTATGCTCTAGCTTGAGCATGGACCCTTCATGCACCTGAACATTAATTTCTTCAGGTATGAATTGAAACTTTTTCCGTTCATATCAATGTGTGGCTGGAACAAGCCCTAGACATCATCTGGTCCAAAGTGCTTATGTTGGTGGCAAAGCGTATAAATGACTTACACAATGCTTCTTGCTAATGGAGTTGGAGTTAAAACGCAACTTACCTTTCAGTCACATTTCTATCTAGCTTCCATTCGCATTTTACAAACTGACTTTTCCAGTCACCCACGCCACTCAATCTCCTACTTTCTCTGTCTCTTCCTGTTCTTTCCTCACTTTTGTCAGAGGAAATTTCCTATTTTCGAAGTTTGGGCTCAGACTGTCTTTCCAGCTTCCTCTACTAGTCCTTCACAACAACATCTCCATTGTTCCCCCTAAAAAACCTTTGCCTTTTATCATCCTGTGAGGTTTCCACTTTCCTTGTTAGAATACCTTTCCTCCCACACTATGAGATTCAGTCACCCCTGCTCAGACACCTTAACTGATTCCCTCAAGGGGAGTTTATCAGTCCTTCTTCCGTTCTCCTTCAACAATCCATTCATACCACATTCGCGTCACATCTGCTTCCTTCTCGACATAGATGTTTTGCTCACTAGGTCATGATCCTGCTTAAGACTTTGAATCAGGTCATATTTTGTCTGTCTGCTATGGTGTCAGCACTTAGCACAGTATCTCGATGATTGTGGGCACACAGCAATTGTTTTGGAAATAAATGCATCTGGCTCCTAACCTGGCTGGGTCCTATATGTTTGGTATTACTTAGTTGTATCCAGAGACAAGGACAGAGATCGTATAACACAGGCCTTTGGAATGGTGACCCAAGAGTTCCAATTAACATAGTCCTTGCTAAAGTCTAAAAATAAGACTCCTTGGATTTGGAGGATTGCTGTGTGGGTAGGCAGGAAGGCAAACGACAGCTCACAAATATGCATGATGGTGCGTGTGTGTGATACTTATGATTAAAATATGTACTACACTAGATTCATTCTTCCATCACTAATCTCTGTTCACTACAAATTGTGCTGACAGATGGGTAGACAACTCAAGCCTTGTTAAACCACATGCATGCCCTTCCCTTGAGTTCTTTACTGGCCCTTTCCAGGAGATGATATCTATAGAAGCCGAAATTGCTATTATTTCACTCTTATAAGGTATTATTTCTTACCTTTGGCTGCTACTGCTATAGTTTCAATATCTACCCTTCCTAGAATTTGTGTTTCCTCCAGATCTTTTCCTTAACATATTGATGCCACATAGGAGACCGATCTCTTAGTCAAGTCAAGATAGTCGTCAACTCTTATTGATTTTTTCATTTTGTACATTTTTTTTATTATTTTTTATTATTAAATCATAGCTGTGTACATTAATGCGATCATGGGGCACCATACACTGGTTCTATAAACAGTTTGACACATTTTCATCATACTGGTTAACATAGCCTTCCTGGCATTTTCTTAGTCATTGTGTTAAGACATTTATATTCCACATTTACTAAGTTTCACATGTACCCTTGTAAGATGCACCGCAGGTGTAATCCCACCAATCACCCTCCCTCTGCCCATCCTCCCCCCTCCCTCCACTTCCTCTTCCCCTTCCCCCTATTCTTAGGTTATAACTGGGTTATAGCTTTCATGTGAAAGCCATAAATTAGTTTCATAGTAGGGCTAAGTACATTGGATATTTTTTCTTCCATTCTTGAGATACTTTACTAAGAAGAATATGTTCCAGCTCCATCCATGTAAACATGAAAGAGGTAAAGTCTCCATCTTTCTTTAAGGCTGCATAATGTTCCATGGTGTACATATACCACAATTTATTAAACCATTTGTGGATCGATGGGCACTTGGGCTTTTTCCATGACATAGCAATTACAAATTGAGCTGCAATAAACATTCTAGTACAAATATCTTTGTTATCATGTGATTTTTGGTCTTCTGGGTATACCTAGTAGAGGAATTATAGCATTGAATGGCAGATCTATTTCTAGATCTCTAAGTGTTCTCCAAACATCTTTCCAAAAGGAATGTATTAATTTGCCTTCCCACCAGCAGTGTAGAAGTGTTCCCTTTTCTTCACATCCATGCCAACATCTCTGGTCTTGTGACATGCTTATACGTTTGAGTTTTCTGTGGATTCTGGTTATTAAACCTTTGTCAAGCCAAGACATTACTCAGAAATAAAAACAAAGCAGGAGGAATCACACTACCAGACCTGACACTATACTATAAGTCGATAGTGATCAAAACAGCATGGTACTGGCACAAAAACAGAGAAGAAGATATCTGGAACAAAATAGAGAACCAAGAGATGAATCCAGCTATTTACCATTATTTGATCTTTGACAAGCCAATTAAAAACATTCAGTGGGGAAAAGATTCCCTATTCAGAAATGGTGCTGGGTGAACTGACTGCTGACCTGTAGAAGACTGAAACTGGACCCACAGCTTTCACCATTAACTAAGATAGACTCTCACTGGATTAAAGATTTAAACTTAAGACATGAAACTATAAACGTACTGGAAGAGAGTGCAGGGAAAGCCCTTGAGGAAATCGGTCTGGGCGAGTATTTTATGAGGAGGAACCCACGGGCAATTGAAGCAGCTCAAAAATACAACACTGAGACCTGATCAAACTAAAAAGCTTCTGCACAGCTAAGAACACAGTAAGTAAAGCAAGCAAACAGCCATCAGAATGGGAGAAGGTATTTGCAGGTTATGTTTCCGACAAAGGTTTAATAACCAGAATTCACAGAGAACTCAAACATATAAGCAAGAAAAGAACCAGTGATCCCATCGCAGGCTGGGCAAGGGACTTGAAGAGAAACTTCTCTGAAGAAGACAGGCACACAGCCTACAGACATAAGAAAAAATGCTCATCATCTTTAATCATCAGAGAAATGCAAATCAAAACTACTTTAAGATATCATCTAACTCCAGTAAGATTAGCCCATATCACAAAGTCCCAAGACCAGAGATGTTGGCGTGGATGTGAAGAAAAGGGAACACTTCTACACTGCTGGTGGGAATGCAAATTAATACATTCCTTTTGCAAAGATGTTTGGAGAACACTTAGAAATCTAAAAATAGATCTGCCATTCAATCCTATAATTCCTCTACTAGGCATATACCCAGAATACCAAAAATCACATCATAAAAAATATATTTGTACCAAAATGTTTATTGCAGCCCAATTCATAATTGCTATGTCATGGAAAAAGCCCAAATGTCTATCAATCCACGAATGGATTAATAAATTGTGGTATATGTACACCATGGAATAGTATGCAGCCTTAAAGAAAGATGGAGACTTTACCTCTTTCATGTTTACATGGGTGGAGCTGGAACATATTCTTCTTAGTAAAGTATCTCAAGAATGGAAGAAAAAGTATCCAATGTACTCAGCCCTACTATGAAACTAATTTATGGCTTTCACATGAAAGCTATAACCCAGTTATAATCTAAGAATAGGGGGAAGGGGGAAGGGGAAAAGGCAGCAAAGGGAGGGGGGATGGGGCGGAGGGAGGGTGATTGGTGGGATTACACCTGCGGTGCATCTTACAAGGGTATGTGTGAAACTTAGTAAATGTAGAATGTAAATGTCTTAACACAATAACTAAGAAAATGCCAGGAAGGCTATGTTAGCCAGTGTGATGAAAATGTGTTAAATGGTCTATAAAACCAGTGTATGGTGAAAAAAAAATAAAGGTTTGGTTGAATTCTCACGTGAAGCCATCTGGTCCTGGGCTTTTCTTTTTAGGGAGATTTCGTATGGTTAATGCTATTTCAGAACTTGATATTGGCCTGTTCAACATTTCCACTTGATCTGGCTACATCTTGGAAGGTGACGTGCTTCCAAGTTTTGGTCAATTTCCTTCAGATTTTCATATTTCTGAGAATAAATTTTCTTGTAATATTCATTAAGGATTTTTTGAATTTCTGAGGAGTCTTTTGTTATTTCGTCTTTGTCACTTCTGATTGAAGAAATTGGAGATTTTACTCTTTTTTCTCTGATTAGGTTAGCCAAGGGTTTATCTATTTTATTGAGCTTTTCAAAAAATCAACTTTTTGATTTATTGATCTGTTGTATAATTCTTTTGTTTTCAATTTCATTTAATTCTGCTCTAATTTTGGTTATTTCTTTTCTTCTACAGGGTTTGGGGTTGGAATGTTCTTCCTTTTCCAATTGCTTGAGATGTCCCATTAAGTTGTTAACTTCCTTTCTTTCCGTTCTCTTGAGGAAGACTTGCAGTGCTATAAATTTCCCTCTTAGGACTGCCTTTGCGGTATCCCAGAGGTTCTGAAAATTCGTGTCTTCATTGTCATTTCATTCCAGAAATTTGGCAATTTCCTTCTTAATCTCATCTCTGACCCAGCTATCACTCAACATAAGGTTATTTAACTTCTATGTTTATGTATGGGTATGCAGATTCCTGTTGTTACTGAGTTCAACTTTTATTGACCATAGTGGTCTGAGAAGGTGCAAGGAATAATTTCTATTCCCTTAAATTTACTGAGTTTAGACTTGTGACCTAAGATGTGATCAATTTTGGAGTATGTTCCATGAGCTTATAAGAAGTATGTGTATTCAGTTTTGTTGGGATGAAATGTTCTGTAGATGTCATCGGCCTGATTCATTTTCACCACTCAGTACCGAGCCCTGGCATTTTTCCAAGCCACGCTGTTTTCTGGGCATTTGCTTTTCAATGCATCAGAATTTGCTTGCTCTTTATTTCCCTTCTCTGTCCTGAAGAATAGATCTCAGGTACTATTAGTATTTCTAAATTCCATGATAAATCACAAACTCTGCTACATTTATAGCCATCTAAAAGGTCACACCTGGTGAATGGCACAATGTCACCTTCCTGTCAAATCTTTGTTGATCTTGTAGACCATCTCAGGTATATTTTTGAATTAGAATTTATATTCTGCCCAACACCACACGACAAAAGCACCCGGTGACTCTCTGCACACTCTTGCAATCCTTTCATTTCACTAAATCTCCCATTGCATTACTCATCGCACAATGGTGACAAATATTGATCCTGCAGAAAAAGAGCCATCTTTGATATGACAAAGATACATTTTATCTCAGATTTTCACTGAATAAGTAGAAAAGGAGGTCTTGTCAGACATTAGAATTCATTCACCTCCGGGGCGGCGCCTGTGGCTCAGTGAGTAGGGCACCGGCCCTATATGCCGAGGGTGGCGGGTTCAAACCCAGCCTCGGCCAAACTGCAACAAAAAAATAGCCGGGCGTTGTGGCGGGCGCCTGTAGTCCCAGCTGCTTGGGAGGCTGAGGCAAGAGAATCGCGTAAGCCCAAGAGTTAGAGGTTGCTGTGAGCCGTGTGACGTCATGGCACTCTACCTGAGGGCGGTACAGTGAGACTCTGTCTCTACAAAAAAAAAAAAAAAAAATTAATTCACCTCCTACAAGATTCTTCCAGTGTCTCCTGTGTCCCTATCTAGATTACTTCATGTACACATGCAATTGTCCCAATGGTGTCTATCAAGTGCTGTATTGTTTTAATCCTATAAAATTCAGTAACTCTGCTACTGAAAGTATTATAAATCACTGCCAGAAAATAGACATGAATGTGATTTGCTGTATTCTTAATAATTTGACATACAAGTTAGTTTTAATACATTGAGATGCACATTGGATCACAAAGAAATTCAGATGTTCATTGGAAATCTTGAGCATGAAATCCTAACTATACTGCCAAGGTTTGAAACACTGTGAGTGAAATGGAGATGTTGCCAGTTTACAAAATTGTAGCTACAGAAATACGTAGAGTGTTTGTAGGCAAGGGACTTAATCAGTGTGGTTAAAAATTAATGACAAGTGGGCGGCGCCTGTGACTCAGTGAGTAGGGCGCCAGCCCCATATGCCGAGGGTGGCGGGTTCAAACCCAGCCCCGGCCAAACTGCAACAAAAAAATAGCCGGGCGTTGTGGCGGGCGCCTGTAGTCCCAGCTGTTCGGGAGGCTGAGGCAAGAGAATCGCGTAAGCCCAAGAGTTAAGAGGTTGCTGTGAGCCGTGTGACGCCATGGCACTCTACCCGAGGGCGGTACAGTGAGACTCTGTCTCTACAAAAAAAAAAAAAAAAAAATTAATGACAAGTGCTTCTGTTCTAATTTTGTCACATGCACATATCTTCAAGAACAAATGCATTTAATCCAATTCAAGGATGACAAGGAGGACTGACAGCCTCTCCTGAGCAATTGATTGGCTGTAAACAGGTATTTAGAATCCAATTTAAATTCCATCCAGAACAGAGAGGGCCATTTCCCTTTGGTGTGGCCCTTCAAGCTTATAAATGAAGTAAGGAGTAAGAAGGGAGACTTAATTTTTGGATTTTATTATTTGAAGATAATGAACCCCAAATTGTGACATAAACATACATCTGGTTTTTAGAAAAGTACATCTTGTTTAAAAGAAAAAAACATTCATGTGTACAGCTGTGTCTTGCAACTCTCTTAAGCTATGACCCTGGGTCTTTGGTTCTACAGCTACTGAAATCATTGGAGAGGGAGTTAAAAAATGTATTGTACTATGTTATTATCTCAAAGACCGATTATTATGCAAAAGTGTGTTCCAATTTCAATTTAAAAACTACTAATTTGTTCTCAACCGCTGTAATTTGGGATCCCGTGGGATGACATCTGAGGACACACAGGAAACTTCGGAAGGCTGTTGTTGGTTTGGTGACTTGATTCATCAAGCCCCTACTTGGCCAAGGTTTCCACTGTCTGAAGCTACAATAACACGGTGCCACACTGTAATTCTCCACAGCTGGGAAAGCATAATACACATAACACAATAAAGACCTGAAGGTGTAAAAAAGAAAAGAACAAGGTGGGTCTCGGTTAGGTGATGGAAATAGGCAGTGAAATAGGGAAGGGTGAGGAACAGGACTATGTGGCCACTGAATGTATGGAATTGGTTTTATAGTCATACTGTCCTGCACTAAGGCTGGTGAGGTCCCACTAACACGGTGTATTAAAGATGTGCAATTACTGCGTGCATCTGACTGTCAAAATCCCATTCAATGAAGCAAATATTTGTTGTGTTCCTATGTTAAGCCAGACAATATGGTAGTTAGTCTTGGAAAGATGATTGCTGTGATAGAAACAAAATTTATTATTTCAACTAATAAGCAGTCATCTTTTTTAGTAATTAATATATTTTTCAATCTTTTCCTTTTGAAGTTATTTGCTTATGCCTTACTAGAAATACTATCTTGCAGTTTGGGATATAATTGGGCACACTGAAGAAATTTTCATTCAAACTGGTAGTCAAATACAAGAAACTTACTGTCAGTTACGACTCATTCCCACATTGTCTAAAAGTTAGGAAAAAAGAAAATGAATACTCAAAAAGCAATTAAAGACAAAATTTATCATTGCAAATCTATCATGTCAATAATTGTGGCTTCGATCTTCCCTCTATCACCTATTTTAAGAGCCTGGCTGCTATCCCTTTCATCCAAATCCTTCATTTTTAACCATTCATGGTGTGTGAACCCCTTAAAAGTTCACAATACATGGTGAAGTTAGAACTTCTTACCAAAGAAATGCATATCTTTACATATACAGAGGGTGCCAAAAAAGGATACACATTTAAGAAAAGGAAAATTGTAATACTCCATATATACCAATAACAGAAGATGAATACAACTCATGTTGAGCACCTCTTGTAATTGCAAAAGGCCAATGTGACTTGAGTATTACAAATTTAACACATTTTTTTCCTTTCTTAAAATGTATATACATTTTTTGTCAGTCACTGTATGCACACAATACAAAATATATTTCCTGGGGATTAATCGGGTTGAATAATACTATATTAAATTCTATGAATAAGAATGCACAAATTTTAGAAAATGCAACCTATAAAATTGAACCTCATTTTGGAAATTTAAGAGAGAATCTGGGAATTATGCTTATGAATTAAAATTTAGTTGTTTATATAAATTATAGATAAATTTATATCCTGTTGTAGATGTGTAGTTAGTTTGCCCCCTGACAGAAAAGAAATTATTAGGCCAGACTTCTGATAAATTTAGCATGAATTTAGGTCAGAATATTAGGGCTTTTCTGGGCATGACCATGTGTGAAAGGGGTCTATAATGTCCAAGCATTACAGCTTTGTTAAGGCCGAGGTACTATTGTAATGGACAAGCTACAATCCCCAAACATCTTTTTTAATGTAATTGAGTTTGATTGTCTTCTGTTCTTCTGGGTCCCAGCATAGCTCAGAAGAGTTGCTGCCCTCAGCTTGCCTTTGGATCACTTCCAAAGCGGAACAGGTGATACCATAAACATATCCCGGTCTTGCCATTTGGGGTAAGCAAGTGGCTCTGTGTGGTGACTACTTCTGGATGTAAATTGATTTTAATGATGTCTTTCTTTCTCCCGGATAGGATTTGTGTGGGCATCATTCATGTGACACCCTGGGAATGGCAGACGTTGGGACCATATGTTCTCCAGAGCGCAGCTGTGCTGTGATTGAAGACGATGGCCTCCATGCAGCTTTCACCGTGGCTCACGAAATTGGTATGCGGCGCCTTTTCTCTTCCCTAGCCAAATCAAACACTTGTAACAGCTGCAACAGGAACCAAAATACTTGGCAATTAATTCCAGATTTTTCCTGGTTCACATGTACCATCGGGGATTAAATTTGTTTATATTTGCACTTTTAGGGTTAACTGAAATGGGAAAGGGAAGGCAAAGTCAGCAACACAGGAGATGTTTCCTTTTCACCGCATCATTTAAAAATGTCAGAGAACTTCCTTACTGCTACTGTCTTCTTATTGTTGTTTTAAGCATCCCTGAATCTCTCCTAGACTAAATTTGTCACAGTTGACTATGGAATGTGGAGATGCCCAGCTTAGAAGTTATTCAGCATAGTATTGACTCACCCTGAGCTAATCTGTCTGCACAAAAATTTAACATGTATTTTACTTCACTGTGTGTAATAATTATAGGCTCCTGTCAAAGGTATCAACAGCCTATAGTAAATATTTCTGTCTCATTCTTAATAGCAAAGCCAATAACACTATGCCTGACATTCAACAGGGTTTGCTTGAAAATATCATTTACCCAGTTTGTTTGTTACAAGAAATACCCTCAACTATAAATATAAGGCTGAGTCGATTGCTAAAAAATAGTCTCAAATAAAATACGCGTGCTTCCTAATCATTGACTTAGGCTACTAGGTGGGTGAGAAATGAGCTTAGTACACTTAGGACTGGATGTTAGAATTAGACACCTCAGGGCTTACTTCTTGCTAAAGTACTTTCTGCCTACTTCGTAGCGATCTAATTATTTAAACTCTCTAAGCTTCAGTCTTTACACATGAAATATAGGGATAGTAGTACCTATTTCATGGAGTTATTTTAGGAACCAAATTGGGAGAGTTTAGATAATAGGTATTATTTACAATCCTGGGTACTTTGGTTTTGTAGTTAAATCGTTCAACATTTTAGACATATCTATCACCTCTTACCATCATTTTTGTGGTGGGAGCAGAGTATGGTTTGATAATGATTGTGCCTTTTTGTGCTATGTATTTTTAAACAGATTTTTTCAAAGCTAAAATCATAACCTTTTGTTGGAAATTATAACTTTTTTTCACATTCCTAGTAGACAGAGAATATTTTCACAAAGTGTCACTTCTGACTGTCATGTTTGCCTTGGGAAGTTAAAACACCTTCTAATCAAAGGTACAGTATGATTGCATAAGTCAGAATATTGTGGCAGTAAAATAGAATTTGGGAGTTCAATTTCAATGCTCAAGTATTAATCATGACATTAATCTTCTTAACTGCCACTCTTCTTACCACTTAAGAAAAAAATAATAAAAAGTAAAACCTGGGTGTAAAAAGCTATCCGATAGCATTGCTGATAATATGTTAATTCAATACTTTATTAGTTGAGCATCTGTAGCTTCAGGACCTGGCCAGGGGTCTGAAGTGGAATCCCAGCTCTGAGGCTGGATTTTCTCTTTTATCTGAGACAAGTGCTTTAGACACATTGGGTCTCCATCTCTTTGTAAGGTAGATTTGTCTTACAAATCTCGTCTCTTCTCTGTGCTGCACCACAAGAGCTGGTCAGCCTGGAAGTGTTTTTAAAACATGTACTGTGGGATCCAGGATAATAGTTTTTGGCTTTACTTGTCTCTCACTCATGCCTTTTAAAGGAATTGATGAAAACACAGCCTCATGTAGAACCTTAGTCGGTATTCATTACACATCTATCTATGTTCGTGAGTCATCCGGAAAAAGACACTTCCTACTGGGAAGTGTCTACATCCCTGGGAAGGCAGAGGTTGGTCTGTCTCTGGCTGGGTGGAGAAAGCAGGAGCAACCAGACACAGAGCTGAATTTTGGCATCATCCACCCACAGAATTTAAGCTTCTAACTCATGACCTTCGAACAATGAGATTACACATTCCTTGAAGGAAGGGCAATTTCTTCCTCCCCTCTGCCTCTCTGGTAGTGATCAATGGGTTTTTACACATTGACAGCTTCTGGGAGGCTTTCCGGTAAGACAAATAATAAATGCCCCTGCAGGGCTGCTCTGACTATCATCCGTCTGGGCTGGAACCAAGAGCCATGAAGTGTCGTCACCTTTTGCGACTCCCCTGAATTCCTAAACTGAGAGTCTTTGGTTACACAGGCTAATGCAGCAGTCTGAGACGAGCCAGATGCTGATAAGAACAAATACTGTATTGAAACTATATGGGCACCTACTTTTCCAGTAAGAATTTAATAGTACGGAATATTAGACATAATTATACAAGGAAATAATGTGGGACAAGTGTGGATTTCTGTATGAAAAATCAAACCTAAACCTATGATATGCATTCACTTTAATTTCATGATTGGATCATCTCTGTTTATTTTATTGGAGTTCCCTACAATTTATTCTCCAAACATTGCACACTTAATTCCCTTTTTTGCATTACCAATGGACTCATCTGAGATAGTTAAGAATTAGAGGTAGGGGAATATGGATTTAATTTCCCTTTCATAAGAGAATCTGGCTTTCATTCACTTTGTTTTTTAATTGCTTTATTATTCTTTAACTTCGTTTTTACCTAAATATTATGAACATGTGTTATAAAATATGAGGCTTAAATATTTAGAAAAGATAGCCTGACAAAAGATTTCCTGATCATCTGTGTGTTATTATAGAGACCTGCCTCCACAGCCAGTGTGATATCCCATATTGCAGCTTCCCCATCTTTTTCCAATGCTTTATTTTTGGATCGTTGCGCGAAGCTCTCAGCCTGGCCTAACCATGCACCCTATTCTAATTCTACTCTATTCATGCGATTTCCCCCATCCTTTTTTACTAGACCTTTTCAACTTGCCAGCTTTGGAAATTATGTACACAGGCGAAGTATGGCAATGACAATTATGTCGTAAAGTGTCAGCATTCCAGAGTGTTTTGAATTTTTTCAAGCCTCATTGCAAAATGTGCAATTTGCTTCGTGCAAACCAACAGTGTAAATGTGTTACCATGCTTAAAACATAAGCTGGGAGAAGATTCCTAGACTGTTCTCATAATTTTTCTACTTTATTTCTTCTATAAGCAGTAAAAGGATATAGGCGATTATTTAAGAATAACACCTTTATTAACTGACTTATAAGTCCTCACGGGAGTGCCCAAAACTATTTTCTCTTTCCAGGTTTAAGATAGAAAGTCATGTACATTTTATGCACAAACAAAAAAATGTACATTTGCTTCTACCTCATTCACATAAAACTCGACCCATGTTGGGAATGAACATGTAGGATAAACAGAGGCAAAGCTGAAGTCCTGTCTTAGAACATTTCTCTGCATGGTACCAGATGACTTGAGGGCAAAATGACATGGGTAATAAATGAAGAATTCTGAAGGGTTACTCTTCTCATATTCCTTGTAATAACTGGGAAGCTTCTCTTTTCCTGATAATTCTTTTGAAAAAGAGCTAGATTTTAGAGGTACACAGTGAGTGTTGCCGTTGCAGGCTTCTGGAAGATACATGTCGATGAGTATGTGCGTAGACAGTCCTGGATTGCCTTCCTCTTTGTCACGTTGTGAGCATGTAAACATGGACTAAACTGTTAGGACATTTCAGAAAGTTACTTCAAAGCATCCAAAACACAGTTCCCATGTGTGTTCCTTGAGTGACGGCAAGAATGTGTTTACAGCTGTATTACAATCCAAACGTGAAGTGCAGAAAGTTTGCAAGTTAATGTAAGTTTATATTTGAGTTTATATTTTTATTTTTTTATTTTATTTTATTTTTTTATTAAATCATAGCTGTGTACATTGATATGATCGTGGGGCATCACACACTAGCTTCATAAACCGTTTGACACATTTTCATCACACTGGTTGACATAGACTTCCTGGCGTTTTTCAGTTATTGGGCTAAGACACTTACATTCTACATTTACTAAGTTTCACATATATCCTTGTAAGATGCACTGCAGGTGTAATCCCACCAATCCCCCTCCCTCTACCCACATCCTCCCTCCCTCCCTTCCCTTTCCCCCTTCCCCCTATTCTTAGGTTGTAACTGGGTTACAGCTTTCATGTGAGAGTCCTAAATTAGTTTCATAGTAGGGGTGAATACATTGGGTACTTTTTAACTTGTCAAACTTTTACTATTGACTTGCAATAATAAAGATTTCACCTGCTGGCCACATGGTCCTTAAAAACAATCATTTTTGTGATGCTGGGCCAGCTTCTAACATGCTAGAGAGAACAACTGGATTCTACTCAGGCTAATGAAATCCATGGTTTGCCACCAAGTCCACATTTTGCTTTATAATAAATTATGAAACTTGCGAAGTGAATCTCTCTACAGTGAAAGACTTCAGTGTGCTTCCTAAGTCAGGCAACTTAAAAAGTCAAGCTCAAATATTCAGCTGAGACTTAGGAAGTGGTTGAGACACAACAGCAGGGCTGCCTGTTTCGCTGTGGTTGGAGGTTGTTCTCTGGTTGTGCTGATCTGTGAGTGACTGTGCCCCCATGGATGATTAGATTAAACACAGCCATGTTTTGACAAGCTGCAGAGGCCCTCAACACCATAGACCAAAGCCAAGTGCACAGAATCAGATGCCCAGACTGGCTGTGAGATGTGAAGTGAGAAGGAAGCTGGGATTAAACTTGGTATTTACCCCCAAACCCATCGCTTTAATCAACACAAGCTGAGCATCTTTTCCTATCCAGCTGGGAGCAGTGCCACGCTATGTCTTTCTTGGCCCCCAGATGAAAGGCAGAAATAAGTTTTTGCTATATGTTCAACAGCATCAGGAGATTTAATGTTGATTGTCAGTTTTTAAAAACCGAATCCCAAGTCATTTTTCTCTAGGGGAAGTCTATAGATTAGCTGTAACACCAGCAGACCAGCAACTTAAAAGTGGCATAAAATATAAATATATGTGTTTTTTTTTTTTCTCCTAATGATTAGGATATTTCCCCTTGCTTTCAATCAAGAGTTCTGGTAACATCAAAATGTACTAAAACCAACGAGGACTAGAATGCCCATAAGTAAAAGTGAGAGTAGCAAACCCAAAATTATCCATGAGGATAACAGAGGTCATTAACACTCGCTGTTCCTTTTTTATATGTCAAGCGCATATCCTAAATAATTCACATATTTTGTATCATTTAATCCTCACAAAATGCCATGACGTAAGTACTATTCATAGGTCCCCCAATAAAAGAGGAAACGGATACAAACAGAAATTTCCAAAGCCAAGGTCAAAAACTAATATACTGCTAGGGTGAGATTCAAACTCACTATTCTAAAACGGACTTTTTAAAGACCATATTTAGTTTCTGAATTTAATTCAAAAGGATATTGACACAGCCAGTTTATAAGGTGAAAAAAATTACGTTTCTCTTCCTTCCAAATTACATAATTGATACCACGTTTCGAAATAGGAGTTTAAGACTTTTATCACATCTATATAAGGATTCATGTTTGAATAAATGTGTATGATCCAGTTATTGGAGCTCATGATTCCTTTCTACAACGATTCGAGATGCTGATCCCATGTGGGCTGTTGACTCACTTTTCAACCCCTGGCACCTCCATAATCCCAGCTGGAAAATTAGGTAAAATGAAAACATGACCTCATTAAGAAGCAGATGCTTCATCTGAGCAGCGCTTTCCCAAGTAAACACATTACAGAGCTTCTTGTGACATTTTTTTAGGATGTGGTGCTGTGTCCCCTTGACCACTGGTCAGTATGGGATCAGGAGACAGAAGCTTGAAATTCTGCTTCATTTGAAGACCAAAATTTAGAAAAACAACCAGTTTCCCTCCTGAGGGTAAGATTACAAGGCAGCCACAGCTGTATGGTAATACCCGAGCTGAGTAAGAAACCAAACCAACAATTTCCTTTAAAGAAATGTGTCTTTACCTCCATTGTCGAAGATTCTCTAATGTCAGATTTTACAATTCCTTGTGAATTTTAGGAAACAAGATGCTCTGAATACTTATTATGAATAGCAAAGATAAAACTTATTTAATAAAATGTCACTCATTTACCAGTTTAGAAAGATGATAATCATACTGGAAAATGATCAGGTGACTAATTGTTTGCTATTTCTGAGTTACCAGTGTAACTCAGAATCTTGACCCTATGAACTTTTCTGTGACATAATTTACCATCCAATTTATTAACTCTGTATAATTCAAAGAAACTCTTTCCTGACATTTCTTTGTGTGATGGGCACTCATTAACAGGACTCTTATATTTAGGACATGATTTAATGCCTATTAAGAATAGATGAATATTTTTTACGGAAATACAATTGACATCCTTGACTTTTATTAATGATCTCAAAAAGCAAAATATAGCTCTGAAGTGTGCATCACTTGGAAAAACACTTGTGGATTTGCCTTATTCTCTTAAATTCATCCTGGCTTATGTCTCTTTCCTTTTAAAAATCTTGTTTAATGTGTAAGTGCAGGTGCCATTGACAAGGCATCCACCACAGAGTGTGTTTGGCCCTCAATTGCCTTAGAATTTTAGGTGAGAAGCTTCCAAATGCATTATTAAGAATTAAAGATTTGCTGGCACGGCACCTGTGGCTCAAGTGGCTGAGGCAACAGCCACATACACCTGAGCTGACATGTTCGAATCCAGCCTGGGCCCGCCAAACAACAATGACAGCTGCAACTAAAAAATAGCCGGGCGTTGTGGTGGGCGCCTATAGTCCCAGCTACTTGGGAGGCTCAGGCAAGAGAATCACTTGAGCTCAGGATTTGGAGGCTGCTGTGAGCTGTGATGCCACAGCACTCAACCCAGGGCGATAGCTTGAGGTTCTGTCTCAAAAAAAAAAAAAAAAAAGAAAGAAAGAATTAAAGATTTGCTAAGAAAGACAAAATTGCTGTCTTTTTCAATCTTTTGCATATTTGCTGATTATAAATGGTTATAAATACAAACACTAATCATTCCCAAAAACAAGACTTTGGGACTTCTAATTTAAACCGTGACAGTGAATTGCTGCTTCCTAACCCAGCTCTCCCTTTTTCTCAGTAGGAAGCTTTTCATGTCCTCACATCTCTTCTTTAACTCTTCAGAATTGCTTTGAATCCTCCCCTGCTTTCTCTTCCAATATTCTGACTCTCCAGAAAGAAATATTTTTCCATTCCAAAGGTAAAAATGCAATTTCTGCGTGGGTTTCTTGATTCCATCCCCTGGCCTCTTCCGAGACTTCACTCTTAGTAAGCTCTGTTGGTCTGTATTGTTCTATAAAACTAATAATAAAATAAAATTTAATGTAAATAACAGATTACTTTAGGCACGGTAAGCATTTTATATTCTTTAAGTTTGGTATTCCTCTCTGGGGCAGGAATATCTACCCCCCATCTGCTACCAGTGCTCCTGAGGGCTGATTAGTGAAGAAATTCTTAATCACCAAACCACACTATTCATTTTAAATATCTTTGTGTGTGGTATATAAACAACTCTCTTAAAAAAGGCAGATATCTGAAAAGCTTAATAGTAGAAATTTTGATTCAGCTGAGGCCTTACATGTTCAATTTCCTAGATTCTGGGTTTTCTTTGATAATAAGTTTTTAGCACCATATTGCGCTATCTCGAATGCAAATCCGCTTTCAACTAGCTTAGGCTTTTTATATGTGTCTTGCAACTTTGAGGCACAACAACATTGGCCAGTTTGAAACTCACAGTAAATGTCTTTGCATAATTTATTGAGGATTTAAATTTGAAAATACCCCTCCTTTTGCTGTTCCCAGATTTTAGTATGTCTGTCACATCTTTCCTGAAGAGCATCCAAATATCCCTCTCATTGATCTTCCCTTTCATATCCTGTCCGGCTCCTGAAGGGAAGTCACATGGCTCTCTCACTGTGCCCTGGTTCCAGCTACTCTGGAACTGGCTGCCTGTTTCTCTGGGTGCTTGAATGTTCTTCACGTTGTCCGTGGCTCTCATTGCCCTTGAGAGAGCATGCTTCTCCCAGACAGGTGACAGACTTTCTTCACAGAGGGGACAGAACCTTCATTCGTCCTCAAAAGAGTCATTTTCTTTCAGTTGACCCTTAGCAGTCTGTTTCTGCCTGATTTGGGGTAGATCTTAAGTTCACATCTCCTTTTACCTCTTGCTGAAGTACAACTAATATTTGTTTATGCTCCAAATGGCATACATCTTTGGTGGCAATTAAGTTACATTGATAAAATAGTAAATTGGGGGAGCATAAAATTTATAATATTATGCCAAATAACATGCCAAAATATTTGTGCAACTATGCCAATATATTTAACATTAAACTGTCTTGCTTACATAATTTAAATCTTTAAAATTATACACCTCACTTCTCTGTACTCTCTTGGGCCCTTCAAAGTGAATTTAGTGTTTGCCATATGGCCAATATTTTAAATCAGAATTCTAAAATATACCCTCCAAATGAAGTGAAAAGCCCTCAATGCAATGATAGCAACGCATATGGAAAATATTATTTATTTATGTAGATTTACAGGAAAAGACTATTATTCCATTAAATAAGCATGAATCTCTTATGAAATAGGATTCAAAAGTCACATTTTAAAATATAAAACCTGGATTCAAATAAACATTATGTTTCAGAGGGCACTCTTCCTTTGGGGCACTCTTCCTTTCTCTTTTATGCCAGAGGGAAAATCTCAAGTGTGAAATTTCCACACAAACATGCCATTTGTCCTTGTTGGCTGCCAAATCCACATTGGGAAGGTTCGGGAGGCACCGAGTGCTTTATCAACAAGTGTTTGGTGTACTAAATACCTTTAAGGAGTTTTTCACAGGACATAAGTGAAAGATTCTGCTTCTTCTGAGAGCTGTGCCTTCTCTTGAATTCTCAACTTACTAACTCAAAAATTGGAACAGCCCCTGGAATTTTCCTTTGCATGTTATTTGGGACGTACTTTATACACCATAATGCACATTTATACAAACAAAACCATAAGTGGTGGTGGGATAGTTTCCCAAAGAAAACTTACTTGCCTAATAAATATTATTGAAGTAAATATCTGAATAAATAGCATAAAAATGTGGAGACTTGGAAGGTCACCGAGCCCTCACCACTTAATTTCAGTCATAACAGCCGGCAGTTGCTCGGTGAACAATTTTGTTATGAGGTGTTGGTGATTTAACAAGTTGACCAAAAGTAGTCAGATTCCAGCATGAAAATTTTCATCTCTGTTGGGTTTTATTGGTGTGTACTGGACACTTTTGATAGTGGCCAAAGTTTCTGCATTTGGCATTCAAGAATCCAAGAAGAATCCACTCTTCAACTTGCCGTAATACTTTCTACTTTAATACTTTCTTTTTAGTGATTTGTATATGGTTCCAGAAAGCTTTGCTAAAACACTACTGGTATGATTTTCTGTTAACTTTTTAGAGTTTCTACTGACTGCTCAAACTATTGTGCCAGATTGTTTTAAACAACATTTTAGATTTAGTGGAGAACAGCATTTTGTCCTTAGACTATGTGAAAATTGATTTTATGTAATAAGAAACAATATACTCGGGTGGCACCTGTGGCTCAAAGGAGTGGGGCGCCGGCCCCATATGCTGGAGGTGGTGGGTTTAACCCAGCCCCGGTCAAAAACTGCAAAAAAAAAAGAAAAGAAACAATATACTCAGATTATAAAAATGTGATTAATCTGTGAAATAATATCTACTTTGATAGAATGAAAATGTGGCATTGGCTGGTATTGCAGAGAACGTGTTTGGGAAGCTTAAGCGCAGATACCACCTGGCTGAATGATTTTATTTTATTTATTTATTTATTTATTATTTATTTATTTTTTTTGTAGAGATAGAGTTTCACTTTATGGCCCTGGGTAGAGTGCCGTGGCCTCACACAGCTCACAGCAACCTCCAACTCCTGGGCTTAAGCGATTCTCTTGCCTCAGCCTCCCGAGTAGCTGGGACTACAGGCACCCGCCACAACGCCCGGCTATTTTTTTGGTTGCAGTTTGGCCGGGGCCGAGTTTGAACCCGCCACCTTTGGTATATGGGGCCGGTGCCTTACCGACTGAGCCACAGGCGCCGCCCATTTAGGGCTGAATGATTTTAAACAATCACTTACCTCCCTAGTATTTGTTTTCTCTTTAAGCTCTAACACTCTATGAACATCTTGGTATTTTAGACATTTCCCAAATGTAGACAGGTGTGTTTTCAAAGTAATATATCTGTGAAAATAGTACACATTCACAACGCGCTAAATCACAAAAAGAAATGAACAGGTGCATGGAACCAAGTTACATGGCGTGGAACTTGTATGTTCTTCATTTCACTTCATTCTTTTTTCCTCCTCTAGTTCTCTCTTATTTAGCTACCTGTTTAATTGACTAAGAAAATAGAACTTTGACACTCAAAAACCATCTATTATGGGCTTGCAACTTGCACAGCATTAAGTTAAATACAGAGGTTTCAACTGTGTATGGGGGAAGATATACTTTAATCTCATGGGGTTTGATGAGAGAAGGCAGAAAATTAGACAATCAAAATAATATGTGGTGAGGGTTATGACCTAATCCCACAGTTGTCTGACAAACTCTAGATTCTAAGTAAGGGTTTGTTTCTACATGTCATTGAGAGCATATGTGATCCAGATGAATTATGGGAACATCGATTTCAGTTTCATATTTTCAGTTTTCATCTGGATAGTCATCAAAAGTAACTGCTACACTAACTAATTGTGCAGTTTTTACTTTCCAGGAGTCAGGTCTGTGGGTGGAAGGCAGTTAAAATGAAGTCATGTACAATTGATGAATAAAAAAATCAAGCACTAGCACAATCGTTATGGGAAAATAGAAATGTACAACAATCCATTATTTGTACTTCCTCTGTTCTTTCTCTTAGGACACCTACTTGGCCTTTCCCATGATGATTCCAAATTCTGTGAAGAAAACTTTGGTTCCACAGAAGATAAGCGCTTAATGTCTTCCATCCTAACCAGCATCGATGCCTCCAAACCCTGGTCCAAATGTACTTCCGCCACCATCACCGAATTCCTGGATGACGGCCATGGTATGTATCATTCAGGACAATGTGAGCCCAGAAGCAAGACTCGGGATTCTTAGGAGTTTTACTTCATTATCTCTTCATAACATTCATCTTGCCCTCTCAGACAATGAGTGGTTTGCCCAGTGTCAGAAAGAGGAGCAAGGAAATTGATTGTCTGCTGGTGTGTAATGCCGACACCCTTGGTGGCATTCTAGCTATGGTATTTTTGCTTTTGAATTGAAAAAGTTCAAAGGAGAAGCAGTGTGGGAGACCACACAGAATGCCCAGCTAGTGCCCTGAAAGCCTGGCTTTTATTCCTTCTTTCACCACTAGCTTCCTGCGAGAACTTTGGCAGATATCTTGGTCTCTCTGCTATTAATATGACTCTCAGAATTACTTGTTACATGCCCATTATAGGAGCCTGTTTAAGTTGTAGGTGACAGCTCCTCTGGTTTCCCTTCACCGCAACATAAAGCCAGGAAAGAAAGCGCTCTAGATTTGCATTGACTGGAAGATTTTGGTTTCATCCTGACAGCAGATTCTCCTGAAAATGCAGTGAAAACTGCAGAACAGAAATAGAAAAGCGATTGGAATGATGGGAAAATGCTTTAAGAACTTCAAAGGAAAATCTTTGGCTTTATCCTTTAGACACAGTTCAAGAGCACAGAATACTTTATTAAATTCTGTAAGACTAGGATTAGTGCTATAAATTATATAAAAATACTCAGGAAGTCACAATTTTCAGAAATAATAAATACTGACCTCTAAGTCATCTTTGAAACAAGCTGTCGCAAATTTCCCTGCATTCTTTATTACTTTAACATAAAAGAAACACAGGAGGGGAGAAGCACGAGGGTAGGAAAAGATCTTCAAAGATCATGTAGTTCAAGCTTTTTATCCTGCCAGAATGGACACATTCTCTTCTGTGCTTTTAAAATGTGTCTTTTTCCCCCAACGCTTGTGATTAAATTGAATATGACAGAAGTTCTTGATCATAATAATTTTTCATAAAAATTATCTCATCAGATACAGTTC
Organism: Nycticebus coucang; assembly: GCF_027406575.1. Taxonomy (NCBI): domain Eukaryota; kingdom Metazoa; phylum Chordata; class Mammalia; order Primates; family Lorisidae; genus Nycticebus; species Nycticebus coucang. The sequence continues at coordinate 18,155,596 of NC_069795.1, forward strand.
AGTGTTGAATAAAGAGAATCTGTGATAACTGTCTTTTTTCAGTTCCACAAAGTGTATGGCAGTATTTTCATAATCTCTTAGTTTATTGACCATCTTGAGGTTTGGCTACAACAGGGTCAAAACAATTGAAAAATTCAATTCATTTCACACAAAAAGAAATTCAGCCTCACAGTTTTCTGACACCAGGCAGCTGAAATTTGTTCACTAACTCATATTTTGCCATTTTAGTAATATACAGGCAAGGTTTTAGCTGCTTACTATTATGTATTTAAATCTCCAATCTAAAAGCAATCAGGGTCCAGCTTGGTTTAGAATACAAAATGAATAAATGTTCTCTGTTAGTTGAAAAGATATCCCAATATCTTGAAGACTTAGAAAAAATAGTAAGAATTAATGTATTAAGCTTTGCTTTTCAACTAATGATAATTTTTCAACTAATGGTAATTTTATGTTTGGCGAGTTTAAAATGTGGATTAAATGTTGATAAAGTTCTAAAATAGTATTTCCTTATTATCTCCCTCTACACAGTGATAGGATCAGTATCTAACAAAGTCCCTCTTGAGTAGAATCTTTAAGTCCCCACTCTTAATACTGCTTTTGCTGTTTCCTTTTTTTTCAGGTTTTCTGAAAATAAAATAATATTAATATTTTATTCCAGAAATCACATGTTATACATTCCAAAAAGTTGAGCTAAATCTTGAATCACTGAATGAATGGATTTAGTTGCTAAGGCAGCAAATACTTATGGCTAAAATGGGACTAACTTTTTTTTTCCTGTATAAGTATTAGGTCAGCTAATTACAATGCTATGGAGAACTTTGTTCCTTATTGCCATAATTTTGGAATGATTCATTTATTTCATGTTTATGGAATTTGTGCTCTTACTTTATGTGTTGTAAATATGCTTTCAGCATTGTCTTCATTTGTTAACATTATTTCTATACTTAAAGAACTCCATGCTATAAATTTACATCAAATTTACATATTTTTAATCTATCAGTTTCTATGCTAAAGAACTCATGATGGAGAATAACTAAGAACATAATTTAGTAGAAATGGATCTTCTTTATTTTCACTGGTAAGAAAATTATCTGAATTTCCCAGATATATATTAAATAAATAAATTCAGTTATCAACATTCTTTGGACAGTAAACACTTACAGTTGATATACTTATTAATTTGTGTCATTAAATGTAGACTCTCATTTTTGTATATATTGGATTAGTTAGGCAGTCTTTTATTTCAACCCCCCCACCACCACCAAATTCTCTTTTATCAGTAGCCTATAATGAATCAAGTGATTGCAGAATGATAAAAAACCAAGAAAGGAATTGTGGCACAATGGCAAAGCTTGATTATGTCTTGTTTTATTTCAAAACTGACTTAAGTCAGTTTAAGGGAAAGTGTGGCCCATGGAAACTAGCAAAGCGAATTTTGAAATGACTGAGGGTCTAACATTTTAGCTACAGAGCTTTGAAGAGATCTATGAAGAAAATCAGAGCTCAAGATGACAGAAAAACAAATTCAACTTTGTTAGATGATTAAGCTGATAACATGAAACTTTACTATAAAACTTTTTAATTTTTTCATAGTGATAAGCAACTCAGGCTTCCACTTAGAGTCCATACTTTCCAGGCCTTCTACATTTCTGTTTTAACTTTCTGGGCCACTAAAAAGTTTAAGCAATAAAATAGCATGTCTGGTGGGGGTTGGGAGACTTTAGAAGGTAATCTAAGAAAAGAAGTGATATCATTTGACAATCAGGGTAAAGTCAGAAAGCTGTAAAATTTAGGCCTAAAACATGAAAGGCGCAATAGTCTGGTAACATTTCCTGAAAGGTCAAAAACTCTAGCACACCAGCACGATCCCTGAAGGTACCTCTGCATTTCATCATGATACAATAATTGATACACAGGGAAAAAAAAAAGGGTTTTTTGGTTTTTTAGCAAAGTTACATTGTGACTAATACATAAGCAGCAAAGGCAATAGCTATGTTTTAGTTAGGTACTCTCATGAATTTGTACAATTTTTCAGTGGTATCCAAAAAAATACATTATAAATAGAAAATCCATTTATGTGTAATATCTTATTCCTCCCCATCTCACCTCCAGCAATACCAGAGCAATGAGGTCACAGAGTAAAATTAAATTGATTTATTCTAAAAATTATTAGCCATAAGTAGCTGGACATTTGTAGCAGTCGACCACTGCCAAATTTAAATTCATTAGTACTGAGTGTTTCCTGATTTAGTTCCAACAAGAAATATGCAGCAATTAAGTTATGGTCAAAAAGCTACAGTGCTTATTCTCAAGAACTGTGTCTGCAGATTTGTGATTCAAAAAGGAGAAGCCATGTGTCATGGGAGTTCTCCATTGACCTGGCCAAGATAACCTGTAGAAATTCTTCAGTGTTTATACAAGTTAGCTCTAGGCAAGCTGGCTAGGAGTGTGATCCTCGAAAATAAAGGTAAGCACTGGCAGAAAAATTGTGCAGGGAAAGCAGGTTATTGAATTTCCTTTCTCAAATGCTTAATAACCTTGAAGCCAAAAAAGGTAGCTGTGTCCTCTGCATCCTTAAGTCCATAGTGTCAGATGATGAGAAAGGCTATACCGCCTAAGTTACACAGAGCCCTCAAGACCACTCACAGCACAGTCCGCTAAAGGAAACTTACAGATGGCTTTGAAAAATTACCATGTAGCTAGCATATTTAAAGTGCTAAGTTTATAGACACTTACTGAACTCTGGACATAAAATGATATTGAAAAACCAGCTCATTGAATCCTTTGTTAAGTGTAGACAGTAAAACTAACAATGGGAGCTTAATGTCAGTTTTTAAGGTGGTATTAATAATGTCCAAAGCCTATTATGGTTGTATGCTGACTTTCACAATAAAAGAAAGGAGGGAATAAGACGTATATTTTAAGGCCATAATGATGTACATTTTTAAAAATTTTCTTCATCCTTTATCATGGAGAATTTTTAATATAATTCCCCGGCAAGTACATTTGCTTAAACAGTGCACCTGTACCTCCAACCACTTCACCCACAGGCTCCTGAGATGTTAATTTTTTTTTTTTTTTTTTTTTTGTAGAGACAGAGTCTCACTGTACCACCCTTGGGTAGAGTGCCGTGGAGTCACACGGCTCACAGCAACCTCTAACTCTTGGGCTTGCGCGATTCTCTTGCCTCAGCCTCCTGAGCAGCTGGGACTACAGGCGCCCGCCACAACGCCCGGCTATTTTTTTGTTGCAGTTTGGCCGGGGCTGGGTTTGAACCCGCCACCCTCGGCATATGGGGCCGGCGCCTTACTCACTGAGCCACAGGCACCGCCCGTTAATTTTAATCAAGGACAAGCATCTGCTCCTTTGTCGGTTCTCCTGTTGGCTCCTCTGTGGTTGGGCCCAAAGTGAGTCATCAAAGAGCAAGCAATGCACCAGTTTCTTTCCTAATGTTACCCATTCAAGGAAAGACTTAGAAACAGGTGCTAGTGCAGAGAAGCAAAAGGGGAAGGGAGCAGGCAGTGGTGTGAGGCTTCTGCGCACGAGTTTCCTTAGGCATTTTAATTGATTTCTCCTAGGCCATGGGTATTTGAGCCAATGCTTAATTCCATGCCCAAGTACTAAAAGGCAAGGGAGAATGAAGTGATGATAGTGCTAGAAATAGGAAATAAAGTAAAAGGAATGAAGAGCAATTTTACTGTGATAATTTCTATTGATCGTTAATATGAGAGACAAATAGCACTAGAAGTCAGAGGTGGGAAAACCATAGCATTTATGTTCCATTTCCTGGAGGTGAAAAAGACCCTCCATTGCTCGTCAGTGGACGTTAGTGGCCATGGAGAGATGACCACACGCTTTATTCATCCTTCTCAAATCATTCTATTTTAAGTTTAAGTTTTTGTCTTATTGTAAACATCTGAGGTGCCAAGGATGGTAAAAACACATATGCTATATGTTCACATTGCTGTTGGCATTCTCTATAAACCAGCCATACACACAAAATGTTAAAATATAAGAAAAGAAGGACGAAGGGAAAAAAGGAGAGGAGAGGGAGGGAGGGAACAAGAAGCAACTTGCCAACTCATGGAGAGGAGCAAACACAAAATGTTGGCAGTAGAGCCAGATAAAATTCTAGACAAGGATGAATTAAAAATATGTGAGGTAGATATAAAGAAGTGGTTGAGAATAAAAAGCAGATCAGGAAAATGTCAGCAGCGGGTTGCATGCCTTTAGAGGTCAAGAGGAAGGATACCAAAAGATTGATCCATTTCCCTTTTACCCCTCAGGGAAATTGTATACATTTAAAAAAAATGAAAATGTATATCCAATCCATTATTATTTATATTTTAAATATTTTATACTACGAGATTAAGAATCAGACTCCAGATTGATTTTTGTTGTCGTTCCTTGGCACCAGTCTGCCCTTTGGTAGTGATGGCTATAGCTCTTTGTTGTAAAAGGACATCATTCAAACTAAAACTGAAATCAATAGCCTGCATACTAGTTCAGGGTAAACAGAAACTGACGCAGCCAACAAACCCTGGTAGTAAGAACTTGGAGATAATAAATTAGTGGCAATTCGGAAATAAATCTTTTTATTTGAAGCCACGAAAGGTCATGTCCACACGTATGATCTCTAAAGGAAAATTATAGAGCTAAAATATCTTCTTTTTTAATAACCAAGCACATGTGTTATTTCTAAAATTATAATTCAGGATTAATCTTTGTAAAGAGATGCCACATATTGAAGTCTCCTTCTTGTAAGCTGATTTCAAGTTGTTTGTATTAAATATTTCTTTTCACTCATCATCCTGGTGGGTAGAACAGGTGTCAGTGACTGTGTAGCCACAGCCAGGTGGTAAGTTATTCTGGCGTGAGATAAATGAGGTAGACCCATGCCATGGGCTGCACCCGTGCATGGTAAAGTCTTCCTAGCTATTTAGTTACCCAGTCTTATGTCTGTGTTATTTAGTAAAATAAAAAAAGTTTATTAAAACAACACTTTTGAAGATTGGAAAGCATTCATGCTGATTCAGAGATTTGTTGACAGTTTTCTAACATCAGCAGTCTGTCAAGTACCCTGTGGTTGACACAACAGCACTACTTTTATGTAGCAAGGAAGATAACCTTTTCATGGAGCTCTAAAGTACCTAATCTCACTCTGTTTTGTAAACAAAGCTTAGTGAGGTTTTACTGTCAATTCTTTCCTATTGACTTGATGTTTTTCTTTTAACTAGATGTTTTTCTCCAGAGTTCACTTTGGCTAGATACTTAACTTTCAATGCTTTTTCTGGCTTGCCTTAAGAAACTTTACCTCTTCAAACATTCTGGCCCAAAAGTGAAATAGGAACTTAGCTCTTTATTCATTTTCATATAATGCCGCCATCAGAGATTGACAATTTCTGAGGTATTCACTTTGAAGAAATTTGAATGTAGTTGTAAAAACATTTACGGTATATTTAAAATTTGCTGAATATTCTATTTCTCAGTGGAACATAAGGATTTGTATGTGATTTTCTTCTGCCTAATAAAATGAATGACTCTAATACATCTAAGAGGTGGCTAAATAGGTAGGGAATGGAAACAGCTATCATGGTTTCATATTTTTCTGATTACCCTTTATATCTCTGTTAGCTAATTTAATGTTTACAGTATCACAGTGAGAAGAGAAACATTTCATAGATCTTGAAAATAAGTTCAAGGAGAGGTTAACTAACTTGGCCAACAGCACTCAGCTGTTTAGTATTTCACCAGGATTAAGCTTTAGACTGGATGTTTCTACCATTCAGCTCAATATCCAACCACTTACAGGATCCTTGCATATGTCTGTCCCTCAGCAGTAGCAGAAGGCGACTATTCATATGCTAAACAGAGGTCATAAGGTCTATGGTGAGGAGGGCAGAAAACTCCAATAGCCATGTGACCCTGAGTAAGTGATCTGTATTTATGTTCCTCAGTTTCCTTATCTTAGAATAAATAATTAGAATCTGCATCATGCAGTTCCTCTGAGGATTAAATAAACTAATCCATGTAAAAAACTGAGAATAGTGTATGTAACAAATATTTGTTATTACTTTTATTGAGATGTGTATGGTAATCGGTGTATAAATCCTAAAGTCGAGCATGCCAAAAATAAATTTACTTAAATGAATGGGCAATGTGGAAGTAGGCAGACTTGCCAAGAAAAAAAATAATGGTGTGAACTCAGTCACTGGGCAGGCTTTTGCAGAAAAGCAGGCAAGTGTCACCTTCCGGATTCACATCATCTGTGTTCCAACTTCTGTGGTCTCCCCAGCTCACTGGACACCCCCACATACAATGCAGGGAGAAACCAGCTTGGTTTTGGCAGACAGTCTAAATACCCAACAAATACCAGTTCCATTCAATAACAGGCAGAGAGAGAAGAAAAAGGAGAGGAGTATAAAGACGGGTCCAGACCTAAATGATCAATTATAGGGATTTGTTTTCCTTCTCCTGTTATTTCTTTGTGCTGCGGATCTTGAAAGTTCTTTATTAAAATTTTTACCAGTTAGAAAGAAATACATTATTTAGTCTATCTCCTTTGCTTTATTGGGAGGACTTGAGGGTCATTTTCTGTATTCTCAATACCTGGCATAGTTTCTGGAACATGGTAGGTGCTGAGCAAATGCTTGCTGAGTTTGTGCAAGAATGAATGAGGTGCCAAAAGGAGACGTGTAGCAGACACGTGGGGAAGAGGTAAGATGGAAACGGAGAATAGATTATAAAGAGAGTTATAAACTGTATTTCTCGGAGCTGCACATGCTTTATTACCATCATGGTTGTTACTGTTAAAGGTCACTATCTGAGCTCCTGTAAGTCCTTCTCTATTTTTTTTAGTGTCTCTGCACAACTGTTATTTTCACAACTAATCATCACAAAATAATTTTCTTTCATCATAACCCAGCCCCCATCTGATCATTACATATCCTGCAGCGCTCGTCACCCCCTGAAAATCCTGCTCTGTGTTGGGGAGGCAAGGAGGCGCCCAGCCTCGCCCTCCACGAAGTCCCTTCTCTGGGGCGCCACACTGCGGGTGGATTTGCCGTGACCTAGGCTTCCGCGCCAACCAGCGTGTTTTAGCGACGTGAAACCTGCGATGTAGAGCTGTGGTCTATCTCGCTTTTTCTTTCAGGTAACTGTTTGCTAGACCTACCACGCAAGCAGATCCAGAGTCCCGAGGAGCTCCCAGGACAGACCTACGACGCCACGCAGCAATGCAACCTGACCTTCGGGCCCGAGTACTCCGTGTGTCCGGGCATGGACGTCTGCGCTCGCCTGTGGTGCGCGGTGGTGCGCCAGGGCCAGATGGTCTGTCTGACCAAGAAGCTGCCCGCCGTGGAGGGAACACCTTGTGGAAAGGGGAGGATTTGCCTGCAGGGCAAGTGTGTGGACAAAACCAAGAAAAAGTATTATTCAGTAAGTGATCTTCTGATCACCTGCTGCCTGGAGGGCCGAGGCTGTGATGGGCATTCCTCTGACGTGTGTAGGCACTGTCATCAGAAGGTTTTATTTTCTAGTTAAAATATTTCTGCTTTTGAGATCTAGTTACAGCTTCATCTTTTACCCGTAGTAGCCATTCTCAGTAATCAAATTCTAGAGAAAAAGCAGATGATAGGAAGTTCTTGGCATGTTACGTCCTTTAACAAATATTCGTATAACCCAAATTCTGTCCAAGCAAGACCCCAAGCAGGACACTAGAAGTTGCTTTTTGGAACCTCACTTGCAAACTTTTCTTTCTGAAGTTATCAGAATGTATTTATTGAAAGCCAGTAGGGAAGTAACAGAGCCGAGGCATATGGTCCTGGTAAAACTTGGTGAGCTCCAGAATGATCACTTCCCCCCTCTCCCATAGTTAGTTAATCTAAATTTAGGAGCTAAAGTGACCTATGGCTGCTCCAGGGAAGTGTCTGCCACCACAGGTACATAGTCCAACCTCAGGTCAGCTGCTTTCTGAATTCTCAAGGCTGGGCAGAGTATGTGCTCACTCCCACCCACAAGATTTGCCAAGTCCCTGCAGTAGTTCTCAACCTTCCTAATGCCGTGATGTATTTTCATTGTTACAAAGAGGTCGTGACCCACAGGCTGAGAACCGCTAGAGGAACATTGCCATACGCTCACTGCCTGTGTCTTCCCGGTTGTCACCCAACTTTACATCATCGGATACCCTCACATGGGCAGCCAGAGGCAGTTTTCACACATTTCTTTAGCAAAGCAGTTTATAATATTCTTCCTTTTGGAGTTTCTCCTGGAATGTTTCTAGAGGAACAGACTTAAGACATCATTCAAAGGCTCTTCCTTCTTTCCCCGTGGGGTGTGTGTGTGTGTGTGGTGTTGGTGCACGTCAGCATCTGTCACATCTGATTAGGAAGATAGCCACACCCAGGTCAAATACGTGTATGTATGTAGCACAGAGTCTGTCAGAGACGGGATGTGGAATAGCAACAAAAGCACTATGGAACTTCAGTGCTAACGAGGGAAAAAGAGAGGCAGACACAGTCGAATCATGCCAAGCATCATGCAAAACCATCAGCCTGATATCAGACACTTCAAGCTCAGATTCAGGCTCACATGGTTCTGTGGTTATTAGCAGAGTTGTACAATGTCAGAAGACACAGTTTAAAATGGCTCAGAGAGGCCAGGAGGTGATCTCCTGTGGTGTGCTCAGTACTCAGGGTGATGTTTTCAGACCCTCTGATGCATGGAGCCAGGGCTGGAGGAGTGCAAGGTGAGGATGCAGGAAAAGGTGAACGACTTAGAGATTGGAAGCGTGTTGTAATTGCAGAGCATGCCCATGTTAAATTTAGTGAAAATTTATTTCTATGATGAAGTTTCCGCTGTGTCTTTTTTTTTTTTTTTTTTTTTTGTAGAGACAGAGTCTCACTTTATGGCCCTTGGTAGAGCGCCGTGGCCTCACACAGCTCACAGCAACCTCCAACTCCTGGGCTTAAGTGATTCTCTTGCCTCAGCCTCCCGAGTAGCTGGGACTACAGGCACCCGCCACAACGCCCAGCTATTTTTTGGTTGCAGTTTGGCCGGGGCCGGGTTTGAACCCGCCATCCTCGGTATATGGGGCCCGCGCCTTACCGACTGAGCCACAGGCGCCGCCCCCGCTGTGTCATTTTTAAATGTACATTTTGAATGTTTTTCTCCAGAGTTAAAATATCTTCTGTTTTCTATTTCAGACATCAAGCCATGGCAACTGGGGGTCTTGGGGGTCCTGGGGTCAGTGTTCTCGCTCCTGTGGGGGAGGAGTACAGTTCGCCTATCGCCACTGCAATAACCCTGCACCAAGAAACAACGGCCGCTACTGCACAGGGAAGAGGGCCATCTACCGCTCCTGCAGTGTCACGCCCTGCCCACCCAATGGTACGATGCTCCCAAGGGACAGCAGCCACCGTGCACCACATGGAGTTTGTATTTTAGAAGTAATAAATAGGGGAGGCTGGAGAAAGAGATAAGATATAATTATCTTATATTGCATAGTTCCACAAATAAATAAGTGATTTTAAAATTATTACTGTAAATAATAAAGTATTCAAAGAATACGTTGTGTATACATAAAATCCATCAACACTGGTGGATCAAGGGGCTGTACAAAAAAATAGCATCTTCTCCTTAAAATTAATTACTTAAGCACTCACAGACATATCTGAGTTTCAAAACGGATATCGTAATAATGCAACATGTTTGTTTCCTAGGTAAATCATTTCGTCAGGAACAGTGTGAGGCCAAAAATGGCTATCAGTCTGACGCAAAAGGAGTCAAAACCTTTGTGGAATGGGTTCCCAAATACGCAGGCGTCCTGCCCGGGGACGTGTGCAAACTGACCTGCAGAGCCAAGGGCACTGGCTACTATGTGGTATTTTCTCCAAAGGTAACTACACACGATTGTCCAGAAACAGTAGGCATCAGTGGTGGAAATTATTTGGTAGACTCAAGCCTGATAATGCCAAATATAAACAGTCATTATTTGGGAATGGTTAGATTGTGGAGGGTTTTAATTTTTGTCTATATAATTTTTATATTTTCAAAATTTACACAATGAATAAAAATAATTTTATAAATGAGATTAAGTAAATGTTTCGAAAGCTATTTGGGAAGTGTAACTCACTATCAGGGAAAGAGAAGTATGGCCTTAACTTTAAAACAGCCAGGAAAACAACCAGTATATCCTAAGAACAATTGTAAAGGGGACTTTAAAGGAAGGGAATTTTTTATATTCCTATTACTTGCTTAAGAAGTCCTTTTATAAGTAATGAAGATAGGTTTCAAGGTCATCGTCTTTGACCCAGGCTTCTAACTGTCTTTCACCCTTAATATGAATCAATGTTCCCTTAGTTATTTCTTTTATGATATTTGTGTGCATGAGTTATTTCCTATTTTTTACAGGTGAGTATTTTCTAAATACATAGCAAGGCTTTTTTTTCTTACAATTATTGTTGGGCAACAATTTACAGATACTGTTTATTTAATTTTCAAATAAGTACTACATTTAAAACCACCTCTAAAACATGGAATTCAGGTATTTATGACATGTTACCAAAAAATAAGCTAATGTCCAACTTAGATGATTTTTAAAATATCATATTTTGTTAAGAATAATAAATTGTCATTTAGAAATATTTATGTGTTTCTAAACATAAATATCACCTGAAAATACTACAATCTGGAGAGCTTTTATCCTGTTGAAATATATCCTCCTTCATTTTACACACACACACACACACTTTCACTCACACACACATATATGGAAGGGAAGAGTTTTGTATATACACAAATACAAAATATGTAGGTTTATTTATATAGGAATACATGTATATATGTTATACTTATATAGGAATACATGTATATATGTTATACTTAATGTATATTCACATGCATAAGCCACAGTCTACATACATCTATTTAATGAGTAGCTTTTTAACTAATTCCTTTATTCAAAAGATATTCAGTCTCTTCCAGAAAGCACTTTCTTCTGGCTTCCTCGGACTCCATTTTCTGCCCTGATCTGAGTGTCTTTATTCTGGTGTCGGACAGTTCAACACCCAGTGGGGCATGCTTCCCAACCATGATTGGTTTTAAATGTCAAGTGTAGATTTTCAATTTTGTTATTATAATAACACTTGTGCAACAAGGAAGGATCTTTGCATTCTGGAGGCTGCTCATATTTAGCCACCCAGAGAAGGGATGGTTGATCCCAAACGGTAAATGAAAAGAGGCTTCTATCAAAGTAAAAAGCCCAGATTGCACTGTGGGACTGTGTTGTGCATAAGCAAATGGAGATGGGGACCTCTGGTCTCCTAACACATTTGGAATTAAGTTCAAGAGAGAAAGTGTGTAACCTAGACCTATGTCAGATCTGTTTTCTGACAATATGTCAAAGGTTTTTCAGCTAGACTTTTCTGGAAAGTATGTTTTTGGGGGGTGGGGTTATTTTTCAATCTATTCCAATCAAACTCAAAACTGACAAATTAGAAGTTGCTAGTCTACCAAAGGAAGTAAATACCATGCACAGTATTTCCCACTGCTACTGTATTTGTAATGATTCAGGTGACTGACGGAACTGAATGTAGACCCTACAGTAATTCCGTTTGCGTCCGGGGGAAGTGTGTGAGGACCGGCTGCGACAGCATCATTGGCTCCAAGTTGCAGTACGACAAGTGTGGAGTATGTGGGGGAGACAACTCCAGCTGCACAAAGGTGGTTGGAACCTTCAATAGGAAAAGGTAACATAATAGAACCCTTGCCTTTATATGAATTGAACTAAGCTCCCTGAAAAATTGATAAAGGTGGACTCACATTACATCACAAGCTTTTGGCAAGAGGAGGTCTCACACGGTTCTCTGTAATACCAACCAGAGTGTAAAGAAAATGAATTTAAAAATACAGAGTGAATCATCTTTTCCTAAGGCACTAAGACTCAGGCTTATCAGTGCCTGGACAAACTAAGTTTATAAGGCCCACAGCAATACTGCCCACCCTACTGATTCTCATGAGTCAGGCCGTAAGGAACAAAGATAAATACTAGAGAGATTTCTGCCTGATCCCATTCCCCTTCATTCTTTGTTTTGTTTATTTGTTTATTTTTGTTTCATTTTGTTCTTAACGCTTTGCTTGGTATCACTTAAACTCTGGTCACCAGCGTGACTTATTTTCATTTAACTATTATAAAATATGGCTGGGAAGGTTACGTAAGGATTCTACGCATGGAGACGTAGAGAAAAGAACACACAGTGGAAGTGAAGAGACCTTGCTTTTAAGCCTGACACTACCACTAATTAACCTTGGAATGAACTTGATCAAGTACTTGCATCGTATCCCCAGTTCATATCCTTTTTGTGTAAGATGAGATATTATCTCCAGTAACCCCCGACTTTGTTTGAAGTCAGTGACTGTAGGATTGCATATTATTTATTCATGTTTGATACCACAACAAAAAGCCCTGTAACAAAGTCTGATCCATAATATATTATGAAAAAACAAAAGCAGTGAATCCAGTCAGACAGAATATGCGATGCTGAGTTCTTCTTCCCCACTGTAGGCAGCTTTGACACCTGCCTGGCGATTGCTATAGACAGGGGCCTTCCCTGAGGATAAGCCTCCTCTCTACTTCAAAGGAAACACTGGAGCAGGGGAAACACAACTTGGATTTTTAGTGTGTAAGTCAATGATCCCTGAATGTCTAACCTTGAGGGAGAACTGGAAATTAAACAATTTAATTTCACATACATCAAACTGCACAAGCAATCGTATTTCTATTTAAATAAATAGGAAAGTAACACATGTGGGGACCTTAGTATGAAATTACCTACAAACCCAAAGATTTTTGGCAAAAGATACTCCTTCTCACTTTTCCCTGGATGCTTAATTAGCATTTCCCTCCTAGCATTTGTCACAGTTTATTTATGCCTTTGCCCATCTTCCTGAGCAGAGGATAAATCTTTAGAGTCTTATTTGTCACTGTAAAGTTTTATTAGTCTATCATAATGTCTTATTAAGCATTCAGAAACATTTGCTAAGGCATTCCTTTTTTTCTTGTTATGATAATAGTGAGGTATCATTACTCAAATAGAATTTTATGTTCCATTTAGTGGCCCGCCCCCTGAAACCTAGAGTTCTATGTGGAAAAGGCAACAGAGACTCTATTCTGTTTCCAGTCTCGAGGTTAATTAAATCCACGTTCCTCAAATAGTCTGCACATTGGAACAATGTGGGAGCTTCAAGTCTTGCCACTGGTTTCCGCTCCTCCTCCCCCCAGATGGGGATTTCGTTGTTCTGGGGTAAGGCATAGGCTTTGGAGTATTTAAAAGATCCCCATGTGACTCTAATATACAAACAAGTTTGAGAAACATTAAAAATTTCTATGAGATTAATTGAAGGCAGATTCTTGTCAGTTACATCCAATTTTGTGCCAGAAAAAAAAGAGCGAAGTACGTGTGCAAAGATGATAGGATTTTATAAGAATGGTAATGACTGTACCACTGTGTGACGTTAGTGTAAATATTTAAAATAAAGGCAGCATGCTGACATCATCCTAATTTTGAACATTTCAATAAAAATGTATACAGTACTATATAGTCCAACTGAATTCATCTTGAAAAGATTGATTTTTAAAGCCAATTTTGAATGAATTTTTAAATGAAATCTTTTACCTTAATCTTTTTTTTTTTTTTTTTTTTTTGTAGAGACAGAGTCTCACTGTACCGCCCTCGGGTAGAGTGCTGTGGCGTCACACGGCTCACAGCAACCTCCAACTCTTGGGCTTACGTGATTCTCCTGCCTCAGCCTCCCGAGCAGCTGGGACTACAGGCGCCTGCCACAACGCCCGGCTATTTTTTTGTTGCAGTTTGGCCGGGGCTGGATTTGAACTCGCCACCCTCGGCATATGGGGCCGGCACCCTGCTCACTGAGCCACAGGCGCCGCCCACCTTAATCTTTTAAATGAAAACTTTTGTCTATGGAAAAGGAACCATATTATGTAAAACAATTTAAGGAGGTTTATTCTGAGCCACATTTGAGGACCATGACCTAGAGCAACACCAAGAAGCCTTGAGGATGTGAACTCACAATGGTGGGGTTACAGTTTGGTTTTATGCATTTTAGGGAGACAGGGATTGCAGGTGAGGTCATAAATCAATACGTGAAAAACATACATTGGTTTGGCCCCAAAAGGTGAGACTTCTGGAAGCCTGGAAATGGGAGCTTACAGGTTATAGGTGGGTTTAAAGATTATTTAGCTGATAGTTGGCTGAAAGAGTTAGGCTCTGTCTAAAGGACTAGGAGTCAGTGAAAAGGAATGCTTAAGATGAAGGAGCATAACTTACTTTCAGCAGGTTAAGTAAGGTTATGTAAGGATTCCACTAAAAGGTATGCTTAAGATTAAGGGTCTCTTAACTAGAGACAAGGTACCAGACAGACTCAAGTGCTTTGTTATGTATATTGAGGACCTGCCGGTAGGTCTTGCATAGCCTTAGGCCTGTTAGTGAGTCTCTGAGGACATCTCTAAGAAGGGAGGGGGCGTGATGAGGCGTGTCTGATCTCCTTTTTCACAGCTAGCAACTCATTTTTAGGGATTCTATTGGCTAACAGGGAGTCCAGTCAGTCACTCGCTGAGTGGGGAGCCTTAAGACTTTATTTTAGTTCACACTTGGTATTATGGGAAGAATTTTAGAGAATTTCTGTGTGTTAAATGTTAACTTATTTTCTCTCCTCGTCTCATCACCGTCCCTTTCTCCCTGCCTGGTGGACATCCTGCCTCCAGTAAGGGTTACACTGACGTTGTGAGGATCCCTGAAGGGGCCACCCATATAAAAGTCCGACAGTTCAAAGCCAAAGACCAGACAAGATTCACTGCATACTTAGCCTTGAAGAAGAAAAATGGTGAGTACCTCATCAACGGGAAGTACATGATATCCACCTCAGAGACCATCATTGACATCAACGGGACGGTCATGAACTACAGCGGCTGGAGCCACAGGGACGACTTCTTGCACGGTATGGGCTACTCTGCCACGAAGGAAATTCTAATAGTGCAGATTCTTGCAACGGACCCCACTAAAGCATTAGATGTTCGTTACAGTTTTTTTGTTCCCAACAAGTCCACTCCAAAAGCAAACTCTGTCACTAGCCAGGGCAGCAATAAAGTGGTACCCCATCCTTCACAGCCACAGTGGGTGACGGGCCCGTGGCTGGCTTGCTCTAGGACCTGTGACACAGGCTGGCACACGAGGACGGTGCAGTGCCAGGACGGAAACCGGAAGTTAGCAAAGGGATGTCCCCTCTCCCAAAGGCCTTCTGCATTTAAGCAGTGTTTGCTAAAGAAATGTTAGCCTGTGGTTATGATCTTACGCACAAAGATAACTGGAGGACTCAGCACTGACGCTGCCGTGGTGAATGAGAGGTCTACCTGTGTGCAGAAAGTCATGTTTCAGTGTCATTGTCTATGGGAGTCAAATTATGGGCAGAATCTGCTCTCTGTGACCAAAAGAAGATGTGCACTGCTTCATGTGACAACGGTGACATTGGAATATAGAATAAATCGGGAATGATTCAACATCCCCTGAGCCTACAAAAATGAAAGAAAAAAAAAGAAGAAGAAAAAGTAAAACACTGATGAATGTAGAATCAGGGGACATTTGAAGATGGCAGAAGAGTCTGCCCTTTGTCACCTACCTCTTAGAGAATGTCTGTAAAGGCATTGTAATCATTTTCACCCATGATACACAGTAGCTTATTTTTACTGTTTGTAAATACATCCTTCCTTGGTATGTCACTTTATATCCCTTGATTCTGTTAAAAGTATATACATACATATATATATATTTATATATTCGTATATATATTTATATATATATATATTTCTATAAAATGTGTTCGACCAAAGTAGGTCTGCAGCTATTTCAACTCCCTTCAGTTTCCAGAAAGAGCTGTGGATGTTTTACTGGAAATTAAGAACTTGCTGCTGTTTTAATAAGATTTAGTGTATTTTCTGACTACAGGAGATAAAATTTGAGTCAAAAACCATTCTGACAGCAAGCATCTTCTGAGAAATTCTGAAAAGAAAGAGGAGCTTAGTGTATATAGTCATTTAAATATACACACATGTCCATCTCCTCACATCTTTAACTGCCTGTATTTTTATCAGGTAGCCAGCCAAATTCATGCATAATTTAGGATGTAAAGTAGGGTTTGCGTGTGTGTTATGTGACCGGTATTCAAGAGTCCAAAATCTAGTTTCCTCGTGTTAGAATTTAAAAGAAAAAGATACATATTTCACTGTGTTTTTGATTTATATTTTCACAGATACTTTCTCTTCCTATGGCTCTCATCTGGAATCTTACAATGTGTAATGTGCATTCAAAACACACAGCTAAGATTGTTCTGTCATATCCAACACCGTCAACACTGGTATACCTCTTACCAGCAGGCCTTTAAAAAGCACTTGCAATTGTGTTTGCTTGTTCGTTTTGTTCAAGGGTTCCAGGAGACCTACAATGTTGTGTACTGCTTCTCCACGTAGTGTAGGCACATCGAAGATCACGTGGTAATTAGCCACCTCTAAAAGTGGTTATCATCATTAATGTGCTTAACGCAGGGGAAAAAAAAGTGATTGTTATTAATAAGACTGTTTCCACACCATAGGCTATACTCCTTCAAAATTCTTTTATGTCTAACTATATTTCTACTGTACTAAAGATTTTTCCCAACTGGAAAGCATTTGGTTGTGCCAGTTAAGTGTTTGAGTGATGCAATGTGATGGTTTTCAGGAAGTTGTTGCTTTTATTTCATAGCCTGTTTAGGTAGGTTGTAAGTTTAAATAGTTAGACATCATTTTTTTTTTTATAATCATACATCTACAAAACTGTCTTTTAGATGGTGAACTGTATACCCTGGCACTGCAAAACTCAGAAAATCTAAGATATTTCATGGGGATTATTTTTTATGTATGAAATACTGCAAAGCCAATTGTTTTTTTATAAAATTTTATAATAATCATACCCAATGTGCCTGTTGTTAAAGATTTGCATATAAGGATATTAGGGATCCATTGTTTGAGTTCCATTAAGCTCATGGAGTTTATTTTTATTAGAAGATATTTTTAATATAAATGAATTATGTAATTGATCTCACTATATCACTTTCTTTTCAGTGGACCAGGAAAACAAGTGTCTCACTGTTTTAAGTATTTTCTTAAGAAATTATTTTTTAAAAAAATAATTGTTATAGAACACCAATGATTATTCTTATTCTTTGAATTTAAACAGAAATTCTGATTTATATGTGGTAATTTTTTTCTTAACAACTAGTCAGTTCAAGAAATAAGACCTATACAAGGCTGATAACCTATATTTGATGGATATCACCATCTACCAAAGACATGAACCAAAGCTAGTCAAATAAGTCAGAAAAAACTGATAAAAGCACTTTGACCATTTGATTGTGCAAAGAGAATGGAGAGTGCAATGTTACTTTTTCCAATATTGAAAGAAATTTTAATCAAGTAACTCAAATGTAACAAAATTTATTTTTATATTTAGTGGTTATATTACCAATAACATTAAGAAATAATTGAGAGCAGGCATAGTTGTCTGCTACTCTGCTTCTTTGTACTGGATTCATAGATTTTTAAAATGATTTATCAATGATTCATTTTCCCCCAAATAATGATATCTTACACTTCTCACTGAAACATTGCAAGTGAACGTAGAGCCAATAAACCACTATGCCATGCTTTCCTTTTTTTTTTTTTTGACCTTTTTTAACCTTTTTCTTATGAGTATTACTAGATTGACTGAGGAATGTATATCTAAACTCCTAGAAAAGTGATACAGACTGGAAACTATGATTCAGAAAACGGGAGTGTTCAATGGATGCAAAGAATGATGAACAAAGGGAAGATACCATATGTCTATAACTCCATCCAATTCAGTTCAGTTTCCATTTGTTCTGTCTTCCACCTCACTGTAACTGCCATCTTGAATTTTTTTAAAAATCTAAAATTCAGGATGCTAGGAGCTACTTCTTAAAAAAAAAAAATATCTGAAAATGCTCAGGTTTGTAGAAATCTAATCTCACTTACCTAATAAGTAAGTATCTTTCGTTACATACGAAGGGAACCTAGAAGAAAATCACATCTATTTCTTCCAGACCAGAAAAAGGCAAATTAAGCCCCACCTCCCTGGTCATGGTATTGGGCCATTGTTATAATTTACTCAATAAATTCAACTTCCTTTGCCTTCCTGTGGAAACAGTTTTATCTCATTAAACTAAGAATTAAGAGATGAATCACAAACAAACAAAAAGTACTTTGCAGCACTGAAAAAAAAAAGTAATTTATTGTTTTTGCAACTGGTATGTGAATTTGTGTGATAAAATTATTTATTCTTATTTAACAAAAATATGTGCAAATTCTTCTATATTTAAAATGTTTTGCTGTTGTCTTTCTTTTTAATTTATGCTTTATGTTTGTGTATAAAGTACACTTTGTGAGTTTACATAATGTTCAGCACTGGTCGAATTTGTATATTTTTACAGAAAGCTTTTCGTGTAAAGCAGGCGTATGTGTATATATTCCTCATGTATCCCTATTCTGATACTAACATTTTCCTACCTAAGGAAATTTTAAATTCAATCTTTCATGACTAGTTCACATTCATTACTTGTTGCTAAGTCAATAGGTCTTTTACATCCTATTAACACTAGTTTTCCCAAGTCAGTGATAAGAAAAATCCTTATACAATCAAACAAGGTGCAAGTTCTAAATCTGGGTGCACAGCCTAGAAGCTTACCACAGATGCTGAGACATAGTCAAGAGGCAGGTCCATTCACTGATAAACCTGGACAAGTTGCTGCTCATGTATTAGATGAAAGTTGTGTACATACCACCTCTGAGGAGTATAAATGATAATGAAACCAAATATTGCCTTTTACTGCTTTAGAAACATCTGCTGAAATGAATATCATTTGGTCTCTGGTGTCTGTAGGATTCCATAGACAAGGGCAAACACATTGGATTTGTGTGATTCAGATGCTAGGAGTCATAATTGTTTCTACAGACATGGGGTGTCCATGAATAGAATAGGACTGTCCCCTACTGCTATTGAATCCCCTGAAATGATGATAAGATTTGGGACAGGCAGGGTTATCTCTAATGACATCAACTTACCACTGACTGTGATTTCACAGTCTGATCCCAGCAATAAGCAAAGCAACCTTCGTCTCATAGCACGGGTCACACCAGTCTCTGGTTCTGATATTTCCCTCTTGACTCCTTCCTTGTTAACATGGTCACTGTAATGGTTTAGGTGAGGACAGCAGCTAGATTTGAAGTCCAGGGCTTGTGCTATAACTTAACGTTCACTGTAAAATAAGATTGAATTTAATAATGACTGCATTTTGTGGTGGTTTATGACTCAGTGTGAAATCTCATTGGCATGATTGGTGCATATTACTAATTTTTTCATAATTAAACTTAAGGGCACACAAAGACTTTATATTCTTAAACATTTCAAACAAAAAAATAAATGAAATAACCATGAGTACACAATGGTCATCTCAGGCTACAATAGAATGAAATTTGAGGTGCTTTATTATTTAGATACACAAAAAAGAATTTGTGCATTTTTTATTATTTTTCTCATTTGTCAACAACCTATAGTTTTAGATTATCAGACAGATTAACTTGACTGGCTAGTACTCTGGAAAAAAATTATTATAATAGCATTCTGTTAGCATGAATTACCCAAACAATACGTCGTTATGAAACATGTCAGTCTATAATTGTGCATAACTGTGTTCTACTGAAGTAATGTGTAGGAGCATATTGACATAAAAATCATGCATTTATCAGCCAAAAAAAATAGGAATAAATATGGTGATCAGATCAGCAAAGAATTCCATCTGGCAAATGCCTGATGTTATAATTCTCAATGCAGGTTTTGTGGGAAAAATAAAGGAATGTGTTGTTAAACGTTGGATTTGACGGAAAATAAGACATTAACATACACATTAGTTCTCCCAGTTAATTGTACCCTACTAATACACTAGCACTTTAGCAATAATTTTTCTTGGTCGTTATTTGCTTATCTTCTCCACCACCTAACTAGTCCATTTGGCTCGTTAGGTCAACTAAAATTAAATAACGGTTGATGATCCTGTAAAGCACTACCACATCAGAGTGATCCAGAGTCTAACACTGTGAGGAAAACTGTGATTTGTAAATACAACAGGGCACACTTTTTTACTTTTTTCATTTTCCTTTGGCACATTCAGTGAATAACTGTTAATTGTTATCAAGGTGCTAACAGCTTTAGTGACTCACTGTCCAATGTAGTATCTCTGAATTACGACTTTTCTTCTACACGATTTTACCATTTACAGAAAAAGACCTGTAAGGGAAGACACAACTTGGTACTGAAAAGTTTAGGAAATAAGTACATTCTATGGTCATTGTGACCAAGGGTGCTCAGTAGCATATACTATATGTGCATCTGAGGATACTGAAGGTGTCATCAAAACTTGAAGAGCGCCAGGCTGGCGTAGCAGACTTTTGGATGGGTCATGTGTCTGCATTTACTGCATCCTCGGCCTTCCATTCAAACTTTTGTATATACTCCTCCTGATTATTTTAAGCTTCGCAGTATTTTATGTCCATAGTAAACACTTGATGGCTGTATCTCGGCCTTTTCTTTAACAACTCACAACATATTAGAAATATTTCTGCCTATATCAAGAGTTTATTTAGAATAGAAGATCCTACTGTGTGTGACTTTGTGAGGCTAGAGATTTCATTCAGAAATATATAGTCCCTAGATGTTATTTTTGCACTATATACTCAGGCATGACATAAACATGGTTGGTTCTTCTTGCTACAATGAAGAGTTGACAAACACTGCTTATGTTTTTGTATGACCTGTTAATCAGAGGAAATCATACACATGCTTTGTAAATAAACTTTGAAGATAACCAGATAGAGGAAATGTGTTCCATTTGAGATATATATAATGGCACAAATATTTGATTTCTCTATTACAGTATGTGAGTCAAGTCAAGTAATGAACTTGAGTAGGTGTAACTGAGATTTTTAAATCCTGCCTTTTTAACATGCTGTCATGGTAAAGGAGAACATTGAAGACTTACACACTGTAGAGGAGATGTGCCTGAAAGCTGGTCATTACACTCAACCCAATTCTCCAGAATATGGTATATAATTCAGTTGTGAAACTAAAAATCTTGGAAAACTAAGATGGGTCTTGTTTAAAATGTCTCTTCAGCTTTGGCAAACTTCAAATGTCAAAAAACTAGTTAAAGCATTACTGTGTCTTATAATCTGCATTCCACAAAAGTTCTGTCAGTCAGGTAAACCACTTGCACTGAGCCGTTTGGGACCTATACTGTAACATTTTTCTTTGAGGAACAATATCCTATTTTGTAAAACATTTCCCTATGTGTGACTTTAAACTGTAAAGTTAAACATTGGTTTTGTGGTTTCAGTGAGCATAATAAATATAAATTATAAACTAGATTACTGTATATTTTGCATATAATATAGTTGGAAACTATTGTCCATTTCTGATTATTCTTTATTTTTTTCAAAATATTAACAGGGTACACATGTATTTGTTACAGAGCTTGAGTCAGGGCTATGAGGGTGCGCCCCACCCAACAGTGTCCATGTACCCATTAGGCGGCTTTTGCCCCCCTCTTGTCTTCGCTGCCCCCTGCTTGATTCCCACCGTGTTTTACTTTCCTCTGGGCACCTGGGTGCTCATCAGTTCCAATTTAATAGCGAGCACATGTGGTGTTTATTTTTCCGTTCTTTACCTACTTCACTTAGGATAATCATCTCCAGTTCTATCTAAATTTTTACAAAAGGCATGAATTCATCCTTTTATGTCTGAGTAGTACTCCATGGTATACCTATACCACATTTCATTAGTCCACTCATGAACGGATGGGCACTTGGATTGATTGCGCATGTTTGCAATTGTAAATTGCGCTGCAATACACATTCAAATGCAGGTGTGTTTAGTTGCTGTTGTTTGTTTATGAAAATACTTCTTTTCCTCTGGGTGGATACTCAATAGTGGATCGCTGCGTCAAATAGTAGGTCTACTTTTAGTTCTTTGAGGAATCTCCATATGGTTTTCTATAAAGATTGTTTTAATTTGCAGTCCCAACAACAGATCCATGCCAGCATCCACTGTGTTTCAACTTTTTAATAAAGGCCATTTTAAGAGGAGTAAGGTGACATCTCATTGTGGTTTTAGTTTGCTTTTGCCTGATGATCGGTGACAGTGAGCATTTCTCCTGTTTTTATTTGTCTATCTTCTTCTTTTGAAAAACTTCTGTCCTCGGGTGGCACCTGTGGCTCAGTGAGTAGGGCCCCGGCCCCATATACCGAGGGTGGTGGGTTCAAACCCAGCCCCGGCCGAATTGCAACAAAAAAATAGCCGGGCGTTGTGGCAGGTGCCTGTAGTCCCAGCTGCTCAGGAGGCTGAAGCAGGAGAATCGCAGAAGCCCAAGAGCTGGAGGTTGCTGTGAGTCCTGTGACATCATGGCACTCTACCGAGGGCGGTAAAGTGAGACTCTGTCTCTACAAAAAAAAAAAAAAAACTTCTGTCCTCATCTTCTACCCACTTGTTAATGGGCTTGCTTGTTCTTGCTGGTTTGAGTTCTTTGTAGATTCTGAGTATCAGCCCTTTTTGAATGGATAAATTATGAATATTTTCTCCCATTGGGTAGGTTGTCTTTTGCTCTGTTGATTATTTCCTTAGCTGTACAGAATCAGCCTTTTAATTTAATCGAATCATATTTATTTTTGTTGTTGCTGTAATTGTCAATCAGGTCTTAGTCATAAATTCTTTGCCTAAGCCATATACAGAAAAGTTTTCCCTGCATTTTCTTCTAGAATGCTTATCGTTTTGTGTCTTCATTTAAATCTTATCCATTGTGAATTAATTTTGTGAATAGTGAGAAATACAGGTCTTGTTTCATTCTTCTGCATGTGGCTGTCCAAATTTCCCAGCAGGATGCATTGAATAAGTCATCTTTTCACCAGTGTATATTGTTGTCTGGTTTGTCAAAGGTCAGTTGGCTGTACATACGGATCGTTTTATATCTGGGTTCTCTGTTCTGTCCCATTGGTCTATGTCTCTATTTTTGTGCCAATACCACGCCATTTTCATTATTATAGCCTAGTAGTTTATTTTAAAGTCTGGTCATATGGCTCGGCACCTGTATCTCAGTGGTTAGGACACCGGCCACATATACCAAGGCTGGTGGGTTCAAACCCTTCCTGGGCCTGCTAAACAACAATGACAACTGCAACAACAACAACAAAAATAGCTAGGCTTTGTGGCGGACGCCTGTAGTCCCAGCTACTTGGGAAGCTGAGACAAGAGAATTGCTTAAGCCCAAGAGTTTGAGGTTGCTGTGAGCTGTGACACCACAGTGCTCTACTGAGGGTGACATAGTGAGATTCTGTCTTTAAATAAATAAAGTCTGGTAACGTGATGCTTAAGATTGCTTTGGTTATCTGGGCTACTTTCTGGTAACAATGTATAGAATTATTTTTTCTAGGTCAATGAAATATGATGTTGGTATTTTGATGGGATTACTTTCAATCTATAAGTCACTTGGGTAGTATGGGCATTTTAACAATGTTGATTCTACTGGTCCATTAGCATGTTACAGTTTTCTTTTTGTTTATGTCATCTGTGATTTCATAGGGTTTCATAGTTCTTCTTGTAGAGGTCTTTCATCTCCTTAGTTAAGTATATTCCTAAGTATTTTATTTCCTTTGAAGCAATTGTGAATAGGATTGAGTCTTTGATTTGACTCTCAGCTTGACTATTATTGGTGTATAGCGATGCTACTGATTTGTGTACACTGATTTTGTGTTCTGAAACTGTGCTGAATTTATTCGTCAGTTCCAGTAGTTTATTCATGGAGTCATGGGTTTTCTAGTTATATGACCATGTGATCAGTAGTGGCAGCACAAAGCCAGATCTCAAGGAATCCCTAGGCTCTCTATGATCTGTCATGCCTTATCCACTTTGACACAGATGATTAATGCTTTATCTGGAGTACTATGGAATTATTACTTCAAGTTCTTTTTACTACACTATCATCTCCCAAAGTCTACCTACTATTGACATTCTGGTGTTAAATTAGAAACAGGAAGCAAAATCTACGACTTCATTTTTATTTTCTTATAAATAAACGTATTCCAGATGTAAAATTAAAGAGTTGAGATAATAATGCAAGCATAAACAATTTTTAAAACCCTGAATTTCATGGGCAAAAGTCAGTTTATTTGCTAGCAAATTTATATTATTAAGTTTCCTTAATGTCGTTAATTCCTTTTAAACCTGAGATCATTCGTGTTTAAGATACATTTCAAACATTGACTTTCCATCTCACATCAAACATTTTAGAATGTTTGTACTTTATATTTTCTCCTTAGTAAGATTATAATATTTAAATAAAAGATTCACAACCTCTATACTTTTAAAAATATGGTTTGTAAACTTAGCCACTATACCATGGCTAACGTTTGAATATCTCAGTAGGTCAGGCTCTGTGGTAATCACCCCCACAAACTGGGACTTAAGGATTTACGTACTGGGAGTCTTAAATCCTTATGGACTACAAATCTGAGAAAGGGATTTCAGGATAGACGTAGGACTGTGTGAGATTGGAGAAACAGGGAGAATTGTTTAGATGCTCTAATGTGTGTCCTCTGAGTAAAAGTAAGAACCATGCTAAACTTCCAATGAAAATGGCAAGGAAACAATGGAAAATCCAGCAAGCAGCAAGGGTAAAGGCCGAAGCTTAGTATTGTACAAAAGGACTTTTGTTTGTGGAAAGAAGAGAGAAATTCTGATTTAGAAAACTAGTAAATTACCTAGTAAGCGTTTTAAAACAAAACAAAACAACAACAAAAACTTTAGTATTTAACATTGCAAACTCCTCACTGCTAATAATGAGCTGACTCACACAAGGTCACAGACATAATACTGAGGGTATTTGTAGATTAATTAGTAGAAGAATGAACAAAGGAGATCATTAGAAATGGAACTATGGAATTTTGTGAAGTCTACATCGTCTTTAATATCAAGATTCTCTTGGGTCTTTTTTGATATATTATTGAGTGTTTTACCTGTTTAATCAAACTTATGTTTTCCCAGAGAATGAATGATTATGTTTTTATGTAGACACAGGTGTGGGAGGATGAATGATTATATGTCATTATGTAGAAACAAGTAGAGGGGTGGGTAGAGTTGAATATCCCTGTTTTACTTAGTTCCCTTCAGTGTGTATCAAATAAAGAGAATGGAATTCTAGAATGATTCAGCATCTGGGGCAATTCCTAGCTGGAGATGTTAATGTGCAGGAGTAAGGTTTTCTGCAATATTTATTTCTCTTTCTACTTCTAGATGCCCACAGGGCTTTGTCTCCCTCTTTCAGCCTTCATCAGGGTTTGTCTTACATTGGAATTACAGACTCTGTTGTTGTTGATTTTATTTATTATGAAAACAAGTTAAATCTTGTAAAGCAAGAAACATTTTTCTTAACCACTTATCAGCAGACTCCTTCCAGAAACAGTGGCTGAACTAATTTTAGGTTACAAGAATTTTTCATTGACAAAATATGTTGAGAACCATTAACCTATTCATCTTCCAAATACATCTGATACCTACCAGCCATCAGAAAACATCTGCCTAAATTTTTTTCTTACTCTCAAGTTCCTTTATTTCTGTGTTCCTATTCAAAGATATTTTCTCTCTTGCTTCATGAGTCTTATATGTATTTTTTAAGTAGTTTCAAGATGGGAGCTCAGAGCTTAGAACTAGACAGGATCAGGCAGAGGATATAAAAGACACAAGAGCCTGTAGGCACAATCCTACACAAGTGCCTGAAGCTATGACCAGGTGTGGGTCTGTCCGGCAGAGTATTAGTGTATGAAAATAAGCAACAGAGTAAGACCAGGACCAGACAGTTCAAAGCTCCACCGCCAACAGCACCCAAGGCCAAGCCACCAACCCTATCCATCCTGAACAACAGCAAATGGCCCTGAATGGGGCTTTCTTCCTTCTTTATCAGTCAGATGATAAAGGTTTCAGATCACTAAAAACCATAAACCATTTAACTCTTCTGCTAAAAGGTCCCCACAACTTCTTACCTTACTCAAAAGTAAGAAACAATGTCCTTTAAATGGCCTTCCAGATGCGGTAGGACCTGGTCCTGCTGACCTGTCGGAACTTCCCCTCCTGTTTCTCACCATCTGGTTCACCACTCCAGCTACTACTTATTTCTCTGTTGTTGTTCAGGATTCAAGCATGAGCCCTGTCCACAATCCTTTGCCTAGAACACTCTTCTCCAAATATACATTAGTTTCCTCTCTTCCTCCGAGTCTCTACTTAAATGTTGTCTCTCAAAGAGGTCCTTGAGCATACTAAATCTAATAGACACATTCTTCCTTTGATTTTTCTTCCTGGCACTTACCATCACTTGAAATGTCATCATATATTCATTTGTGTATGTGTGTGATTCCTGTCATATACACAGATGTACGAGTGTATTAATTATTAATATATATGTTGATTGCATGGTCTTTTATTTTTTTTCACTGTTATATCACCAGCTTCTACAAAGGTTCTTGGCTTATGCTAAGTACACAGAAAGGGTACTCATGGAATAAATGAGTGAATCTAAGAAATGGCGGCAAGTCAGGTAGATATTTATCAGTAAGAGATTCAGGAAATGATGGACGGGTTTCAGTGGGTGGGAAAAATGTGATAATGAGACTATTTTAAACAGGCAATGCTGTTTATTTTAGAGGAAGGTCAAGCCAGGATTAGATTAGGGAAGTGGGAGAGTTCAAGGACAGGGGTGGAACCAAGAACTTGGCTCCTCGATTCCAAGGCAGATCTTCAGTTCCTGGGATGACATGGTGTGAAAAGAAGAATCCAAAAGACATCCTTCTGTAATTCCTATCCCCTGATTATTTAATCAACCACAAATGTGCATACTCTATGAAAGTACTGTGTGAACAGAATTAATAGGACTAACCAAGAAGCCTTGAAATGGGGAGATTACCCTGGACTAAGTGTCAGGGTCTAATATAATCATGTGAACTCTTAAAGCAGAAGAGAAAGGCAGAGGGGGAAGTCAGAGGGATTCCAAGCAGGAAAAAGATTCCATGCACCATTGCTGGGTTGGAAAATGAAGAAAGGGAACCCCAAATGAAGGAATTCAGCCAGCACCTAAAAGCTGAGAATGATGCCTGGCCAACAGCCAGCAAGGAAATGGGAATGTCAGTTCTGCAAACGAACACACTGATGAAAACAAGGAAGGGTTCCAATCCAGCTGTCACATTAGATACACAAGTAGAATGAACAAGGTTAAGACTCAGTTTGGGAGGCGATAGTAAAATGGGGGACATGTGCATAAAAAATACAGAATTACTACATCTGGCACAAAAAGTTGGAAAAGGACACCATTCTAAGCAAACTTTTACCGGGAGTCACTTGACTAGAAACAAGAGGATCTTATCTACACCCTAACTCAAGGACAGCATTCACTAAAAACATGTTGTGGAGTCCTCACTATAGGAGGAGTTACAGTCACAGTGACAGGAACAAGCAAAACCAAAGCTGGAAGCAAAATGAGTGAGAGTTGATGGATGTGAAAATCTATTGCCTGGAACAAAGTTTTTCAAAATGTAGCTAAGAAATCCCTTGTTGGCAGTAAATAAATGAACAAAGATTTTAATCAAATAAGCTAAAAATTTTAGCAAAGGCTTTCTGTTTATATATTGCTGTTTATAAGCCAATCCACAACTTAGTGGTTTAAATCAGCTATCTATTGAACCTTATGATGTTGTGAGTCAGAGTTCAGCCAGGCAATACTTACACTCAACACATCAATAAGATAGGTTCACCCAAATTCATGGGTTTTGGCAGGGACAACTAAAGTTCAGTCTTAGCAAGGCCTATGTCTCTCCTCAGGTGGTCTCAGGGCCTTTCCAAGATACCTGTTTAACAGGGTACTCAATCTGCTTACAAAGTGGCTTAGGGTCCTGAGGGAAGATATTTCCAGAGAACGAAGAGAAATCTGCAAGGTTTCTTATGCTCAAGACTCGGAAGTCTCAGAACATTCCTTTTAAACACAATTAATTATACATTTCAGTATGTGTGACTCAACCAGACTAGAAGATGTTGATTCTTCTAGAAGTTGAAAAGTTATAAAATATACCACTTTGCACTTTGTTAACATGTCATCCCTACACCCCCCAAATGAGGCTTTTATATCAGAAACAGCAATGTCTGTAAATAAATATCTTCAACAATGACGTTTATTATTACAAAGGCATAATAGTCAATGATAAAGAAGTAGTTATTAATATTACCCTTTCTACTCACTTGAGTATAAAACAAGCAAGCTGCAAGCACTAAATCACATATTCTCCTCACGAACATGGTGCATTAGCCCTGACTCTGGGGAACCTTCCTGGGTGGACAGGAAAGATGAATTCATTTTTTTGGTTTGTTGTGGAGAGGTGAGGTGTTTTCCCAGTCTACATGCCTTTTCCTGAAAAAACATTTCAACATTTCTGAAAGTTGTTGTCATTTTGTGGACTAGGAGTGTCCAGATGTAAGGGGGAACAGAATGTAAGGGAACCAACCATTCTGTGGACCAGGATGCAAGGAGGCTCCAAACCTAAGGCTGCAGAGAAAATGTTTTTATCAGTTGTATGGGTGAAGTTAGACAAGACACCGTCATTTTCCAAAGTAGATTAAGCCAGATGTACACGACTGTATAATGAAATGTTCAATCATCTACTGAGTCATTCCATGTGCAACTGAAACCCCTCTAATTTAGAAGAAGAGTCTTTGGAAATGTGCTGTTTAGGAAATGTGGATAGTACTTTAATCTGGCTCTATTTAATGAAGCCATTATCAAGTTCCGGCTCCTTTAAAGAGATAGAACCCACCCCTAACTGCTAATGGTTCCTCTGTTGTTCGTCCTACGGAGGCCAGTCCCAGGTTATGAATGAATCAGTATAAATCCGTCAGTGTACACTTTGAAAGGAAGCTACTGATGAAAACGGGCCAGGGAACTATAGAAAGCACAACTTATATGGTGCATCCTTCTCCTTTGGAAGAACGAAATGATGTAAAATTTGGTAAAGTGATTCTGAAAACCATTATTGTTATTTTTGCAATCCATTAGAAGTAGACTCCCCAACCTTTTGTGAAATTTTGGTATCACTAACCCCCATGGTGTGAGCTCAGTGACATGTATACACATAAAATCCAAAACTGTCATTGTAAATACATTGTTTTTTTGTTTGTTTGTTTTTGCTTCGGGATCATAGAAAGAAACAGAAATATCTCCAAAATAGGCCCCAGCTGGCTGTTCTATTTTTCTGAAAATAAATTTACCTTTGATTTTCTGTGTATCCTTTCCTGAAAAATCTATGTTGCATAGAAACTTGAAATTTAAGACTATGGGGCTATCCTTCTTTAAGAACTTTATTTTAAAGCTGTGGTTTTAACAAATGTACATGTACACAAAATATTACATCCAGTTCTGAGATAATTCATAGACCACCAGCCAGCTAAATAAAGAAATCTGATCTAATGGAAACAAAAAGAAATGTACTGTAAATGGAAATTTTCTAGTAAATAACTTCATGTAAATGAACATTTCGCTGTTAAGATTAGACCGTATTTGATATTGATTGATATTTAAAAAAAATTTCTGGAGCACTTATGTAATACGGCCTGTAATAAATATGGGGATGCAATTGCAGGTAAGGCACAGCCTCAGTATTCAGTGGCCCAAAGCCACGTGACGCAAATGGAAGTGACAAGGAAATTACATTGCATTAGAGTAGGTTCTATTCTAAGGTAAATACAGCATCAATCATGCAATAAGACGGCTGTCAAAGAAGCAATGAGGCTCTTAAAGTGCATTAATCCAGTTATAGACAGTGATGTTCCTCCCAATCTACCTTGCTAAGTATGCCGCAGACACTGACAATACTAATTCACAGTCCACCTGCCTTTTTTGCACCCTACTAACGTCTGCTTAGCTAGAATCTAGGTCTTTGAGCAGCTGAGCCAACATCAGCAATCAGCCATCTCTGGCATTCCTGTTATGTGAGAACATTTTTTAAAGGATGAAGTCACTGCTGGATGTTCTGTATCTTGCAGACAAAGGCATTTCTAACTGATTCAGTTTCTCATGGGAATTGGGATTTTCAGTCCTAGTAATCCCAATTTAATAATATAAACAGATTAAAGCTCCAGTAAGGGAAAAAGGTAGAAAGCCTGGAGGAACTGAAATCTATGTCCTATTTTATATGGCAAAGATTAAAAATGGACTTCAAAAAATATAACACATTACATATTTTCAAATACTTGAAAGACTGTCAGAGAAAAGGAAAAGAATAATTATTCTACGTAGTCTAAAAGGATAGACTTCAAACAAATGAGTTAGTCAAAATAAGGATTAACTTAGAAAGTTTCTACCACTATCACATTCCAATTTTTCTTCCAAACATGGGTGCTTCAGAAGTATCACAACTAGGGGTTTATTTTTACCGTTCCCCCCATAATAAAAGGTTTTCCAAAAGTTTAATGTATGCTTTGGCTTTATACCCATTAATTTTGTTTCCTTAATGAGTATTTGTCCTGTTGTTATTTTTCATCCTATAGACTGCTATATATTTCATGAATTTAGTTTATGATGTTGACCAATTACAAATTCCCAGTTTTACTTTTCTCTTAGTAAAGGGGTTCTCAATCATGGCTAATTCCCACCCCACACCATGAAACATTTGGTAGTGTTGGAGATATTTTAGATAGCCACAAAGGTGGAAGGGATTCTCCTGGCATCTGATGGAAAGAATCCAGGGAAGCTGCATAGAACAACTCCCTCAAACACACACACACACCACAAAGATCTGTCCCATTCTGAATGTTAACAGAATTAAGGTTGAGAAACTCTGCTTTGACAGACCACTCCCGTTCTGGTCTGGTCTGCCTATGTCATAAACCTTTTCAGGGGGTACTTCTCACTTTCCAATTAGATGTGGGTCAGCATTCTTGTAACTCTTGTCTGCTTGCTGCTGCAGAAATTGGAGCAGCAAAAACTAGGAGCCAGTGCCTGGCTCCTGGAGCACTGGCACTTGGTATGTGTTTTCCTGAGACCCAGATAACTTCAGGTAGCTTATACACCCTGGGCACTGTTGGAACAATTGATGGATTATGCAGGTGAGCATGGCATAGACTGACGACAGGCAATTACTATAAATCACTGTGAGTCCTACTTCCAGGCACATGAAACTGATTGTAAGAAATCTATGAAAATCAGCCTTGGCCCATCCATTTTAGAAAATTACTGTTGTGCCCAAAGCCAGTTTTGCACATTTTCTGAATGAGCTAAGTGGAATGTTTTCCACATAACCAAATGAAAAGAATTGAAAAGAATGGAAGTTTTGTTCTTTCAAGGGCATTCTTAAACAATATTTTACTTTAGGTGCAAATTGCATGTATTTCTAACTAGTTACCACTATAAATGAGCATGTTCTAGTTTCTAGGGAATTCTAGGAAATACAAAATCATAGTACTACCACAGGAAATCCTAATTCTGTTTCCAACATGAGTTACTTGCTATTGCTATTGGTTCTGTTTTAAAGAACATTTTTATTTAAAAATCTTTAAATGTCTGCCTAAGAATAAAAGTTATGTAATAAAAGGCCTATGCATGATGATTTATACCAAAATATACATTCTTGAACTTGATCATTTAGAACAGCCCTCATGCTATTCTGTTTGACTAAAGAGAAAAAGAAAATGGGAAGACAGAAGGGTCCTTTTCTTTCTTTTTTTTTGCAGCCACAATTTCCTAATTTAGCAAAGAAAACACCACTAACATAATAGCTGGAAATTTGGTCAATACCAAAAAGGAACCACAATAAACAATATCTTAGCAATCAAGGGGAGAAAGAGAGAGAGAAGAAAGAGGGAGGGAGGCTGGGAAGGAAGGAGAGACAGACAGGAGGAAAGAAAGAGAAGGAGGAAGAAAAAGAGAGACGCCTACAGATGCTATGGCTCAGAGCAGGTAAGATCAGAGGAGGACACACTGAAACTCCACTTTTCATGAGGTTATTGCTCATTTTTGGATATATCCAGTGTACTGGATTCCATCAGGCCAAACCACAGGGATTCCTGAGGTTCTCGTTTATTTCTGCTGTCTAAAGCCATTACCTTCCACCTCCTAAAAGACTCAACACTACAACTTTCAAGTCAAGGCCAAAGACAGCTACATCTCTAGAATTGAGGGTACAATTTGACAAATGATTACGCTTTGATGTGCTTTGTTTTCTCATGGAAACGATTCTTAATCACAGGGGCCAATCTGGGCTCAGTTGAAAGCCTGGTGCGCAGTGACTAGTATATGAAAGCCCTCAAGCCATCTAAGCACAGGGTCACGGCTCCTCGCGTGTTACCTTGGTTCTGATTCACTGTGCACGTGATACAGATGGGGCAGCAAATAATTCCTTTAGTCAGTTCAAAGCTAAGTTGTGAAGGCAGCATGTTTTCCTGGATGTTTAACTAAATCAGCTTGGCTAAGTGTACCAGGTCAGAGGAACAAACTTCCCAAACGCTATTCCATTTAGAAATGCAGTGAGTTCTCATTTGCGGGGATTCCATACTTTGAAGAATATTTGCAGCTGAGTTCTTCACCCCAGAGTGCCTGACTCTGGAATCCAGCAGATACATAGAACATTCAAATTCCAACCAACATTTCCAGCCACATGTGCAGCTTTTATACCTGATCACACACATTTATCAATCTGACACAAAGGCACCTCTTTTCTGAATTTCCTCCACATGCCCATGTACCTGGGCCTTTGCCACTTTAGTCTTCAGCCAGGTTGCCTTTCAATCATCTATTTTTAACAAAACCCTGTGCAGTTACAAAGTCTCACATTTTATAAAGACTTCTTGATTCCGCTATTGCTGCTACTCCTTCCCTCTCTTTCTCTCTCTTTCTGTCAAAATTAACTATAGTGTCAATCACAGTGTCCTCTAAATGTCCACATTATGGGTACCATGACTATTGTACTATTCTGTTTTTGCTTTGACTTTGAATTAGTGACATAATCCTACATCTTTACCTGCCCTTCTGACTTCACCACCCCACGTTTGCCCGTAAGTTCTTTGAGGGCAAAGGCTGTGGTTTAAGCATCCTGGTATTTACAAACACTGCAAGTTTATGGTATGGTAAACACAATCATACTGATATTTACGAATGTGTATTGTAGTATTAGCTTGAACAAATATTGTAGATATTAATTTATAGTGCCAAATTAATTTTAAAATGGGATCTATATTTAGAATGTTGATGTTTTAGTCATCATGGATTGTTGTATATTAATTTGGATTTTGAAAATCATGACACTGAGGGGTTTTTTTTGTTTTTTTTTTTTTTTTTACAATCAAGCATGCTAACCCCTACCCACACCTCCTTAAATTCAGTGCTGGTGGCAAGTTCTTCACTTACCTTATCATAGATTCACTACTTGAATATCAATTCTAAGTAGATGATGAAAAGTAGCAGAATATGCATTTTGTTTCATTTGTTGTCCTCGTTGCTAATGAAGTTTTGTTACTGAAGAATAAGGTTATGTGTAGGTTAGAGCATTTAGGAAGCTTATAAATCATACCATCTCCCCACCTTGTGAGGCTTTCACTGGGTGGCTATTTGGGGTCTGTGGCCATGAACAGAACCCAGTGAACTTTCCCATGCACCATTTCAAGGTCCTTGACTCTGTGAGTGCTGCTCTCTATCACTGTGAGCTCAACCCACCTTGGATAACAATACTTCATAAAACAATGAAGGTGCAAAGAAGTAGTCTTAGATCACATGCAATTTTTACTTATTTCATTAGCTTTTGTTTCTCATGTTTTAAGGTGGATGGGTGTTTCCTTGGAGGACTTTATGATATCAACATTATAGAAAAGTACCAGCATTTCCGAGAAGGTAGGAAGAAACAATGATTCATTGCTTTATTGAAGATGTCTCTCTTATTAGATGAGGAAGCAGAGACTGAGAGGAAAATATTTGCTGAGAGTGTTGCTCTAATCGGCAATTCTCAATCTTGGCTACACTAAAGTCACCCGGGGCACTTTTTAAAAATACCTGTGAAGCAAAAATAGCTCTCATTCATTGCTGGTGGGAATGGAAAATGGCACAATCACATTGGAAGACATTTGGGACAGATTCTCACAGAAATATGTAAACATATTCTTTCCATAACAATCCAGCAGTTGTGGTGAAATAGGTTGAAAACTTGGGTCCACACAAAGATGTTTATAGCAGCTTCATTCATTATTGCCAAAACTTGGGAACAACCAAGATGTTTTGGGTGAACAGATAAATAAACTATGGTACATTCAGACAATGGGATATTATTTACTACTAAAAAGAAAGGAACTATCAAGCCATGAAAAGACATCACAGAAACCTACACGCACATTACTAAGTGAAAGTTGCCAATCAGGAAAAGTTATGCTGTATGAATCCAACTTTCTAGAAAAGGCAAAACTATGGAAACCATAAAAATATAAGTGGTTGTCAGGTTGTTGAGGGCATGGAGGGATAAACAGGCAGAATACAAGAAATTTAGGGCAGCAAAACTGCGCTGCATGATGGGTACGGTGGATACACGTCATTTTACATTTGTCTGAACATACAGAATGTGCAACACTTACATTCAGCTCCAGTGTAAACTACAGGCTTTGGGTGCTAATAGTGTGTCACCGTAAGTTCAACAACAAACGTCCTAATTGCAACAAATGTCCTATTCTGGCCAAGGGATGTTGACAATGGGAAAGGCTGTGCATGTGTGGGGATGGCGGGGGTGGGGGGCAGTAAATAAGAAATCTCTGTCCCTTCCTCTAAATTTTGCTGTAAATCTGTAATTGCTCTAAATTATGAATCTATTTTAAAAATGCCCAGACCTCACTCTGGATCAATTAAATCAGAAGCTCTGGATTGAGGCCCAGGTTGATTTTTATTATTTTTTAATCTCAGGAGATTCCAAAGTGAAGCAAGGAAGCAAAGTAATTCTGCAAATCTTTGTGACAATGTTCACTTTCTCATTTTCTTTACATAGGCTACCTGCTTTAGTTTAGTTGAGTTTTTAGTTAATCATCTTTGAATGGAAAAAAGTCTACCCAGATGTGATTTTTTTCAATAAGGTGAGCAACCAACCTCCATAAATTCCACTTGAATTTTGGGAGTTTTGGTATAAAATCAAGCAGACTTGTATAATCCCTTGGTCATCTTGTAGAACACAGGAAGGATTTGTCACCAAGATAGCACCTGGTGAACTAAGAATTTGGGTCCTTTTTAACACCAACAGTAGGTTTCTCTGACAGATTGAGTTCACAAGTCTTCTTATTTTCAGTGTGCTACCAGATACATTCCAGCCCCCTCTAGTTCCTGGGCTTTTCCATGCTGAGAAGTGGAATCTATGAATAAATGTCAAGAAGCTAATGCATGTAGATGAAATGAAGGAAAGAATTGGGCTCTGGATTTAAATAGTTCAGACTTTAGCATGCTCACAGCTCAGAAGTAGACATCTATGTTCAGAGGACAGGTGTTACCAGCACCTGTAAGCAGAGGTTAACATGTTTACTCCCTTGCAAACATGGTGGCTTCTTTTTCATCCCATTTCAGAGGTTGGAACCCCAGAGTGTGTAGCCCAAGAATGAGCTTTACAAATGTCACACAAGAGATGCAATTAGAGAAAATTTGTCCCTTGTTCTCTTCCATTTAATTTATACTGCTGATGCCACTCTGTGTACCATTATGGCAATTTTAATGGGAAGTTAAGTGGAGGTATATTATTAAGCATGCCTAGTGTGCTAACTCAGAACTCTTACATACTTTTATAATCAGACAAAAATAATAAAACTGGAAATCCCTATGTTTGCTCTATGTTCAGTAATGTTAATATAGTTTATGAGTTCCATTGTGGACATAGGCTAGAGGCTCAAATCCAGTATTGCAACTCCTAATCTCTATGCCCAAGGCCAGATCTCCTACCGTCTTCTTGAATCTTGGAGCTTAGCCTTTTGTCATTCAAGAAACCTGAATCAAAATGCTCACTGTATAGGCCAGGCGCACTGGCTCAGCCCTGTAATCCTAGCTCTCAGGGAGGCCGAGACCAGTGGAGCAGGAATTCAAGACCAGCCTGAGCGAAAGCAAGACCTCATCTCTACTAAAAATAGGAAATACTAGCTGGGCACAGTGGTAGGTGCCTGTAGTCCAGCTATTCAGGAGGCTGAGGCAAGAGGATTGAGGAGGCTGAGGCAAGAGGATTGCTCAAACCCCAAAGTTTGAGGTTGCTGTAAACTACGACATCATGGCACTCTACCCAGGGTGACAGAATGAGTGAGACTTTGTCTTAAAAAAAAAAATGCTCACTGTATAGATATTAGCAAGTTTTCAACTACTCTGAGTCTCAGCATCCACATCATGGAACAGGGCATGTAACATGCCCATATAATAAAGCACAGAGGAATAGCTCTGCAAATGTGTGGTCTTTCTGCCGTGGTCCTATCTTACCCACCCTCTTTATTTAAAAACTCAATGTCATTCACAGTAGTGCCAAAGAAGATGAAATATTTGGGAATTTATCTAACAAAGGACATGAAAGATCTCTATAAAGAGAACTATGAAACTCTAAGAAAAGAAATAGCTGAAAATACTAACAAATGGAAAAACATACCATGCTCATGGCTGGGAAGAATCAACATAGTTAAAATGTCTATACTACCCAAAGCAATATATAATTTCAATGTAATCCCTATTAAAGCTCCACTGTCATACTTTAAAGATCTGGAAAAAACAATAGTTCGTTTTATATGGAATCAGAAAAAACCTCGAATAGCCAAGACATTACTCATAAATAAAAACAAAGCAGGAGGAATTACGCTACCAGACCTCAGACTATACTACAAATCAATAGTGATCAAAACAGCATGGTATTGGCACAAAAACAGAGAGGTAGATGTCTGGAATAGAATAGAGAATCAAGAGATGAAGCCAGCTACTTACCGTTATTTAATCTTTGACAAGCCAATTAAAAACATTCAGTGGGGAAAAGATTCCCTATTTAACAAATGGTGTTGGGTGAACTGGCTGGCAACCTGTAAAAGACTGAAAGTGGACCCACACCTTTCACCATTAACTAAGATAGACTCTCACTGGATCAAAGATTTAAACTTAAGACATGAAACTATAAAAATACTAGAGGAGAGTGCAGGTAAAACCATTGAAGAAATCGGGATGGGTGAGTATTTTATGAGGAGGATCCCCTGGGCAATTGAAGCAGCTTCAAAAATACACTACTGGGACTTGATCAAACTAAAAAGCTTCTGCACAGCCAAGAACACAGTAAGTAAAGCAAGCAAACAGCCCTCAGAATGGGAGAAGATATTTGCAGGTTATGTCTCCGACAAAGGTTTAATAACCAGAATCCACAGAGAACTCAAACGCATTAGCAAGAATAGAACAAGGGATCCCATCACAGGCTGGGCAAGGGATTTGAAGAGAAACTTCTCTGAAGAAGATAGGCGCGTGGCCTTCAGACATATGAAAAAATGCTCATCATCTTTAATCATCAGAGAAATGCAAATCAAAACTACTTTGAGATACCATCTAACTCCAGTGAGACTAGCCTATATCACAAAATCCCAAGACCAGAGATGTTGGCGCGGATGTGGAGAAAAGGGAACACTTTTACACTGCTGGTGGGAATGCAAATAAATACATTCCTTTTGGAAAGAGATATGGAGAACACTTAGAGATCTAAAAATAGATCTGCCATTCAATCCTGTAATTCCTCTACTGGGCATATACCCAGAAGACCAAAAAATCACATCATAACAAAGATATTTGTACCAGAATGTTTATTGCAGCCCAATTCATAATTGGTAAGTCATGGAAGAAGCCCAGGTGCCCATTGATCCACAAATGGATTAATAAATTGTGGTATATGTACACCATGGAATATTATGCAGCCTTAAAGAAAGATGGAGACTTTACCTCTTTCATGTTTACTTGGATGGAGCTGGAACATATTCTTCTTAGTAAAGTATCTCAAGAATGGAAGAGAAAGTACCCAATGTACTCAGCCCTACTAGGAGACTAATTTAGGGTTTTCACATGAAAGCTATAACCCAGTTACAACCTAAGAATAGGGGGAAGGGGGACAGGGAGGGGCGGGAGGGGGGAGATGGGTAGAGGGAAGGGGATTGGTGGGATTACACTAGTGGTGCATCTTACAAGGGTATATGTGAAACTTGGTAAACGGTCTGTGAAGCTAGTGAATGATGCCCCATGATAGTATCAATGTACACAGCTATGATTTAATAAAAAAAAAAAAAAAGAAAAAAAAAGAAATAACAATGCGGTCCTCCAATGACCAGTTAAAATTTGAATGTCTGCGGGTGAAGCCAAACTTTATTGTTTTTAAAACTTGCACCCGTGATTCTGATGAACAGCTAAGATCAAGAACCACAATTTGGGGTGCTTCATCCTTTGGGAAACTTGCCCTTGACCCCAGACCTGGGTTTCATGCCATTTATTTCTGCTACAATATCCTGCACTCACACTTACTTCCCCTCCTAGACCCATCACTGTGCTGACCCTTGGGTTTTTTCCAGGCTAGATGAAGCCTCATGTGGGTTGCAGCCACATCTGTGTCGGTTCCCTCTGGGAGTACCCAGCACATAGTAGGTAGTTGGTAATGTTTGTAGATGGATGGAAAGGAGATATTTAGGCTCGACTTTGAGGTTGTTTGGGGGCAGGGCTGGTGCCCCATCTGTTCAGGACAAAGCTCAGATTCCATTGCCTGCCACTGTCATTTCTCACCGGCTTCATCTCCTGCTCCTCTGTACTACCTCCCCGTAGACAAGTGGAGTCCAAACAGCTCTTCCCTTCTCTTAGTCCTGCCTGAAGTTGTTCTGTTCCCTTTCCACTTGTCCAAAGAATTTCCCCATCTTATGGGCCACCTTTGAATGCAAGAGAATATGAGAGTATTTTTTAAATCATCTATTAGGGAACCAGGTGTAAAAAATAATTTTTATATTTGTGTGAGTTTCTTCCCTTTGAATGGAAATTAAAGCCTTGCTTACTAGAATAAAGTGATACTAAATTGATCCTAGCCTTTTAGAAAAATGATTCTTAAATTATTTATTTGTTTGTTTTGGTTAGTTTCATTGAGATGTAACCCACATACAATAAAGCTTTCCATTTTTCCCTACAAAAAAAAAAAAAAAAACTCAATGTCTACAAAGGGCCAGTTATAAACATACTGAACGGTCCCAATCTCGGCATTCAGGGTGTGCCAATCCTAACTTTCCTACTCCACCTTCCACTTTGCCTAATGTCCCGCACCTCGAGTTCCTCTCATTAGTCTGATATGACTTGGTCCTCACCCACATCCCTTCATTCAAGAAGCTCAGCCCCTTCGTAGAGGGCACTCGTCTCTATTCTTCTGTTACTGTAATTGTGCCCTCCGAGAAACCAAGACCTAATGTAAGTGCAACTTCCTCCAAGAAGCTAAGATGACCTCATTCCCAAGAACTTCTTCCAAATTTAGAAACTAAAATTCATCCCTTGTCTTTTTAAATAAAAATTCATATAAACCAAGAACATGCCAAGAACTTATTTAAATTCTCAATGAAGTCAACAAATGAAAGAAAATAAATACACCTGAAAAAATAAAACATTCTACAATATGTTTTAATAAAAAAACCTACTTCTTCATTTATATATCTTTTCTCCTAATTTTAAAAAAGAAAGATAAGCCAAATGCTATTTGTTTGATTTCAGCTTAACCTTCTCTCACTCTTAAAGAAGGACATGTGTTTATATTAATTCTCTATGCAGATGAAATTCTAGATTTTTAAGGGGTCTGGCATACATCCTGTTTGGGAAGTAAAATTTATTTATGAATCAAGAATAAAATGTGCATATGCACACCTAAACAGAAAACTTGCTTTGGGACTTTGCTGTTCGTTTTAATCTTCGTAATCTGCATCTCTGAAATGTTCCACTGAACAAAATACACAGAGCGGTTTCCATAGTTCTCTCATAACTTGTTTTCCTAATGTACTCCCATCAGTTCTGAGGCCAATGAGTGTCTGTTGTGTTTATTATACTTTCTCTTCTCTCCACCCAGGGCTCCCACCCTCAAGTTCCACATTGTGAGCAAACCTTGGAGTAACCCAGAGTTTGTTAGCAAATTTTCCAGCAAAGAGAATTTTTTTAGAATTTTTTTCCACCTTTGGTTGATGGACTTACCCTGAAGTAAACCAGTCATGTTTGTGCTAAACTTCTAACGGAACTTCACTTCCACTCACATTTAATGAATGAATGAAACGCTGACTATACCAACAACATCCAGTCATGAATGAAAATAGTGAGAGACAGAGAGACGTGAGGAAAACAGAAAGAATGCTGAGGAGGAAACTCTTAGAGAAAGAATAAATATTTATTCCGGTGTCTCCTATAACAAAAATTTAACACATATATTTTTTTCCCTGAATCAAATATGAATATCTGAAAGATTTAACTTAGGAAGTTAAACCATTATTTCACTTTAGATCTATTTTGATCTATTCCATAAATATTGATCCCCTCTACGGGCATCAAAACTTTGGCAAATCTATTGCTAATGTTAAGTGTGAACGTCACAGACTGAACATAAGATCATAGCTAACTGAATTTAAATACTAACTAACCCTAACCAGGTGAATTGAAAAGCAAATGATGACCAGACTTACTTAAAACACCACACCCAATGGAAGGTAGATCTCCTTGCTTCCGAAAAGTCCCGGCAAATTTTGGCCCCATGCCAAAATATCCTTTTATTTTAATTTTTTTTAATTTAAATTTCTCTATGTCTTTCTTGTTACCTTTCCAGAAAGTGCCAAAGTGTTAGCTTTCGACTAAGATGAATAGCAACAGGAAAATGGGGGGTGGAGGGTGGAAAAAACAACCAACCAGAGAAATAACATCTTCAAAGTAGAAACACCTTGAAAATGGTCATATCTCCATCTGCTAAATCAACTGTTTCACATCTTGGCCTTGAACTGTTTGTTGTTCCCTTCCCTGAATTTGGTCTCAAGCATCCTAGGTGACTTGAGAAGATGATTACAGCAGGTGTCCTGACCTTAGATAACGCTAAAGACATGTTCTAAATACTTCAAGCACACACGTTTGAAATCTCAAAAGCCTAGAAAAATAATAAATA
Organism: Nycticebus coucang; assembly: GCF_027406575.1. Classification (NCBI taxonomy): domain Eukaryota; kingdom Metazoa; phylum Chordata; class Mammalia; order Primates; family Lorisidae; genus Nycticebus; species Nycticebus coucang. The sequence continues at coordinate 18,196,967 of NC_069795.1, forward strand.
ATTTTTATACATGCTAGGTAAAATGTTATCGTGTATGTTATTATAAATACATTCAAATGCCACATCATGTTTTGTCTGAGTGACTCAAGGTAGGCGCTGATTCAGTGTTTACTGCATTGGGTAAAAATAGATTGAAATCACATGAGAAACCATCACGTCTATGATAGATCTAGGAAATGAGAAGTCAAACTAAGTGTTGGCTGGAGACGATGCTTGGTTTGTGTGCAAAATAATCAGAACTAAAAGGCAAACACATTGGAAGAGATGACATACCAGACAGCTGGAGTGGGTTTATTTATGCGCAGGGGAAAACACTCACACAGGAAGATGACCAGAAGCCTGTGCTGCCAAAATGAATTGAAAAATCTGTGGTTCCTTGCCCTTTTGCATTTTTATGGAAAGAGATCAATAATTCATGACTACTAAAAGTCAAAAGCACCCGTCACTGCCATTAACAGCATCCTTTCATATATTGATTCGAAGGGACCAAGTCCACACTGATGGCCTCACAACACTGCATCTCCAAGTCACACTTCCGCATGCCTGTCCATGGCAAGCATGGTGAGTACTCCATGTGTACACAGAACTTCTAGTCCTCACTGGGAAACCTGGAATCTCACCCACAAATCCCTGTGCTGCCTTGGTATGTGGTCTGATTTAGGGCAAGAGCAGATAGGACTAAAGGAGTGAGAGATCAGACAAAGGGATCAGAGTGAGATTGTGGCCAGAGTTCAAAACATTGATTGTAAGTGACTGCTAGGGGACAGAATACTACTTAAAGCTTCCAAAGAGAAGCACTGAAACTCACCTGTATATATACTTTAAGCCAGCAGACACTTCCGTTCACTTGTCCCTTTTTGACTGCATGTTTACTGAAATGGCAAAATAATTCAAGAAAAGAGAGCATAGAAGTTTAAAACAAATAGAAGAATTTTTTAGCTGGTGTTCTACATTTTTCTTGTCTTTTTGTATGTTTTCTTTTGAATTGAATACAAGGATATAATTCTAGCAGGTAAAGTCAGCAAAAGGAATAAAAAATTTTACTCTGAAAACTACAAGTAAACAACTGAAACAAGACACATTTGGCTGATTTAAGGAATATAGAAAACTTTGAATTATTATTTTGCACTTAGGGATTTATTTGCTAAAAGGTTTTATTTGTTTATGCCACCAAAAAAACTGAAGCTGTATTATAATCCTAACAGTCGGGGTTATCTATGGATTCCCCAAATAAATAAATTCTTCTATCACTAATTTTCCTTAAGACCACCATATACATAATAGCTATGTGAATGTTGAATGTATAATATTATAAATTATTGTTTTGAAACGTTTTAAATTTGAAAATAGAGACTAAAAATTAACAAAGACTGCTAGTTCAGCCTATGACAGAGTGAGAGGAACAAGACTTGCCTTTCCACTGAAAACAACTAGAAAACTGACAAAATATGTGCAGCAGCTCCTTTCAGGCATCAGGACACTGGCAGGACAGGACTGCATTGCCCAGGGAAAGGGAAACAAAAGGGGTCGTAGTAACTTTCTTTCGGGAAATACTTCCTAAATTTCAGGACAAGAAAAGGAAGCTTACACAGTTCCACTGAGTTGATGAAGCAGCAATTAGAGTTGAGAGGATGAAGCAGTTGGACTTGCAAAGCAGAGTACTGAGGATGGAGGATGTCCCAGGGAAACAGGTCTTATAGAAAACTGCATAGGGATTTTTGAGACCTTGGCTGCACACTAATTTCTATATGCATGGGATAAAACTAAGGAATGCATAGGGTAAAACTCCATGAGGCTGGGCAAAAATGAAAAGCTAATGAAGGAATATAAGCTGAATAATTCCCAAAACTCCCACAGGGGTAGGAGGCAGTTTGGTATTGGTCAGCCAAACTGGAGAGACCCAGCTGAATGCCTGTGAACTCAGAGAGGACTTTACAGTAGGGCTACTCGCTGCCACCCTTAAAAGGAGAAGACATAAATTTCAAAATAATCCACAAGTAATTAAATTTCTGGCCAAAATATACTTTGATATTTTTAAGGGTAGACAAAAAGATTCAAGCACAATATCATGTAAAAAGGTACCGGATGGGAAAAGAAGCAGGAAAATGTTCTTCATCATCATGGCGATGTTGGTTAATAGGAACAAATGGAAATTGCAGAGGTGACAGAACTTGTAGACAATTGCATTAAAACAATATTATAAATATTCTCTTGAAAATAAGAACATAATACAAGAGAAATGGAAGATTTAACAATGTGACTTGTAGAATTGACAAAGATAATATCTGAAAGGAAAAATTAACTGGAGGAATTTAATCATATATGAGAGACTGGATAATAAAAAAAAAATCAATGAACTTGAAGACATAGCAATGGAAATTATGCAAACTAAAGTACTGAAAGGAAAAAATACTGCAAAATAAATAAACAGGGCCTCCATTACGTGTGGAACAATTGAACTCTCACCAAAAAAAAAAAAAAAAAGACAGATTAAAATAAGTCATGGTCAAATTTTCTCCAAATTTGATGGATACTATAAATCTACAGATCCAAGAAACTCAACAAAAAAGACGAAGAGAATTTAAAAAGGTGCATCTTAATCACATTATTAAAAATCAGTAAAAAAGAGAAGCATCTAGGGAAAAATAATGCCCTTGGCTCAAATGTCTTCACTGTTGAAATCTATCAAACCTTTAAGAAAGAAAAACATAATCTCACTCAAATTCAGAAACTACAAGAAGAGGAAGGGACAATTTCCAACTAATTTTATGACACCAGCTTTTCTCAGATACCCAAAGTAGACAGAGATGTTACAAGAGAAGGAAACTATCAATGCTGCTTATGAACTCCTTACAAAGAGTAGCAAATCAAATGCAGCAGTAACTTCATACTGCATGACCAATAGGAGTTTATCACAAGATTGCAAGTTTGGTCAATGGTTGAATAGTAATCAGGGCAATCCATCCTCTTAGAAGAAAAGAGAAATTAAACAATGTATTATCTCAATAAATGAAGAAAAAAACTACTTGACAATATTCAACACTATTCATGATAAAGCCTCTTAGCAAAGTGGGAATAAAAAGAAACTCTCTTCACTTGAAGACAATGTGATAATATGTATTTAAAGAACTTCAGGAGTAGCCAGGTGCAGTGGCTCACACCTGTAATCCTAGCACTCTGGAGGCCCAGGTGGGAGTATTGCCCTGAGCTCAGAGTTCTAAAAAAAAACCTGGGTGTTGTGGTGGGTGCCTGTAGTCCCAGGTACTCAGGAGGCTAAGGCAAGAGAATTGTTTGAGCCCAAGAGTTGTGAGCTATGATGCCACGGCACTCTACCAAAGGTGACAAAGTGAGACTCTGTCTCCAAAAAATAAATAAAAATAAAATAAAACTCTAGGAAGCTAGTAAATATCTACTTAGATAATCTTTAGAAATTTATGATAATGTAAGGTCACAAGGTAAAATATCCACATTGGAAAATCAGCTATCATTCTATACACTAGCAACAAATAATGGAATGTTGAAATATTTTCAAACACCATTTCAGTGGCATAAAAATATAAAATACACAGTTATAGATATAATAATGAAAGACTTATATAGTGAAAATTATAAAATATTCCTGAGTGAAATAAGGAAAAAATGAATAGACATGTTATCTTCAAAGATTACAAGCCTTAATGTTAAAACTTCAATTTCTCAGAACTATGTATTGATAATTCTAGTCAAAATTTCAGCAAGGTACTTTTTAATTAATAGGCTGATTCAGAAATTTACCTTGAATTTTGCATGAGCAGAATAGGCAAAACAAATTATTTTTAAGGAACAAAGTTGGAGATATTGTACTGACTAAATTCAAGACTCTCTGCAAACCTGCAGTAATCAAAGGGTGTTATTTTCAAATGTATAAACATATCACTCAGTGGAACGGAATAGAAACTTTAGAATTGGATCCACATATATATAGTCATTTGACATTTTAAATTTTATTTTATTCTTAATTAATACATAATTATTATACATATTTTGGTGATACAGTATAATATTTTGATATATGTACTACAGAAACACAATGGGAAAGGGAGAATTTTTAAACAAATGGTAATGGAACAACGGTATATAGATATGGGGAAAATATATACTTCTTTCATACCATAGAGAACATTTTTTTCAAAGTGGATCGTAAACTTAAATACAAAAGCTAAAGTTATAAAATTTCAAAAGAAACTATGAAAAAAAAATTGAGAACTTGACCAAGGATATAATATGATATAAACAAACTGCTGTATACCCATACAAAGAATATTACTCAGCAATAGAAAGGAACGGACTTACATGATACACTCAACAATCTGGCTGAATCTCAAATATTTTGTAAGTTACAAAAGATACATATTCTACTGGTGCAGGATCTGTGGGCACATAGCCTTGGCTTATTCACTTATTCCACTCTTTGTATTTGGAGCTTGAGAGAGAAAGAAAACAGCTGGTAGTGAATCCATTCTGATTCCAGTTTCTGCCACATCTATTTTTTTAGGGCGCCAGCAGCAGAGGTGCCCATGGTAGCGCCCAGGAGTCAGAGGTGGAAGTAGAGGCCATATGGCTAGGATACTCAGCCGGGTCAGGGTACCTTTCTTGCAATTCTGTGAGTTACCTATTCTATTGAAATATTTCTTCAATGTTTTTTTCCCTCTTAAGGTGGTCACTCTTAGTTTTCATTGCTTCTTCCTGAGAAATCTGATCGATAAAATTGCACTAAATATCATGTATAGAGAAATGATTTGAAATTTTCTGCTTCTATCTTTGATCTCATTTGCAGATATATGACCTCCCTTGAAATCACCTTTAGATACAGACTGAACATCCATAAAACATAATTCACAATTCTTGATGTGCTCCTTCCCGTGAACTGGTGATTCATTAACAAAAGCAGTGTTTTCTTTCTACAGTAGCTCAATCAGCAGCAATCCAAAACTCCACCTTTCTTATTGCAATAACTATTAAATTCCACAGATGTCGTACAATTCAGTGCATCTTCTTTCACTTATACTCCATCCCAACTCTGCACAGATGAAAGTATCAAGGATGGTAACGCTACAACAGGCCAGAAGGTATCACCCCTCCATGTACCACAAACAGCAGAAGCTCCAACACCATCAGGCCATTGAGAAATCCAGTTCCCAAATCCCAGCCTGAGTCTGCTTCCTAAAACCAGGTCCAGTGCCTAAGATTCCTGACCTGGGGTTGCATTCCCTAGAAGCATATACTGGGATGAGGATTTTAAGGAAAGTGATTTATGAATTATTCCTAGGAAATAAGGAAGGGAGCGAGGAGGTGAGATCAGGGGAGGAGGGAGACCAAGGAAGGCTCTGGTAGCAAGCTAAGCCACAAGAATGCAATTTAAGCTCAATAATTCAGAGGCACTTTGAATTCCATGTCACTCTCACATAAGAGGTGCCCTTAGTAGGGGAAGGAATATTTCTATTTCCCGTCCCCCCAAGCATCAGCTACTGGTGTAGAGCTGTCCCCCACAAAACTAAATTCCCAGGCACTTCCCTCTCCAGGCTTACAGGAAAAGCAGTTTCCAGCAGGCTGGAAAAGAAACACACGTTTTATTTTGTACCTCTCTCTTGCACTAGACTTTGGATCCCATGAGGCCAGAAGCCATATCTTTCTACAGAGCTGCGTCCAGTACCCAGAATAGTGTAAGATCTCAACAGCCCACTGTTATTCCAGGCCTCAGTAATCAGGGTGTGGAACAGAGGATATTGCTTAGAAAGCAGCCTTCTGAGTAAAACCATGCGAAATAACTTAGAGTGGGATCAACAAAGGGGAATTTAAGGCCAAGAAGTTCAGAAATCCAGCAAAACCAATGTTCTATCTGGACAGAAGCAGACATAATGAACATCCTGGAGGCATTACTGAATCAAAAATACAAAACAGAAAGATTTTCTAATGCCATGCCCATAGCTGTTGGCATGGGTTAGCCTTGAGAATTAATGGAAGCCAAGGAAGAAAGGCATAATGGAGTATTAGGTGAACTTGACTATTTCATAATAGTGACTTTGTTCTCCGAAAAGACAAGACACTCTCTGAGGAACTAAGAGATTGCATGGAAGAATGAGTCACTTCTTCTGAATTGAATCAATTAATGAAAACAGATCTATACCACCACTCGGGGGTGGGGTGGGGATAAGGACAGATGGTCCATCTAAGTAAATTAGACATCTTTGAGCCACTGACAAATATAAAACAGAACTGTTCTGTCTTATAGAATATAATGCAGGCCAGATGTGTCTTATACTTCTTTTCTATAGTGTAGAATTGATAGAAAAGTATAAACTAATAGGCAAAATAATAACACATAGAGTTTAACTCAATATATTTAAAATATTACCATTTTAACATGTGATCAATGTAAAAACTTTAATGAGCTATGTTATAGCTAGTTTTTTAATTTGCTGAATTAAAATTTAAGTGAATTAAAAATTCAATTCCAGTTTCACTAGTTACATTTCAATAGACACTTAATGGCCACTATACTACACAGTTTAGTCAAGAACCAAAGAATGATGATAATGTGAAACTGTCTGAAAAAACATCATGAATTTAATGAATGCCTATGTCTAATGCTTACAGTTAATAAAATTCTTACCTATCATTCAGGAAGTGAAGTTTTGAAAAGATGTTGAAAGCTTCTTAATCGCAGATCATCAATGAGACGGAAGCCAAAATGACCATCACTTACTAAAGAACATCAGAGTTAAGCTGCTTCTATTTAGAACTTTGGCCTCCCTAGAGTGTTACATGACTTCAACCTGACCTTGCAACCCTATTTCCAGATGTGTTGTCCTATATTAATGATGTTCTCACTGTGTCATGAATAGATGACGAAGCCATGAGAAGAATTTAGAAAGTCCTAAATAGTTTTGATGTATATATTTAAATTAAAAAGCTAGTGTAAACTTCTCAGACCCCACACAGTGTTATTAGTATTATCCTACCCAAATCAAGACCTGGAAACACAGCAACTATAAATTCTAAAAAGGCAGGATATTCAAATTTTTTTATGGTTACATACCACAATTCCTTCTCCCACCCCCTTTCCTGTCCCTGAAAAAAAAAAAAAAAAAAAAAAGATAATCATGCAAAATCATTTTATTGCAAACTGGATCAAAGCTGGACTTAACAACTGTCTTGTAGTTGAGAATTTATTCTTCTGTTGTAAGATACAGGCCACCTACTTTCCATGAAAAGTTAATAGAAAATATACTCAGGAAGTGGAATGGTGTAGGCATTTCTCAGGGAATGAACTTTTGTAATTTGGTATATAGCTCAAAAGGGTTTCAGGTTCAGTAACTTCCACTTCAATACTCTCATGAAATAATCCCCCAAACACACAGAGAGTCACATAATATTGTTGCCAATTGTAGTAGTAGCATTAATTTAGTTCAAGGAATGTCTTCAAGTTATCACACACGTTTTATCCCCCTGTAATAAATGACAGGCTAGAAAGAAGGCAGAGGTAACTAAGGAAATGCTAAAATAAATCTTTGTGAGGATTTGAATTACTCAGTATTCATCACCAACATGTCATTCAGTATTCCACATCAGAGGTTAGTCTTGACTGCCATTGATGGGGCAATATCTTGATATTCTCTTCAACGATAGCTCCCCTCCTAGTCTGAAATAAGAGCTTGTGGGATAAATGAGAGTCAGTCTTGGGTCCCATTTAGTCTCCACCTATCTAATTATCTTATCTCTACCTCAAAAAGTATAAAATGCCAGGAGAGAAGTTAGAGCATTGATTTAATCCTGCTATAACTCTATTCCACATGAAATGGTGTGGGATAGCAGCATTAAGATACTGAAAGGAGATTCCTCTTATTATAGCTTGGTAATATTAAGACCATTAATCCAATCTTTATTAAAGATATCAGTTCTTATATTACACACAAAATACAATAAATACATATGTACATATACACGCTCACTTATCTGTTTACACACACGCATGCACACATTCTTACCTCTTCAGAAGCACCATATGAAAAAGCAACTTACAAAGTAAAGTTTTCAGGTTTTTCTTGATCAATTTACATATATTGATAGAGCTCTCCAAAGGCCACTTGTTTGCAACTTACGGATAGCAGCTGCTTCTATTGTTAAGAGCTAGGACTCAAATTCAGGCAGTTTGGCTCATATTTTTGACTATACCCTGGCTACAATGGTTACATAGAAACTCATTTTTGGAAGGAATTTAAGAAGATTGTCTAGTCCAACTTACAAGGTGCTGTTTAACGTGTCCAGTATCCCTGGCAGTGTATCAATTCTCCTAGAAGTGAGGACAGAAAACAATTTCTGAAGCAAAAAGAGTATGTCAGACATTTTTGGTCTGTGACAGATTAAAATAATTCAGTTACTCCTTAAGCAACTCTGCTCTCTGATTTCCCATTTGAATTCCAGTTTGTCGAATTACCCCTTAATTACCCATTTGCTGTTCCATAAACATCTTTTCTACATAGAGATATCAAAAAAAAAAAACTCACTCATGAGAATAAAAACAATAAATGTAAATAAATGGATTATAATTCATGATTTTATGAATCATTCCTTCTTTTCTAGATCATTAGTTTATCTTAAAAAAAAGAAAAGAAAAACCAAGAAATTCTAAACTAAGTAATAAACCGCAACTACATAGATTTATAAAGTCATTCTACAACATGTAGAATACCTGTAACAACAGAATAAGATTGTTCACAGAAAATACTAATTCGATTTCCAAAACGTACTTTTTACCCATTAGGTCTAGTGTTTCATCTCTATTTCACTGTACAAAAGAATATGGACTTTCTCAAGGTTGAGCTCTGCTTTGCAGAAAAAGAGGAAGAAATTATCTAAGAAAAATATTAGGAATGAAAGAAAATAGAAACATCATCAAAATTATAGTTTTAAGAATAGACCAACTTAAAATTGTTCTATAGTTTTAAGAATCAACGATAAAAGCAGCTTCTTTACTTATTTCCTCAAAAGGAATGTAATAGGAAACCTTCCCAGTAATCTCCAAGCAAAATTCAAACAGGATTATAGTACTATTTCCCATATTTGCATAAACATCTTTCACAGTGATTTGACTTTGTGCCACCAGGATTATCTGGTATAGCAAACAAATCCATAGCTGGCACAGGTATGTCCTTAGCTCTGGAATGAGATTAGAGATGGAAGAAATATCAACATCTACTAAAGCCAGTGAAAGTAAATTTAAACTCTCCCCTACCACCAAACAGACAACCACAGCCACATCTTAAAATCTACCACCGGGATGACTGATTCAGGCTCCACAGTCCTCAAGTGGCTTCTTGTACGTTTTATCCTGTAATTAGTGGTGGGTGTTCCCTGCGGATGCTTAAGAGTTAGAGATTTGGTTTGAATGTTGTTCAGAAGCTTATCCAAATAATCCTGAAGTTTTCTTCTGTGTGTGTTCCTTCCTTTGCTCACATGTTTTCTTTCCAACCCCACCACCTACCTATTCAATTTTCTCCTGCAGAAACTAAATAATATTTCTACCCAAGGCTAAAATTTTCCCATTGTGTCTCTTTAATTCAGTGCTGGTAACCCACTATTTTTAAAATATCTGTTTTACTTTGCAGAAGTTAAATAATAGAACTTTTGTCAAAGAGAGTAGCTAAGTTAAAAAAAACCCCAAGTTTCTCTTAGTCAGAAAATAAATGTCTCATGCTTATACTTCACAGAAGTTCGCTTTTGTTTTTAAGAATCTTTTTAGTCAGAAAACAATAAAAGCAGAAAATCTCCTTGAAGTGGGCATTATAATTACTTGGCTTGCTAGCATCCTTTTTCTCTTCTGAAGTGCACCAATGTTGAAGGAATTATTTCCATCTCTTCCTGCGGGACTATAATGAGGGGCCTAACCCCCTCCTAGCTAAACAGTGGAGATGCTACTCAAGATAAGCAATAATTTGGAGCTTTCCAAAATTTGATTCTTGAGCTGAAGGACAAAAAGGCTTTGAAGTTGTCATGGTTCATTCATTTCCACAGTGGCTTCCTGACCAGATCCTTCATGCTACAGGACGCTTCCTTTCCTCTTGCTTATTTCCAATCCTGTTTCTCCAGACTAGATGTCAAGTCTGAGAATTCCCAATAACTTACCACAGTTCTTTTTGGTCCTCATGTAGAGTCAGTTTCTTTTGTACACAATCAAGGAATACCAACTGACAATGAGGACCTGCCAGTCATTCTTAAATGAAAAATACTGATTTTATCAAAAGTACTTCAAAAAATACTTCTCCCCTATTAAGTCTAGTATTTCATCTCTGTTTCACCCTACACAAGAATATGGGCTTTCTCAAGGTTGAGCTCTGATTTGCAGAAAAAGAGAAAGAAATTATCTAAGTATAATATCAGAAATTAAAGAAAACAGAAACATCATCAAAATTACAGTTTCAAGAACAATTGAATTGTAATCAATTCAATGAAAGTAATGATCACATTTTGTGTGGTCAATACTGTTCTTGGTGCTAGAAAAATTATTCAAATAAAGGAAGTCACTGACTTACACTCCAGGCGTTTACCACGTTGATAAGAGAAATCCATGTACAACATATTATAGTTCTTTGCACTCAAATGTTTTTAGCACCTCAATTCACAATCACAAAGATGTAGAAACAACTCAAGTGCCCATCAACCCAGGAATGAATGAATAAACGGTGGTACAGGTACACCATGGAATACTATTTAGCCATAAAAAATGAGGAGACTTTACATCTACCTGGATGGAGTTGATGAACATTCTCCTTAATAAACTATCTCAAGAATGAAAAAATAAGCATTCCATGTCCTTAATACTAATTTGAAACTAGTAGATGAACAACTACAGGCCCACACAACAGAAAACAATGTGGGGGGAGAAGGGAAGGTACTCAATAAGCCATTACCTAACAGATGCTAAGTTGGGGTAGATGGCACACATTCTCCATGAAGACTTAAATACGAATCATATTTTCCCTGGCAAACAGTGTAACCTAACCATGTGTACCCTTATGTAATGTTAATCAGAAATATAAATTAATTAATTAAAAAATAAAATTGGAGGGGGCACCAATTACAGTTTTCAAGCATACAAAGACCACAGAGGGAAAGCATTCAGTACCCACGCAATGACTTTTCCTGTCCTTCACCTAGTTCCCGAGCCTAACCCTGTAATTCATCCTTGCTTCCTCCTTCTATCTCACCCCACACATCTAGCTCGTCCCACTCATTCATTGAGAAAGTATTTATTAGCAACCTTATTGGTTGGGTTACTTTGTGTCTCTTCTTTCCATCCTGAAGGCTCCTCTTTCCTCCAGCCCCTCAGGATGCATTTCTTACCTGACTAACTGCAGCAACTTACGAACTGGTTCTCTGCTTCTGTCTCTGTTCCTTGCAGTTCACTCTCATCTAAGAAGATAGAATTAAACTTCTAAATGCAAATCTGACCATGTTGCTTTCTTCCTGAGACTCGCCAACCTCTTAGGAAGAGTGCCAAACGTCTTAGTGTGGTATTCACGGCCCTTCAAGGCTCTTGAAAATTCTTCTGGAACAAAGTGAGCTGTAACTAAACAAACAAGTGAAGCATCAAAGTCTATCGTGATTTGGCTCTTGCTTATCTCCCCGGCTTCATCTCTCACCGCTCTGTGCTACAGCTTACAGAGCTACTTACATGTTCTCTCATCTCCTGGCCTGGGCACTTGCCGGTCCCCTGCCTGCAGTGGCCTTCCTGCTCCCTGTCCTCATTTCACCTGACAAATGCCTGCCCTCCTCCCCAGCTCTAGAAGATCTACTTCTCCTTTATTCCACCTGGCTAGTCACTCTGTACATGCCTCCAACACAAAATCTATCACGGTGTCCTGTACGTTTGTTCTCTCTGTATGCCTTCCTTTCTAGAAGGCAGGTTCTGATCTTTGAATTTGGAAACTATGTCTCATTCACCTTTGTATTCTGCACACTTAGTGGAACACCCCAGCACATGAAAACAACCCATAATTTTTTTTTTTTTTTAATTTCAGAGTATTACAGGGGTACACACATTTGGGTTACATGGTTTGCTTTTGTATGTTTTAAGTGAAACTTGCAGGTGTACCTCCCACCCAGAAAGTGGGCATTGTACCAATTAGGTGTGAGTTTACCTGTCCCCTTCTCTCCTTCCCCACCTGCTTGAATTCCATTGAGTTTTACTTTCACATGTGCATTAGGTGTTGATCAACTCATTCCAATTTAGTATTGAATACATGTGGTGTTTGTTTTTTCATTCTTGTGATACTGCACTTAGTAGAATGGTCTCCAATTCCATCCAAGTTGTTACAAAAGATACAAGGTCACCATTTTTTTAAAAATAAAAATATGGAACACTTCATAAATTTCATGTCATCCATGCCCATGGACCATGCTAATCTTCTCTGTTTTGTTCCAGTTTTAGTATATATGCTGTCCAAGTGAGCACAGGGTAAATGTTTATTGACTAACACATATAAAATATTTTCAGAAGCACTATATATAGTATCTTCTCCATGGACCCAAATAACACAGAAGACCTGAATAAAGTACATCTTAAGACATTCTAATCATAAGTACAGGACTCATCTTAACACCTTGACGCTGTAGAATTTCAGGAGCCTCTAAAGTTGCTAACCCTGAATTATAAAACATTTATTACCACATAGCAAACAAACTTTCTAGATTCCCATAAAGTTTCCATTGACTCAAACTAAACTTCTAAACTCTCATAGAAATATTGAAAAACCAAGATGTTCATAAAGCTCTGGATTTTGTGGGATAAAACTGAATATATTGTGACGTGATCTACTCCAAAAGAGTTGAGTTTTTAATAAGTAGGGATGAACTAAGTCAATCTGTTGCAGCCCAAGAAGAAATATGCCACGTTGTCTAAGTTGTGCAAGAAACCAGACAGTGATTGGGCGATTACAGCAGATATTCTTCTAAGCTGGATTCCAGTGGAATGAAAGCCATAAACACATTAATATAATTTCACAGACATTCGTAAAAACGAAAAAAGGCAACATGCACGTGGTAAAGAGCTTGGCATACTGGTCACAAACGACACTTGATAAACAATTCTTAAAGAACTTGCTTTCTATTTCCTACCATGAAAACAAATTCAGTCATCAGCACATCTTTCCAGATATATCGTACATATATATTTTTTTGTTCCTGCAGCAAGATGATTTTCTCTCCCTGGAATTATAATCTTAGGGCAGTAATTATCACCACTTAGTGTTAATCCCAAATATGTAACTCCTGTGCTAACTTCTAATTAAGTTTCATTTCTTTATATACAAGTACCCAGGGAGCTTACCCTTACTACAAGCAAAACTTATTCAGGAGTAAGTCAGTTGTCTTTACCCCAATTGGTTCTCCTTTGTACTATCTACAGGTACTGCCATTCTTTCAATATCATGTCGTCGTTTTTTTATCCTTGGCATCCTATTCTTCCTCTCACTTTCTTTCTCTTATCACTGAACAATCTAGTAAACTAATTAGTGTAGTTATAAAATATCCATCACATGCCGAACATTTTCTGATACAAGATAATCAGGTGCAGCGTCACCTCATGTAGGGGTGGCAGCAGTATTTCCAATATCCTTTCCCCGGCCTGCTGCTTCCATCTGGCCACTTCCATTCCTCATATTTCTTGCAGAATTATAAGGAGTCTCAGACTGTTTTCTTATGCCAGACTCTTCATCCTTACAAAAATTCACTTAGCTTAAGCCCCTGTTTTCTTCAATCCAGTTTTGCCATACCACCAATAATTTCCTTTCTCACACCTTTGCTCAGAGTCTACCAAGCCTTCATAGCTTTCTCAACCCATCCCAAATTCTGTCTTCTAAAAGCTTGCTCTCCGGGCGGCGCCTGTGGCTCAGTCGGTAAGGCGCCGGCCCCATATACCGAGGGTGGCGGGTTCAAACCCGGCCCCGGCTGAACTGCAACAAAAAAATAGCCGGGCGTTGTGGCGGGCGCCTGTAGTCCCAGCTACTTGGGAGACTGAGGCAAGACCATCACTTAAGCCCAGAAGTTGGAGGTTGCTGTGAGCTGTGTGAGGCCACGGCACTCTACCGAGGGCCATAAAGTGAGACTCTGTCTCTACAAAAAAAAAAAAAAAAGCTTGCTCTCCTTTCCCATTGATGAGGATCTACACAAGCCCCGCCTTAAATCCTCTCTCCTAATGTAAAAATGCCTCCAATGAAAGACAAAAACTAACTTGGATTCTTTCAATACATAAGACCTCTGAATGCCTGTATTAGTCAAGGTAGGCTAATTTATGCTGATCTAACAGACAATCCCTGAATTTCATAACTTGACAGAAGTTTCCCCCATGCACTACGTGTCTGTCCCACATGCGTCATCACCTAGTTCTGCTGCAAAATCATTCCGGTGTCCCACCCGGCAGACAGAGGCTTTATCCCTGGTGCTGTGTTATCCTCAGTTGCTATGACACAGGAATAAAGAAACTGGAGAATTGTGCAGGGAATTTTCATCACCTCTGATCAGAAGTGACAAAATTCATTTTGGCTCCCAGGGTTTCACCTAACTGCAAGTGGATTATAAAATGCAGAGGAATAAACAGGATATTTAGTGAGCATGAATGTTGCCAGCACAATAAATTTATGTTAATAATCCAAGCTCATGTATAGCAGACATTTTCAAACCAGCACTGATATTCTAGAATGCTGGAGCATTGCTACCTGCAGGGAAGAATTGAGGACAGTCCCTTCATCCCCACCTGTCCCAGTAGGCCTGCTTAGGTCTCTTATCATCAGACCAGATGGGAAAGCAATGTGAAAGGAAGCATGCTCTTAGAATCTGAAGGTGAAGAGCACAGGCATGTTAGGAGCTAGTCTCCTCTGCCCAGATGAAAGTCTACCATTTACTGACATTGAACAAAGCTGCCCAGTAACAACGGCCTACAATGAACCTAATGTGAGCAACAAAATGGCTTTGAACCTTCAGAAGAGTATCGAAAGGTTGAAGGAACATAGAGGCTCCTCTATTGCTTTAAGCCATCTAAGGTGCAATAACAAAAATACCAATGCTTTATAAACAACATAAATTTCTTCCTTTTTTAAATTTAATTTTTCATTAAATCATAGCTGTATACATTTATGGGGTACAATGTGATGATTTGATATGCAATGTGGAATGCTTAGATCAAACTGATTAACATAACATTATAAGACATTTATAATTTACTCTCAGTTGTTTTAAATGTATTCTTACATTGTGCACATTAGGTGTACAAGGCCTTCCCTCCTCCCTCCACTCACCCTCACCCCTCCCTTCCCCTATTCGTCCTCTCCCCTCCTTCTTGCTGGACTATATTTGTGTTTTATTATTTGTATAAATGTGTAAGTGGTTATATATTGGTTTCATAATAGTATTGAGTACATTAGATAATTTTTGTTGCATTCTTGATAAACTTTACTAAGAAGAATATGTTCCAACTCCATCCAGGTAAACATAAAAGATGTAAAGTCCCCATATTTTTATGGCTGAATAGTATTTCATTGCATACATATACCACAATTTGTAATCCATTCATTGGTTGATGGGCATTTTTCTTATAATTCTGGAGGCGGGGAAGTCCAAGGTCAAGGCACTGGCAGGTCTGGTATCTGGTGAAGGTTCCTCTCCCTCACAGACAAATATTTTTTCACTGTCACCTCACATGATGAAAAGGGCTAGGTAGCTCTCTGGGGTCTCTTTGACAAGGATGCTAACTCCATTCATGAGGACAAAGCCTTCACAATCTAGTCACCTCCCAAAGGGCCCATCTTCTAATGCTGTCACATTGGGGTTTAGATTTCAATGTATAAATGTGGGGAAGAGGGCAAAACCTTCACACTGCAGCACTTGTTTTGGTATGTCACTGCTTCAAGTGCCTACACATCCTCCACATTAACAGGATTCTGAGATAATAGGCCCCATCACAAGATACAGCTCACTTATTCCCATTTATCAGGGAATACTCAGAGCTGTTTCAAGGTGGGAAAGAACTCTTCATTAGAAAGACCAATTGTGCATAGGAGGAAGAGCTCTTTACTCCTGGTCCTTCCTATGTGGAGAAGATTCCACTGTTATAAATTCACAGCTTCCTTTGCCCTCTCACTCTCTCCTCCCCTCACAACTTATATACCTGGGAGGGGCTTATCTAACAGGCAAAGTTGGAAGAAGGACCAGAGTAAGTGAAGCCAGCATTTTTCTTCTTTGTTTGTCTTGGGAAACAGCTGCCCACACGTTCTACTGTGCTCCTCTATGAGCAAATTCTGCCTTCACAGGTAAGCCTGCCCATCAAACACGTCTGTGACGAGGTGAGTGAGGCTGTATAAATCAGCGGTTCAGTCCAGAAACCCACAAACTCCCAGATACAAATTTTCATGTGTCACTGTACTAAGAGTAATCTTTTGTTGTTGTTCCCCATATGGTGACTTATTGGCTGTATTTCTTAATTGATACGGAAGCTGAGTACATAAATGAAGTATAATTTATTACACTTTCCAAATAGTTTCAAAAGTTTGCATATTCTTTATATTATTTAGTTAAATATGGTTGTTATTAATATTTACAACAGGCTTTTTGTGTACTATTACTATAACATAACTACTGATTTAGGCCTAATACTCTGTTAATTGTTACAATGTACTGCTACTGCTACTGCTAACCTACTGCTAACCTTTCATAGAAAATCTTTCTATCAATTTGAAGTAAAATATATTAATACACATGCATTATATTCTTAATTGACTTGGTTATTTACACAGAGAAAAAAATTTAAAAAGTAAAAAAAAAAATCAATTTTAACATAACATTTTCAACTAACATTTTCTGTAGCAAAATGGCATGCAATAGTATGAATTTGGATTCAGATGATCATCTGTTCATTCAAAATTTATGGTAAAAGCATGACCCCAAAGAAAATCAAATCAGTCTACAGATGCCAATGTCTCTGATAATTACAAAGTTTGCTAATCTTTCAAGTTGAAATATATTAAATTAAATACACACAGCTTCAATACAAATTGATTTCAAATGCTTTATGTTGAACTGAAAAGAGAAACCATTCTTCAACACATTAACTGCTTAATATTTACAAGTTGCTAAGAACCTTAGTATTTAAATGTAAAAGAATACGAAAGCTTCTCTGTTAAGTCTCTCTTTTTTCTCATTAAATTGTATTTACTTGAAAGTTACATAACGACTATCTGTTTTTGAGTGCCACCTTTTGGGTGGTCTTGTTATTACATAACATTAAAATGGAAATGGAAATTTCATAACTGGAAATTCAGTGTATGTGTTTTAACTAAACTCTAGCATAACAAGTTTGTGGCCTTAACTGTTCACATTAATTGTACAGTTTATTCAAACAGGGACTATTTTCACTTATCTTCTGTAATAAAATAGGAGCAGTGAACTTTCCTCACCAGAGGTTTTTGAATCATGAGATTTGACCCCCACCAATCCCAACTATGACATTCTGAGTCCCCAACACAAACCCTAGTATTCACATAAAGTTTGACTTTAAATTATATCTACATTGTTTCTCTTAAGAAACTTAAAAATTAATGAACTATGGCTGCTTAAAGAGCCTGTATCAGTGACAGCCAGAGATGACCAAGAAATTTTTCCAACGTCTCACAATTTACAATTCATGGAGCCAATATCAAACCCCAGTTTTGTAATTCTAATTTCACCAATTCCAGTCACCCACTCCAAGACAATAGTAGCTCTAACAAATATCCTTTGCTACTCGTATCCTGATAGACTAGGTTGAACTTCAGGTTAGATGAGAAATATATTCTCAAAATTTTGCAGCAAAATAACAGAATTGTTCTCTTTTACTATGATCTAGTATTTTAAAAACTACATTCTGAATTTGTTCAACAATAAGGATCTCTCTGCTTTAGATTAAAAATGGAAAATATTATTGTTGCCCAGTACCTTCCATAAACTTATGTAAATCTATAAATCATTCATTGAAGAGTCACCATTGAAGAGAGTGGTGTATTTCCCACCCATTCATCTAGATTCCTAAACTCCTACTCCTATAATTAATTGGATCATTGAACAATAAGAAATGTAAAAATATTAACCCAGTTGCCTGTAAAAATATTTCACAAATTTATAATTTTCAGCCTTCAGGTTAATAAAAACATCATTTATTTAAATATGATTTCAGAGGATTTTTTTTTTCTTTAAATCATAGTAGTTCTCCTGAAATTTAATGCTTCTCATATAAGCACCCCTTTTACATTTGATTCCTGAAAAAAAAAAAAGTTCCATCGTGTGAATTTGTGTCATTTAAATTATTATGGCTACAAAAAAAACAAGCAACTCAAACTCTGTGCCTACTTATGATAATTAGATCTGCTCAGGTATTTTGTCACTCTTTCTGCGCTTTGCTGGCGACCCCTGTTCCGTTTGCATTTCAAATTGCTCTTCCTTATGTTAAGTTTATTTTTACAAATTATTTTAAATCTCATTTGATGTAGCTCAAATGCCAAAGTGTAAGGGGTTAATTTAACTCCAGTAAGGAGGCTGTCGTTGTTGCACTTAGTATCAGCTAGGAGCAGGATGTACCAGCCCTCTGAGAGTTTACTTGGTCTTAGCTTAGGCCAAAGGGAGATTAAAAGAAAAAAAAAAAAAAAAAAAAAGGATAGGACAGAAAATGCAAGATAAGTATTAAACATGCTGAGCTCATAGGCAAGTGGACTTGTAATCAAACAAAAAGAGAGTTAAAAATTCTTAAACTTCTGAAGTCCAGTGGATCTGATTGAAAAACTGTGTTAGCACAAGTTTACCAAGGAGAAGTCAGGGTAAAACCACTGTGGCCATGTCTTAGGAGTTCATGATAGTGGTCTGCAGGCAATGGCCCAGCAAAGGTAGTGGTACCCTTTGAGTAATAGTACTGGGCTACCGCCTGAGCCCACCCCTTTTGAGAAACACTGTCTTAGTGTGAGGAAGTTGTGACTGGAGTAAAAGTGTAGCACACATCCAGAATGGATCAAGTTTGTGAAGGAATGCATTCCACAAGACATTGCACTGAGATAACCAAGCTTTTACTATATGCCACTGGTAAGATGAAACACAAATCTGTGCACCTTGCCCACCTGAGAGTGTGTGCATTGACTAAATTCAAATCCAGTCAAGGTCGTGCTTTATTCTTCACTCCACAGAGTTAAGTGAGAATCAACAAATTCACAAATAAGGGAAAACTACTTAACAACTTATGGGAGTCCTATTAGCTTAAAATCTAGAGTAGTATTAATTTAAAAACACATTCAAACCATGCAAATCTTTTTTTTTTTTTTTATTGTTGGGGATTCATTGAGGGTACAATAAGCCAGGTTACACTGATTGCAATTTTTTTTTTTTTTTTTTTTTGGCCAGGGCTGGGCTTGAACCCGCCACCTCTGGCATATGGGACCGGCGCCACACTGATTGCAATTGTTAGGCAAAGTCCGTTTGCAATCATGTCTTGCCCCCATAAAGTGTGACACACACCAAGGCCCCACCCCCCTCCCTCTGTTCCTCTTTCTGCTTTTCCTCCCCCCCATAACCTTAATTGTCATTAATTGTCCTCATATCAAAATTGAGTACATAGGATTCATACTTCTCCATTCTTACAATGCTTTACTAAGAATAATGTCTTCCACTTCCATCCAGTTTAATATGAAGGATGTAAAGTCTCCATTTTTTTTAATAGCTGAGTAGTATTCCATGGTATACATATACCACAGCTTGTTAATCCATTCCTGGGTTGGTGGGCATTTAGGCTGTTTCCACATTTTGGCAATTGTAAATTTTGCTGCAATAAACAGTCTAGTACAAGTGTCCTTATGATAAAAGGATTTCTTTCCTTCTGCGTAGATGCCCAGTAGTGGTATTGCAGGATCAAATGGGAGGTCTAGCTTGAGTGCTTTGAGGTTTCTCCATACTTCCTTCCAAACCAAGAAATGAAACTAACATCTTACAACCACCTAATCTTCGATAAACCAAACAAGAACATACCTTGGGGGAAAGACTCCCTATTCAATAAATGGTGTTGGGAGAACTTGATGTCTACATGTAAAAGACTGACACTGGACCCACACCTTTCCCAACTCACAAAAATTGATTCAAGATGGATAAAGGACTTAAACTTAAGGCATGAAACAATAAAAATCCTCAAAGAAAGCATAGGAAAAACACTGGAAGATATTGGCCTGGGGAAAGACTTCACGAAGAAGACTGCCATGGCAATTGCAACAACAACAAAAATAAACAAATGGGACTTCATCAAACCATGCAAATCTTATTGCCCTCTCTATGTTAGTCCACTAAGAATCTATTACTTCTGGTATATTAATAGGAAAGAAATGTAGCATGCATAATAAAGTACTATTTCTCCTTTTTGTTAGTAGGTTGTTACACATCAGTTTATTTGCTGTTTATACTTAAATAGAACCTTCAGATAGTGCTTAAATTTCTTCATGGACTTGTTTTCATAGCATATTTGAGAATTACGATATATTCAGTTCTTTTTTTTTTTTTTTTTTTTTTTTTGGCCGGGGCTGGGTTTGAACCCGCCACCTCTGGCATATGGGACCGGCGCCCTACTCCTTGAGCCACAGGTGCCGCCCGATATATTCAGTTCTTTTATCACAAATTTGTAAATGCAGTCTCAGAAATTACCATTCTTGATTTTTTCCCGAGTTCGTTTAAGTCTGACTTGTTTATTAAACTTTCAAAAATCACAATAAAATTATAAGTTGTTTTCCTATTTTGTGTATTTATTATCATGAAGTATGTCAACAGTTATCTGTGCTTACTGTCCATTCTGCCCCTACTAGAAAAACGTACATAATAGAATATCTAGTTGATACGTAGGGATCTTTATCCTAAATATACAACTGGGCTCATCTAAAAGAAGTGTGAGGTACAATAATATATTTGACAGGCACTTATATGCTCTATATTGTCCTAAAAAATATCACTTATTCACAAAACTTCTAGTTCCAAAATGTCATAGTTCCGAATTAAAAGTACATATTCATTACGTCTATAAGTTTATGTGACAGAGAGGAATACTAAAGACCAAAGACCACCATTAAAATTAATCTATAATTTGAAATCAGTTACTAAATTACTAGGTTCTTAAGCAAATTCTCTTTTTAAGCAAAAAGAAAAGTCAGACAAAAATTAAAAACACATACTAAATAGAATAAATTATTTATTTATTTATTTATTTATTTTTGGGTGGGGCTGGGTTTGAACCCACCACCTCTGGTATATGGGGCCAGTGCCCTACTCCTTTGAGCCACAGGTGCCGCCAAGAATACATTTTTTACTTAAAAATAACATGTGTTATTTTTATTTTGTTTTATTTTTTGAGACGTGATCTCATTCTGTTTCTTGGGTTAGAATGTAGTGGCATCATCAACCTCAAATTTCTAGGCTCCAGCAAGCCTCCTGAGTCAGCCTCCAGAGTAGCTGGTGGATGTGCATGCCAAATGGTGCCTGTGGCTCAGTGAGTGGAGTGCTGGTCCCATATACCAAGAATGGTGGGTTCAAACCTGGCCCGGCCAAACTGCAACAAAAAATAGTCAGGCATCGTGGCTAGTCCCAGCTACTTGGGAGGCTGAGGCAAGGGGATTGCCTAAGCCCAAGAGCTGGAGCTGTGAATACCCCACAGCACTCTACGGAGGGTGACAAAGTAAGACTCTGTCTCTAAAAAAAAAAAAAAAAATACATGTGCATGCCACCATGACTGGCTAATTTTTCTATTTTTTTATAAAGACAATCTCACTTTTGCTGAGGCTGGTCTTGAACTCCTGGTCTCAAGTGATACTTTCATCTCAGCCTCCCAAAGTGCTAGGATTACAGGTATGAGCCACTGCACCTGGCCAAAGGTAACATATATTATTTTTAAATAGACTTTTATTTTTTTATTTTTTAATAGTTCTTGTTGCAAAGAGAATACAGAGAACTCTCATGTACCCTTGACTCAGATTTCCCTAATGTTAACCTCTATATGACCATGGCTGAATCATTAAAATTAATAAATTAACATTAAACTACAGACAATATTCAGATTTCACCAGTTTTTTCTCTAAGCCTTTTTCAGTAGTAGTCCATGGTACCATGTTTCATTTAGTTAGTTTTTTATGAAACATATTTACATTTATTGTTGATAAAATAAATATTAATATAATATTACTTGAATATTATTAAAATATTTGTTAGAAGTAGAAATCTAATACACTTCTTGGACAAGGTGTTCTTTAAAACTTACACAAAAGCTTGGAGTAAATCTGTAGGATTTAGCACCTTCTAGTGTAATTAGCATTTCATTTTGCTCTTAGTGTGTATTTATTTATATTAATTCATTATAAAAGCATAAAATTATACAAAAGTAGTAAAATAATACATTTACACACTGAAAAAGTGGAATTTACATTTCAATGTGTTTATTATGGTATTATTTGTCCTGTTTATGAAAAGATATGTTCCTATGACTGTAAACTATCTGGGTTAGATAGGACTATTTGCTTAGATACAGATGCTGCTCTAAGTATCTCAGAAACTAAAGATAGAAAGAGAGAGAAACTTCAACCATTCAAGACTTGAATATTTCTGTGAGATTGTGGCAGAGAAAACTACTTTATTAAAGATTTTTGGAAAATTTAATTTGGAATCAATAAACTTGGGTTTGCTAACTGACATCATAAAGGGGGCTTATTTTGTTTAAGAGTTGCTAATTTCATAGCTTTATAAAAAGGTATTCAAGACAAAGAGTAAGAAAAACTTAGAAAGACCAGAGGAACAATGCGAATATGGTTAAATGATTAGAGGACATGATCTTTAAGACTCAGAATCATTTACCCTAGAGAAAGAAAGTTAATGTCAATCTTCAATTTTAAGCTTGGCTACTGCCCAGAGCATGCAATAACTAGATCTACTGAACCCTAAACAGATGGAAGTAATTGTAACAAGAAAAATATGTATGTGAGATAAAGAAAAAGTTTTCCTGATGATGGAAGCCAGTAAGCAGTTGAACGTTCAACAGTGTTTTTGTTTTTAGCAAATAAGGAAAATAGCATTTTGAGTGCTATTTTATTTACATTATCACCACATGTGTCTGCATCACTTAATATTTCTGCTTCTGAACATTTCTAGTTGTCATATAAATAGAATGATACTACATATATCCTTTAACAAACTTTTATTTGTTCTGTTTATTTATAAACATTCTGTTTATTTCAGTAATCCATTTTTATAACTACTTTTTTTTTTCTGGTACCATAAGATTTTCCAAGCACATTTTATATTTTCCCTGAAATCAACCACTCTAGCAAGAAGTCCTTATTCTTTTTATTGGAGAATGGTATGTAAAAATCAAGATCTAGGCTCTAAGTATGCTTATTGCTACTGGGTTGCCATTGCTTTTAAGTCCTTTTGGCATGTAGAATGTGAATGTATGTGTATGCATACTAACACACAAATACATTCATATATTTATTTTTGTGTGTATACATTTCTACAGATATTTGCAATTTGATATAGATATTTCCAACTCCAATTCAACACCATAAACTTCATTCCAATTTTCCCCCTTTACTCATATGTAACTTTTACAAAGGAGAAAGAAACCTGAGCTCTTATTTTCCATAATACATTTACTTATATTTTCAATCATATTATACACATAAAGTAGAATGTGTTAGTTATTCCAGAATAACTAACCCATATCTCCATGAGAAACAAATTTATAATACAATGTAGGGTTTGTTCAATGATCTTTTCTCATTTAGCTCTAAATTATCTACACATTTTTTGTGGCATGGAGTTGTAGAGGCTTTAAAAAATGCATATTCATGTACCTCCCCCCACTACAGTTGTGACACAAAAGCAGTTCATTTCCCCTGAAATTCCCTCATGCTGTCTCTTTGTCAGCATCTCCTATTACCCCTTATTCCTAGTTACTACAAATCTGTGATGTTTAATTTTGTGTATAACTTGACTGGGTTGAGGGATGCCCAGATCAATGATGCAGAATTATTTCTGGTTATATCTATGAGGATATTTCCGAAAGAGATTATCATTTGAATCAGTAGACTGAGTAAGAGAAATTTATGTTCACTAATGTGGCAGGCAGCATTCATTCAGCTGAGGATCTTGATAGAACAAAAGGCAGAGGAAGGATAAATGTTCTCTTTCTCTTTTTGACCTGGGACATCTAGTTAATGCTATTGGATGCCACATCCCCTGTTCTCTGGCCTACAGCCTCTATGCAGGATACACCATACCTTCCCTATATTTTAGGCCTTGGGATTCTGACTGAATTACTCCACTAGCTTTTCTGATTCTTCAGCTTACAAGTGGCATATAGTAGGAGATTTCAGCATCCAAAATCACCTGGGTCAGTTCCCATAATAAATCTCTTATCTATTTCCTTGTCTAAGTATAGCTCCCCTATAGGTTCTATTTCTTGCTAAAACCCTAACAAATACACATCCCTTTAATTTTCCTTTCTTCCACAATACTGTATAAATAGAATCAAGCAATATATAATGGTATTCATGGTAATACAGTGTGACATAATGGATGTGGTATTGGAGACTCAACAGGCGAGGAGTGGGAGGGTAAGGGATGAAAAATTACCTACTGGGTACAATGTACACTAATTGAGTGATGGATACACCTAAGGTTCAGACTTCACCACTATACAACATACCCATGAAATAAAACTCTACTCATACCCCCAAATGTACTGAAACTAAATAAATAATAATTTTTAAAAAGCAATATGTAGATTTTTGGATTTAGTATTTTTTCTGCCCAGGAAAATGTATTTAAGATTTATATATGTTGTGTAAATCAATAGCTCTTTCCTTTAAACATCTGAGTATTTCACTGAATGGGTGTGCTATGATTTCTTTATACATTTGCTTGTTAAAAGCCATCTGAATCATTTCCAATTTGGGACAATTATGAATTAAGCTTTCATACATTCTCATGGAATTGGCTTTATCTCTATACAGTTTTTTCTTTATCTTATGGAAATACTAAGTAAAATTACTGGGTCTTATGGTAAGTACATCTTTAACTTTATAAGAATAAACAACAGTACCAAAATAGCTTCACACAGAAATATTCATTTAAATTATGATAACTAATGCAATTTAATGGAGGAAAAAATGGTCTTTTCAATACAATGTTCTGGTAAATTAAAGACAGCCATAATTTTTTTGATATTCTTTCCACTGAGATGTGTTCAGTTTCCTTTGCTGAGGAGCTGGGCTTTCCTGCCATGGTTTTCACCAACTGACTATGGTTGCAATGACATTATGCCACTTGTGGACCTAGTCATTAATGGGCTGGCAGCTTCCAGTCTGGTCTCTGAAAAATATAAGCTGCTATGTTAGAAGTTCAGCTACTCGGAGGTCACTGTTCTATGAATATCCTAAGCCACACTGAGAAATTCTAGAGGATGAGACATGGTGTGGTGATAGGGAAATAGACAAGGATGGAAGAAGCCATCTTGGAAATAGGTTCTTCAAGCCCAGGTGACCCAGCAGATAATATAGATCAAGAAGAATCACTTGGCAATGTCCTTCTTGACTCCCTGACCCAAATAATCATAAGGAAAGCAAAAGATGTATTTTAAGATACTATGTTTTGGGTAGTTTTGCCTTATACAATTTGTTTTCTTTTATAGAAATTGATCACTAGAACAGTGCTAAAGCAATTATATACCCATATAAGAAAAAAATAAATAAACTGACTGCACTTCACTTCCCTTGCCTAAACACTAACTTGAAATGTACGTTGCTTGATATGTAAATAGTAAAATCATAAACATCTAGAATCTGGAATTAGGCAAAATTCTTTAACAATGTTTAAAAAGTACTAAGCCCAAAATGAAAAGTTCATAAATTATACTACATTAAAATAAAAAGCACAGGCTTTCTAAAGATATCATTTAAAATTTTAAAGGTTCGGGGGGTGGAGCAATATAGCAGATTAGAGACAGTTTCTTTATGGCCAGCCGTGGTGAGACTGGGGAAACCTGACTCCAGGCACCTCTGGCTTATGGGCTCTACCCAGAAACATCCCTTCAGGGACACAGGGAAGCAGCAGTAGACTTCAGGCCCACAAGAGGAGGATGAAAGCAGTGGAGAAGTGTCCTTTACCAAAAAGACACTTTAACAACTTAGGTCAGAGGCACAGTAACTTGAAGAGCAAGAGGAAGTGTTAGGAAAAAGTAGGGCAAGGGAATAGACAGAAAGAAAACATTCATGAAGAAGAAAGAGCAGAAAAACCCTGCAACAAGAAAAGCCAGAATGCAGGATCCATACCTCAGTGGGTAGGGCACCAGCCACATATATCCAGGGTGGCAGGTTCAAACACAGCCTGGGCTAGCTAAACAATGATAGTTGCAACAACAAAAAAAAAATAGCCAGGCATTGTGGCGAGCACCTATAGTCTTAGTTACTTAGGGAGGCTGAGGCAAGAGAATCACTTAAGCCCAAGAGTTTGAGGTTGCTATGACCTGTGATGCCATGGCACTCTACTGAGGGTGACATATTGAGACACTGTCTCAAAAAAAATAGAGAGAGAGAGAAAAACCAGAACAGAGGAACACCCCTCCCCCCAAGGGATCATGAAGTCGCTACTACAGAGCATTCCACCATTAATGAAATGTTAAAAATAACAGAAGGGAATTTAAAATATGGATGGTAAAAACAATGAACAAATTGCTAAGAAAGTAGAAAATAACCAAAAGGAAATCCAAAAATAGAATCAAATAAGAGATGAATGATATTAAGAATATAGCAGAACTTAAAGCAGTCAATCAGGGAACTTAAAAGATGCAGTAGAAAGTATCAATAACAGATTAGACCATGCAGAAGAAAGAATCCTCAGAGGTATAGGATAAAGCTCTTGAGCTAACTCAGGCAGTCAAAGAGACAGAAAAAAATGAGAGAGAAAGCAGAACATTCACTGACAGAATTATGGGACTTCATGAAGTGTTCAAACACATGAGCTATAGGTATACCAGAAAAGGAAGAAGAAGGCCCCAGAGGAATGGAATCCCTACTAGAGGATATCATAAATGAAAATTTCCCAAATATTACCAAGAATTCTGACACACATCTTAGAGAAGAATATCGGACTCCAGGCCATCTCAACTCAAATAGAGCTTCTCCAAGACACATTGTGATGAACCTATCCAAAGTCAAGACAAAAGAGAAGATTCTGCAAGTTGCCAGGAGTAAGTGCCAATTGAGGCACAGGGGCAAATCCATCAGCCCAGGTGACTGCAGACTTTTCAAATGAAATTTTTCAAGCCAGAAGACAATTCTCATCTACCTTTAATCTACTTAAACAGAACAATTTTCAGCCCATAATTCTGTATCCTGCTAAGCTCAGCTTTAAAATTGACAGAGAAATCAATTTCAGAGAAATCAAAATCAGAGAAATTTACTGATGTGCAAACATTGAGGAAGTTTGCCACAACAAAACCATCTCTACAGGAAATACTTTGACCTATTTTGCTGACTGACTATCACAATAGACCATGAGAAAAGTAAATATCCAGAAACTAAGTGACAAAACCTAGCATTTACAATGATGCAAATGATAAAACTAAACAATGGACTTTCACAAAATAAAATGAATAGAACTCCATCACACTTATCAATTCTCTCAATAAATTTAAATGGCTTGAATTCCCCATTGAAGAGGCATAGACTGGCTGATTGGACAAAAAACACAGCCATCCATTTGTTTTCTACAGGAAACACACATAGCCTCAAAGGACAAAGTAAAACTCAGGGCTAAAGGATGGAAGACAATTTTTCAGGCAAATGGAAATCAGAAGAAAAGAGGAGTTGCGAACTTATCCTCAGATACAAGTGGATTTAAAGCAACACAATTAAAAACAACAACAACAAACCAAAAAAAAAAAAAAATGATGGACACTTTATGTTGGTCAAGGGAACAGTACAAAAAGTAGATATTTCAATTCTTATGAATACTTATGTACCCAACTTAAATGCTCCAAGATTCTTGAAACAGTCTTTAATTAGTCTGAGGAATATGATATCCCATAACACCATAATAGCAGGGGACTTTAAACTCCTCTTACAGACCTGGACAGATCCTCTAAACAGAAACTAAACAAAGATACAAGGGACTTAAATGTGACCCTAGAAAAACTGTGCTTTTATATATGATAGACATATATAAAACATTCCATCCCAAAGATAAAAAATATATGTTCTTCTCAATGGCCCAGGGAACATTCCCCCAAATAGATCATTTTCTAAGACACAAGTCAAACCTTAACAAAATCAAAAGAATTGAAATTTTACCTTGTATCTTCTCAGACCACAAGGCAATAAAGGTGGAACTCAACCCCACACAAAGGCATGAAAATTAAACAACTTTATGCTGAATGACAGTTGAATCAAGGAAGAGGTAAAATAAGGAAATCATTAACTTCCTTGAGCATAACAACAATGAAGACAAAAGGTACCAAAACCTGTGGGACACTGCAAAGGCAGTCCTAAGAAATTTATTGCATTAGATGCATACATCCAAAAAATAGAAATAGAGCACATCAGTAACCTAATGAATCATCTTAAAGAAATGGAAATGGAAAAGCAATCCAATCCCAAACTAACAGGAAAAAAAAAATAACCAAAATTAAATCAGAAATAAATGAAATTGAAAATAAAAGAATCATTCAGAAAATTAATGAAACAAAAAGGTGGTTCTTTGAAAACATAAATAAAACTGATAAACCATTGGCCAGATTAACCAGAAATAGGAAAGTAAAATCTTTAATAACCTCAATCAGAAATGAAAGGGGGAAATAACAACTGATACCCCAAAGATACAAGAGATTATTTCTGACTATAACCAAAAACTTTGTGCCCATAAATTCAACAATATGGAAGAAATGGACTAACACCTGGAATCACACCTTCTTAGATTTAACCAGGAAGAAATTGATCTCTTGAACAGACCAGTATCAAGCACTGAGATTACAGAAAGAATAAAAAGGCTTCCAACAACAACAACAAAAGCCCAGGATCAAATGGCTTC
Organism: Nycticebus coucang; assembly: GCF_027406575.1. Classification (NCBI taxonomy): domain Eukaryota; kingdom Metazoa; phylum Chordata; class Mammalia; order Primates; family Lorisidae; genus Nycticebus; species Nycticebus coucang. The sequence goes on from NC_069795.1 coordinate 18,226,124, forward strand.
ACATCTAGAATTCACCTTCAAAGATGAGCTTGTACCTATTCTGCAGAACTTATTCCAAAACAATTGAGAAGGAAAGAACCTTCCCCAACATGTTCTTTGAAGCAAACATCACCTTGATTGCAAAACGTGGAAAGGACCCAACCAAAAAGGAGAACTACAGACCAATTTCACTAATGAATATCTATGAAAAACACTCAACAAAATCTTAGCTAATAGATTGCAGCTACTCATTAAAAAAATCATATATCATATCAAGTAGGCTTTATACAAAGGATGCAAGGTTGATCTAACATACACAAATCCATTAATGTAATACACTATATCAATGGAAGCAAAACAAAGACCATATGATCCTCTTAATTGATGCAGAAAAAAGCATTTGATAAAATTCTGCATCCTTTTCAAACAAGAACACTTAATAGGGATAAGTGACACATTTTTTTAAGCCAGCTATGACAAACCCACAGCTAACATCATACTGAATGGTGTAAAACTAAAAGCATTTCCAGTTAGAACTAGAACCAGACAAGGATGTACACTATCGCCACTATTATTCAACATAGTTCTGGAAATTCTAGCCAATGCAATCAGGCAAGGGGGTATAATGGACATCCAAATGTGGGCAGAGGAGGTCAAACTCTCCCTCCTTGCTGATGATAAGATACTATACTTAGAAAACACCAGAGACTCAACCACAAAACTCCTGGAAGTCATCAGAAATATGGTAATACTTCAGGGTACAAAAATCAATGTCCACAAATCAGTAGCCTTTGTATACCCCAATAACAACCAAGTTGAGAAGCAAACCAAGGACACAATTCCCTTTGTAGTAGCTTCAAAGTAAATGAAAAACTTAGGAACATACCTAACAAAAGATATGGAAGATATTTTCTAAGAGAATTATCAAACGCTAAGAAAAGAAACTGCAGATGACAATAACAAATGGAGAACATAGCATGCTCTTGGCTGGGAAGAATCAACATTGTCAAAATGTCTATTCTACCAAAACAATCTACAAATTCAATGCAATCCCCATTAAAATACCAACATCATATTTTTAAGAACTGGAAAAAATTTTACTTCATATTGTATGGAACCAGAAAAAAAAAAACATATAGCTAAGGCCATTCTTAGTAATAAAAACAAAGCCAGAGGCATCACCCTACCAGACTTCAGGCTACATTACCAGTCCATAATCAAAACTGCATGGTATTGCACAAAAATAGAGACATAGATATATGGAACAGAATAGAAAACCAAGAGATGAAACCAGTGTCTAGTTGCCATTTGATCTTTGGTAAACCAAACAAAAGCATCCCTATTCAACAAATGGTGCTAGGAGAACTGGATAACCACTTGTAAAAGATTGAAACTCCACCCGCACTTTTCATCCCTTACAAAAATTGACTCAAGATAGATAAGAGACTTAAATCTAAGACACAAAACAATAAAAATCTTAGCAGAAAGTGTGGGGATACTCTTGATGGTGTTGGACTGGGGAAAGATTTTATGAGAAAGACTTAAGCGGCCATCGCAACAACAACAAAAATTAACAAATGAGACTTAATTAAGCTGAAAAGCTTCTGCACAGCTAAAGATGCAACAAGTTAAGCAAAAAGACAACCTTCAGAATGGGAAGATGCAGGGTATCAATCCAATGAAGGGTTGATAAATAGAATCTACAAAGAATTCAAATTAATCAACAGAAACAGTAAAAAATCCCATCTGCCTCTGGAGAAGAGATATGAGCAGAACCTTCTCTGATGAAGATAGATGAATGGTTAACAAACATTTGAAAAAATACTCATTGTCCCTGATCATCACAGAAATGCAAATCAAAACCACCCTGAAATATCACCTACCCCCAGTGAGAATAGCTTACATCACAAAGTCCCAAAGCTGCAGATGCTGGCATGGATGTAGAGAGAAGGGAACACTTTTACACTGCTGGTGGGACTGAAAACTAATACAATATTTTTGGAAGGAAGTATGAAGAATTCTCAAAGAACTCAAATTAGACCTCCCATTTGATCCTGCAATCAAAGTGCTAGGCATCTACCTAGAAGAAAAAAAATCCTTTTATCATAAGGACACTTACACTAGACATTTATCGCAACTCAATTTACAAACACCAAAATTTGGAAACAACCTAAATGCCCACCGACCCAGGAATGCATTAAGAAGCTGCTGTGTACGTATGCCTTGGAATACTATTCAGCCATTAAAAAAAATGGAGACTTTACATCTTTTTTATTAACCTGGATGGAAGTGGAAGACATTCTTCTTAGTAAAGCATCAGAAGAATGGAGAAGCAAGAATCCAATGTTCTCAATTCTAATATGAAGGCAGAAGATGATTTTGTACATGGTGGGTTGTAGGGTAATGAGCAAGTGGGGAGAGGGGAGGGGAAGGAGAAGGGGGATGGGAGTCATGGTGTATGGCGCACCTCTTGAGGGTGGGACAGGTAAAGAAGGACTTTACCTAACAACCTCAATCAGTGTAACCTAATTCTTTGTATCCTCAATGAATCCCAAACAATAAATAAATAAATAAAAGTTTACCACCATGGAATATTATGTAGCTTTAAAGAAAGATGGAGACTTTACCTCTTTCATGTTTACATGGATGGAGCTGGAACATATTCTTCTTAGCAAAGTATCTCAAGAATGGAAGAAAAAGTATTCAATGTACTCATCCCTACTATGAAACCAATTTATAGCTTTCATATGAAAGCTATAACCCAATTATAGCACAAGAAGAAGGGAAAAGGGGAGAGGAAGGAGAGGGGAGGGAGGAGAATGGTTGGAGGGAGGGTGGTAATCGGTGGGACCACACCTACAGTGCCTCTTACAAGGGTATATGTGAAATTTACTAAATGTAGAATATAAATGTCTTAACACAGTAACTAAGAAAATGCCGTGAAGGCTATGCTAACCAGTCTGATGAAAATATTTCAAATTGTATATACAACCAGAACATTGTACCCCGTGATTGCATTCATGTACACAGCTATGATTCAATAAAAAAATAAAAATAAAAAATAAATAAAAGTTTAAAGGTTTACCATTGATTAGGACAAGATGCTCAAAATATAATGTTTGGTTGCAAATTTTATTGTTTATCTTTTTTAATTTTTATTTATTTTTTTTTTTTTATTTTGGCCAGGGCTAGGTTTGAACCTGCCACCTCTGGCATATGGGACCGGCGCCCTACTCCTTGAGCCACGGGCGCCGCCCTTTTTTAATTTTTATTTTCAACCTGTTTATAAATTTTATTTTCAACCAGTTCGCATGGGAGAGGATTTTTGTCAAGTCCTGCCATTATACAGATTATGTAGATGGGTTTTTTATTATCTTCATCATTATTATTTTAATCTGGCAGTGTTTGTCTTTTCACTAGAATATTTAATATAGTTGTGTTCAATGTACCTACTTGCATAGCTTCTGCTTTGTTTTCTATTTCTTCAATCTTGTTAATCCTGTTTTTTTAACCTACCATGTTTGTCTGTATTTCTTTCTACCCTTGTCAACTTTTTCTTCCTCAAGTTGTTAATGTAGTGAATTCTATTCATTAATTTTCTTATGTTAAATCTCTACTGCATTTTTGAGTTAAACCATCTGTCTAAAATATGTTTATTATCTTATTTGTACATTACCAAACCTATTTTGATATCAACAGTGACATGACCTGATATGTTTTTTTCATTCACTCTTTTTGGTGTTTCTGGGATCAAACATATACTATTTTCATATAAAGAGTTGGAATGTTCTTTCTTTTTATCTACCCTGGAATCATTTTTGTCAAAATGGAAGCTGTTGCTTAACTCCCTGGTGAAAACTTCTACCTGAAATAATATTTTCTTCCTGAAATACACACTTTACGTTTTCCCTATTGAGAACCTATTATGAGCAAATTCAAGTTTTCTTTACCTGAAAATATCACTATTTTGCCCTAATTCTTGTTATTTTTTAGTATACAATTCTACACAAACAGTTCTTTTCACTTGGGATATGAAATATATCATTCCACTTTCTTCAAACTTACATTGATGCTAGTGAGAAATCACCTTCTTTATATCGCTCTGAATATAACTGATCAAAGTTCTGGCTGGGGTATTAAATCATCTATTTATCTTTGCCATCTGAATTTTTACTGTTATGTTTAGATATGAACTTCTTATTTTTAATCTGACTCTATCTTCCATCTGTCTTAACGTATCTTTTCTATTTTCTATCCCAGGGAATTTCTCGTAGACTCAGAAATTTCTCCGTATCTTTCTCCAGTTCACTAATTTGCTCTTCATCTTTGTCTAATCTGCTAGTAAACCCATTTCATTCAGATTTTGTGTTCAAATGTATTTATAGACTCTCACTTATAACTTGTTTTTAAATCGTTACTTTATATTTTGTGTCTGATAACTTTAATATTTTAAGTTTTTGCAGGTTCGGTTTTGTGATTTTATTTTTTTCTTGCAGGCTCTCACTTACCATAGAGCTTGCTTATTTTGTTGTTTTGCTTTGACTTGCTTTTGTTTTGAAATGTGAGTGCATATTTCTGTGCATAGTATTTGCGCTGAGAGCTGTGGCAGAGGATTTTTGTCAAGTCCTGCCAAGTCCTGGGGGCACTAGTAACCGAAGACCACATTACATGGAATACTTGTACTTTGAGAGCTGAGACCACCCAGGAAGTACAAACTTATAAAACTGAAATCAGATGGCTTATGGGTACAAGTCTGAAAGAAATTTTTTCTTTCTTCTTTTTACAATATCAAAGTTCAAGACCGACGATTTTTCTTGTCCTTTCCTGAGAAGTAAATGAATAGGATACACAGAGATGATTCCTGCCTTAATGTTTTAAAATTCCTGTGAGAATACCATCTCGTGTAGACCTAAAATTTACCTACTGTTCTCCACATCTGAATAGTCCCTTAAAACAAGCTATCCATACAGAAAATTCCCTCAAAAAGAATTGACTTATGAATTTTGTTTTCCTGCGTTGAATCCTTGGCCTCTAAGAATTCCTTACTTTCTTGTATCATTACAGATACATTTATAAACAGTTTATTTTTTATTTTTTTAATCCTTTTTAGTAATTTTCAGCATGAAGAGTCTTAAGGCAATCTGACTAATAACCTTGCCTTCAGGAGAAAGAAAAGCCTATTAATTTTTAAATCTTTTATTGTAAATTCAAATAAAACACCTGTAGTTAACAAGTCATCTTGGACTATCAATTTCTTATCCATAGAAATTAAACAAACAATTTTTATTTTATAATAAATTAAGCAAGATAAATTAAAAAATATGCCTCCTGATAATTCCTTTACTATAAAATATTTATTTAAAGAAGTGTGTTCTCTTTGCAATCCATCCTGTACAAACATCATGTTCATATTGGTCTGAACAGTTTCATTTCAACTGATTTGATATAAATGTTTTGGTTGAGTATCTGATAATTAAAAAGAAAAAGTTGCAGATGGTGATAAGACACAACCCCTGCCCTGGAGAAGTGTATACACCAATGGGAAAATTATGTAAGTAACCAATTACAGAAATCTGATTTGTATAAAAGCTAATGAAAAATAGAAGAAGGAACTTACCACCTCAGCCTATGTCTTTGTCAGGGAGGAACCAGCATTATATGACATTTTTTTTTTAACGTGAAGACACCATATAAACAAAGTATCGAGCATTTAAAAAGAAGTTTTTCAGGCACACAAGAGAGTAAAAGATGTTCCAGGTTTGGAGAAAACAAAAGGGAAAGAAGCAGACAGAGACATTGGCTTTTCCTGTCTTTGGAATCAAACTGTAACATCCTCTCTCCCTGGTTATTTTCCTTCTTCCACCAAGGGTGGACTATTTTGTTTTTTATTCCAGTTTTCTCTGTTCTGCTTGTTTTTATTGAATTTGTTTTTTTTTTTTTTTAATACGACACTGTATTTGCTTTCCAAATCTTTTCTTCTAGTTCTCTGCCTCTTTTTTGCCTCTAGATAGCTCCTGGAGCCCAGGTTGGCCTCTGCTCTGGGGAACAGCAGCCACAGGGGTAGTCCATGTGCCTGTCTGCCTGCAGTGGACAAGGTCCGGCAGAGGTCATCAATGTGCCTGTCTGCCCACAGTGGACAAGGTCCCGCAGAGGTCATCAATGTGCCTGTCTGCCCACAGTGGACAAGGTCCCGCAGAGGTCATCAATGTGCCTGTCTGCCCACAGTGGACAGGTCCTGCACAGGTCATCAATGTGCCTGTCTGCCTGCAGTGGACAAGGTCCGGCAAAGGTCATCAATGTGCCTGTCTGCCCGCAGTGGACAAGGTCCGGCAAAGGTCATCAATGTGCCTGTCTGCCCACAGTGGACAAGGTCCCGCAGAGGTCATCAATGTGCCTGTCTGCCCACAGTGGACAGGTCCTGCACAGGTCATCAATGTACCTGTAGGCCCGCAGTGGACAAGGTCCTGCAGAGGTCACCCACCAATGCGGGAAGACCGGGAAGGGGTTTGTGTCCAGGGGACCTGGGGAGCCCATCTCCTAAGATGTGGTGCTGCAGAACAACCTCTCGGACCCTGAGCAGCGCTCCTGGTTTATCTCTGCCTGTCCTGGGGCTAGTTCTCCCTTCAGGCAGTTGGGCTGCTACGGTGTATGAAGGCAAAGACAGGTCTCCCGCCAGAGAACCCAACATGCGCAAGCTTCGACCACTTCAGTTTCACTTTTTCTGGTATAAAAACTGTGAGTTGCAGGGGCTGGTCCTGCACGCGTGGCAATGCGGGGGCAGTGACATCTAGGACACGGAAGTCCTATTTTCTTACCAGCTGCCCAGGGGTTTCCACTTTCCCGTGGCCCCAGGACCCGTCTCATCTTCGGGCTTGAGCTCTGGCTAGGTGCTGGTGTGGGTCTCAGAACTGTGTGTGTCGCCTCTTTGCCACCATTTTGGATCTGGGAGGCAGCCTGTTCTGTTTTCTCTGACGCAAAGGAGACAGTTGGGTTTTGTTTTAAATTCTACCCCAGGAGTTAGTGGATCATTTCCCTTTCTCTTTGGCATCATATAAAAGATAAGTCTAGGGGGCGGCGCCTGTGGCTCAAGGAGTAGGGTGCCGGTCCCATATGCTGGAAGTGGTGGGTTCAAACCCAGCCCCGGCCAAAAACCACAAAAAAAAAAAAAAAAAAAAAAAAAAAAAAAGATAAGTCTAGGAAAAAAAGGAGAGTTTTGTACCTAATAGTCACCAAGAAGAGGGGAACGTGGAACTGGTGAATGAGTTCAGACTCTACCTGTGTCTGGGGTTTCTGAGAGGCTGATCATTTAGCCTTTAAGAATTTACCAATATTGTAACTTTTTTCTTATCCATCTTCATAGTAGGTAAGTTTTCTCAGTGTTCTACCAATAGTAAAACAAATTCACTTTGTTTTACTTGTTAGAGGAATTAAGTGTAGTTTTTTGTGACAGCAGCTTTTTGAGTAGTTAGAGGAAAATTATGATTTGTTGATAGTTCATATTTTTCCAACACTTGTTCTTTTGCAGCTTCCCACCTCCTATACCAAAGCTAAACTCCTTTGAATTAGTTTCCCCTGCTTGCTTCCCTATCTGAATTTTAGAATGACTATTCTTTTCCCTTTGAAAATTATTCATGTTTTTATTGGGTTTGTGTTAAAGGTACAAGATACGGAGATCTAATATTTTTATAATGTTGAGTCTTCCATGGAAAAACGATAAGGTATGACATCATTTTCTCAAATCATTTTATATTCCTCAAAACTTTATTACTTTTCAAACAAAGCTCTTGTGTATTTTTGGTCATGTTCCTTTCTGGAATGTCAGTAGTTTTTTTTAAATCAATGTAAAGGGGATATTTCTTCCATTGTGTCCTTAAGCTGTTTGCTCCTTATATATATAAAAGTTATGACTATGCTACATCATCCTATGTTATATGATAGTTTTTACTTATTTTCTTAGTTTTAAGTGAAATAGCATTATAGACTTTATGTTTGAGTCCTCTCCAAAATGTGATTTTGAAATAGTAATCCCTAAAGCAGTGGTTCTTAAGCTGTGGGTCTTGACCTCTTTGTAACAATGAAAATACATTCTGCATATCAGATGTTTACATTACAATTCATAACAGTAGCAAAATTACACTTATGAAGTAGCAATGAAAATAATTTTATGGTTGGGGGTCACCACATCATGAAGAACGGTATTAAAGGGTTGCAGCATTAGGAAGGTTGAGAACCACTGCCCTGAGATGATTGTAACTCCTGATGTTAGGAGCTAGAGATGTTAGGGGTGATGAGGTCAAGAGGGCACAGCTGTCATGAATGGAATTGGAGCCCTTATTAAAAAGGCCTGGGAGAAACCTCTGGCCCCTTCTACCCTGTGAGATCACAGCCAGGAAACATCTGTCAGTGAACTAGAGAGCAGGCCCTCTTCAGACACTGAATCTGTGAGCACCTTCAATCCACTTGTTCACTATGGTTGGTGGCTCCATTGCCATCACCACTTTTCTAGGGTCAGGCACATGGAGCAGTGATTTTGACATAATTGTCATTACAGAAGAAAAGAGAGAGATCTCAGTGTCTCTTAGGAGTCTAAGAAATACTTTGCTTTCATTGCATTGACCAGTGGAAGTCATTTTGCTCTCCATTTATTAAAGCAAGTCACACAGACACACCTAAATTCAAGTGGGTGAGGAAGTGCAATACAAACATGTGTTTTGGAAGAGAACCAGAAATATTTGAGGGACAGTTTATAATCATAAGCTGCTTCTTAGCTAAGGAACCTTGCTCAGGTCAGTTAACATATCTAAGCTTCAAATAACAGTAGAAAATAACCTCACAGGGCTGTTTTGAGGAATAAATAAACCAGACCCATGGGAAGTATTTGGTGTAGTGTCTAACCATCAAGTGGTGGTCATTACCACCATCACTATCATCATCAAGTTTTGTATCCACATCAACTTAATGTCTTGTTTAAAATCTTCTATATGTGTTAAAAATCTTTTATATATGTTCAAAATCCAATATTTGGAATTACTTGTGTCTTTGACTCCTTCATTACTGAAAAAAAAAAAAAATCAAGATTTCACTGGATTTGTAGATTACTTAGAGAACCACTGGATCTGTACAATAATATCTACTTCAATATCTACCAGAGAGTAAATGAGGAAAAAGCTCCATTTTAACATGTTCCATTTAAAAAAGTTGGCACGTTCCAACTTTTCAGAAAATTCATGTTTGAAAATGGTTTGTTATTTAAGTACCAATTCGGACAATAAACGTAAAATTGCAAGACTATCCCAAATTTTTTTTTTTTTTTTTTTTTTTTGCAGTTTTTGGCCGGGGCTGGGTTTGAACCCACCACCTCCAGCATATTGGGGCCGGTGCCCTACTCCTTTGAGCCACAGGCACCGCCCAAGACTATCCCAATTTTTAAAAATATGATTGAAGGCTTGCATTGATTTCTCTAACTATGTGTGTTTGTATATGTACATATGTAATTTATTCTGCAAGAAATATAGGACAAAAATTAAATTGTTTTTCAGTTGACATTTTTATTTCTTAATGTAAGCATCTTATCTACGAAGAGATTGCAAAGATATTTTTTCCTTAGGACAATAAGATTCTCCTCATAGCTTCAATATTTTATATCACCCTTAACAGGAATAATTAGAAAAGGAAGGAAAAATGTAAGGAGTGCAAAAATCTGTTCTTATTATTTACAATCATTTTAAAGTGAATAAGTAAATTCTATATAAAGGAGAAAATATTAAAAGAAAATATTTTAAATATGTTAATATTAAGGTGAAGGTTTCAAACTCAAAGTTTTTGTTTTGTTTTATTTTTTAACAAGGGAACAATGCCCCAAGGTCATTCTTTAAACTAAGTAATGAATGACATGTTAGTGCTTGGGTTTTATAAGCTCTCATAATTTTTAGAAAAACAAAGAGACATTGATAACATTTTTAAATGATGCTGAATGGACATTTTCTAGAAATAGAGAAAGAGTTAAACTGTAAAAGCTACTCATTAAATTTTTAAAATTAGATTTTAGCATAATATTTTGGTCATTTCCTGACATGGCTAAGTGGATATAAGCTATATTCCTCCATGACAAAGTCTTTTTCTGTATGAATATCTGTGTGAAGTTATATAGATTTTACATTACTTCAGAACAAAACAGTTAATAAGGACAATTTAGTAGAATGTAAAAACTAAGTATATGGACCACAATGTGCTAAACCAAATGACTAAAACAAAAATTGAAATTTTTTTCTAGAACATGTGATCCTTTCCAAGAGAAGAGAATTTTTTCATATTCTTATCATTTTAGAGAAGGATAAGAAACTAAAATATTATTCATATACAAAATCTGTGAAGTCTCAAAATAATGCAGTTAAGAAAATTAGATCAATACCAAAACCAGGGAAAGACCCAAATAAAAAGGAGAATTTCAGACCAATCTCACTCATGAATATAGATGCAAAAATTCTCAACAAAATCCTAGCCAATAGATTACAGCTTATCATCAAAAAAGTCATTCATCATGATCAAGTAGGCTTCATCCCAGGGATGCAAGGCTGGTTTAACATATGCAAGTCCATAAACATTATCCACCATATTAACAGAGGCAAAAATAAAGACCACATGATCCTCTCAATAGATGCAGAAAAAGCATTTGATAAAATCCAGCATCCTTTTCTAATTAGAACACTGAAGAGTATAGGCATAGGTGGCACATTTCTAAAACTGATAGAAGCTATTTATGACAAACCCACAGCCAATATTTTACTGAATGGAGTAAAACTGAAAGCTTTTCCTCTTAGAACTGGAACCAGACAAGGCTGTCCTCTGTCACCTTTACTATTCAACATGGTGCTGGAAGTTCTAGCCAATACAATTAGGCAAGACAAGGAAATAAAGGGAATCCAAATGAGAGCAGAGGAGGTCAAACTCTCCCTCTTTGCTGACGACATGATCTTATACTTAGAGAACCCCAAAGACTCAACCACAAGACTCCTAGAAGTCATCAAAAAATACAGTAATGTTTCAGGATATAAAATCAATATCCACAAGTCAGTAGTCTTTATATACACCAATAACAGTCAAGATGAGAAGCTAATTAAGGACACAACTCCCTTCACCATAGTTTCAAAGAAAATGAAATACCTAGGAATATACCTAATGAAGGAAGTGAAGGACCTCTATAAAGAAAACTATGAAATCCTCAGAAAGGAAATAGCAGAGGATATTAACAAATGGAAGAACGTACCATGCTCATGCTCATGGACGGGAAGAATCAACATTGTTAAAATGTCTATACTTCCCAAAGCAATCTACCTATTCAATGCCATTCCTATCAAAATACCAACATCGTACTTTCAAGATTTGGAAAAGATGATTCTGCATTTTGTATGGAACCAGAAAAAAACCCGTATAGCTAAGGCAGTTCTTAGTAATAAAAATAAAGCTGGGGGCATCAGCATACCAGATTTTAGTCTGTACTACAAAGCCATAGTGGTCAAGACAGCATGGTACTGGCACAAAAACAGAGACATAGACTCTTGGAATCGAATTGAAAACCAAGAAATGAAACTTACAACTGCCTAATCTTCGATAAACCAAACAAGAACATACCTTGGGGGAAAGACTCCCTATTCAGTAAATGGTGTTGGGAGAACTGGATGTCTACATGTAAAAGACTGAAACCGGACCCACACCTTTCCCCACTCACAAAAATTGATTCAAGATGGATAAAGGACTTAAATTTAAGGCATGAAACAATAAAAATCCTCAAAGAAAGCATAGGAAAAACACTGGAAGATATTGACCTGGGGAAAGACTTCATGAAGAAGACTGCCATGGCAATTGCAACAACAACAAAAATAAACAAATGGGACTTCATTAAACTGAAAAGCTTCTGTACAGCTAAGGAGACAACCACCAAAGCAAAGAGACAACCTACACAATGGGAAAGGATATTTGCATATTTTCAATCAGACAAAAGCTTGATAACTAGGATCTATAGAGAACTAAAATTAATCCACATGAAAAAAGCCAACAATCCCATATATCAATGGGCAAGAGACATGAATAGAACTTTCTCTAAAGATGACAGACGAATGGCTAACAAACATATGAAAAAATGTTCATCATCTCTATATATTAGAGAAATGCAAATCAAAACCACCCTGAGATATCATCTAACCCCAGTGAGAATGACCCACACCACAAAATCTCAAAACTGCAGATGCTGGCGTGGATGTGGAGAGAAGGGAAAACTTTTACACTGCTGGTGGGACTGCAAACTAGTACAACCTTTCTGGAAGGAAGTATGGAGAAACCTCAAAGCACTCAAGCTAGACCTCCCATTTGATCCTGCAATCCCATTACTGGGCATCTACCCAGAAGGAAAGAAATCCTTTTATCATAAGGACACTTGTACTAGACTGTTTATTGCAGCAAAATTTACAATCGCCAAAATGTGGAAACAGCCTAAATGCCCACCAACCCAGGAATGGATTAACAAGCTGTGGTATATGTATACCATGGAATACTATTCAGCCATTAAAAAAAATGGAGACTTTACCTCCTTCGTATTAACCTGGATGGAAGTGGAAGACATTATTCTTAGTAAAGCATCACAAGAATGGAGAAGCATGAGTCCTATGTACTCAATTTTGATATGAGGACAATTAATGACAATTAAGGTTATGGGGGGGGGAAGCAGAAAGAGGGAAGGAGGGAGGTGGGTGGGGCCTTGGTGTGTGTCACACTTTATGGGGGCAAGACATGATTGCAAGAGGGACTCTACCTAACAATTGCAATCAGTGTAACCTGGCTTATTGTACCCTCAATGAATCCCCAACAATAAAAAAAAAAAAAAATAGAAAAAAAAAGAAAATTAGATCAAACAGCTCTCCTTTTGTGGAACCATCTCTGCTCCCTGAACTTGAACTTGTGCCCCTAGACACAGTTCATGGCTCCAGCTCTGTCCCAACCTCTATATCAAGGCAACTTTTGGGGTCTCTGGGCCACACTGGAAGAAGAAAAATTGTCTTGGGCCACCCATTAAATATGCAAACACTAACAACAGGTGATGAGCCAGGAAAAAAAAAGTTCATACATGATTTTTCTAATATCTGCCACCACACGTGAGCAAGAAAAGTCCTCAAGTAATAATCCTAATTACGCAGTGGTCTGTTCACAAGTTTGAGATCATTAAGATAGACGATGTACATATCTAAGTAATAAAACACCTTTGTGGGGGTGGAGTTTTTTAATATAAAAGTAAAAGTGGGTAACATAAAACTAACGGGATGTTCAACATTGTATTTGGGAAACCAATGCATTAATATCCAGTTCAATGGAAGTAGTTGCAATTTTCAGTGAGTTCTCAAGGGGCTCATCAGATATTTCAAATTTTATTCTTAATGTGTTTCATTCTTGACAATAGTCACTTGCAAATGTACATGCTGCCAAAAAAGGATGACATGGATAAGATGTCATTGTGAAGTAAAGGGATATTTGTTTCTGGGAAGGTAGGGCCTATGAAAGTCCAGTAAAGAGATGTGATCAAATTCTTCTTTAAGTTAAATGTTAGATTATAGCACTGTGCGTTCCATTTCCAAATTGGCAGATAACGCACTGGAAGCCCCACACCACAGTAAAACTGAACCCATGCATGCATACAAATAGGAATGTTTATTTTACATGACATTGCAACATGACATTATCTACAAAGTTCACACTCGAGAACCATTCAATCAAGTTTCATCCAAAAAAAGAAAAAAAAAAAGGACACAAAAAGATGCCATAAAGCAAATTTAAGATTTTGTGTTGGGCTGCATTCACTGCCATCCTGGGCCGCATGTTGGACCTCCCTGCTGAATATCTTGTCCGTTTTGCTTGTACACCTACAGCACTGACTACACTCAAGAGGATTAAAACAGACCCATCAAAGACCAGGAAGTCTTCTGGTGAAAGTAAGTATCAGTAATGTCGTACAGCACCTGACACAAAACAAACTTTTTTTTTTTTAATGTCTAAATAAACATTAAAAAGGAGGTTGGGGTAGGGACAAAGGAAAGAAGAAAAGGAGAAGAAAGGAAGGAGGGTGGGAAGAAAAGCGAAAGGATGGGAATAAGACTGACAAAGCTACAGGAAAACATGAGGCAGCTTTAAAACGTCATTTCTACTGGTAACAAAGTTCATTTTCTTCCACTTTCCAAACCTGGATTTTGTGCCTATACCGAACTGCTCAGAGATATCAACAGCCGTCTGCAGTGAATAATATTTTTGCAAAAGTAACAAGATTGATATACCTGTTTTAATTAACAGCATCAAGTGGAAAATGTTAAGAGGGAAAAATAGCGTAACACTATTGCAAATTTTAGTAAATTGGCTGAAGAGTCGTATCATTTTAAGAGCAGTTTTTCTTATTATGCACTCATTTCTACATGCAAAAATGTAAACAGATCGATATCTGTGACTTGACATATATATGATAGGAAAAAAATTTTTTTTTTTTGGTTCTAACGTCTATTGTCGCTAAACCATCAAATCAATTTTTTTTAAACCTCCACTGCTTTTCATCATGGCACCTGGGCTTAAGACAGGGAAATGCATGACTGACAGTCACAATTTTTTTTCAAAAGCCGTGTTCTGAGATCCCAGCTACAGAGAAATCACTTGGGAAAGAAGCCGAGTATGTTTAAGCTCTTCTGTAGTCCTTGAAAAGCTTACGTGATTTTTGACTTTTCATTTTTTTCATTCCTAATTTTTCAAAAAATAAGGGGAAAAAACCACTTCACTTGAGCATTCCCTCTTGCTACGGTAATTCTCATCTTCACGCCACATGTGCTCTTGCTTCCCTTGTTGTGCAGATGCGTTTGGAGTTCTCAAGGGGCTCATCAGATATTTCAAATTTTATTCTTAATGTGTTTCATTCTTGAAAATAGTCACTTGCAAATGTACATGCTTCCAAAAAAGGATGACATGGATAAGATGTCATTGTGAAGTAAAGGGATATTTGTTTCTGGGAAGGTAGGGCCTATGAAAGTCCAGTAAAGAGATGTGATCAAATTCTTCTTTAAGTTAAATGTTAGATTATAGCACTGTGCGTTCCATTTCCAAATTGGCAGATAACGCACTGGAAGCCCCACACCACAGTAAAACTGAACCCATGCATGCATACAAATAGGAATGTTTATTTTACATGACATTGCAACATGACATTATCTACAAAGTTCACACTCGAGAACCATTCAATCAAGTTTCATCCAAAAAAAGAAAAAAAAAAAAGGACACAAAAAGATGCCATAAAGCAAATTTAAGATTTTGTGTTGGGCTGCATTCACTGTCATCCTGGGCCGCATGAGCCCAGAGCGCTTTTGTTCATCGTGTGTGTGTCTGGAGATCTGTGGAAATGCTGCTGTTAGTTTCAGCTGCTTCCTCTCATTTGATCTCAAATTCTAGCAGCAGGTATACACAGCTTGCACAATTGCCCTGAGTGTGGATGTACACCAGCTGCTCAGTACTTTCAAGATAGTCTCATTCTTCATTTAGTTAAAAATGGTTATTTTTTTCTCACATAAATATGTTAAAGCTTCCCATAGATTTATTTTTTCTTAGTTGAAACATTCTCCTGTAAACTTAGGTTATGGCATTTTGGCCAAGCTGTGAAACCTGTAAATATACAAGTCAGTATCTGTATATAGTAAGTGCTTGATGAATAGTCAATATGATGAGAATGTTGATGAATTCCAAAAATCACATTTTCTGTATTATATTTACTTAAGTAAAAAGTCAAAACTGAAGTCTTCGTTTTATACTTCCTGCCTTGGCGTTACAATATGTGCATATGGAACTTTGGAATCTTTTTTCTCTTTTGTCTGTAAACATAAGTACATATATAGTCATGCACCACTTAATGACGGGGATACAGTCTGAGAAAAACAAAGTTGAGTGATTTCATCATCCTATGAACATCATAGAAAATACTTACACAAACCTATTGCCTACCTAGGGTACGTGGTGTAGCTTATTGATTCTAGGCTACAAACCTGTACAGCCTATTACTGTATTGAGTACTGATAACAATTGTAACACAGTGCTAAGTGTTTGTATATCTAAACATAGAAAAGATACAATAAAAAATACAGTATTATCATCTTTTTTTTTTTTTTGAGACAGAGCCTCATTATGTCACCCTCGGTAGAGTGCTGTGGTGTTACAGCGCACAGCAACCTTGAACTCTTGGGCTCAAGCAATTCTTGCCGTTCAACCTCCAAGTAGCTGGGACTACAGGCGCCCACCACAATGCCCAGCCATTTTTTGTTGCAGTTGTCATTTTTCTCTAGGTGGCCCAGGCCAGGTTCAAACACGTCAGCCTTGGTGCACATGGCTGGCGTCGCAACCACTGTGCTATGGGCGCCGAGCCCAGTATTGTAATCTTAAAAAAACAGTCACGTGTACAGTCTAACATTGACCCAAAAGTCACCAAGGGAAACATGGTGACATATGATTTTTTAAGTTGTAGAATCTAGAAAACGTGGCACTAAGTACTTTTGGAAACAAAACCCCTTTGTATACCACAATTACCTTCCAGCTCTTTTATAGGCTGAATTACCTAAAAGAAAATGGCCTTATTGATTAATTTTAATTTATTTCCTGACTCTGATGCAGTAATGCCATTAGGTACAGCGGTTTCTGAAAACAGAAAAATGTGTGTCTGACATATGAATATGAACAATGTTCTAATCAAGGTGAAGTGTAATTGAAAAATAACTTCCTTACCAAGGATTGATGGTGCACGTATAATAAACCACTGGTTATTATGATTCTTAACCTAGTCCTCATTCTTTTATAATTCCCACCACCCTTAAAAAGTTTTCAATTTAGGTGTATTTACAGTGAACATTATTTTAATGGCTAAAGGAACAGATTACCTGGTCCATCAATTATTATCTGGGTAAACTGGCCACATTTCTTAACTTCTCTATTTCTCAATTTTCTCATCAGTGAAACAGATATTAATAGCAATAAGCTCCGTGTGAGCATTAATTAGTGTATGTATGTAAGGTTTACATGGTATGTAGTAAGCACTCAATAAATGCCAGTCATTATTATTATTTCCACAGCAAAACTGTAGGAAGATATGCAGTCAGTTATAACTTCAATGGCAATTGACTCCCTTGCCCTGCCTTGTTTTCTTGGCTGGACTGAAGTCCTTGATTTAGGAGTGTCATGAAAAGAAAGGCACAGCCTGGCAGGAAACAGCAAGCAACTGTTGCTCAGAAAGCGGGCAGGTGGGATGTGCAGCCTGAATTCTCCTACACTATAATGATGCTTATGTGTGCACGCACACGCCCTCACCCTCACCATTTTCCCTGCCTTATCTCCCTAGATCAAATGGGTGAACAATAAGATTCTTTGAATCATTACTGCTACCCTGAGAATCTCAGCTAGACCCTCGACTAGACCCATTCCTGTTGATATAAAGCCTGAATGAGAGCCATGTCCAAGCTTCACAGCACAGCTGGGACTGGCTTTGATCTCACTATCTCCTCTAGATTCCCAGGGTTTTCTCCATGGATATCTATCAATCAGGAGAGCTATTTTCCAATATAAATACGTTATATGTTTTATATATATATGTTTTTCAATATCATACCAATATTTTAATAATAGAATACATAATGTTCTCATCTTTTAAATTTAGAACATATTTGGGAACTACAATTCATGGAGTGTGATAATTTTAAGTTAACTGGGTCAAGGGGTGTCCATATTAAACATTATTTCTGGGTGTGTCTGTGAGTTGCCAGATGAGACTAGTGTTTGAATCAGTGGACACAGTAAAGTAGATGGCCTTCCCCAGTGTCAGTGGGCATCAGTCACTTCCATGAGGTCCTGAATAGAACAAAAAGTGGAGAAAAGAGGAATTCCCCTTTTAGTTCCTGCCTGTCTGCTTGAGCCAGGACATCAGTCTTCTCTTGCCCTTGGACTGGGATTTATGCCATCAGCTCCCTGGTTCTCAGACTTAGACTGAAATTACACCACTGGCTTTCTTGGATGTTCAGTTTGTTGACAGAAGATGATACAACTTCTCAGCTTTGGTAATCTCACGAACCACTTTATATATACATATATATTCTGTTTATTTATATATATGCACATGTATTAATGTATAATATATATTATATATATTATGTATATTCTGTTTCTTTGGAGAATCCTGACTAATATATGTAGTCAGTGTTTCTTAAAAATCTTTCTTTGGACTGAATTTAAGAGACCAGGAATGAAAAGGAAATGGGGCAGATGTTGACCAGGATGGTCATCCTTTGAGAAGCACCTGCTCTGTGGAGAACTTCATAGTCTCTAGGCAAGAGGAGGCTGCACTCCTCCAGCAATGGAGTGACTCCTGCTTCTGCCAGGCTGGGTCCAGGATAATCTGGGGCTCAGCCACCCGAATGTCTCCATCTTATGTCTCAGGTTCCCAGACATTTTCTGTTAGGACCTTGCACATTTTCAAGTTCTCAGCGTTGTTTCCTTTCTGACTATAGGAGATAAAAATGACTTTCATTGCATGTGCTGAAATTAAGACTTAGAAATATATGTTATATTTCTCTTTCTTTCTCAAAAAAGAAGGGAATGAAGAAATACTTCCAAAATAGAAATTGGAAAACTCTCAAGGAGAGTCAAGGAGACAGGTAGCAAATATTTGGACTCGGAAGCCATATGTTCTCTTTTGGAATTGCTCAACTCTGCCTTGCGTCAACAAAAAA
This sequence comes from Nycticebus coucang, assembly GCF_027406575.1. Taxonomy (NCBI): domain Eukaryota; kingdom Metazoa; phylum Chordata; class Mammalia; order Primates; family Lorisidae; genus Nycticebus; species Nycticebus coucang. Next base: position 18,244,888 of record NC_069795.1, read on the forward strand.
AAAAAAAAAAAAAAAAAAAAAACAGCCATAGACACTAAGTTAACAAATAATTTTGACTTTGTTCCAGTAAAACTTTATGAACAAAAACAGATGGCCAGCTCCCAGGTTATAGTTTGCCCACCCCTGCTCCGAGGCAGCTGTCCACAGCCATTTATTCAATCGCACACTCGTTGCTTTTTTCCTCGGACTGCTTATGTGCTACTGCCGCTGCAGTCACCTACACCTCACCCCACATGGAGAGTCTTGGAAGTTGTACCCCTGCTGCATGCTACAGCCAAGCCACTTAACACCAGCACCACAAGGGATCCTGTTGCTATCTGGTCGGTGAGTGACTCCATGTCAAAGATCTGATATCGACTCTATTTAGCACAGAAAGCTGAGCCCGAGCAGAGGGCTCATGAGGATGCAGCTTTTTTGCAGGTGGAGAGGAGAGGCACAGAAAAGCAGGTTTAAGAATACTGGAAAGAATGAGACAGAAAAGTGAGGAGGCCAATACAGGGGTGCATTTTCATGCTGGTCATTGCTGGGGATATCCCTCTGAAGGGACATGTCCAGTGGTCCTCTACACTTCTCCCAAGGGACAGAAGAGGAACCATGTCCCACCAGTTTCCATCCTTGACAAAGGGTGCCACATGGCTGCTAACTCCCCTGAACTTCCTTGCTGTCGTTGCAGGACTATCTTTTTGCAGCTTTGTGGAGTTCCAGGTTAGAGAGCATTCAAGACACAGGGTGCTGGTGGCGCCTGTGGCTCAGTGAGTAGGGCGCCGGCCCCATATGCCGAGGGTGGCGGGTTCAAACCCAGCCCCGGCCAAACTGCAACAAAAAAATAGCCGGGTGCTATGGCGGGCACCTGTAGTCCCAGCTACTCGGGAGGCTGAGGCAAGAGAATCGTTTAAGCCCAGGAGCTGGAGGTTGCTGTGAGCTGTGTGATGCCACAGCACTCTACCAAGGGCCATAAAGTGAGACTCTGTCTCTAAAAAAAAAAAAAAAAAAAGACACAGGGTGCAGCAAAGCGCAGGTTCCACCTGCTCAAAAGTGTTTAGTGCAGCAAAGGCTGGAAAGAAAGGGAGCCAAGAGACTTTGAGGCAGGAATCAAGAGGTATTCAACAGTTGGGCACCATGGCTCGCGCCTCTAATATCAGCACTCGGAAGGCCAAAGTGGGTGAATAGTCTGAGATCACAGGTTCAAGATCAGCCTAAGCCAGAGCAAGACCTCGTCTCTAAAAATAGCTGGGCATAGTGGTGGCCGCCTGTAGTCCCAGCTACTTGGGAGGCTGAGGCAAGAGAATTGCCTAAGCCAAGGAGATTGAGGTTGGTGTGAGCTATGACGCCACGGCGGCACTCTACCAAGGTGACAAAGTAAAACTGTCTCAAAAAAAAAAGGAAAAGGTGTCCAACACAAGTATTCAGAATAGTTCAACCATTGGAGTTAAGTTGGTTTATAAATTGATCAAATCATAAAAACAACATATAACATGGTGAAAATGCAAAATTTAGACAAAATCCAGCAACTTTAAGGTAGTTCATATGCAGATCTCATTAACTGATAACTTTGGAAAGCCCTTTTCCTTTTAGCTATGTATAACCTTTTCCAAGGGTCTATATACAGGTTGCTTTGCACTTTCAAAATAATTTCCCTCAGTTCTTCCTATCCTACTGTTCACCCCACTGCTCATTAACTTCCTGCTATTCTTCTGTAATATTCCATGACAAATGGGCTCAAATCACACCGACCTTAGTCGTGTGACGTGCAGGTTTTAAGTGTTCTGTGGCATTGTGAGAAATTGCTTGGTCAGAATTCAGTCATCACCATCTCACTGATTCCCTGGACATTCCTTCCCAGCCACTTTCAAAATCTTCTATAATAATCAGGCCCATTTATCTGTTCACTATTCTACGCCAGTCTTATCTCTAATCCTTCCAATAAAGCTTCAAATCAGGGACTCTTGTCTCCATTTTACACATGAGGAGACTGAGGGTCAGGAATGATAGGTAGATTCCCTGAAGCCTCAAAGTAAAGTCGTGGCAAAATCAGAATGCAAGAATTTAAACCTGAACTTACTTGGCTTCTACAGCAGCACTCAGAATATTAAGCTTGCGGGCAGGAAGACCTCCTTGCTTAGACATGGTGCTGCTCTGGAATGGCTTACAATTCTATTCTTCCCAACAGCCAATTATATATATATATATATATATATATATATATATATATATTTTTTTTTTTTTTTGTGGTTTTCGGCCGGGGCTGGGTTTGAACCCGCCACCTCTGGCATATGGGATCGGACAACAGCCAATTATATACTTACCAAGATAGTCTAGGTCCCAGCTTCCCAATCAACAACACATGAATATCACAGCCTACCTATCATCTAACAGTTACCAGTGAGCCCAGTTTGCAGGGTGGCCAGAGAGCCATCTGGGTCAAGAAAGCCTTCTGGGCCAGTGTTTTTAGCAGCAAGCATCCTAGAACTTTGAAGTTCTCAAAAGTTTTGAGACTTTTGAATTTGCTCAACAGTCTCTTGGCTCCCTTTCATTCCAGCCTTTGCTGCACTAAACACTTTTGAGCAGGTGGAACCTGCGCTCTGCTGCACCCAGGCCTAGAACTTTGAAGAATTTACTCAGATCTGTCAGTGATTCAGAGCTACTATGTGGATTGCCAACAAACTTCAATATTTCATGATTCAGCTCTTGGACAGCAATAAGATGCAAAGAAGCCTCGTACAGTTATAAAGGCTAGTTAGAAATCATCAACTGTTGCTCTTTATTGTTAGTAAAACTCACTTACAAAAGATCTGGAGAGTTGATTTCCCGGCTTGCTTAAATAGCTATATGGTGGGAGGGCAACCAGCTCTTATCTCAGCCAGTCAATAAATTTTAAGCTGAGATCAGGGAAAGCAACAGTAATACAGTTTAAAATTTCTTATTCTGTGGTCTCATGTGCCTCCTGTTGACTAAAATTGTCCACTTCTAATTCCAGCGTTTATTAAATTATAGATGCTGTTAATATTAATTCACTTTAGGCAATAAAATATTCCCAGAATATGATTTTAAATTCTCACGACATTTGGAAATCACTTGTATGTTGGATAGTCAAGCATTACACAAAGTACTTTAGGAACTATTTTAAATTTTATCTTTTGCCACCCCCTGGTGGTAAAATGTTTTCTCATTTCTTTTTTTCATATTAAACTTTGTTGTTGCTAAGAAACAACCTGCAGCGGGTGAGCCCTGTGTGGATCATGGGAGGACTGTGTTGCTTACCTGAGCTGTCAATCACAAAAAGTATGCAAAGGCCTTTTTATTTGTTCATCAACTTTCACAGTGTTTGTTGTGTATTTACTGTGCGGGACAGGACAACTCTTCTTCCAATGCGTGACAGAGAAGAAAAACGATTGGACTCCCCTACCTTTAGTATTAATAGTCAAATATTAATCTGTACTAAATATACTATATATGTTTAATAAATATCTATAGAATACATGTTTGGTTTTTTTTAATCTGGTTTAGTGTATTCCAATATCTATTATCTTTTCATTTGAATTGCATGCACTTCTTAAATGTGACAAATAAAATTGGTCCAAAGTATTATCTTGTCAGAAGTAGTTTTCTTTTTTTTAGCATATAAGTGATTTTTGTTTTAAGCTAATAAAGCTACACCATCAAGCAGTAATTGGTTAAATAAAGTATTTTTTATTAATCTTTTGAGAATGTAAATATATTTAACACTTAAATATTTAAAAATATTTCCATGATACCAAGAGGAAAGAGAAAATATGATAAAAATCTCTTAAATATGATAAAGAAGATGTAAAACTTTTGCAAATTCCCAAACTGCGCTAAGAAAAAACTGGGTGCATGCACATCATTTGTTGTAGACCATCGCCACCTTGTGGTTTGAGAAAGAGGTCCAAAAGGGTGTGCATTTTTTAAGGTGGAATTTTTTATTGTCAAAAATTTCTATTTATAATTAAAATGAAATTTAATAATTGGGAACAACACCAGTCATGAATCTTAAAACATAATTACCTACCAAACAATTAGTAAGTTGAAATTCCAAAAGACATTTAATTAAAAATTATGAGTCAGAGTCATTTCTCAGCCTCCAATTTGACTCTGCTGTGACATCTTGTACCTGTTACTTAACCTTTTTGAGTGCAGCTAAGTTCTGCTTCTCTTAAACAAGTGGCTTGGATTGGACAGATTATGCTGCTCTCAGCTCTTCAGATGCATGGTTTGGGGGAGGCATGACAATTTTAAATTCAAATGCAATTTATGATAATTTTTCTGTCTTTGGTATTTCTTGTAATATTTTCAGTATATAATCTGCTTAAAATAGATATTTTCTATTTACATTCTCATTTATGATCGAGTAACATTTGTCTGTTATTAATTTCGATGTTATATTCCCAAAAGCAACAGTAATGCCAAACAGCTCTCCCATTTCTAACTGGTAAATCCAATAGTATAAAAATATTAATAAAAAGCATTCCATGGCTGTGAAATATGCATATTAGTAGTTTCTCTAGACAAGGTTTACCCCACTTATTTTGTGGCCACTTTGTTGAATAGTTACTTTGGTAAAGACTTATTAGAAGACTTCATAATTCTTTAGAATTATGTATAGACTATTGTATCTGTAACATATGAATTAGGGAAACAAACACATAATGTGTAAATAGAAATTCATACTTTACTGTTTATTTCTTTCATGTTACAATGCACATTTTTTATTCCTTCTTTAGGAGTCCCTCTGTCCATAGAAGACCAGAGTACTTTTATAAGATTGTTGATTGTGCTGGTAGTTTTATATGAAATGCTCTAACATTTGTTAGGTAATAGAAAAACTGGCTAATATCTACAAATAAGAGCATATTAAGATTAACATTTATATAAGCCCATATGTACTCTATAAAAAGAAAACTAGAAATATGGGGAGTAGGTATTAGGATAGCATGTGATCTTTTGGGTATATGTTCAAATCAAGGAACAAAATGTTATAACGATGGGAATATGAAATGTCTACAAAACCCCACTAGAGTGACATGTACAAATTTTACACTTGTGGTAGTGTTTCTACATTCAAATGTTTTTTTAAATTCACATTTTGGTTATAAATACATTTATATTTATTATGTGTAAATTTGCATAGCACCTCACATGCCTGGTGAGTACTGCTCTTAAAGAAAAGAAAAAGTAAATGGATTAAATGTTCTTCCGAGCATGGATGGAGTTTTTCAGCTTAGTAATTGGCAACTCCTCCATTCATGTCTCTGCTGAAGCGATTAAAAAGGAATCATTTCCCAGAACTACAGGTGCACAACAGATTGGAATCATTATGCAAAAGAACAGAAATCTGGAGAGAAACCCAGAGAATAAAAAAGTCATGTTCCCAGCCATCCTTTTGCCTTTAGCTCAGTTTTTTCAGCTCTGTTTGTATATACAACATGAAATATGAAAAAAAGATTGTAATGGATTTTAAGTAACTCATTCAAGATTAGAAATGTATACCTTGAATTAAACAAACTTCCAATAAAAACACACTGGCAGTAAAAATGGAATGAAGGTCAAACTTGCCTTAATGTACAGTATTTTATAAGCTAAACTTACATAGGGAAAATAATAAACTGAAATGCATTACATGGTTTTTTAAATTGCACATTGCTGAGCTGAGTTTTTCTTCCTCCCCCAAATGAAGGAAACCACATTTGTGCTCACATATCTGGTAAGTCTGTTACCCCGTAGGCCACTTCTAGTATCCAAAATCTCCATCTCAAAGCCAAACAACAGCTCCAACTGCTGGTCACCACAAATTGGCTTCCGTGGCCTGTCCTAAGCAAGAGGTTATAAAATTTTCTGATGGCTTTATCATCGTATTTTTAGGATTCCATGGTCAGTATCTTGTAAGTCTAAGGTGAGTTCCCTCATACATTTTCCTAGGTAGCTAATCTCTCTTCTTGCTAGAAAGAAGGAACAGTTTAAATGACATGAAATGGGATAACCATAAAAAACGAGGACTGTATCAGAAGAGGACAAAGTAACACACGCCTGAAACCAAACTGGGGGTCAGGGATGTTGAAATGTTTGAGAAGGGACACTTAGGAAGCAGAGAGAGTAATCCTCTTGTTTTAAAGACGAAGAGGAGTTGAGCTGGCAATGCAGAAACAAACGAGCCACGATGAATGCGAATGTTAAGAAGAAATGGAATATTGAAAGACAGGGTTGCAGAGTAGAGACGAAGTGCAAGCGGGGTAGGCAAAAAAAAAAAACCACAGTACCAAAATGTTAGATGGTGGAAAAGTGGAAACGCCAATGGAAGAGAAAAACTGATAAAGCAGGTATGCCAAGCTTTGGTTACATCTAAGTCCTGGTTCGATCGTTCAACGTTAAATCATGAGGTGATCTCAGTAAACCAAATTTACATTTAGGAAACACCCGTTCCTAAGCCTGCGGGAATCAGGAGTTGCTATCCCGCCCTATTCTGGAGGGAAGCGGGTCGCTTCTTTATGGCATCCTTGCTCTTCTGGTCTTTCCTCAAGCGTGAAAAGCCAAGTATTTTTGTTTCTCAAGTAGGCAGTCTAGAACGCTGAGAGAAAAGGACGAAACTGGAAAGTATCCTGAAAGAAAAGTTTGGAAGAGGGATATGATGGAGGAGTAAAGGGAACGCTTCCAGCTGGGGCTGACTGCAGCTGGGAAGATACGGGAAGGGTGAGCGAAGGGCCAAGATGGACTTGGAGCCCAGGGAGGGACGAGTGGGGGCAGGGCGGCGACAGCGGGACCCGGCAGGGCGCGGAGGTGGGAGTCGCCGGTCTGCCCAGACTGGGGAGGTCGTTCTCACCATTGTCCCCACGGCTTTCCGCCCGTGAAATCACTGTGAGACATTTCCTTCCCTTAGGGTCAAGGAGCCCCCTCCCCCTTTTTCGAGGGAGGAACAACTCCGCCTTTTCTTAAGGCCCTGGAGGTAGAAAGGCTCAGCTTTCCTCGCTTTCGTAACACGGAGCAGCCTCTTCCCTTCCTGGTGGGAAGAGGCGGGAGGGGTAAGGGAAGAAAGTCAGGAAGTCCATTTCCCCTTCGCACACTTTCTAGCCCTAGCGATTGCCGCTGGCCCCGTGTAGGAAAGTGAGGCTTTTTTGGACGGTTCGGCCAGTCTGGCCTACGGCCTGCAGCTGCTGTGGGGTGGAAGTACGCAGCCTGGTGGGAGTTGACGATTTCTCCAAGGAAGAGAAAGCGCAGTTCCCTCCTTAGGCTCTAGGGAATTGAGCCGCGTTCCAGATCACCCATTCCGGAAATGTGAAAACGAGTCCCCACAAAGTAGCCTCTGGGGCAGGCGTTCTGTGGGTGGGGTGTGTGTGTGTTGGGGGTGGGGGTAATGAGGGCCGTGCTAACGCATTTTACCAAAGCCTGAGAGATACCACCTGGCTCCCTCTCCCGGGCATGCTTTCTAGAGGAAAGCGCAGGACCAACCACGCTTTCCTGGGGAAAAGTTAGGGCAAGTTGAGAGCAGGCTTAGCTAAACGAGCTCATGGCAGACTGGAGAGATGAGACTTGGGGTGGGGTATTTTCTAGAAAGGGTTGCCCTTTGTAGTTTGAGAGAGGGGGCAGAGGAAGGAGGGAAGGAGACTCCGGGCAACTTCGGTACAGGGAAATCTTGAAGAATGCACTGAGCTCTCCACCCAAACCCTCCCTCTTGGGAACTGCAGCTCAGCGCGGGAACTGCGTTATCGCATAAGAGGGGCAGCTGGAAGGAAGGGTGGTCCAGGGAGCCGGTAGGGGAGAAGCGCGTTGGAAGGGAGAACCTTCTCCCAGAGCGGCCTCGGCGGTACTAAGTGCTGGTCACGGCGCCTCTTCTGTGTCTTCCGCCCCGAGATGGACGAGCAATGGCAAGGCGCCAGCGCCGGGGCCGCCCCCTCCCCCGCCGGAGCCCGCAGCGTAGAGAGCGGTTCAGCTCTGCGACTGAGCTCAGGGGGCGGTGTTTGAGATGGAAAGGCGGCCAAGAGGGTGGAGGGGAGTGTGCGCTCGGGACTGACTATAAAAGGGCGTCTCGGGCTGCCCGATTCTTGCACTCGCTGGAAAGCGGCTCCGGGCCAGGGGCCATAGCAAAACCAGCGTGCGCGACCGGACGGAGGGCAGAGCTCTGCGCTGAGCTAGCAGCACCGCCGCCAAGGAGAGGCCGAAGAAGGCGCCAGGCACCAAACCCCGCGTTGCCTCAGTCCTGGAAGCGCCCCAGAGCGCTTCTTATCCCCGCAGCGGCCACTCCGCCTGAGCCCACCGCGCGGTGCCTCCAACTCTGCGTTGGAAGAAAAACTTCCCGCGCTCCGGCAGAACTGCAGCACCTCCTCCTAAGTGACTCCAGGCAGCTTCAGCTGTAGCCGGCTCTGCGCGCATTTTTAAAGTGATAGTAATTGTTAACTTTAACAATCCAGAGTGAAGCCAGCCAGGCTCTGCTCTCCCAACCCGAACAAAAGCTCCCTCGCTCGTGGGCTTCTGGGCGCAGTGACTCCCAAGTCTAATGCAGCGGGCAGTTCTTGCAGGGTCCGGAAGGCGCAAGCTGGACGGCAACATGGGGAACGCGGAGTGGGCGCTGCGGTCATGGAGCTCTAGGCCCGCGCCCACGCTGCTGCTGCTCGCGGCGGCCGCGGCTCTGCTCGCAGCGCCCGGCGCACGCGGGCGCCCCGCCGAGGAGGACGAGGAGCTGGTGCTGCCGGCGTTGGAGCGCGCCCCGGGACACGGGACCACCTTCCTCCGCCTGGCCGCCTTTGGTCGGCGGCTGCGCCTGGAACTGAAGCTGGACCGAGGCTTCCTGGCGCCTGGGTTTACGCTCCAGACCGTGGGGCGCAGACCCGAGCCGGAGGCGCCGCGCTCGGACCCAGACGGCGACCTGGCGCACTGCTTCTACTCCGGCACTGTCAATGGCGACCCCAGCTCGGCCGCCGCCCTCAGTCTCTGCCAGGGCGTGCGCGGCGCTTTCTACCTGCGGGGAGAGGAGTACTTCATCCAGCCAGCGGCCTCCGCCGCCACTGAGCGCCTCGCCCCTGCCGCCGCAGGGGAGAAGCCGCCGGCGGGGCCGCAGTTCCATCTCCTGCGGCGGAGGCGACGGGGAGGCAGCGTCGCCAAGTGTGGGGTCACGGACGACGAGACCCTGCCGGCTCGGGGTGCGGGGCCGGAGGGCGAGGAGACTGGGGCGCGGTGGGTGCCGCGGGACAGGGCGCCGCTGCGCGCTGGACAGCCGACAGGTAGGAGAGCAGCTCTCACTGGTCTCCATTCATCCTTCTCTCGCTTTCTCTATCCCACGCGACTTCAGAGTAGACTGTTTGCAGGCAGGAGCGTAAGTCGGCAGCCGGGACTGAGGGAAGTTTGGATTGGTGAATTCAGCGAGAAAACCTAATTCTATTCGCCCACATAATGAATAACCAAAAAAGGGTTGGCAAATGAACGATTTTCTACATGGTTAAGAGAAGCGTTTTGACCAGGAAGGGAGTTTGTAATGACTCCTTCCACCCTTAGTTGAGTGGGAGCGTGTGCAACTTCGTTCCATCCTATTTATTTCTTTTTAACTATTTGGTGTGTTCTTGGGCCGGTTGTAACGTTACTGTGAGGTTTGTAACCGTTGTAGGTGTGTACACCCTGCGCTCATAGTAGGGCGCCTGTGGAGGGGGCAGAGGAGGACCATGACCTCGAAGCCCGCAAGCCTGGGCAGCTGTGCTGTGATCTCCGTTTTATAGGTTTCTGTCCCCTTTCCCCTTAAAAGGCTGACCGGGACAGGCTGGCGGCAGCTGGGCCCCTCGGCAGAACCCGCTTGGGAGGTCTTTCCCCAGTTTTCCCCGCCTCCCAGCACCTCCTACTCCGCCTCCCAGCTTGCACTCCCTCTCGCGGCCATAATTTTGCTCTGGAGCACTGTTGAATGTTAAGTTATGGAAGATCTTTCCTGCTTCGCCTTCTCCTGACTCTTGTGTGCGGTGCTTCGTCTCAAGTTCTCCTCGTTTTATCACTTTGGTGCCGTTTTTGTTCTTTAACTTTCCAACGTGTCTTGATTTCAGAATTCTGAATTAATAACTGATTCTTGGGAGGGAGCAGTTGCATGGTTCCAGGCCAGTTTAGGACTTCCTTGGGGACTAGGACTCAGTAGGAGTCTGAGATCTCGCTCTTTTCCAAATTATTGAGAGTTGGGCAATAGGCTGCAGGACAAAGTGGGTGGTCCTTGCGCCTGGAATTGGCCAGAGCAGAGCACCCCAGGGACCCCTGGAATGAGAGAGCACAGCACTGCAGGCTGAGATTCCTTCAGGCCCAGCCCCTTGGCAGCAGCCCAGGCCTTGCCCGAGGCCTTCCACGTGGAGCTTGATGATCTCATTCAGGATTTGAGTCCTGGCCTGTGAAAGAGTGACTCAGGGCCTCTGCCTGCTGCCCTTGCTCCAAGATTTTACTACAGCTGGGGAGGATGGTGTGCCTACTGCCTTGTTCAGACAGTAGAATTTCAAAGAGAACAGAAGAACTGCGCTCGTGAGCTCTCTCTCTCTCTCTCTCTCTCACACACACATACACATACACACACACACACACACACACAAAGAGCCTGACCACTCAGGGGAATACACATGATCTTTTTATTTAAAACAGAAGGAGAAAACTTTTTAAAATAACACTTTCAGGGAAAAGAGATGCAAATATTTTTGTTATTGTTGTGCTGGGTACATTTTAGCTTTATTTGCTTTGACTGGTTCAGGGCTTTACTTATATACTCACAGAAGGTAACTATTCCTGGGTAGCCTACCCCTGAGCAAATGATCTTTCTTGTTTCTTTACAGGAACTGGAAGCATAAGAAAGAAACGATTTGTGTCCAGCCCCCGCTATGTGGAAACCATGCTTGTGGCAGACCAGTCAATGGCAGAATTCCATGGCAGCGGTCTAAAGCATTACCTTCTCACCCTGTTCTCGGTGGCAGCCAGGCTGTACAAACACCCCAGCATTCGGAATTCAGTTAGCCTCGTAGTGGTGAAGATTTTGGTTATCTATGAAGAACAGAAGGGGCCTGAAGTGACCTCCAATGCTGCCCTCACTCTGCGGAATTTCTGCAACTGGCAAAAGCAGCACAACCCGCCCAGTGACCGAGATGCCGAGCACTATGACACGGCAATTCTCTTCACCAGACAGGTGAGAGAAAGATGGCGCCAACTATGACAGTGTCCTCTTGGGGGTCTGCATTGTACCAATTGTACCAACCAAATGTATGAAAGACCTTTCACGAATTATTTTACACTGACAGTTTGTAAACTGACTAGTTGTTATTATTTCTACTTTCATTTTACTACCTTGAGTATCGTGAGTACAGTCACATGAAGTCCTTCTACTTCAGTAGTAATGACTGTAGATGTTCCAAAGCCCAGGTGAAGACACAGCCCACCAAGAAGTTAGGTCCCAAGGTTAATTAATGCTCACGTTATTTTAATTAGAATTTATCTTTACTTTTTGTAGGACTTATGTGGGGCCCAGACCTGTGATACTCTCGGGATGGCTGATGTGGGAACCGTGTGTGATACAGGCAGAAGCTGCTCAGTCATAGAAGATGATGGTTTACAAGCTGCCTTCACCACAGCCCATGAATTGGGTAAGTCTGTTTCAGAGTAGGAGTGAAGCTAAGTTCAAAATTCAAACTGATAAAACAACAAATTAACAGAGAGAATCTACAGGTGTGCTGCTATTTTTGGTACCAGCACATCTTAGACCCTTTGGAAAAGACTCTCCACTATTTCAAACATGGTCACTTCATTAGAATAAAAATTAAGATGTTAGGAGATCTGAATATTTGGAAACTTACAAGTGTGTTTATACCCTGTGAAAAGTAGACATTGTCTCCAAAACCCAGTGTCTCCTAAAGATGTTTCTTTCTCTAGAAACATCACTTTGAGACAACTGAATGACTGGCGGGGGAAATAAAGTGCTGCATCTGACCTATATTTTAATGTGGGTTTTGGATTGCTTCCCAGGGCACGTGTTTAACATGCCACATGATGACGCAAAGCAGTGTGCCAGCCTCAATAGTGTGAACCGGGATTCCCACATGATGGCATCCATGCTTTCCAATCTGGATCGCAGCCAGCCGTGGTCCCCCTGCAGTGCCTACATGATTACGTCATTTCTGGATAACGGTCATGGTAAGACGCTCCGGCTACTCTTTCTAGACGGCATCCAACCTTTCATGTGTTTGGGTCTAAATGACCTCGTTCTTTTTTTTTTCCTTTTCATTTTCCTTCCTTCAAAATTACTTTTCACTGTCAAGATCATAATAACTCTTCAGATCTTAATTCCCAATAAAAGATAGGGCTTCCAGTTGAGTATTCACATTTGTAACAGAACAGTAATTCTGTGTCATTGTTAATACAGAAATACCCCATTGGGGATGATATCTTATTAATGATCTGAATCTCTCTGGTATTTTTCTCCTAAGCTCCAATTGTCAAATCACTTTGCTGTATACCATTTTATATGATAAATCCTTTTTTTAAGTGGTAAGCTACTCCCCCATGCTTTCACTAACTATTTATTAATATTAGTTGGCATTTTCTTTGCAGGAGAATGTTTGCTGGACAAACCCCAGAATCCCATACAGCTCCCTGCTGATCTCCCTGGCACCTTGTATGATGCCAACCGGCAGTGTCAATTTACATTTGGGGAAGAGTCCAAACACTGCCCTGATGCGGCCAGCACGTGCACCACATTGTGGTGTACTGGTACCTCTGGCGGGCTGCTGGTGTGCCAAACCAAACACTTCCCTTGGGCAGACGGCACCAGCTGTGGAGAAGGGAAATGGTGTGTTAACGGCAAGTGTGTGAACAAGACCGACAAGAAGCATTTTGATGTGAGTTTTCCTCCTGATACACATCCAGAATTAAAAAGAACAAAGTGATGCTAAAAGATGGGATACCAAGTTAAACATCTCTATCTGCGTCCTCTGGTGGGAATTCAAGATAGCTTATTTTTAGAACTGATTCATTGGTCCCATTTTTTTTCTTTTTTTTCCTTTTTTTTTATTGTCGGGGATTCATTGAAGGTACAATAAGCCAGGTTACACGGATTTTCTTTTATTTTCTAAAAGGTCTCTTTTCAGAATTCTAATGCTGATGATTTCTGTCTCTATTTAGACTCCTGTTCATGGGAGCTGGGGGCAGTGGGGACCCTGGGGAGACTGTTCAAGAACCTGTGGTGGAGGAGTACAGTATACAATGAGGGAATGTGACAACCCAGTCCCCCAAAATGGGGGGAAGTACTGTGAAGGCAAACGAGTGCGCTACAGGTCATGTAACATTGAGGATTGTCCAGATAATAATGGTGAGTAGATGTGGACTCCAGCCGTGAGAAGTGGGATAAAAAAGATGCACCCTCAAACAGGTGGCTACAGATTACAAAGTGATAATGTCATCACATTATTCTCTTTTCCAGGAAAAACCTTCAGAGAGGAACAATGTGAGGCACACAACGAGTTTTCAAAACCTTCCTTTGGGAGTGGACCAGCGGTGGAGTGGACACCCAAGTATGCTGGTGTCTCACCAAAGGACAGGTGTAAGCTCATCTGTCAAGCCAAACTCATCGGGTACTTCTTTGTTTTACAGCCCAAGGTAGTTACTTTTACATTTATTTTTTGCCCAAGAACCAAGGCTTTAGCTTGTCACCTGCATGCAACTTTTGATGTGCTTTCTTTATTTCATATATTAACATGTTCATTTTCAAATTGAACATCTTTCCATGTATACATACCTATTGGTAACTGTGTGCTTTGAGTTTGATTTTGCTTTTAGTTATGAATGAAGATTAAACCCAGCACTTAAGGTTATTGAAATTATTTATTGTTACTCTTCATATACAAAAGAAGCTCTTTGAAAGATCAAGTCCTCCACATAACTAAATTCACATTCAACTCATGAGTTCACACAGCAAGCAGTCATAGAAATAGTTTAGGCATGGTCCAAAGTACTTGTTGCTGAGTGACTAGCAAAGGGGCGTGTGCAAACGGACTTATTAAAGTGGAAGTTTGCGCAATGCTTATACCTATGTTTGAGGACATATATTGAACTAGGAAAAGCATTACTTCTTTTGCTGTTTTAATGAGGGAATAAATCTGGCCTAAGGTAGAAATGGAATTTAATTTGATCGAGAGTAAGCTACAAAAATCTTCCCAAGTTGTAGATTCAATTTTTGACAAATGATTTATGAAGCACCTACTGGTGCCGAATCTTATTCTAGGAACTGAGGATACAGTAGTAAACAAAGTGACCAGGAAATGTGCTTTTATGAACCTCAGTTAGAGGAGAGATAGGTCAATGAACAAATAATCAAAAGACAATTTTTTCAGATGTATATATATACTATTAGAAAAAAGCCAGAGTGAAGGGTAATGTGTGACATTATAGGGGGTATGACTTTTACTTAGCTCTGTCAGGAAAGCGGAGAGAATGCTTATTCCTGGTATGGTCCTCTCCTTTCCTTGCTGATGTGTAACACAGAACCATGTGTTTTTTTCAGGTCATAGATGGTACTCCATGTAGTCCAGACTCCACCTCTGTCTGCGTGCAAGGACAATGTGTAAAAGCTGGTTGTGATCGCATCATAGACTCCAAAAAGAAGTTTGATAAATGTGGCATTTGTGGAGGAAATGGATCCACATGCAAGAAAATATCAGGATCCGTTACTAGTGCAAAGTAAGTTTAAAATGCATCCTCTCAGAGACCTTATAATAGGTGTACCTTTTAACAAGTCTGGAGGAAATGATTGTAAATGATTAATATGTTTTTAACTGAGTGATCCAATTAGCCAATGAATGAGAGGGTTATGTCTGTTTTTCTTGCTTGCAGACCTGGGTATCATGATATCGTCACGATCCCAACTGGAGCCACCAACATCGAAGTGAAACAGCGGAATCAAAGGGGATCCAGAAACAACGGCAGCTTTCTTGCCATCAAAGCTGCTGATGGCACGTATATCCTTAATGGTGACTTCACTTTATCCACTTTAGAGCAAGATATTACGTACAAAGGTGTTGTCCTGAGGTACAGTGGCTCGTCTGCAGCATTGGAAAGAATTCGCAGCTTTAGCCCTCTCAAAGAGCCCTTAACCATCCAGGTTCTCACTGTGGGCAATGCCCTTCGACCTAAAATTAAATACACCTATTTTGTGAAGAAGAAGAAGGAGTCTTTCAACGCTATCCCTACTTTTTCAGAATGGGTCATTGAAGAGTGGGGTGAATGCTCTAAGTCATGTGGATCGGGTTGGCAGAGGAGAGTGGTAGAATGCCGAGACATTAACGGGCAGCCTGCTTCAGAGTGTGCAAAGGAAGTGAAGCCGGCCAGCACCCGACCTTGTGCGGACCTGCCCTGCCCCCACTGGCAGTTGGGGGACTGGTCGCCGTGTTCCAAGACTTGTGGGAAGGGTTACAAAAAGAGAACCTTGCAGTGTCTGTCCCACGATGGGGGGGTGTTATCTCATGAGAGCTGCGATCCTTTAAAGAAACCTAAACATTACATAGACTTTTGCATGATGGCGGAATGCAGTTAAGCAGTGTCAGGTTTGAGGGTGAGGCAGGGTGAGGAGGACTGAGGCACTGACATCCAGGGGGCTGGAGGCATCCAGTGGATGTTGCCGGTAACCAGTGAGGTGTGATGGGAAGGTGGGATTGTGGAGGTAGGTTGGAGGAGTTAAATCATCGGAGTAAACTGCCAGTGACAAATTTGGTAGGGTAGTTAATGAGGATTATTAACCTCTGAGCAGTGATATAGTATGATAAAGCCCTAGGGCATTATTATTATTATTTCTTTTGTTACATCTATTACAAATCTTAAAAAAAAAAAAAACAGGAGCAATTATCGAAAAAAGTAAGAACTATTACCACCCTTGTTTCCTGGTACTGATGAAATACTTTGTGTCATGGGGATTGAGGAAGAAGAAGTAGGAGGAAGGTGAGATTTTGTTTAGGACCTGGCTTACTAGCCTCACTAATCATGGAGGGAGAGAAGAGTTCAAGAGTCCATGGATTGACCAGCGCTCTTGAGGGCTCCTTTGGTTTCAGAGTGTTTTTCCATTTTTTCTACCAAGACTTAAAAGTTCAAGTTCTTCAACATGAGAGAGTCTTAGCAATGTGAAATGACTCAAATGGTTCAATCTTTACTTTCTTACCATCTCAGTCTTTATTTGTATAATTCATTTGGAGGAAGAAACTATTCCATGTATTGATAAAATAGGATCAAGTCTATCTACAAAGGCCAAAAAAAAAAAAAAAAAGTAAAGTATCAGGTGCTGGTTAAAGCTAGAGGGGATGCAATGTGCTTGGTACCACCAACCTTTCTTTCCTACTGTGTAAACCCACTTTGGTAATGTGGATGTGAAAAAGTGATTCCTGTCTCAAGAAATTAAAATCACACAAAAAAATGTGTAATGCCAGAACAAGCAGGGGGTGTGTAGCACAGGGTCCCACAGGTCTGGGGACACTGAGGTCACTTGTCTCATGGTGGGGAGTCTGCTTAGGGGTAGCCGGTCCATCCCTGGCAGCTGGCCCAACAGTCGTATCCTGGTGAATGTCTGTTTAGCTCTTTTGTGAGAAAGAATACGACTTTCCGTATGTATATAGTAAAATATGTTACTATAAATTATATGTACTTTATAAGTATTTGTGTGTTCCTTCCAAGAAGGACTGTAGTTTGTAATAAATGCCTATAATAACATATTTATTTTTATACATTTATTTCTAATAAAACGATTAAGTTATATCGCTTTTGTAAAAGTACATATAAAAATAGAGTATTTATACAATATATGTTACTAGAAACAATAAAAGAACACTTTTTGAATGTGTGTGTATATTTTTTTGTAGTGAGAATTAGTTCCTGGGAAGGAAATCTGAGACCCAATTATTGAATCTGAAGAGTGGATTTTCTCTTAAATTCTTCGGCAATTAGTGTTTTTTTCCTATGTATTTTTCAAGTCCCTTGGTTTACATGATGCTGAAGGGATCTCTGATATCTTTGGTAATAGATACATGTAACTTTGTTATTAATATACCTAATAAATTACACCAGTGAGTCAGACTCTATCAAAAAAAAAAAAATACACCTGCACACCAGTGGTTGGCAAACTTTCTATAAAGAACCAGGTAATAAATATTTATAGCTTGTGGGCCATAAAGTCTTGCCCACAATTTGCAGTTGTGTTAGTGTAGCATAAAAGTATTTGTAAATAATGTGCAAATGGACAGACATGGCCGCGTTCTAATAAAACATTATTTACAAAAACAAGTGATAGGGTGATTTGTTCAGTGGACTTATTAGTTTGCCAATCTCTGATGTATAATAAATTAAATGAAAACGTTTGGGATTCTGGATGCTTTTTGAATTTGTATCTCTTTCTCAATTATATCATGTAAATAAAAATGTGTGAAATTATTTAAGCTGTTATCTGGAAAATAACTCAGAAATTACATTTTGGAAAGACACGAGGTGATCCAAACTCCAAATGTTTCCCTTGCGCATCAGGAATACCTAGTGTTTTGGAGAAAGCTTAGAAAGCCCAGGACTCACTGGGTAGTCTTTATATGTCACCATATTTTAAATACTAGGTGTTATAAAAATGATTTAATTTAAAAGTTCCTACTGCCTCCAAAGTAACTACATTTCTCCCAGGAAATAGTTTCTTTGCTAGAAGACTCAGATTACGTGTCAACCACGGACATTTCCAACTTTACCTTTTCATCCCTTTTTTTCACCCTCAGAATAATTTTTCTCAACATTCTGATTTCAGGTTCAGATGATAATTTCCAATTTGCCCTCATAATTATTCAAAAGTATTCTTCATCCCATCCCCTGAGCAATGAACACATCCTCAGGACTTAGGTATATATGTAAAAATAGTAGGGTGTGAAAAAGGGAATCACATTAATCTCTGATTCACTTTTTCTCTACCTAGTAATAAGTAGGCTATGGGACAGACAGGTAAAATTTAAATTTTCTCTGTGGAAACTAGTCTTCGTTTTACAGAACTCATTTAAACATAGACTCTTCCTATTCAATTCAATGGCCTAACTTGCCCCTTGCAATAAGCACCTCTATCACAATAATGAATTTGGCCACATCAGCACAGCCCACATTCCTACAGTAAGTGACACGGGGACTACACACAAAAGAAATGCCCTAACCCTCTTTGACTATTTAAGAAAATAAGGATACATACACACAAAATGATAACTCAATGTAAAAAAGTCATTTTTCAAATTTTGCTTCATTCACCAAAGAGGTGTTTGTATTTTTTTTTTTCTTTTTAAGAGTCTTAGATTGATTTCAGGTAATAAGTAACAAGACTGAAATTCAGGACACTGAGATAAACCAGCTTAAACATTTTAGGGAAAAAAAGTACCAAAAATAGGTTTTTTAGTACTTAGTCTACCAAAGAAATTCACCAAAGCTATCTCAGTAAAGGGCAGTCTATTCTGACATACACATATTTTTGGGAAATGAAAAGCTCATATCACATTGGTAGAAAGGGGAATGATGTTAGGAAACATGGTAGGTGTTTTGGCTCTCAGCAAATAAATGTTTTCCACCTTAGGAGCAATAGGACATAGAATATACAAGTCACAGAGAAATACTGAATCATATACTATATTCACTTACCCCTCTTGTCTCTGTTAATAATTGGCCATAAACAGTCTTAAAAGTTCCCAATACGGCCTTTGTTCAATGACCTCTTAACACTATAATTCAGAAACCTAAATTTTCTTTACAGCCCCGTCTGAATAACCTTGTCTTTATTTGAGGATGTTTCTATAATAACGATCATTTCTTTGGAACTTAGCATATTTTGTTGGCTAGTGTATTTCTTTTTGTTTTTAGTATTACTACTGTTTTATGTTTTGCAGTTTTTAAGAGAAGGTATAAAAGTGAAGACTAATCCAGCAAGATTTATTAAATAAAGAAACCAAAGAGAGGCAAAGAAACAGTTGTCAGAGTAATGAGATTACAATATAGTGGTGACCACCTCAGGTCGTAGGAGTTTTTAGAGAGGACGGCAAGAGGTCAGTGTGACTGGAATGACGAGAGTAGTCAGTTCGTGGAGGAAGTGTGTTTGGGTTTTGTCTGAGCGAGGTGGGAAGCTAGCGAAGGGACTTGAGCAGAAGAGAGATGTGACTGAACGTAACATTTTAATCAGGGGGCATTAGAGATGGGGACGAAATAGGAGACTATTACGGAATTGCAATGAATGGGAATGTTAGGCTGAACCAAGGTGATATCCCTGGAGGTCAAATCCTGATATTAAAAATCACGAGATTTACACATGAATGTAGATATGAAAGGAAGAAAACATATCGTAAAGGAATCCAAAGTGGGTTGGGTTTTTGTTCTTCTGTTTTCCTTGTTTTTTGTTTTGGGTGGAAAGATTACCTATGCAACATATACATGCACTATGATTTTAGACACCACCAGAAATTAAAACTTTAAGAGTTTTAGTTACAAATCCAGTTAAATGGATAGTTAAATATAAATAATTGTTAAAAATATAGTTTTAAAATTAACTGGAAGTAAAGATAAAAATGATATGTAATGTAAAAAACTTTAATGACTTTAATGACTTAAAAATTTAAGTGTAAGACTGTCAAATTAACTAAATCATAGAAGAAATTTCTCATACTATATTGGGATTTATCAGAGGATATAATTTTATTCTTGAATTTGATAATTAGATAAATATAGATACATGAACAATATTTTTTTCAAAAAATACACAGAAGTCTTTTCAAGGAAAGGGGATGCACATAAAATAAAACCTATAAGTCAAAGAGAAGAAAGGCAGGTTTGAACCCAGCCTGGGCCAGCTAAACAACAATGACAACTGCAACAAAAAGTAGCCGGGTGTTGTGGTGGGTGCCTTTAGTCCCATCTACTTGGGAGGCTGAAGCAAGAGAATCACTTAAGCCCATGAGTTTGAGGTTGCTGTGAGCAGTGACACCACAGTACTCCACCAAAGTTGACAAAGTGAGACTCTGTCTCAAAAAAAAAAACACACAAAAAAACCCCCATGAAACAAGATGACAGAATCATTACCACATTATTATGACTACTCATTGTCCAAGCTTTCCTATTAAAAGGTATTTTTAGGATGTGCTTAACAAAAAACTCTGATGACCTGGTCAATAAAAGAGAATTATCTAAATCAAAGTGACATTTTTTCCAAAGATATTAAAAGTACGTATGAGGCAAGTAAATAGTCTCCTATTTGGTCCCCTTCTCTAATGGCTCCCGATCAAAATGTTAAGTTCAGTCACATCTCTCTTCTGCTCAAGTCCCTTCGCTAGCTTCCCATCTCACTCAGACAAAACCCAAACACACTTCCTCCATGGACCGACTATTCTTGTCACTCCAGCCACACGTATCAGGCAAACACAGGGAAAATATGAATAGAATATGATTTCAGCCAAATTATATTTAAGGTAGAGAAGCACAAAACAAATAAAGAAGAAAAATCTTTGTAGAATATAAGGACAATTCACAATAAAATTTATGTCTCAGATAATAGAACATTTATATATAAATTTAAAACTGTAAAAAATACAAAGGATAATCATTAGGAAAAAATTAATTGTCTTTAACAGCTCTCTCTAGTTAAGGACAAACCAAATATGTAAGAAAACACATAAAACTTTTAAAAACTTAGAAGAAGACTTGAATAATGCAATAGTCACACAAATTTCTTTGAGTTTGATTTCAAATTATAAACTTTTTATTTTGTCCTACATTAATAAGTAGATTTAATAAAATTCTAATTATCAACTAATGAGTTGTAAATATTTGGAGCTTGAACACATGATTCCAAAATTAATTTCAAGAAATAAATTTAGTGACAACAGAAATATACTTGAAAAGTAGAGAGTAATATAAGAGACTTTCTGATCCAATTAACCATAAAATTATAATTAGAAAAATGATGGTACTTACAGAATTATTGGCAAGCGTATCAGTGGATGAGAAAAATAACCCAGAAAGAAATTTTAGGAGCCTTAGCCACAAAACATCCATATACGATGTTGGAAGAGCAAATCTATAAACAAAAGAAGACTCATTTCAAACATAGCCCTGAAAAAAAAAAAGTATTTGTTTGTTTGAAAAAAAAAAAATGTAAAGCCTTCTTTCACACCCTTAATCAACTTAAATTTCAGATATATAAGTGGTTAAAACATTTAAATAAAACCCATATTAATCGGGGTTCTCCAGAGAAACATAACCTATAAGAGATCTATATATACATTTATATCTATAATACATATCTGTAGATCTATCTATATAGGTAGATGCAAAGAGATTTATTATAAGGTATTATCACCTCACATAGTGATGGAGGCTAGAAATCCCACCATCTGTAGCCCGTGAGCTAGAAACCCAGGACAGAGAATACTACAGTTTCAGACTGAGTTCAAGTCCCAGCGCTAGGAGGAAGGAACACCAAGTTCTTCCTTAATCATACTTTTTGTTCTATACTGATGCTCAACAGACTGGATGAGTCCCACCAAATTGGGGAAGGTAATCAACTTCACTTAGTCTACAATTCAAATGTTAATTTCCTTCAGCAGCATCCTGACAGGAAAGCGAAGAATGGAGTTTAACCACATATCTAGGCACTCGGTGGCTCAGTCAAGTTAACACATAAAATTAACAATTACAAAACTTTAAAAAGCATTAACAAATACAGAGAAACATTTATGTGATCTCTGGATTGGAAAGGAGATCTGAGCATAGGAACAACAAATGTTATCACACCACTAAGATGTATCTACCCCCCCCCCAACACGCACACAGATAAATGGATTAATTTGATCATCTTAAAATTTTAAACTTCTTTTGCAAAAGAATTCATTCAAAGTATAAAAAAGTATTTCCATTAGACCTAAAAAAGAAGATTTTAATCTGTCATGCACCATAATCTTATGCAACTAGATAAGTCTTATGCAACTAAGTAAGTAAAGAACCTCAAACATGGTCAAAGGATATAGACAGGCAATCAGAAAAAAAATCTACATGTACATAAACTTAAGAATGCTCAGACTACTAGGAATTAGAGTGTGTGTTCTTAAACAAGATTAAAATTCAGCTACCAAAAATGCAAAGCTTAAAAACAATGTTAGTGCAAATTACAATATTAAAAAGTGATGAAGTCTGTATGAAAACCCCCTGGAAGTCCTGCTGACGCAGATGTAAAATGTAACACCCTCTCTTTAAGTAATTATAATGTACAATGGCAAAATACATATTTTCAAAATTAAATTCAAGCTTTAGTCTCAGGCTAGCAAATTTCCCTTACCAGGGTGGTTTCCATCCCCATGATTCTACACATGGTTTATAGGCAGGGCCTGGTGCTGCCTCGAAGTCTCCTGACTATCTGCAGGCCTCTCACAACTAATCCCAGAAAAAGTGCTGCAGCCCTCATTCATAAATAGCAAGCACTGTGGTCATCCTCTAAGTACTCCCCGTGGGAAGCTATACACCTACGCCAATGCCTAGTCCGCCCTTCAAAGCACGTTTTTAGAATTCTTTCTGGAATGGCCATCAGAGCTGTTGTCAGAATACCCTTGATGTCCTGAATGTCATCAAAATATCTTCTTTTCAATGTTTCCTTTATGTTCAGTTAAAGAAAAAAGTCGCTGGGGCCAGATCAGTGAGTAGGGAAGGTGTTCCAGTATACTCATTGGTTTACTGGCTAATGACTCTCTCGCAGACAGTGCCCTGTGAAGCTGGAAC
Organism: Nycticebus coucang; assembly: GCF_027406575.1. Lineage (NCBI taxonomy): Eukaryota > Metazoa > Chordata > Mammalia > Primates > Lorisidae > Nycticebus > Nycticebus coucang. The sequence continues at coordinate 18,267,649 of NC_069795.1, forward strand.
ATTGTCCTGCTGCAAGAGCCACACCTTTCTCATGCTAAGATTTTCAGATAAGATTTTCTGTTTCTCTATTGATGTTCACTTGGTCTGCTATGCTTCTCACAGTCAGCCAATGGTTTTGACACACAATATGATGGATATTTGTTATGCTTTCGTCATTTGTGCTGGTTCCTGGCCTCCCTGACCTCTCTTCATGAGAGATGCTTTCTCTCCCCTCAGAAAAATATTTATTCCTCTTGCACACTGCTGTTTTCTTCATGGCATTATCCCCATAAACTTGGACGAACACGTCCCTGATGTCACTTCCACTCTTGCCAAGTTTAACAAGAAATTTATGAATGTTTGTTCTTTGCCCTCATTTGGGCTCTGACATTCTTACAACAGCACACAAAAACACACAACTACAATAATGAATTCCACTCAGGAAGACTCGGCCACATGTCACCTCCAACACAACTGTGAGAAACACTGATATCCCAAGGTTATGAAACCTTATGGAGCTGCCATGCGGTGGCAAGTTCACAAACTTAATTGTTTTGCCTGCTGTACGTGTCACATACATCTAAATGTATTCAGCAAAAATGGTGTACTGTGGACTACTCACTGGCATAGCACAACTTGAATCTCTGATGGTGATGGTGATAGCTGACATTCTTTGAAGTTCACAATGTGTTTTTTTTTAACTAACTCAATTAACCCTAAAAAATATCATGTAGATATCATCATTATTCCTATTGTATAGACAAGGAAACACAAGCAAAGAGAGACCACACTGCTTGGTCAAGGTGTTGTGGAAACCACACTGGAGTTTTGGTCTAGATCCAATTGCTCATTGTATAAAGATCTGATTATTGACACAACAAAGATTGCCAAGGAGAAAAAGAATTTTTTAATGCAACAGCTGTCTTGTTGGGGAAAATAGAGAAACTGCCTCAAATCCATCTGTCCAACTAACAGAGATTCTAGGCTTTTAAAGGAGGGGTCCTGAGCCTTGGGGCAGGTCCTGGTGTAACTCACAAGGGATATGTCCATGGGGGTGTGGGTGCAGGTCATGGGACATGGTAAATCTTGGCATTGGGAAGTCTGCCCAGGGACTTCACAATCTCAGCTCTTTTGTTTTCCAGAAAATCCATCATTTCTGGGAAACAACTCAAAAGATCAAGTAGTTAGGTAAGAGAGAGGGTTATAAAAGAGCATACAAGTCGCTGAAATTTGTTCATGGAGCTGGTTACATAGGTTAGGACTATTAGCCAAAGGCAGAACAAATTCAAACTCAGACACTGCTATGGTTTGGATATAGTATGTTATCCCCACCAAATGTCTTGTTGAAATTTGAGCCCCATTGAGGCAGTGTTGGGAGGCCTAGAGGTGGGTATTTATGTCCTGGGGTCAGATACTTCATCAATGACTTCCTCAATACTTCTCCAGGCAATGAGGGAGTTCTCACTCTGGCTAGAGGGATTGCTTCTCACAGGAAAGGATTAGTTTCCCTGCTGCTTCCCCTGGAGCAGGTTGTTGTCAAGCCAGAGCACCTCTAGCCCTGAGTTTTGTCCGTCTTCCCACATGCCCACTTGTCCTTTGACCTTCTCTGCCATGTTTTGACACAGCACAAAGGTCCTCGCCAGAGGCTAAGCAAATGCCAATGCCTAGTTTCAGGTAGAGTCTTCAGAACTATGAGTCAATAAACCTCTTCTAAGCCACCCAGTCTCAGGCATTCTGTTGTAGCAGCACTAAATGGACTGGGGCAGGTATCCAACCTCAGAAGCTATACCCTCTATGCTCTTCAGCATTCAGCCATGCTGTGCTGCCAGCTTGGGTACACACTCACACACACACAAACACCAGTGTGTGTATGTTTGTATATGCACATCCGTAGCCCAACCAGATATTTTTGTTTTCTTCTTTTTACCATTATTAATTTTCCACATTTTCTACGAAAAAGACCCACCGTATAATTTTAATAATCAGAAAAAGAGTTGTTTTTAAGTGGTTGGAAAACTCTAATTAGAGGGATTTTTATTAAGCACGAACTACTTTCTAACCAGTAGTTTAGAGACACTGAGAACAATTTCTGTGTTTATTTAATTTATCCCCAGTAAGAAGTATTCAAAAAATGAGACATGATGGTAGTAACATATATAATGAAAGAAAGTCAGTTATGTTGGTATTTAGATGATTATTGCCACTCCAAGCATGGAGCCAGACAACTTTATAACAGATAAAACTGTCAGTCTCTTATTTCATATTGTAGCATCAGTGTATAAATTATTTTCCATAGAGATGTATACTGTATATATCTAAAAGTACAAAAATCCTGTTTCAAATTCAAGTCTGTTTGGCTTTCCCATCATTTTTATTTTTCTGCCTGTCTGTCCCTATTCCCTAGTGAAGAGAATGATTCAATAAAAAACCTCTGAGAACTTAGAATTACTGACACTTTAATTTATAAACAGTATATATAAGAACTGGAGGAGATAGTAGAAAATTAAGCTGATGGGTTCCTGATAGGTATAAAATCCAAATAGATCAACTGTGTAAAAATTGCATTGTAAATGATCCTATCTTTATGTATTTTGGTTTCTGAAATTTTACTCATTCTAATGTTCTGAAAAAAATTTTCCATGTTGGTAAAAGTGTATATCTACAAAAAAAAAAAAAAAAGTTGAATTGTGATGTTAAATCTGTGTGTTCCAAAGCACTATAAGAGTCAAAAGTAGACAATGTCAGAATCAAGGAAAAGGCTAGGCTCAAACTGTTCTCCAACAACCCAAACTACTCAAGGATAAAAATATTCACCAAAAACTAAGGGCAGAAGAATATACCTCAATTTTCCTTGTAGACATATGTATAAAGAATAAAGCCAAGGTGTGACCATGGTATCTCCTTTTATTATAGACAGTTTTGTGGGAATAACTTTCAAACTGTTTAAATCATACTTTTCATATGTCTTCATTTTCCTTATAGAACCTGTCAGAGGCGTAGAAAAATGTTTCTTTTTAGCAGTGAAAGAAAAGACTTTTCTGTAAACACCAACATAATACTATGTGGTGATGGGAAAATGGTTAATAATGGAATGTTACTTACTGCCTTGAACACAAACACATTAGTGGAAAGGCCCTATCATCCCATATCTAGGAGCAATATTTCTAAACTGTATCTTATTTCAAAAACCAAAGCTATGTACTGAAATGAAATGATTTGATTTCTGGAATTTCCTTTAGAAACTTTAAGCGGAAATAGAAAAGTTGGAGGTAGATGAAACATCAGCAAAATGACGATAATTGTTAGAACTGAGGGATGGTTAAATAGAGACTCATTATACTTGATTCCTACTTTAGTGTATAAACATTTTTAAAATAAAGTAAAATAAAGTAAAATGAAAAGAATGTGCATTTCTTTTGCCTGATTTATAAATCACTATCAGTATTTGAAGCAGTTTAAAATATGACATACAATTAGTGTCCTATCCTACTCTTCCATTTGTATTTAAAGTGCACAACGTAAAACACAGAAACACTATCTAAAAGAGGAAATTATAATGAAAGGGATAAAGTAAGAGAGGAAAGAAAGGAGGGAGAGAAGGAATGAAGATGGACATTTTTTCTTTGCAGTCTTGTAAAATACAGAGCAATTAAAGGGTCCTGAATAATGGGCCATTAAAATGGGCTGTGAATTTATCACTTTTTCTACACAGGCATGATTTAAGTATTACCATAGAGTGCAAAAATTTACTATATCATATTATAGATTCCAAGAACTTTTATTTTGCACCAAGTGGAAGAAAATTAAGAGGAGATGGAAAGCCATCTTTTGCTAGTGTGCAATGAGAATTCATTCTTAAGCATTATGATCAAGAGCATTATGGTTACATAATCATATACCAGGTTTTTTTTTTTTTTAAGAAAAGGGAATTAATATAAATTTTAACTTAGAATTTCCATAGTTGATGGAAGCATTGGTGAAGCAGGATCGTGATTGTCAGAGTAAGTAGAGGCCACAATTGGCAACCTTGAAGTTGCAGGGGAGGTAGCTCAGCTGAAGACAAAATCATGGGCAAGACTCAGAGATCTTTCATTTCTATCCGGAGCTTTTCACCAGATGGATTAGATTAATTGTGCCCACAGTTTCTCTTCTATATTTTTTTTCTTTAAAGTGGGTTAAGAGTTTATCAGGTCCTTGCTGCGTCTTGCACCAAAGCAGAAAAATGTACCAAATAAAGAACACAAGTACCAAAAAACTTCTGGCAGTGAGAGATGTCATAGAGTGCTCTGGACTTTCCTTTATTTCAAATTGGTTTACTCAGTTCTGAATGTTCCAGAACCTTTCACCTTCAAAATGTTCACCAAAGTCATTAACAGGAGTAGAATCAACAGGCTTGGCTTTCATCTCCTGTCTTCTCAGAGTATGCTGGAGAGGATAATCAAAACGGGACTCATCCCAAACGACACTCCAAGAGAGAGTGCAGAAGAGCAGGGACATACATTATCTTTGGGTTGGATAAACAAATTCTGAATAAATAGAAGTTGGCTGGACACCTCTGATTTAAACAATAAGGATACATATTCTCGAATGCTAGCTCTTCAAGTCAAGTCTTTGCTCTTAAAGACCATAGAGATATCTAATTATCAGAGTACAAGATATTTTGGAATGTTCTCTATACCACTAGGCCAATTCCTTTCAGCATTTAAGTGTTAATTAAAACCTGCAGTTTTCTAATTAAAATATTCTGATAGTTTCCTATAAGAAGATAGTAGTGATAATATAATTTTTAGGTATGGAAATTCAGCAGTGACCTCCAAATTTAACTCGCAACTGTACAAGCTTGCTTGGAAATTTGCAGAATCTCCTATTTATCTTTGCTCTGTGGGGACCCTTTTTCTTTCCTTAAAACAAAAGACACTGGTTTTCTAATGAAAGTCATCATACCATTGTATTTTTTTCTTTAATATCCATGTGCATGCAAAACATTTAAAAGATCAAAATGTAAACAAAGCTGAACACCTGGAAAAGCTTTTGATCCCCTACAAGTGTAAACATTTCTAAGAAATCTCACTTGGGACTAAAAATTGCGCACACAGTGGATGACTGGGAGATGAGAAAGTGTATTTTATCATAGAAAAAAGGAGACAATATTGATAGTCCAAAATTAGAGAACTGAACATTTTTCTGAAGAGTTCTTCTGTGAACACACTGTGAGGCCACACTGTGAGTTCTTTTTTTTTTTTTTTTGAAGTTTTTGGCTGGGGCTGGGCTTGAACCCAGCACCTCCAGCATATGGGGCCGATGCCCTACTCCTTTGAGCTACAGGTACTGCCCTACTACGAATTCTTTTTAACATATCTGATTTTAATTTGCAACAACCACAGAACAGGTGCACCCTAAATGTGGATGTTGATTATAGAGTGTCAATAACAGCATGGTTGCTTGTCCTCAGATTGCAGGGTATTATTGCAGGGTATTTTAATCAGAAACTAAAGGAGATAGGAAACTAATACCATTAAAACAAATGCTTACTTTTGAATTTTAAAGCAATATTTTGACAGAGACTTCTAAGAAATCAACCTGTCAACCTCAAAGGTTTTATGTAGCAAGAAGAGTCAATTATATTTCAACAGCATGTCTTTAAGAAAAACAGCATTTGCAAAGAAGATAGAGTCAATTCTTGGCAATACACTTGTCTTTAATCACTTTGAACAAATAATAAAAATGTGTAATTCATGCTGCCTTTCTTTGCTGAAGGAGCAGCAGGAACACAAGTGGCTGCTTCATGTGACCCACTCTTGCTCAGGTTCTCATGACTAGGGGCAGGCATAGAAAATGCCACCAGATGGGCTGGGCAGAACAGGGAATAGAACCCTACTCCAGTAAAAAAATGAAAATCCAGAAAGATGCCTCCTGCCTTGATGGCTTCATCTAATTCATTCAACTAGATAAGTCGATTTGTTTTCTGAAAAGTTATCTAGAGAAATTATTGAATATTTATTTTGTTATAAGCATTTGAAAAATAAATCCAACCTATCGAGGCAAGTGATGTGACCTTTAAAGATAAACATGCTCAAATGTGGATATCTAAATTGAGCCCCTCCAAAGCCAAGTCCAGTCACTTCAGACTGCAAGACATGCACTGACTTAGCACAGCCAATTGCTCCAGAGACTCTGGGGCTGCTCCTTAGAACTTTCCTCAGAGTCAATTCAGAGAAACAACCTGTTCCATTGCCTCTCAGACACGTTTCATTGTTTTGACCAAAAATGGCATCACCCAGCTTAGAGACACACCTTAAGCTTTGTATTTGGCTGCAAAGGACTTTGGTTGTATCCAAAATAAAATCCTCCTTCAAAGAGAGATTTGCCACTAGAGGAGATATTCAAAGAATGAGCTGCAGGCCCAGAAGTTAATTCCAATGTATCCAACTGAGAAATATTTAAGTCATGGCAGCCTTACTAGGAAAGGTGTGAGACATCCCAAATGATGACCTTAAAAAGGCCACAGTGCTTTTCAATGTAGGTTTTGGTTTGGCTCTTGAAAAATATTTGGTCACCTTGAGAAGTTGTTGATATAGTGGCTGAACATGCAAAATCTGGAGTCACACTGCTGGGACTTGAAGCTCTTCTATATACTTGCCGTACTATTACTTCCATTTCCATCCATAAAATGAGAATTATGATAATAGTAACTTATTTCATACAGCTGAGAGTGGGACAGTATTTCCAAGGCAAAATTAATATGGAGAAATTCTGGGTGAATTAAAATGGTACACATTCTGGAAATGTTATTAACTTCGACTTAAAAATGTACAAAAGCAAATTAAGTACCCCAAATGTGTGTACCCCTGCAATATTCCAAAATTAAAAAAATAATATGGAGATGGGGGAGTACTTAATGGCATACATACTCTGTCCTATCGACAAAGACCTTTGGCACCAGACCTGGAGCACTTTGTCATGTGTGATTGCTGACAGAGAAATCCTTTTCTTCAAGGAACCATCTCCCTTTCTGGACTATGATCTTCTTAATGACCGATGTGTGTCAACGTCACACCAAAATTTATGCCATAACATATGTGTTCGGTTCTACCAAAAAAGAGTACAAATATATGCATAGAAAGGGTATAGTTAGGAAATGCTTAATATACACATATATCATTGTGCTAGATGGAAATGGGGTTAGCTTATGACAGCTACAACTTGAAGTAACTATCATACAACTGACTAAAGTCCTCCAAAACCCTGAGACCCTTAAATCTATGCATAAAGTCATCTTTTCTCCCTCTGGAGCCTAATGCTCTTAAAAACTCTTTATAGTAAACCCATAATGTCCTCAACATCTTAGTTTACAGACAAGCAGTCTTTGCCTACAACAGGTTGTTGTGTCTGTCATTTCTGTTTCCTAAAGTATAGGTCCTGCTGTGTTTAGATGCTACATTTTATTACGTTTTGGATGAAGCAAACATTTCTTCAATTCCTTCTGCATAGAGCCATCAAGGTTGAAGTCCTGTATCTTTTATAAACTAAATATGTGAGTCACTTAATTTTTCTACTTTATAGTTATTTGTTCAGCAAGGTAAGAGAATTGGGTTGTTTTATTTGTATGGTGTAAGATCCTTTTCGTTTTCCTAATATTTCACGTTGCTAGATAACAACTTGGAAAACCAAAATCCATATGTAATTCATTATATCCTGATATTGGACTTCAAGACACAGATATGCCCACAAGGTGAAGATCACCATGATAGCCAAGGCATTTTCCTTTAAAACATTGATTTTTTTCAATTTCCCTCGTTACACTCTCAATTGTTTGCTAAAAAAAGAAATATATGTGGTTTAAATGACCTTTATCTAGCACAGAATCACTTGATGATTTTCACTTTGAGCTAGATCATTTTTATGTGCTCAGCCCTCCATCAGATGTGCATTCCCTATAAAAGTGTTCATCCAGATTTTGTGCTCTTTTGCTTTCTCTCTATAAGTGAATTTTATGTTTCTTAGTAATAAAACCACATCTTTTTATTAATGGTTCTCCCTCCTGTTGGGTTCCTTGAATTGCAGTCCACACATAGTAGAAGCTCAATAGAAGTTTGACTCATTGACAAACACGTGGGCTTCCAGCAAAGAGCAAGCATAGCTTAAAACATTTACCAGTGGGCTGTGCCTGTGGCTCAAGGAGTAGGGTGCTGGCCCCATATCTGGGGGGTAGCAGGTTCAAACCTGGCCCTGGCCAAAACTGCAGGGGGGGAAAAAAAAAAAAAAACATTTACCAATTACCATGTCTCACATAGCTCTTCAGGAGAATCTGTGGGCTCGCTGCTACTGAAGACACATCTGTAGATATAAACTTCTTTGGAATCTGACAAATTACTGAATCTTTTTAATTTCTGGCTCATCTTTTATAAAATAAGGAATTACCATAAAGGATTACTCTAAAATGAATGAGGTATTACACGTAATGCTGTATCACACTATGGAAAGATTATTTGTTACTGCTGCTAACTGGACTCTGGATGATTCAATGCTTTCAACCCCTTCCTGCCTTACTGGCACAAAAACTCACTTACTTCGGAAGTTTTCTTGGTAATAAGAAGTGATGCTGAGTTAATTTTGCCTTCAGAAGTCTCCAGAAGTTAAAAAATTTATCATCAGCCCTAACAAAAGCTTAGATAAACTAGGTTTATCCATGGCCTAGACAGTACAGCAAGAGCAACAAGCAATATGTGTGGTGAATTCTATCATAAAGAATAAATCTGTTTTTCCATGAATTAACAGTACACACACACATACACACACACACACTAAACATTTTTATCTCTATTTGTTCATGTACACAAAGAATATTGTGACTTTTAAAAAGATGTTCCTAAATGATGGAGATAGGATGTTGTTATAAGGGGAAATGTATAGTTAAATTTAAATACTGGAAAATGAAAAGTACTAAAAGTTATTTTTATTTATCATGGATTCCAAAAAGTATTGTCATTCTGATAGGTTATTGTTCTCTTTGGCAATACAGCATTTTGCTAGCAGATCATCTGCAACAGTACATCTTAGCTTTCTTAAAAAAAAAAAAATACAATCTCAGCTGAGACCTCTAGTGGAGCTATGTGGGAACTGTTTCACCTACCGCTAGTCACTCTAACCTCATCAAACAGAAACAAATTCTCCCTTAGAAAATGTGGAGATTTCAAGCTTTAAAATCCCGCATATTCACCTCTTTAACATTTATTAACTTTTTACCAGATTTTTAGTTTAAATACTTAATGAAAATAATTATATGCTAAATTTAAAATACCAGTTGCTAATGACTCTAAATGGTTAAGTATACAGTTTAAATCTTGAAAACCATAACAGAACTTGGATGGAAAGCTCTTTTATTTCCTAGCAAAATGACTCACTGTGATTTTTTTACCCTAGGGATGAAATGCACAGTGGGAGTCTGGAGTACTGTAACAATGATGATGCAGAGACTAAAAATACTTGACATTTATACGTTGTTTGACATACGAGAACGTGAAAGCAATGTGGAAGTCCGTATCACTATCCCAACCCCAAACAAAATGATAAACACTCAACTATGCTGCTGGAAAAATGAGACCAACTTGAAAAGGAGAAATAGCTCCAGGAAGATTCTACGAAAAAACTAATAATTGGGCTGTGAATAGAACCTAATGGTCTGGACAGACTTAAACCGCTGTACATGAGTTAGTTGCAGAAATACTTTTTAGCTCATGTGTTTTTCCATGTACTTTGATTTATGGTTTTATTTATTTGCATTGTGCGAAGAAAACCAGATTCACTTTGTAAAGAGGGTCCCTAAAGCATCATTCATAGATAACTCTGGCTGGAGATTGTCCAAGAGGACATGAGCGTTTTCAGCTTGGTAAACATAGTGTTCAAATGAAACGGCTCCAAATTCAAGTAGGAAACAAAAATGCTCAAAAGATAAGATTTTGGCATAATATTAGAATAACAGTCATTGGAGAAAGGAGAATATGTTGTTTCCAAAGTCATACACAAATATGAAGTCAAAAACATTTACCTAACATGTATACATTGGCTACAAACTTAAGGTAAAGTTCAGAACCACATAAGACTGACTTTACACTCAACAAGATCCTATCCAGGATGCCTTTATAATTCTTTCTTTCAAAAATATTTATTAATTTTTTCTCTATATAGAGCTTTTGGTTTACTTCTGAGGAAAAGCTGAACCAGAAAAAAAGTTAAGTATCTCCAAAATCATCTTTGGGAAATTGACCTCTTAGATAAAATCACTGAACAGCGACTCCGTGTGGTCCTATGTGCCTTGTGCCAACATTAAGGGTTACAGATAAAAGGGGCACTAGAGGAATCACAGAGTAGACTGAGATGACTGAGAAAGTCTTCTGGAGAAAAGGAATTTGAAGTATGGTCTGAACAATGGATAGTATTAGGACATGCTAAGAATGGCATTTCTAGAGGCATAGCAAAATCTGGAACAAATCTGAGCGGTAGAAAGAAGCATAGAACAGAAGGTTTTTTTAAGGAAATTATGACAGAAAAGATAAAAAATGGCCCATTAAACCATTTTGAACTTGGGGATAAAATGGCAATTACTGTAAGCGATCAGGATTCCATAAAAGCCCAATGGATACCCCGAAGGTATGCTGATAATGCCTAGAAAAAAAGTCAACTCTGAATTGAGGCTTCAAAGGCTACATAAGTACTTAGTTGGTATTTGCTGAGCACTAACTTTCCTGTGAATGCTGCAATATGTGGCATTGGTAGGATATTAAAAAATAAATCTTGATCCAAGCTTTAAGAAAACTGTAAATTGTAAGATAAAGTTTGAGCTCAAAAATATTTGTAAACACATATGAATAACCTCTGAGTAATGCGAAATCTGTTTAGTGACTAAGATAAATAAAAAGCTAGAAAATGGTGAGCCAAATGAGGTGTTGCAATGGTTGATTGCAATGCTTCAGTGTGGCTGGGCCACAATACCAAAATATTTTGTCAAACATACTTGGCTGTTTCTATGAAGGTATTTTTCATGTGAGTATAATATTGAAATCATTATTTTGAGTAAAGTAGATTACCATTCATATTGTGGGTGGGACTCATCCAATCAGTTGAAGGCCTTAAGAAAGAGTCTAACCTCCCCTGAGGAAGAGAGAATTATCAGTAGATTGCCAGTGTGAATTTACTTAAGGCCACTGAACTGTACACTTAAAAATAGTTCAAAGGATAAATGTTTGCTTACATAGATCTTACTTTCTGGGTACACAAGTTGGAATGAAGAGGGATACTGAGCAAAGTTAGTACTATCAGAGTTTGGCAAAGACGTCTTGAATTTAGGAAGAGAAAGATGATTAGATTGAAACTGTTATTGGAAAGAGATAAAGAAATCTGGTGAATGTGAATTTCAGGGTCTCAAGACAATGATGCTATCTGTATTCCTGAGCCAGAAATAATCAGATGAATCCAGGCACACATTGTAGTGAGTAGCATGACCCCCCCGAGGATACGCCCCACACAACACATTTACGCAAGATGTTCCATCTAAATCTTTATTTGTGAATAACAGTAGTGATTGCAACCAATCCTAAATGTGCTCTTAAAAATGCCATACGATTATAATCAAAAAGATTATAATCAAATCTGGGCTCCATCTGAATCCAGAAAGAACATGTACTACATGGGTTTTTGTCCACATTTCTCATACCATATGAATAAATTTAACATACTACAGTTATTTTCTGATACTTCTTTATTAGGGGAGTTTTAATTAATTTGAAATATTCACAGTGCAAATTTTCAGAGCCACTTGATACAACAAGACATTAGATAAACTTGTTGTTTATCTATTGCAGTCACAGCCAGATGCTATCACCATGAATTTCAAGTTCTTTCAATAGTTTGTTTTGTTTTGGTTTGGTTTGGGGGTGTGTAGTTGGAGAATTTTTGTGAAGAGATCTTTAAGTTTGGACATAAAGGTAAGGTAAATGATGACGAAGGGTTAAAATAGCATAAAATAGCCACGATGAACAAACAAATCACCTAAAAATGTAGTGACTTAAGATAAAAACAATAAATAAAATAAAAACAATCACTTGCTTAGATCACAAGGTTGCAAGTTGGACATGGCTGACTTTTAAAAGAAGATGAAATGGTGACTTCCATACAAATTTAAAATGAACATATGTCAGTGATTTTACTAATCTCCTTAATTAAGAAGGGAATCAATGAAATGTTGTAACCCCTCTAGAGAATTCAAAGGATGGCACATTTATGGCAGAGATGCTAATTCGTGTAAAATGAATTTATAAATGGAAGCAAAATTGGCAAAATTTCTCAATATTCATAGGGTGATTATTAGTGACAATCCAAGAGACATAATTTGCATTTTCATGGATAGGAATTATTTATGTCAATTTTCTACCAGGTAACTTCTATCTCTGCAGACTTGTAAAAGAGCCTAGTCAAAGATGAAGGTACACATCCCTAAGGGATCACACAATCTCCAACAGCTTTTGCATTTCATTGAAAGGATATTCAATAATCTCTTCTATCCATTGCAAAATCTTCCACAATCTTCCCTAGGGTTTAAATTATCATCATCATTATTGTTTTAACTAAAAGTATTTTAGCGGCTAAAATAGTAAGAATATAAAATTAGAAGAAGTAGAAGCGACAAGGTAAATATAGTTGGTGGCTTATTTTTGGATCCTCTTAATCTCAACCTCCTTTTCCATAAGTAGACTGACTTTCTTGACATATTCATTATTTTATGAAGACATTTTTTGAAGACATTATTTTAGAAAATATATACCCACTATAGCACCATCCAAAGTGTGCAATGAAGAAATGAAAATTCCAACAAACAGATTAACTCCCAGTTAGGCCTTATAGATGATTATGTTTCCAACTCTGCTCAGAAACAAACAGGAGACCATTGTGAAGCTCCCAACTCAGCTGTTCAGGACTTAAGACGAACTCTAGAAGCCAAGGCCTATATAAACAGGCCTTTCTGGGTGGTCATCCTGGCAGCATGAAGCATGATTCATTGAAGTGGAGAGTATTAGAGATGACAGAGGCACAGATGACCCCTACGAAGTTCAAATTAGACAGAGTCCAGGAGCAATAATGAATCCAAAAGGAAACTGAAGCTGAATATTATTTTGTCCAAAGTCAAACTACTCTCTCAGCAGGGAACACAGCACATTCTCGACCCATCTCTTCCTTTTGCCATCAACAAACATCTCTTCATTTTATTATGCTTGACACCAAACCAGATCTCCTCATTCAAATCTCCATTATACGCAGGATTCCTGGCTGGAATTAACATGCAGTGTTTACCCTATTTATTCCTCATGCTTTTAGTGGAAACTGCAATATTTGGATTACATTACCCATGACAATTAAGAGTTTTGGTGCTAACCACATGATCGCATTCAGTCGCCAAGCAAATCAACTACAATTTTGCATGCAAACATTTGCTTACATGTTCATGTTTAAGTTTTCCTCACATATTTCCTTTTTAAAAAATGACTTCTAGTCCTCAGAATAAGCCCTAAGATAATTAAAGCAGGTGCTGTCATCATATTTAAGGGAAAATAAAATCGAATCATGATGACTTTAAATCTATTTTTCTTGTACAGGATTGTGGCGATGAGTATAAGGGCAAAAATCACCTGTGCACATTACCGGGGCTAAAAGTAAACGAGACACTGAACTTTGCTCATGATTTATATAAATAATAAGTGACAAGCATGGTTAGAAAGAAGAGACAGTGTCAGACAAATGTTTTCTGTGCAAATTTTAGGTTCTCTCAATGACTTGTTTTAGATATTTTGTGTGTAGTTGGGAGTTTTAGTGGAGATGGCTTTGACTTTGAACATAAAGCTAAAGTATGTGAAAAGGAAAATAATTTCTACAGCATAAAACAGCAATCATGAATTTGCTTCCCTCCATATTTTGTCTATTAAAGAGTCTACAAAGGGAAGAGCAGACTGTGAATCTTTGACGAATGCATGTGAAGAGTGAAAGAAATCCTTCCATTCTGAGCATCTGTCATTGAAAATTTCTTACCATCTTCGAAGTAAAGCAAAATGTTAGACATAATCAAGTTAGTTATTTTAAAACTACTATATCTAGCAAATATTTTCTATTGTCTTATCTCAAACATTGTCATCATGGATGTACAGAAATAAAATCAAGTACCTTTTTGCTCATTCACTTTATATCATTGTGGGAGCAAGTGACCTTCAGCACCTTGGATGCTGGGACAAAAAATGCCACCACTTCTATGTATGTTTTTCATTTCAGTTAGAAAATGAAAATGTTAAAAGTTTTGTTCTCCAAATTTAAAAAGTTGGATTTAGCATCCAATACAAAAATTATCAGTATGAAATTAGGTTTTTTTATCTCTTGGCTTTGATCAATGTTTGGCTTATCAACAGGGCCTTAGATATCCTTACTCAGACCCTAAATGGGTATAATCAGAACAACACTTGCCTTAAAACAAAGGTAATGACCATTAATTTCAGTCATATTTTCATCTTGCAGAAAATAAACTATTGGTATTTTCCTCTCTGTTTTTACAACCATGAGGTAAATGAATCTTTTACAAACAGATTTGGAAAGGAAAAGCAATCTTATCAAAACAGCATTTAGTTCAAGAAAGCTTTCTTTCTAATGCTAAATGTATTTTTCCATCCTATTAATATTTTGACTGTCTCAAAATTAATATTGAAAAAACATCAAAAAAGTTTCCAGTCCAAAGAAGAAATCTCAACCAAGCTATACTACAATTCTGCAGGAGCTGTGAGAAATCAGAATATTCTCTACTACCCAGTCAGGCACTGAGGATCCATCCAAACGCAGGAAAGCCCTTTGATGATGAAAGCAAACTCTCCAGACAATTTGATTCCTTTTTTCCAAAGCGAGCCTCCACCCTAAATTTCCAACTGTAATGCTTCATTTGGCAAGGGGACAGTAGCATAAAAAGCATTTTGCTCATGAATTATACTTTTTCCCATTCTTCATGACATTTGTGCATGCCAGATATAAATGACCATGCGTAGATTAAGTAACAAAGGCATCCTTCCTTTCCAGTAGCACACATTGTATTAATAAGGATTTGACCCAATCGCCAGAGTGAAGAAAAAAAATTTTTAACTGGTTTCTGAAAATAAATAGCTTCACCCATTTGAGGTGAATTATCTATTTCAAAGTACCAGTTCTTTTTAGCATCCCAGGAAGTGATTCGCCAAAAAGGAAGTGTAATTTCTTGGAAGAAATTGACCTCAGGTGAAAGAGAGGCAAGTGTTTACCTCTTGCTCCAGTGATACCACTGCCCCGGGGCTAGGTCCTCAGTCACTGAGTGGACCTCAGTATTCTAATACTGATCTCAAATTGTAAGGCATACAACTAGGTCTCATACTCACATTTTCTGGGCTGTTTTAAAAGTTCTGTCTATTTGAATAGTGTCACCACAAAACCCAGGTCCTCACAAACTCAGTATTGGCTTAGTTGGCCAGTCCCCATGGGTTCTCTAATCTTTCTAGAGACAATTACATAGAGAAATGACTTACATTGTTGAGGAATTATTTTTTCTTTCTTTTTTTTTTTTTGGCATGGTAAGTTTAGAAAAAAAGAAAGTATTATTTCATTTGTTCTCACATCAGGCATAAATTCTTCCTGTGTAGCTGCTCTCCTTCCAGGAAAACCAAAAATCCAATTTACATGGAGGCAGGGCACGTCCTGAAAATCGTGCTCATAACTGCCATTATTCTGCCTGCATTCTGTTCATTCCCTGTGTGTACTTTTAACTTCCATTTAGAGTCTCAGACCTGGATTTGATGATAGCGCTACAGTGTTCAGTGCAGGCATTGACCCTCACCGGCTGCCGTGGGACTGTGCTGTAGGTGGCATGGGGTATGACAGTCCTCTGATTTCTTCTTCCCTTTTTTTCTTACTGCTGAATCCCAGCTTTGGTTTAACAGCCCTATCAGCTTTTTCCCCACCCCACGCAGAATTCTGGTCCAGGATTTCAGATCCAGATTTGGGGATAAGAGGAACAATAGAGAAATAGTCTCTCTTTGTTACACAACTTCCTTGGATTTGCTTGAAGAAAATTTTCAAAACTGAGAGGCCATCAGACTTCCTTTCCATGTGGAGTGGCGTAAGTAGTAAATTGTGATTTTCCGTGGAAGTGAATAGACTGTGACCTGTTGAACTCATAATTTCAGGAGTAGAAGTACATGGGTTTCGTATAAGAGGTGGAGACTTGCTACGTAAACATAAATGCGAATGCATGTAAAACCTGGAGTTGGAAGAGTAAAACCAGTTTGAATTCTGACAACCCTGTAATGTGGAGGGGTTGGAATAGATACCGATGGGGTTAATATGCAAAACAGGTATGCTGCACTGAGCATTTATACCTTGGGTCTAGAAATGCCATCTTTGTAGTCTAAACTGAATTCGTCTTTTAATTTGGACAAATCAGAGGGTGCAGGCTTCTCTGCAAATTTGCATGAGGCTTATGATAAAAAAATCATCAAAAAAGAAAATTCAAGGCATGTGCCATTGGTCTTAGAAAATTGTCTCAACCAAGGGTCCTCAAACTTTTTTAACAGGGGGCCAGTTCACTGGCCGTTGGAGGGGCAGACTGTACTTTAAAAAACAAAACAAAACTGTGAACAAATTCCTGTGCACACTGCACATATCTTATTTTGAAGTAAAAAAAAAAGGGAACAAATACACTCACACTGTTGCATGTGGCCCGTGGGCCATAGTTTGAGGACCCCTGGAACTAAGAAGCCAGCCATATGCAATTTTTCTTGAGCAGTGTTGATTAGACCAAACTGGAAATCAAAATTCTGCATGGAATAGAGAGCACAAACAAGGAAGGGATGGAAGGTATGACCCGTGGAAGTTAGTGGTAAAGGTCGGCACTGGCCGTGTCTGCATGGCCACGTGGACTCCGGAGGACGTCCTTACCTCTAGTGGCTATGAGCTGAATTGTGGATTTGGGTGCTCAGAAACAGCTTGTGTGGTACTCGTTTTTTGACAGGATGATCTTGCCAGTGACAACAAAGGAAACAGCAGCCATGCTCACAGTGGCTTGTGGCATTGCAGACACATCAGATGATACCTCAACATCTGATCACCGGGTAAAGCCTGTGTAAGAAAATGGAATACGAACATACACAGTATCTTAGAGTTGAGTTCACACGTCCTCACAAGACATCCCTAGGGGACTCACAGAAATATTTAGGAGGGAGATGGAGGTTCCTGTGGGTCTGGGAGACCATCAGGAGAGGAGGAGCCAGAGAAAAAAATACTCCAGGAGACACATTGTGACTCATGTTTTTGCCCCAAAACCTGTGTGGTCTGAGGAAACACATGTTATATTCATAAAGTGCTGTCTACTTTTTGGTCAGAAGCATATGCGACAAACATTGTGAGTTGGCCTATTTTCAACCCCTGTTCCAAGCCTTTTTACTCCTCCCTTCCCAAACTTAAAATAATATTCTCACTTTTACTTGCTAATAGTGAGTGACCAGGAAAAATGGCTGTGGCCAATAAGACTCAACAGAATTCTTCTCAACTGAGAATAGTAAAACCTTATGAGGAGAAAACTTTGGCCTTTTACACTTTCCAGAGATATGCCTTCTGCGTGAAAGGAGAATGTGATGGCTGGAGTTGTCACAGTCATTTTGTGACCATGAGATCAAATGCAGTAGAAGGAGCCTGGCTCTATTATGGCTCCCTCAACAACTGCAAGAGCCCCGGTCTATCAGTTTCTGAATTTTTGACATATGAGAAAATCCTTTACTCATTTTATCCACTGTTTGGTTTGCTGTTAATTGGTAGTCTACTGGATTTTAAATTAATATGTTTGGAATAGTCTACTATTCTAAATAAACGATCCCCCTGTTACTTACGTAAATCTAGATTTCCTGTTTATCAATTAGTCATTAGAAGATATAGAAAAGAGCCCCCCAAATTTGTTGATTCATCTCGTTGGTACAGAGCACAGATCAGATGCTCAATAATTATTTGGGGTGCTAATTTGAAAGACCGAACGTTATGTGTGAATTTTATTGCCTTCTATTTTCTTTCACTTTTATAGCAGGACAATAGAAATGTAGATAAAAATATCTCTAACATATGAACTGATTTGGCACTTGATAAATGTTCATTTTCATCCCTTGTCTGTGTTATAAACATAGATAAGAAAAGCAAAATTCCATAGATTTAGAAATATTACATTGGAAAGAGTATGAAAGAAATGTTTCAATACCCCAGTTGTTCACATGTGCCAGTAACTTTGTACTTCCACAGTCATTATGTTGTGTTGACAATCACAGTTTTTTATTTATGTACACAAATGAAAGTATATAGTATATATAGCTTATTCTATGCTTGAAATCAAGCCTAGAAAAAAGCTGGAAGTTAATTTGGGGACACTGGTTAATAGTTTGGTATAGCAAGCCTTGAGCTGAAGCTGTTGCCAATTAAACAATTATTTGCAAGAAGGAAAGTTTTTGTTTTTCGCTTAACTCCTTCTCCCCAAGCCCAATACCTATAAATTGGATGGCAGCTTTCAGATGTGTGAATTATTCAGAGAAAATAAAATTTATTGTCATCTTATTTTTTAATGTCAGTTAAATTATCAAGTACCTATTCAGTGGAGATAAAAGAGAGAAGTGGAGGGACGGAGGACAGCACGTCCAGGGCGAGCCAGCCGGCTTCTCGGTGGGAACAGTGTCTGCACCTCGCATGCTCCCTGCTCCCTGATTAGGGTAACACGATCCAGATGGCCACGCTAAGAAGATTCCTTTCATGGGGAAAGTTCTGGGTGGGGTGGATTATTGTGATCAATGGAATAAACTGCAGCTGGATGAACTCTGCGTTACCTTTGAGAATTGCTAAATTAATGATGATTGCACAGATTCTGACAAATTTCCCAGGAATTTCTCTGAGGTGGCTGATAAAAAGAATAGAATATATGTGTTTAGGGCAGTGGTTCTCAACCTTCCTAATGCTGCGGCCCTTTAACAGAGTTCCTGTGGGTTGTGACCCACAGGTTGAGAACTGCTGGTTTGGGGGTAGATCCTTTCACAGTGATGAGAGGAGCTTCTGAGAAACCCTGGGGCCTCTGAGATGTCAGACTGCAAGATTTGTGGGCAGTGCTGATGGGCATCCTGCAGGTAAGCCTCAGTACTGCAGGGCTAGTTGTTTACAGCCAGTGCCAATTCTGACTGGCTGAGACGCACCTGTACCAAGTGATGCCTAGTTTGAATATAAGTACTGCTGTTGAGTGGAGGTTGTTGGCATTGATTATATTCCCCTGGAACACTAAAAACAGTGGGCTGAGTCAATAGGCCAAAGGAATCTAAGGTGGCGTGGAAATGGGATGTGAGCGTTGTCCATCAGATGCTCACACAGCACTCGGTGTGTGCACAGCTTCTCAGGAGGTGCTTAAGGTATTTTGTCAATAATACCTTATTTTGTTTCATACAAGATCTTAGGATCTTTGGTGCCAAAACCACTCACAAGCACACCAGAATTGTTCCCCTGAGTGTCCTGGGTCAGTGAATTCATTCGGCATTTATTTATTGAGCCCTTCCTACTTGTCTGATAGTCAGCTAGGGACTAGAGCCGGATGAATTAGATGGGCCATGACTGAGGACATTAATTCTTTGAGGCCATTACATCTTAGAATACTTAGCAGTCATTTGCTTAATTAAATAGATTTCTAAAGCATGTTTACTAGGAGCTCAGCTTCCTGTGAAGAGGAAGGAAACCAATAAACACAAATTCCCAGCCAACGGTCTGTAAAGAGAATTTTGGATAGCATCAAAGGACACAGAATTACTCTTGATTTCATCATTTTGTCATAAAAGGAACCAAACCCTTAATTGTGTGATAGATAATACTAAAACCTCAGATTCAGGTACATTAAGGGAAACTAATTCAATGAGAGAAGCCAGAGTCCTGACGGGATCTCTTATCTACTGGCTACTGTTTACCTGGAGCAAGTCATTACTGAGCGTAGCAGTTAATAGCAGATATTAGGCAGATTCAATAACTTGGTTTGAATGTGAGCTCCATCTGTTACTAACTATGTGACCTGGAGTAAGACTTAGCTTTTCCCTACCCCAGTTTCCCTATCTGTGAAGTGAAGACAGTAACAGTCTCTACTTTCTATGGATTACCTATGGTGAATAGTCCATAAACTCTATCCTCTTAGGTACCTATTATTTTTCACAGTAGACCGCACTTACCAGGCTAAGCATTAGCATGAAACATGAAAGTTTGAGTCAATGACCAATCAGCAAGATCATGGGGACTGTAGTGACCCAAGCCACTTAATTGTGTGATAGATAATACTAAGATTAGTATTAGTATTAGAGATACAATAATCTCTAATAAGAGATACAATAATCTCAAAACAAGATTCAATGTTTTAATTAGATCTGTGCCTGATACACTAAAACAATCAGTAACTGTTGTCTGTAATTATAAATCAAATTGTTCAATAGATAATATATATGATATGAAAGACATGAATGGATTCTAAAATTGGGAGGAAAAAGCTCAGAAACTATATTCACAGGTGAAAAAATATTTGGCCAGAAGACACTGCTCCAAAAATTGTTATTCTCCTTTGTACCTGGTTTGTTTTTCTTATGAGACATTCTTTTTCTTTGTTAAGTTGGGGGAGGACATTCATGGGGGAGTTGTGAAACTCTCAGACAAGGCAAGGCAAGAAAAAAAAAAAATGAAAGGGAGGCCACACAATATTACCCCAGCAACCTCTAAAATACATACACAGATGAATAAAGGCCCGTGTACAATATGGTCTGCAGCTTCCAGGCCCAACAGCACCCTGTCTAATGAACAAGCCTTAGTTGGTTCCAGAAGAAAACAAAAGGTTTCCTGCAACTCACAAAGGGACAAGGGAGCAGGTTTTGCTAAAGCTGGAAAAGAAGGAGGAAGAGAGGATAAAGAGTAAAGCAGGAAAAAAGGAAGATAATTGATATTATGTATATAATTTTGTATAATTTATATTAATATAATGTTGATTTTTACAAGGATTCTGAGACATTTCTTAAATTTCAGAATTAAAGTGGTGCTGTGCCAAATAGTGAATTGTACAAGGCAGTCTTTAATTGGGCGTCTTTGTTGGACTCAAGCATAGCTAATCCTGTTAATGTTAAACATAGCAACTGAAACCATAAGGTCAAAATTCATAAGATATTGCCAATTACATATTACGTGTTGGTTCATTTCTACAAACAAATTATATTCCCTCAAGAAGAATCTTCATAGTTAATAGCTTTATCCCCACAACATTCCAGCCTCACTTCCCACAAAAACATGCCTTCAATTCACAGGGATGTGGCTTGGGTCACTACAGTCCCCATGATCTTGCTGATTGGTCATTGACTCAAACTTTCATGTTTCATGCTAATGCTTAGCCTGGTAAGTGCGGTCTACTGTGAAAAATAATAGGTACCTAAGAGGATAGAGTTTATGGACTATTCACCATAGGTAAGTAAGTATGTAACTACTCTCAATCTGTCATGCATCCTGTGTTAACATATGAATTCCTAGTGGATACATTGATGCTTTGGTTTAGAAATGTAGTTGATTAACAAATAATGATGCTAATAATGCAAACAAAGTGAAATGGCAAAGTTTGTGATGTGGATTATCTGAAAGAAGTAATTATCAAAACCAGGTTTGAGATCCTAATAAAATCATCATGATACAGAAATTTTGTGATTCCATGATATTAAATACCTGGGCATAGTAAAAGCAAAAAAGGACATCCACACACTTTTTAAGGTATTTATCCAGCTATATAGAAATGTAAATATGCTAAAGACATCTAAAAATGTCACTTGAAACATAATCCTTTGTCTTACCCACCTAAATAGTGCCTCATCTGTTAACATCTGTAAATTTGCATATATTGGTAAGGCTTTTACTATTGGGAACAATGAACCATATAGTCCAAGATAAGTCTCTTTTCACATAGTTTTGTTTAATAAAGACTCATGCATTTGGTTGATTGAAGCAAGTCATCTTCTATTTCTCAAATTTAGCTAACTGGCAAGAAACCTGCTGCATACACCCAGCAAACACAGACAGATGTGAGCGAAGCAACAGTCCTCTCCTGGTTCTCAGAAAGGCTCTCAAGTTGCAGGCTGACGGTATTTTCTCCTTAAAAGGTAGTAGAACTTACAAGTACCAAAGTTTGCCTAGTAGGTTGTTGCATAATTTTCCCTGACAGTGCCTGTAAAAAATTCTCATCATTTTCTGTTTTTTGATAATCTCTAGCTGGCCATTATATTCGATTTCAACTGAAATTTCCTTCTTCTCATGCTATTTCAAATCGAGAATCCAATGATGTCGGAAAAATATTTTAAATTTTGGACTATAATATACCTTTTCTTTTTAATCGTTTTGCCACTTGGACAGAACTTGTGAATCTTAACAAATCATGGAAGCTTTCCTTATGCCCTGAGGCTACAGTAAGCAGGGCACTAAGCTCATCATGAAACTGCTTTTAATTTGAGAAAATTGCATCCTCGTTTCACAGTAGTTTTCTCCTCAAGTCTCTCTCTGGCTCTTAGCAGAGGTTGTGGTGTTTGAAATTTGCTCAAGCCCAGTCCTTCTCCAGGCTCTGTCCTGAGAACACTGCTAATGAGCAAGCAATCTGAATGGAGCGGGAGACCTGACCTGCTGCGCTTACCCAGCCACTTCCATCCCTCCATTCTATATTAACAAAACTAGACTATGCTGAGTAAACTCCCAAATGAGCCTCTTCTCTTTCTCAGTCTTCTTGAACCTTTTCAGATGGATTAAAATGAAAGTGACTTCATGTGTGATCATTTGATCCTAGAGACCGACATGGGTGGGGGGTGGGGGCAGTAAATAGAGATAATCTTGTGGATCCAGAGTCCTTTATAAAAATGAATTCATTCAATATGGACGATCAAGTCGTAATATAAAATACAGGACATAGCCCATCATGTTATTTTCATGATCCTTAATACTGCAAAGTCAGGGATATTCTACTTGTGGATTATGTTCAACCTCTTCAACTGAATCACGTAGAAACCCAGCTCTAGCTCACTCTTCACTTGCCCTGTCTCTTTAATTCTATCTGTTCCTGACACCACCAGCCCTGCAAAATTAGATAGTCTTTAAGACATCAAATCAGTAGATGAAGACATAGTTTCTGTTCATGTCATGTCCTGGAAATGCAGGTGGATGGGGTTAACTATATGGGGAGGGACGTGATGAGCAATAGAGTGAAATCTGAGAGTGGGAAGGAGCGACAAGAGAACTCTTTTTAAGTGAGGAAATAAAAAGGACACAGGCTCAGCTCACAGCCAGGTACCGTGTATACGAGTGCATGGACTGACCTACCTCCCCAGGGCACATCGCCCACCTGCCACCCACTTTGACACTGTGCAGGGTGAGATATCCCAGAGCCTGGGAACGGCTCTTCAGGTCAGCCAGGGCCCCACTGCCCTGCCGTCTCATGGGGCTGGCGGCACGTTTCACTGAGAACAACTGAGATATTCAGAAAAGGAACTCAACGTAGTATCTTCATGCTTTTTCTTGGAATTGCAGAGGAGGAGGGAGGAATAAAGAGTTAAGGCAGCAGGTCTTCCAAGCCTGGACTGAAATCATTCCCAAATGGGAGCACAGCCCAAACCACCCACAGCTGGCCTTGCCCTGCAGGAATCAGGCTCATTCTCTGAAAGAAATTATGCTTTTGCGAATGTGCAGCTTTGGAGTGAGGGCAGTAGGAGGGAGTGGTTCTTTATTCAATCCATGCAGAAGGATACCATTTTGTTTACTTCTGTCTTCAATTGATTTTATTGCTTTTGGTGCCAGAAGGACAGGACCTTGCTTTACATATAATCCTTCTCCCATCTTTTTTCTGATTCCTTTCTTTTCACTCATAATTTATAGTATATAACTGGATGCATACATGTGGCAACTGATGGAGCAGGACCATCCAAAGGGCAATTTTCCAGGGTCAGAAAAGGAAAGGAGGCTCCAGAGCTAACCTTCAAGTTCTGCCATTGTCTAAGGCTTTGTTTCCCTTTATCACATGGCACACGGTTAAGCAGAGGCGGTTTTGCTGTTAGTTTAAGAACTGAATGAACAGAAGACAACTCTTCCTGACAGTGAGAGACGTGAAGACGGGTCAGTAACTCAGAAGGTAAACTGAGGAATCAATAGCATCATTCACTCAGTTTCCTGAAAACGTTGCTGGAGCCAAATGTAGAAACAGAGCAGGAGATCTCTGACCTCATGAGCTACAATACGGTGTATCATCGAGCCCTTTGTGAATTAGGTGAAAACGATGGAGCCTCTGGCCTGCTCGCCAAACACACAGACACAGACAGGCACAGCTTTGCATGAGGTTGGTAGGAAGTCCCAGACCACTGGAGCCGCAGCACAAGCCCTGGGTTAGGAGCCCTTCTTGCAGAGAAGGCTTCCTAGAGGCTCTCTGGGGATGTTTATAATGGTTGGTTTGTCTAAGAGAGGCTGAGGTCACAGTTCATAACTTTGAACGCTTGCCGGAAATTGAGATCTCCTTTTGTGGAGTGGCATTTTCACATTAAGCACTTGATAAATGCTTTTGAGTAATTGAAAACACAAATACGTGGATGTTCAATATCTAAGTCTTATAATTGTTTGAAGTAAAATAATTTGCTGTCCTTTTGGGGTGCTATGGGGGCACAGCTCCATGAGGTTGCCGGTTCCATGAGTGCGCAGACTTGATCACCATCAGACCTGCCCTGTCAGAGTGCAGGGTCAGTGGAAGAACGACAGCCAGGGGGATGAGAATGCATGCATATTTTTCTTTTTAAAAAAATTTCAAAATATCGACTAAGGGGTGAGTATAAGTGTCTTTATTACATGTATAATGATTAAGTCAGGGTTTTTGGTGTGCCCATGACCAAAATAGTGTTCATTGTACCAAATAGATATGTTTTCATACTACGTCTACCCTCCCCTCTCCCCACTCCCTGGTTTCTCATGTCTTTGTATCACTTTGCGCCTGTGTACCCATCTCTTAGCTCCCACTCATCGGTGAGAACACATGGTATTTGGTTTACCTGAAATACTTAACTTGGAATAATAGTCTGCAATAGTCTCCATAATGCTGCAAATGACATTATTTCATTTCTTTTTATTGCTGAGTAGTACTCCATGGTGTGTGTGTGTGTTTATCTACTCCTGAATTGAAAGTTTATCCACTCATGAAGTGAAAGGCACTTAGGTTGATTCCACATCTGTGCAATTTTCATTCACAGTTTACATTCAGATTTATAATCAGTAATGCCACCCCCACGGTGGGCAGAACAATGCCCTCCCTGATAAAGATGTTTGTGCCCCAAAGCTGGAAACTGTGAATATGTTACTGAACAAAGGAAACGTTTGTACAGAAGTGACTAAGATTGTCCTGGATATTCTGAGAGTTCCCATCGTAATTACTTGAGCTTGTAAACAGCAAAGAATCTTGACCAGCTGTGGTCATGAAGTTATAAGTCTGAAGAAGGGTCAAAGAGACCCAATGTTGCTTTGAAGACAGAGGGAGGAGGCCATGCATTGAGGAACATGGGTGATGTTTCAAAAAGCTGAGAAAGGCAATAAGGCAGGAAGATGGTGATGGTTCAGGCTGAGAGCCAGTGGACTGCATGTGAGAAGGTGTAAGTGTGGGTGGGTCTATGCCCAGGCACCTGTGGGTGGGTCTATGCCAGCCAAGGGTGCTAAACACAAACAAAAGACAATTAACAAAGCTCAAAAAAATAGTTTATAGATCTTCAGCCTGCTCTTTTTCTTTCCTCCTTTTTTAAAAAAAAAAAAAAAAAACATCAAGGTCTCATTCTGTCACCAGGCTGATCATAGCTCACTGCAGCCTCAAACTCCTGGGTTCAAGCTATCCTCCTTTCTCTCAGGCTACTAGTTCTTAAAGGAAAATACTGTAACCTGCTACTCCCTCTTTCAGGCAGCAGAGAGAGCACATCCTGGTAGCAATTAGCTTGCAAGAATAAAAGAATACTGGAGAAAAATGAAAACAACATTAGGCTTTCCAGGTTTTAAAACTATCCCTACCCCAACTCTCAGTAGTTTTGACAGAATTTCTAAGCGGAATTTCAAACATCAGTTAATAGTTGGGTTAGGGATAGTCTTTAGAAGTTACATGTGTAGAAAGATTCATGCCCCAGCTGGGCAGCGTCAGAATGACACGCTTTGCCAAGCCTTTGTTGTGCTTCTTTCCTTGGGAAGGACCTTTGCTTTCAGCCACTGGAGTCCTTTCTTGAACTGCTGTGTGATTTCAGGTTTCTAGTCCTGACAAAAGGAAGGAAAATACTGCCCCTATCAGCCCTAAACCAGTAAATCGATAAGTACACAAGAAGGCACATTTGTGACTTTATTTTTTAATTTGGTTTCTTTCTAAGAAGGGATTTAGGTTAGAACAAAGAAAAAAGAAAGATCTTTTGATTATCTTGGAAAAATAAAAGCTGATTTGATTTCTTATTTGTGCATATCTGGGAATCTATTTCTCACAGTTTCATGGAGAAATTCTGAACAAATGGAAATGTATTTCCTATTTATATAGAAAAATGTCAAAAAGTTTTGCAGTCTTCGATATAGAAGAGTAGAGAGAGAGATGGCGTGTCATAGACGGTAATATTAAGAGCACAGTGTCTTTTACATAGTTGGCATATGATTTATTTGCATGAGTAATAGGGACAGATGATTGTGTTCTGATCTTTAATTAGAAGTATCATGCATTTCAAAGACTTTTGATAAGTAAGTTCTAGAAAAGTGAAATAGAAATTTCTGGATATTATCATCATCTCCCATTAGTTTCTGTTTGTCCTGCGTGCATTTTGCTTTCTTTCTAAAGTTTCCCAAAGAAAATAAAGCCAACAATCTCAGGAACTGGTCAAATTGGGGCTCAATCCAATAGTTTTTCCACGTTCTCACAAACCACTGCAGTCATCAGAGCCCTCTCTCCTACGTAAGTAAGGTCTGCTGGACAAGGTTTGTAGCATCACACAGCATGAATCACTGTTTTATTTATTTATGTTCTCTTTCTAGCTATCTCTAGAGAAAGATCTTTTTTGGCACCCTGCCTTCCCACTACTTTTTCCTAAACCCTCTCTACCGCCCCCTCCAGCCAGACACACCAGCACCCACACTTTATAGCCGCACCTTCTATGCCAGGCCAGCCTTGTTCTCTTTTACTGCTATGGTGTTGCTTACTCATCACATAATCTCCATTGTCTTTGTGGTGGCTACTTTATAAAGGCATGGCTTTCAGTCTGTAATTGTTTTCTAGCCACTTGTTAAATGCTTATAAAAATTTTTTTTAATGAAACCTTATAAAAAGACAAATGCATAACTCTTTAATGAGGAGGAGAAGCTTTCCATCTCTCACAGAGTCCTAACAGAGGAGGCAGCTGTTTGTGGTAGGTGAGAAGCTGGCCAGAGGCCTTGGAAGGGTCCCTGGTCCCCCATCATGGGCCTTAGGGTTTGTTTGGAGATACATATATCCTCAAACAAGAAAAGTTCTTTTCAGGAGAAAGCTATCCTTCTGAACTAAATTTTAGGAAGGGCACTCATGGAAATGCAAAAAGGGAGGGTCTCAAAGTAGCATATACAAAAAATGCTACAGGATTGCTGTTTTAACTTAAAAAGTAGTTCTTCGCTTGACTTCTAGAAAGCCCCGCTTTTGATTTTTCTCCCACCTATTAGCTACCTCCTCAGTCTTCTTTCCCTAATCTCTAAAAATTGTGACTTTTTGTTTTTGTTTTGTGTCTTTACTAACTCTCTTTATAATTTCATTCCATCTTTTGATTAGGAATCCCATCGCAATTTTGAGTACTCTCAAGTTTATGTCTCAAGCTTACGATCGTCCTTTGAAATGTAGACTCCCCTATTTAATTACCATTTAGATATCTCCAACTGAATGTCTACAACCATTTCAAAATCAACTTTTAAACTGAACTTCTATCTTCTCGCACCACCACCACTACTTTACTTAAAAAAAAAATCAAAACAAAAGCAAACCTATGTCTTCTGCAGCCCTCCCCATTTCAGGCAAAGGTAATTCCTTTTTCTAAGCACTCAATCCAAAATCCATCTACGTTCAAAGAATTTCCAGCTCTAACCACCATCTGGACTTCTCTTGCCCTTAGCCCAGTGCAAGCCGCTGTCATCAGTCACCTGGCAGGAGCCTCCAAAGAAGTCTCGCTCCCTCTACGTCTTCATTCTTCCACTCCAGTCTATTCTTGGTTTTGCAACCACATTGATCCTTTTAAAATATAAATAGACTCTTTCCCTTACTTTGCTCAAAATTCTCCTTTTGGATTCACTCTAAACATAAAACCAGGTTCTTACAATTGTCCCCCAAAGCTTTACCTGACTTGACCATCCCAGCATTACTTCTCTGATCTTCTCTCCCGTTTTCTTCTTTTAACTCACTCAGGTGTAGCCATAGTTGCTGCTCCTTAAACATACCCAGCGTCTACTCTTTCCAGACCCTGCCTCTTCCAGATACCTGCCAAGCTGCCTTTGCTTCCTTAAATTCCTGACTCCACGTCATCTTCTCACCACTCTTAACTAACATTGCAAACTCCCTGATCCACATCTCTCTTCTTACTTTATTATTGTCTTGAGCACCTGTAGTCGTCTAATAGATTTGAGTTGTCTTAAAATGTGAACCTTATTACAGAATACATTTTTGACCCTTGTATTTAGTATGATACTGTAAAACTCACCCTGACTCCTTTGCCAAATACATTACTTGGTTCACGGTAGCAACTCTAAAAATATTTATTGAATGGTAGAAAATACATTAAAAAATACATAAGTCAGGAAACAAGATTAGCAATAACAATAGATAATTATACCTTTTATACTTTATATTTATATACTTTATATTTATACTTTCAGTCATAAATCGTGTTCTATGTTAGAACTTTTAAGAGAACTCTTTAGGGTATGGTGGGTTTGAGGGTTGTGGGTATTAAAAACAGGCTATCCATATCTGGATACTATCTCACTATTAGAGAAGAATATCCTTGTTATCAGGCATTGTCTGTTTCTAGCCTGTTCACCAGGCAGAGAAGCAAACATGCAAAGGACTAACTTATACCTTTCAGTCATTAATAGTGTTCTAACATATTTTTTTTAATACCCACAACCCTCAAACCCACCATACCCTAAAGAGTTCTCTTAAAAGTTCTCTTATGCCCAAGGCGCACACACCTACATCTTGTCATACTAGCAATAGAACAAGGCTTAGGGGGACACATCAACTTATTTTTTTTTTTTTTTTGTAGAGACAGAGTCTCACTTTTATGGCCCTCGGTAGAGTGCCGTGGCCTCACACAGCTCACAGCAACCTCCAACTCCTGGGCTTAAGCAATTCTCCTGCCTCAGCCTCCCGAGTAGCTGGGAGTACAGGCACCCACCACAACGCCCAGCTATTTTTTGGTTGCAGTTTGGCTGGGGCCGGGTTTGAACCCGCCACCCTCGGTATATGGGGCCAGCGCCTTACCGACTGAGCCACAGGTGCCGCCCCACATCAACTTATGTATCCTTTCAACATAGCACTCCAGGCCCTTCACTGTCACCCAACTGTGAGCATTATTTTCTTTATATACAGCTCCATTTAATCTTTGATTCATATGAAAAATCATTTTCCTAATCATGCATTGGAAGATGGGTAAGCTATGTCAACAGAAAACCCACATACCAGTGTTCTTGGGTGGATCAAAGGAAGCAAAAGATGACAAAACTGGCAAAAAAAAAAAGAAACAAAAGGAAAAGAAAATGGGTGTCAGGTCTGACAAGTAAGTTTGCAAACTCCTCCTAGAAAAAGTGCTGCATACATCATTGCTGAATATTGCTAGATGACTAAAGGAAGAACTTCAAAGATGATCGTGGTGATATTCAGCAATGACTCTTTTTCTAGGTTGAATTCACAAACTTAATTGTCTGACCTACATGTGTCAGTGAAAGTGGTGTGGAATTTTCTTACTTTCTTTTTTTTCTTTCTGTAGAGGCAGAGTCTCACTATGTTCCCTAGGCTGGTCTTAAATCCTGGCCTCAAGTAAGCCTCCTGCTTTGGCCTTTCAAAGTGCTGGGCTTATAGGTTTCAGCCACTGTGCCCAGCTGGCTTAGCAAATTGATGGTTAAAATTGCATTGCTTAGTAATTCAAGGAATCAATTCCAAAGTTAATAGATAATCTGAGAGTTTGTACTTTAGCTTTCATTATTCTGCAGGTTTTTAAAAAATAATATTGAACAAAATCATCCCTGATGATTAAATCATTCATTTTATTCCCAGGCAAAAATTATGACAGAAAGAAATGCAAGTCTGATGTGCTAGATCTCATTAGCTCTTGTCTAGAAAGTACAATTACATTTTGATTTTATGCAGTTTCTGAGTCAATAACCGAAGAGAGCTATATCTTAGAAGACAGGAGACAGACAAGGCCAAAAGCTACATCAAATGGATGTGGTTACATTCTTTTAAGTTCTGGGATGGTTTGTTAAAAAGAAAAGCTAACTGATACTGGGAATGTACCCTTGGGGAGTCCTGTTATGAGATTCCTGACCATAGGATACCAGGACAGATAGAAGAAATAGTGACTGACCTGGAGGTTGAAGCCAAGGAGCTAATAAAGCGAGCAACAATTGCATCATATTGAAAGAACTAGAGCCAGGTGGACGCAGAAATCAAGGGAGAGGTACAAACCGGCCAAGAGACTGCTATGTGCATTTTCCCCTACTGTTTCTCTGCCCGGTAGCCCATGCTCAGCTGCATACCAGTCAAACTACTACTGCGTCTCTTTAAGATGAAGTTCTGGCAACTCTCTGCGATGCTTCCCTGACTTGTACAGAGAATTAGTCACTACCTCCTATATGCCTATACTCATCTCACATAAACCCTGGTTATCTTTAAAGTAAGTATGTATTTGAAGGCTGAGTGTGGTGGCTCACACCTGTAATCCCAGCACTCTGGGAGGCCAAGGCTGGTGGATCGCTGGAGCTCAGGAGTGCAAGACCAGACTGAACAAGAGTGAGATTTGGTCTCTGAAAGGGCACCTGTAGTTCCAGCTACTAGGGAGGCTGAGGCAAGAGGATCTCTTGGGTCCAAGATTTTGAGATTATTGTGAGCTATGACATGGAAAGGAGATTGTGAGGAGTAGAAATGAAACAAGATCAGTCCTGAGCCCATAGTTGCTAAAGCATCAAATTATTATTGATACATTGCATAGTTTGAAATTATCAAAAATACATAGCTAAAAGAAGAATAGAGTGGGGTTTGCAAAGCAAGTCCCCGCTAGTGGCTGTTAGTTTCTTCAAGGGACTATGCTTGTGAGTCTTATTCCTCCAACAGATGGTGGGGGCTTGAAAAGCAGAGGTTTCTATTACAGCCTTTTTATTTACATTTCAGGATCTTTAGCAAATATTATTTAGCAAATGTCTATTACATTCAACATGCTATTTCCTTGTAAGGAATACAAAAATGAAATTGTATATTAAATAACTTCTCTCAAGGAAATAAAACATGGATAACTTTCAACAAAATATAAAAGGGAAGACTGGTTTTAGAGTTAAATACAAGAACACTTTTTACTTCCTAAACACAGGTCTACAAAGTGTGAGGTGATATGGACGTGCATGAGGGTGTGGTGGAAGGATGGAAATGAAGCACAAATACAGGAGCCTTTGGGGCTAGGGAAGTCCAGGACTGGAGATATATTTTCCAGAAGCATCTCTATGGCAATGAAATTATGAGGGTAAATGCAAATGTTATGATGAGGAAAAAAAAAAAACAAGAAGTCTGAGGATTGAGCCTTGAGGAAATGGGAAAAAGAAGCAGTGGCAATAAAAGAGATAAAGACTCATTAGCAGAAAGGGATGAGGGAACCATGGAAACCTGTGTCCTAGAATGGTTTCAACCAGGAGGGACCAGCCTAAATCACTGAATGATACGGACAGGCCTGGGGCAGTCACGATGTTGGGAGAACAGACAGTCCCAGGAGAAAATCTGTGTTTTCGTACTAGGCCTGAACCCTAGTCTGATTCCCTAACACATTTTTTACATGACTGTTCCAAGATTTTATGCTTTTCCTATGGTCTGCATTCATCTCCTTTTATCTGTATCAACAATTTTAACAAGAACCATGAATCTATCCAGTGAGAACTCTCTAAATCTACTCTGAATTAGGAAGTCGCTGCTAACTATATAGAATTAAATTTCCAAGTATTTCTATTTCAAACAGAGTTGAGAGAAGTCAACGTCAAAGAAATAGACGTAGCAGGCTTGTGAGAACAAACGTGTCAAACTGAATAAAAGGAGCACAATTTTCTTTTGTTTTAGTTGAAGTAGTTGGGATTAGTGTGAAGTCAGGCCACACTAAAGCCTGAGGAAGAAGAAAAACTAATATTATTAGACATTTTGATATTTTGTTCACCATAGGCTTTTGTCTTCATTTTGACTTTTAAAATATTGCATTATAATGCTATTTACATTTATTATTAAAGTTTCAATGTCCCTGAAATTTTGATTTCAAGATGAATGAGGCACTGGCTGAGAATGTGCAAATTTGATGGCAAAGGAGAAAAAACCAAATTTATATTCAAGAAGTGGCCCGGAAATACTCACAGACCCAGCTTAGTAAAGCTATTTGATCCTCTCATAGCCTTAGATAGCAATGTTTATTATTATATAATCCTGTTCTCTCAGCCCATAAGTGAGCAAACCAAGATGAGGCATCTCAGACAAACATGTACCAGGACAACTATAAGCCATGAAAGAATCTATGGCAAACTATTCTCTAATGAGGGATGGGTCCCTCAGAGAGAGGTCATGCTCCAATATTTGAATTAAGAATGCACAGAGACCTATTAGCTATGGGGTTAGAAGGTGAACGGATCCTCAAAGATGAGTCATTGCTGTAAAAGGAAAACTGTGAGTAAGCCATAAGTCCAAGGATATATTCCTTTGAGAAGACAAAATGCTCGCAGTAGACAGTCAAAGAGCCAGTTGGTAGAAAGTACTGAAGAAAACAGATGAAAGAGAAGCACAGACCAAGCAGGACTGGCACCCTGTCAGTGGAACACCAAAGTCAATGTCCCCAACCTCCTGCTTCTAAGGTCAATCGTATGGCCACATAACTCTTTCCTCTGTCCCTGCTTTCAGATTATTATGGTCTGCCTTACCTTTCCTTGGGCACTCCTCCAAATCTCTGTGTCGGTACCCAAAATCCTAAGTAAAACGCCAAAGGCTAAGGAGGAGGGAAGACGAAAGATAAGGACAGTGACCAAGAGAGATATAGTCTGAAGCTCTGGGAAAGGACAAGAACAAGAAAGCCCATGAGTGGTGAGGCTTGTGATACCTTTGCATCTCAGAAAGTAAAGTAAAGAAAGTATAAAGCCAAAGATAGTTTGTCAACAAGAGAGAAAGGTACGATAGATTTTACATCAGACAAAATCAGTCATTTGCTGACACAGGAAGATTGAAAGAGGGAACTGGAAAGCCCCTGAGTATATTTAGTATATGCTGGAAAGAGATAATCAATTAAATTATAGATTTGTTGCCCTATTTTTATTGGTAGCTTTTCATTATAAAGAATTAAATTTCTCATGTCATAAAATATCCTTTCGTAATTTATTATTTTTGCATACTGGCTTTAAGCATTTGTCCTGCCAGACAACCCTCAAATAGGCAGAAGTTTCCTTTCTTTATTTTCTCTCCCTGTCCCCTCCTTCCTGTAGTCCAAAGCAAAGTACTTCGTTTCGTTTAAACAAATCCTGAGCCAAGTTCTGCCGTCAGGGGCTTCCATGCCAAATCTTAACTGGACACTCACTCTCAGTTCCAGTTGCACCAATCCTGATTTCCATGGGGTTGTACGTAAGAACAAGCGGTCAGGAACTGACCCTGAAGTCGTGCGTAACAGGAACTTATGGCCAATATTTGGCTCAATGTGAGTACATGTACTTTTAGCAGAGTGATTTGTTGATAATATCCTTTACTGACTTGACTGCTACCCCCAAAACAAGTCAGGTTGGGGACAATGAGAGCCAACTACAAATGTTAAAACAAAATATAAATAAACTTACCTGTTCATACCACAGTCAGTGTTACAGGACACATGAAAACAAAGCTAACGAGACACAAAAATGAACATGTGTTAAGACAGAAAGAAAGATTTTCAAGGAAGAGAGAAAGAAGTCATAACAGAGTGTTTTGAGATGATGGCTGAACGCTGCAGACATATTCAGATAGCTCGTGTATTATCAAGACGTAATATTACGTTTATAACTTACATTAGCATCAGAAGAAGGCCATGAAGGAACATTTAATTTCTCATGATATTACTTCATCTATGGAAATGATCAAAGGAGACCAGCCTTTACAAATAAAAGGTATAAAAATTATATCTCTCAAATATTACCTGTCAAGGGACACTTTTATATAAAATTACCTGTCAAATAGAATTATTCATAAGAAAGCAATGACAAAAACAAACAAACAAAAAAGAAAACAACAACATGTAAGAGTCTGCCAAGTAGAGAGGCTAAAATCAAAATTTGTTACTGCCATGAGAGCCATACCAATCTCTTAAGGACACCATCTCATTAACTTTATGTTTTGTTCAGTAATAACAAGTACATTCTAAGGAATACATTGTTCCATTAGTCGTGGCAAGGGCAATAGAATAGTCTGTTATACTCTTTGAAATTAGCATTGTTATTTTTAGACTAAACTAAACAATTGCCCAAATCTCAAAAAGAAATCATTTTCGAAAAACAATGGATCAGCTGTCCGTGTCTCATGTTACATCAACAAAGATAAAAGTAATACAATAGATGGTTTATATTAAGATTAAATTAAGCCTATTACTGGATGTTTTCAAAATAAAAAAAATTTAAAACGTTTAGATTATATTAAGAATATAATGCAGACTTTTAAATGGTACAATATTAGATTTAGGCATTTGACATACTCAGAATATTTAACCTTGAGAAATTTAACCTTAAAAATATGCATTTTGTTTTTACTAGTGTTTTCCTAGTCTTGACATTTATTTTCATTTTTCTTCTCAATATGTGAAATCTAATAACATGAGTCTCAGTCTTTAGTGTCCTTAGTTTTTATTTTTTAGAACCTATACAAACAATTGAGAATAGTAAATTTTATGGAAAATAGAATAGCTAACAGTAAATATTTAAGGAATGATCTTGGACAAAAATTATTAGGCTTATTCTGAATTGGCCCAGAGGGCAAAATTAAGACAAAAGGGAGAAATTTAGTCCTGAGGCCAAAGAAAACCCATACTAACCGTGACTGTTTTACTCAAATAATGAGGGTTGAGAAGTGTGTTTGAAGAGGTCATGAAGAGAGTTCTACAAGAATTTGATTTTCAAACGTTTCTTGAAAAACCCAGAGTCTTTGATTTTATAAACCTGTATTTATTATATTAAAATATCCCATTGGTGTGTATTTTAGTAACTGACAGTTCTGTGTGTTCAGAAAGAAAATAACTACTTGAACCTTGATTATTTGATCCTGAATCTGGTATCTATAAAATTAGCATCAATTATACACATATGGGGGAAATTACAGGAAATTACATTTAAAAATACAAAAAATTCTGTAGCAATTTTAGATACACCAAAGATGAAAAATATTTTTAGATTTATGTAACATTACATAATATGTTGGCAAGTAAAAGAAACTGAGTTGTGAAAGGGGTGGAGTCTAACTTTTGTTGAAAGTGAATTTTTATGCTCCTAAAACTGGAACTTAAGAAGAGTGAACTCCACTTTTAAGCTTTCTACATATTGAGAAAGAAATCCTAAGTGTGCAAACTTATTTGCATATGAAGCAGAATGCTTCATGAGAAAATTTTCTGTGTCATAAAACGTTGACAATTACTCAGGCGTCTGAGCTGCCTGAATAGCTGTAACTGCACACCCAGCTCCCCCGAGTGGATGCATTCCTCTCTTCTATCCATATTTTCCTACAATGTGAGCTTGATGTCAGTGTCCTAACACCTCACAAGTCCTGCACATGGACTATGTTGTTAAACTGGAATAGCCTGATGTTAGCTCCTCACTTTGTAAATTAAGAAATGAAAATTTCAAATGCTGATGAGATGTTCCACAGTTTGAAAACACGTGGTCCTTTAGGATCACAAATCAAATGTTCTAGTAGTTGGAAGAAAAATGTCTCTGTGTAAACAGGGGGAAAATGCCTTGAAAAGAAACCTGCATGAATATATCACAGCTTAGAGCAATATGGTAACAAGGAACACAACCCACAGTTCTCCATGAAGCTTTCCAGAGACTTGTCCCACTAATGGGGATGACAGAAAGAATTACACTTTGAAAGGTCACACTGATAAGGGGAACCAAGAATGCCCCGTAACTGAGACATCTATGCTTTTTTGGACTTCGCGGGAAGATGAGTTTACTTATATTTGCTTTCTGGTTATTGAATTTGCTACCAGAACGTTGGCAGGTAAATTGTTTTTCAGAATCCTTTATTCGAGTTAAAATTCCAAGTGCTAAGTTCTGGAGGTGGGCAATGGGTGGAAGTGAGGGACTGTCAAAGGAGGTAGTCCTGAAAGTATAAGGTCGAAAAGAGTCATCATAAATGTAGAGGAAATACCAGAGGAAAAGAGACAGGCTGAGGACTCCTGCTTCGGGTTTGTATCCTTCACAGTTCCAGTGTGGAAAAGAACATGTAGTAAGATGTTAATAAGCCATTTTTTGGCAGTAGGTCCATGCAAAGAAGAGCTCTGGAAGGAGAATTGGAGGGACACAAGCCATCCCAGGAAGAGAAATATGGACAAGACTAGAAAAGGGAGATAAGAATAAAGAAAAGAGAAAGATGGCTGTAGTGTAGGGAGTCGTAATATTAAGCTGTGGCTTCTTGCTAGTGAAGCAGAATAGTTTGGGCAAGATTCAGAAAAGGCTTTGGGTGTAGAAGGTCATTTCTCAGGGGTGATGCATTCTGTACTATTTAAATTTCTATTACTTGGATTATCATGATAGTGACACCAAATTTGACTTGGTAGGAATGTCCATCTCTTTCTAGTTCCATCCTCTCTTCTTAATTGGAGGACTTGTCCAGAACCATGAGTGACTCTACAGTGCCACACTTAGCGCAGTAAATAGGAGGAAAAGATTCAGAGGAATAACGCTGGTCTTCATTACAGTGACTCTGTGTTATTGGCCACAGGTTACTCAACTTCTGTTGTCTCAGGTTCCGGATCTGTAACAGAGAGGGTAAAAGCACTTCAAGAATTTATTAAATTAATAATGCAATATGCCTAATACAGCGCTTGGATATTTAACATGCTTCAAATAAGTGCTAGTTAATATTTTTGTTATGTCAAGGTAGAACAGAGGATGTTCTTTTTCTCTCTGTGATTATCGTACACTCTTGGTACCACGGGTCCTGCCATTGCCTCATCACATGCCCTGTACAATGGCGGACCTTCCTGTAACAGCACTCTTGGACCTACATGAACCTGTAGGGTGGGAAATTTCTTTATCTTCCAAAATGAAAGTGTCTTGTTGAGGGTTACCACTTCTGTTTCTTCTGGGGAACTGAACTAGGAGGAAGATTTTTCTAAACAAGCAAACACAGGTTTCAAATGCTCTTTACTTTGCTGGGGGATGAGAAGACCCTTTTACTTCTCAAACATCTTTGTAATGCCAGTGTTTGAGGGGTAGGGGCTTATATTATGGCTAATCCACTCATAATTATTTCATCTAAATAAAAATGCATTTCCCCTCTATTCAGGCTTCCACTACTCAACTTCTAAAGTAAGACAGAAATAAGCAAAGTAAGAAAGAAAACATTATAGCTTATCTTCATTATGCTTTTAACAAAATTCCATTGAATAATGTTAAATTCTTCTCCAAGTTAGGGTACATGTTCTTAATTTTTGTTAAAATCTTTTTTAAAAAAGTCTCCATGATTCATTTTGGAATCTTTTCTCAGGCATTTTCTCTGTCAGGGCCAGTCTTCTTACAGACTGCCTTGAAAAGGAAGTTTTCTGAGCAGCGTTTTCTATAAATTCTCTTCAAAATTTTCCTACAGAGAAAATTCCCGAAGACAATGTTCCTGTGAATAAAATCACACTCTGCCTGCCAAGAATCATCATTTTGGAAAAAGAAATAACATCCTAGCAACAATCTTCTAAGTCTTTAGAATCTGAGGGAGCATTCAAAATACCGTCAGTGTAACATATTTAAGTGGCTTCTTTCTAGCTATGGCACATTATCAAAGTATTAAACAATGTTGTGAGAATCTGAAAGTCACTTGGGGATAACATCTTTTAAGTGTCTAAGTATAATGTAAATATATATGTGTGTGTATGCACATGCATGTGTGGTATTTGGAATACGTCCAATAAGATTGACTATTTTAAACCAGGCTTGGTCTGCTAAGGCAGACAGAACTGAATTCCAGTGATAACCCTACTACTCAATATCAGTATGTTCTTGATTAAAATCCTAAGCCACTGTTAAGTTTTAGCTTTTAATCTGCAATACAGTATCCCAGAACAAGATTGTTTGAGGTATGGCTGATATATGAGATGGATTGCATAACGTCCTCTATGGAATGCATTTCCCGTAAGTATTCAAATGGAAGTTAGATACATATTTTAAAATACTTCAAACATAGTCAGAACAATATTGTCTTTTAGGGCAATCTCAGCAAAGAATGTTGTTCATATGGGAAAAATTTTATTTTGCCCTTTAAAGTTATCAAGGTCTTCACTGAAAATAAACTAGTTTTGATTAAATATAAACATCATTTCCATTGTTTGTCCTTACTTTGAATATTAAATGATACCATCTATGGTGTTTTTAAGAGAACATGAAAGCTTTTGATCAAAATTTCAACCTTTAAAAATACTATCTGCACTTCTTCATTGACAGTAATGATGTTTTAATCAAGAACCATTATATCAAGGATGTAATTGTTGAATTAGCCTTAAAAATCAGGCCAAATGAATACAGGAAGAAGGTAATCAGAGAGAGCAGTTCATTAGCTCATGAGAAAGAGAAGTTAATGCTGTCATGTCTGGGCCCAGACAAAACTGGTCGGGTTGTCCTGCCAAAGAAATGTCGTGGGGAGGAATTATATTGTCCAGGAAAGTGTCCTAGGAGGAATGTTCCTTTAATGTCCATGCTAAAATCTGCTATTTTGGGTATTAAGACTGTATTCCATTAAAAATAAACTGCTACAGCAGTGCCATTTTACCAATAAAAACCATAATGTTCTGCTACTAGTGACATGCTTAGATTTGATCTTAGGAAGCCTGAAAATGTCACAGGGAATGAGTGTTAGGCATCAAATATGTCTCATTTCCATGTAATTTGTCTGCCCCACACCCAGAATTTTGGATCTATATTGGACAGTCCTGAAAATTTCCTGAAGTAGCCTCCACTACCCGCCCAAGAAGCTCTGGATGAACTCTTGGAAAGTTAGACCTAGACTCCCAGAGATGGGATAGGTCCTGAATTTGGCTGCAATTCAGAGGACTGAGTCCAGTTGAGTTTCAAACCTCTTGGATGTAACAGTGACTGCAGTTCATCAATTAGGATAGAGCAACTTTGAGTCTCTGGAGCTGGAGGTGATGGAGAACCATTCTGGATTGCCTAAGGCATAATGTCCCAAATCCCTGAGAGGTTGCAGCTGTCTTATTGCAAATTCACACATTTAGCATGAAGAAAGAAATCATAGGCCCAATGCATTCAACTTTGTGAGAGACACTACAGTGAGGTTGAGAATAAGCTCCTGGAAAATGTCAAGAATCTCATTCAGAGGTGGTTGGAAAGGAATTGTAATTGAAGTTCATTATGAAATGGGAATGCATGGGTGGAACTGCACAAGTCATAAGCTTCTCAAAACTCTCTAAGACAAAGAATGGAAGTTGGGGAAGTATGGAAGATTAATTGTGTCAGGGTCCCAATTGATGACTATCTATGCTTTTTGTGATGTGTTCTTTCAATCTCTCCAATAAAGAGATGGAGTCTATTTCCTCTCCTCTAGAATCCTGGGACTTACTTTGGTCAATAGGTTATGTCAAAAGAGAATGTATACTAATTCCTAGAATTCCTAGCATAGGCCTTAAGAGGCTTTTTGAGCTTCCACTGGCCGACTTGGAACTTTGCCTTAGCCAGAGAACAACTCTGGACCAAGAGCCAGAAATGTGTTCACAGAGCAAGTCTGTGACTGCTATCCTTGGAAAGTTCTACTTGTAATATGGGCCCTTAGAAACGTGGATTTGGGGAATGTTCCCACCACTCTAAATAATCAGAGTAGCTCACTGTGCCTAACCTATTTGTACCAATAATATGGTTTTTGTTGAACACTTGCTTCCATTCTGAGAATCCAGAATTTTGGTATGATCCAAGCAGAGGATGCATATGGGACCAGCCTCTAAT
Organism: Nycticebus coucang; assembly: GCF_027406575.1. Taxonomy (NCBI): domain Eukaryota; kingdom Metazoa; phylum Chordata; class Mammalia; order Primates; family Lorisidae; genus Nycticebus; species Nycticebus coucang. Next base: position 18,308,164 of record NC_069795.1, read on the forward strand.
ACAGTCCCTGGGCACTCACTCTCTAATGGTCTTCCTTGGGAGATAATTTTAGATGTGTTGTCATAATTCATTGCTAGGAGAATTAGGCACATCCCATATGATTCCACTGAGAGGGGATTCTTGGAAGCTTGTGCCTGGTTTTCTCAGGACATTGTTTTATATGTCTTCTGCTTTTGCCAATTTTTCATTGTTATCTTTTTCCTATAGTAATTTATAACCATGACTATGACTATATGCTGAGGCCTGTGACTCCTCTTGGAATCACTGAATCTAGGAAAGAATCTTGAGGAACTCTGACATAGATAGTCTATTAAAGAATGAGAGAACATATGACACAGAAAATGTTCCCACTTGATCCCATCCTACATCAGCTAACATCCAGCTGACTTCCAGATGTGTGCACAAATGTGTCTCAGGTAAACTTCCAGAGGTAGGGAGAAAAATCTGAGTTGGCTTGTTATTTAGTGGTAATGAGTGTAGTATTGGCCAGCCAAGCTCAACCAAGATCAGCAAACCCTGTAAACTTGTGATACCATCTGACCTGTAATCTCGTTAGAAATAATACATGATTGTTGTTTTAAGACACTAAGTTTTAGGGTAATTTGTTACTCAGCTATAGCTAGCTGATACAAGAACCCTATGAATTAAGTAAAAGATAACTAAAAGTCTCCAGAACGGAATTAAAAATGATTGACAAGGAAAATAGTTGAGGGTTTTTTGGTCTGACAAAAATCCAAATCCTTTGCAAATTAGTCAGTATTGGTTAACTGAAGGTGAGTTCAAGCCAAGGATATAAAACTGGTTTTTAAAATCATAAAAGTGTTCTCCATAATTTGGCAAGGAATATGTGAATTTCCTTTTAATTAGGGCATAGGTATAAGACTTTTCTTTGACCCAACTTTTAAGTTTCTAATTGCTTCCAGTTTTAATCATAAAACCTAGATTTAAAGACAGTTATCCCTAAAGGGTGAGCAAAGTTTCTCGGATGACTTTAATAAAACACTAATATTTAAACATTACCTTTGGTTGTGTTTCACTGAGACATTTTCAGATCTAAAAAACCCAAACCACAATGGAATCAACTGTTGATCCTTTAGTAATTTCTAGCATCACTTTGAAGATAAAATATTTGTATCCTTATGAAATCATCCTGCCAAAATTTAGACTTAACAAAAATAACAGCAATATTCTTTCACTTATTATTTAGAATTGAACAATAAATGTGTATTTTATAAATAAATCACTTAAAAATTACTGTAAAATAGGAAGAAGTAGCTAATAACTATCCATAAACGGTACCCACGAAATAAAATATACTTAAGAACTATAAAATAAAGCCTAATAAATATCACTGTTACAAATCAAAATGGGGAAAACAATTTCAATTTTTAATGGAAGGTATACTTGCTACATATTTTTGAACTCTGAGAAAAGCTATTAATTTCACAGTGTCTCATAAATTTTGTAAGAAGAACTCTTGACATTAAGTTAATTAAGGAAAATAAATAGTAGACTTCCTGGATTCACCCAAATGTGCTTTCTCATAATTAGATTATTTCATGTAGATTCATTATATTTAACTTCATTAATCTCAAGAGTTCAATTTGAATTTGACCCAGCACATTAAACATATATATATATGTGTTATATATATATTCCAACAGATATGTAAGAGATGAATTGGCAAATACTGAAAAAAAGAGTTTTTAGGGAATACATTGCAAATTAATGGAGCAGAAATTTTAAATTTTAATGGACTGCAAAAATAAACAATTTTCTGTATTTTAGCAGCTGATATTTTTTTCCTGGATTTATATCACATAAGCTGAGTGATTTCTTTTTTTGGTTATTCTACTTACTAGTTTCCTAATAAATTATTTTATTTATTAGACAATGGTTTCATACACATCAGCAATCAAACTGTAATACTTAGTTTGGCATCAAATATGTTCTGGTTTGCTCAGCCAATTAGTAATGAACGCTATTATCAGTACCAGTGAACACTTCCCAGCCTTTCAGCTAAGATCAAATATAATATCTGTTCTTATCAGTTTAGTGTCTGATGTGTCCTTTATCTGAGAACAATATAGTAAATGGATTTGGGGAAGTAGGAGATGGAATAGGAGCTTGTTCCATTCATTCCATGCATTGACCTGGTATTGCAATACTTCCAGGAACGGTGTACCCCCGGGGGTATTCTTCCTTTAGAATCAAATGACTGAGGCATCTGAGGACCCTCCACAGCAAAGCTAGAGACATGGGTATAGACTGCTTTCTTCTTGTCAAGTCAGAATGAAGTGCCATTACATTGGTGAGAGTGGGTAATATTAGGTGGATGGGTAGCAAGGACTTAATAGGTAGCAAGCAAACCGAACCTCAAGCTGCTATTACCTAAGCCCCCTGTTCCATCAACACATGCAGAATATGCATCCATACCTGCAAGAATTTAATAAATGGGCTCGATGTCCATAGCTCATTGGTTAGGGCACTAGCCACATACACCCAGGCTGGCAGGTTTGAACCTGGTCCAGGCCTGCTAAACAACAATGACAACTGCAACAAAAAGTAGCCAGGCATTGTGGCAGGCACCTGTAGTCCCAGCTACTTGGGAGATTGAAGCAAGAGAATCGCTTAAGCCCAAGTTTGGAGGTTGCTGTGAGCTGTGATGGCACAGCACTCTACTGAGGGAGACATAGTGAGACTCTATCTCAGAAAAGAAAGAATTTAATAAATGTTTCACTTGGTATACAATCCTGCCTGTTGTTTGAATTAGGCCTTTCGTCTTGCTCTCAGAGTGATGCATCTTTTCAATACAAGTCAATACTGCATAAGAATTAAGGAGGAAAAACATAATTTATATTATTTTGTAGAGTCTTGAAAAGACGAGATTTAACTTTTTACAGAATCAACACACGTATACAAAAATGAGGAAATTATACAACTTTAGGGGAAAAATACATGACTGTATAGCTCTTTCAACAAAAGTGGAAAATGAGGGGTGGTGCCTGTGGCTTAAAGGAGTGGGGCACCAGTCCCATATATTGGAGGTGGCGGGTTCAAATCTGGCCCTGCCCAAAAACTGCAAAAAAAAAAAAAAGTGGAAAATGAGATCAGAATGTATTTAAGATATAACACTATTGCATAATAATTTGAATTTATTCTCTTAAAAAAACTTGTAACCACAAAATGTTGTCTCACAAAATTTTTGTGCACTAGCCCCAAGTAAATATAATTATGATGGGTTAAAGAGAAATTACACCTGTAATTCTAGTACTTTGGGAGGAAGATTGCTTGAGCTCAGGACTTTGAGACCAGCCTGAGCAAAAGTGAGACCTCACCTCTATTAAAAATACAAATTAAAAATACAAAAGCTAGCTGGGCACTGTGGCAGGTGCCTATAAGCTCATCTACTCAGGAGGCTGAGGCAGGAGGATATCTTGAGCCCAAGAGTTTGAGGTTGCTATGATGCCACTGCACTCTACCCAGGGTGACAGAGTGAAACTCTGCCTCCAAAAAAAAAAAAAAAAAAACTTATGGAGATGGTGGCAATTTGAGAACCACTCTAGCCTCACTTTTTCCTGAATCCCCACAGAAGTGACTCAGTTGTAAATGGAAGACAAATCACTCTTCCCCAGAGAATCATGAAGTTTTTGTTTTGTTTTGTACTATTTCCCTAGTTAGGTACTGGGGAGAATACCTAGTCTAAAAGCTTAATATAACCCAAGACAAATGTGATGATTAATTGTGTCAATGTAGCTTTCTTTTGATGAGATTGACATTAAAACTGGTGAATAGTGAATTTTGAGGGAGTAGATTGGCCTCCAGAATATGGATGTGTCTTGTTCAGGCAGTTGAAGGCCTAAATACAACAAAACAATGGGCCTCCCAATGGACCAAGAGGGAAATTCTCCAGTGGACTATCGCCAGGCTCTATCTGAGCAGTGGGCTCTCATCAGTCTCTGCCTGCTGACCCCCTGGATGAGACAGCCCTATGGGCTCACCAGGCTCTCCAGGCTGCCAGTCTTCAGAGGGGAATCGCACCACTAGCTCTCCTGGGTCTCCAGCCTACTGGCCCAAACTGAAGATTTCGACTTGCCAGCCTCCATAACCTATATGAGCCAATTCCTTACAAGAAATTTCCTTGTATATGAGTATAGAACCAATAGGATACATGTATAAAAATTGGGAGGTGTTATAGATAGATAATAGATATATAGTAGTCCTCCTCTATCTACAGTTTTGCTTTCTATGGCTTCAGCTACCTGGGGTCAACCATGGTTCAAAAATATCAAATGGAAAATTCCAGAAAACAAGCAATCCATACGTTTTCAATTGTATACTGTTCTGAATAATATGATGAAATCTCATGCCGTTCCACTCTGTCCTGCTGGGATGTAAATCACCCCTTTGTCCAGTGGATCCACACTGCAGGGACTACCCACTTGTGAGTCACTGAGTATCCCTGTCAATTATCAAATTGACTGTTGTGGTATTGCAGTGCTTGGGATCAAGGCACCCTTATTTTACTTCATAATGGTTCCAAAGTGCAGGAGTAGTGATGCTTGCAATTGGAATAAACCAAAGAGAAACCATAAAAGTGTTTCTGTGAGGTGGAAAGGTAAAAGTACTCAACTTCATAAGGAAAGGGAAAAAAATTAAATGCTGAGACACTGATATCTGTAGTAACAACCAATCTTATAGAAATTCTTGTATAATCTATTATAGAAATTCTTGTATAATCTATTATAGAAATTCTTGTATAATCTATGCAGGGTTTGGTGCTATTCACTTTTTCAGGCATCCAATAGGGATCTAAGAACATGTCCCTTTGTAGAAAATGGTGGACTGCTACACACACACACACACACACAACCATACCCATGTTAATTCTGAATTGTCAGGAGAAGCTTGACTAATACAGATTTTGGTCCTGAGAATTATTCTGGAGAAAGAGAATCTTAAGGTTGTATTAGAACTCTGACTAATGCAGTAAATACAAATGGAATTTTGAAAGCTTTGACAAGATGTGCAATTAACTAAAAGACAGCCCTCTATGTATGGAAGGTCTCTAATCAGAGTTTCGCGTATGTTACAGGCTGCCAGGATTAAGTCAAAAGCATAAACAGAAACACTTAAGCTGACATAACTCTGTGTAACAGTAAACCTAATATTAAAAGATTGTTGAATCTACTGTGATGAGCCTTTGGTCAATAGTAGCCACTGGTTTCCTCCTAGGGAAGCATGAGGCTGCTCTACCACATTTTTGGTTCTATGTAGCTTTCTAAAACTAACAAAATAGGCAAGGCACAGAAGCCCAGCTATCATTCCCTGAAACTTCTGAAATGGTTTGGAAAGCAATACAAGCCAATGATATATGATGCTTATTTTATTTTTCATCTTAAATTATTCCTGCTCTTCTTTCCATTCTTGCTTATGAAGAATAGCCTGAATCATCCAAATACTACAAGTCCAGCAATGGTAAAATGCTCACAAATTAAAGTTGAACCATTTTCCATTATTACATTCAAGAAAAAACAATTGAATTCCCATTAATAATTTTTTTTCCCTTGAAAAAAATGAAGACTCATGATTCTAGGCAGGTGGTCGCATAGTTACAGCTATAGTTTTGGGATCTCCATGAATCTCCATCTAAAACCAGACAGAACGACCAGATTGCAAATTAAAAATCCTATGCACAACCCTTTCAATCAAAATGCTGAGGTTCCCGCAAAGCACCAGCAAGTGAAAACAAACTTTTAATTGGAACAAGACTTCACGGTTTCAGCATTTGTGTAGGAAGAAGGGCACAGGGGAACTCTCTACCTTGCCCAAGAAGAGAAACATTTGAAAACAGCCAGCAGGTATTTGTAGACAAGCAGGGAGGGCCAATTTTCAAACAGTAGCTGAAACTGGGAGTGTTTTTTGCCAAACATAACAGCCATGAGTGAAACAGATTCACCATAAAAAGATGAAGGAGGCAGAGCCACCTAAGAATTGTTGAAATGTGCCAACCCAGGCCTCCTTCTTAGGACTGATCTGCTTACTGAAGAGAAACTGATGGGAGTGGAATAAAATTTGAATCGTATACTGAGAATAGGGAAAAAATTAAAAAGTCCATATAGGATCTGGAGGGGGATAGAAACAAAGGTTTGCAAAAAACCAAGCTACTGTATTATTGAACATTAGCAGAAAACACTAAATGAGAGAGCTTATAAAGTTAGAAAAGTTATCTTAAACACTGCCTCCTTCTAAAAGTTCAGAAAAAATTTCACACACAAAAAAGTGAGCAACAGAAAGCTCCCAAAGTCAAGTCCCATGCAAAGATATTTTGAGAACAGAAAGAAAAAAGGAGTAGAGTATCATTCTTACACACAATAAAAGCATACTTGACAGACCCACCCCAAACTATAACCTACTCATTCCAGATTGGGTATAATATAAATCAGATACAGAACTTCAGAAATTAGGTGAAAAATCTCGAGAAAATGCTACAAATTTAAAAACGTATTTAATAATTGAATACGAAGTCTGAGGAAATATGAGAAAAAAATAACTGAATGACTTAAAAGGGAAATAAAAAAGAACATGTAAAAATCAAAATAAACAAAGAATTAGGCAAAACAGGTTTGAAAGAAAGGGACAAATATTGAATATAGACAAAGAACATTAACATAAATGGGCAGCATCAGTCTCTGAAGAACCAAATGAGAAAATAAAGCAATTACTGATAGACCTAGATTTAGATTGACAGACAAATATGCACAGGGTGCAAAAAAATGTATACTCATTTTAAGAAAGGAAGAAACTGTGTTACATTTGTAATTCTCAAGTCACATTTGACTTCTGCAATTACAAGTGATCAACGTGATTTGTTTTCATCTTTTTTGGTACATATCAAGTATTATAATTTTAATACTACAAATATTTATAGATGTAAAAAAAGTAGCATTTATATTTGTATTTTCATTTCCTGTTAATTATTAAATAACAACATTAATTGTACATTAATCTCCTTTCCAGCATATTTGTTAAATTCTTTTTTTGGCAATTTGTTTGCACATACTAGAAAAACAACTATAAAAAGTGCTCATTCTAGCAACTTTATGCCTTCCTTACCAATCCTCATGACTTATCTTATATATATTTAGGTGCATTCATTAACTAAGACCTTTATTACATTGTTAAATTAAAAAGACAATAGTGAATTTCCTTGTCTCGGTCCAAATTTAAAGGAAATATTTTTAAAGTTGCATGACTCATGTTTGCCACATTTTTAAATTATTTTAAAAAGGCAAAATAAATTCCACAATACCCCTAGTACTTATGTACCTTTTTCAAAAAGGAATGTTAAATTCATTATTTTTTTTCCTGTGTTTATAGAAATCATCACATACCTTTTCCTTCTTGATCTGTTAATCTGGTAGATACACAATTTGATTTTCTAATGATAAACCAGTCTTGCATTGTTGGATATTTAACCCCGTATTGTTATATTACTTTGTCAGCCTGGTTTAGGATTTACGCCTTGACAGTCAAGGATGATTTGGTCTATAACTCAACTTTATACCAGCCCCATAAAATAAATTGGAGTGATTTCCTTATTGTTCTTTCCTCCTAGAGATTTTATGTAAGAATATGATGGTTCCTTAAATGTTCTGTAGACTTAGCTAGTTATTTTATGTATGGGAAAGATTACAACTACAATTTTTCTAATTAATTTTAGAAGGATTTCGGTCTTTTATTTTTTCCTGAGATTTAAAAAAATATATATACACACATATATAAGATATATATTGATATATGCATGTATATTAATCTTGATTTCTTGTTGGTTGGATCCTTAATCTTGAGAATACTTTGAGGTCTGGATTGAGGGTATGTTCCTTTAAGGGAAATTTATATTTAGCAGGTGATTGATTCAGTGTCATGATCCTGATTAAGTAATTATTGACAACACAAATAGTGTTAATACTCAAACCTAATTTAGTACAAAATTTTCATTATAGGGTCTAGGGTAACATTTTCACCCACCAGATTGTGCCAAGGCCAAAGACAATAAATTGTTCTGCCATTTCATTTTTGGGGGCATTTTTAAATTATTATTATTATTATTTTTTTTTTTGAAACAGAGCCTCAAGCTGTCGCCCTGGGTAGAGTGCTATGGCATCACAGCTCACAGCAACCTCCAACTCACAGCAACCTCCAACTCCTGGGCTCAAACAATTCTCCTGCCTCTGACTTCTAAGTAGCTGGGACTACAGGCGCCCACCACAACGCCCAGCTATTTTTTTGTTGCAGCCATCCTTGTTGTTTGGCGGGTCTGGGCTGGATTTGAACCTGCCAGCTCAGTTGTATGTGGCTGGCGCCTTAGCTGCTTGAGCCACAGGTGCCAAGCCTATTATTACTATTATTATTATTTTTGCAGGTAAACTATATGCTTATGAAGTAGTCCTAGGGAATTTGGTATTATGTAGGAGAATCTTGGATCAGAAGCTCCACCTTGCACATGTCCTTAGCTTTAACTTTGGTCTCCTACATAACTTAAAGCTAAAGGCCTAAATCAAAAAAGGAAGCTGGTGCTTTCATCACTTACGTCCCTGATTTCTGTTTCCTTTAATTGTTGACTCTCAAGAAAACCCTCACTTTTTTGTTAATTCATCATGAGTTTTAAAAGATGATTGTCCTATTTATATTTCATAAGAATTTTAGCTAATTTGGTGATTTTTTCAGGGTACATCCTCACTCATTCTGCTACCATGTTTCTGAATAAAGAGCTCTTGCCAGGCACATTGGTACACCTGTAATTCCAGCAATTTAAGAGGCTAAGACAGAAGAATCACTTGAACCCAGGAGTTTGAGGCTGCAGGGAGCTGTGACTGGGCCACTGTGTTCTTCCTCAATCCACCAAGGGAGACCTTGTCTCAAAAACAAACAAACACAAAAGGAAACAAAAGAACTCTTAACCACCCTCTCTCCTGAGCCCCCTGTAATTGGCTTTTCTCACACTTGAACTCCAAAACTAAACTATCTGGACAGGTTCTTCAGTGACCTCCAAGTGTCGAGTTCTCATCCTTCTTGATCAATCCGACACATTTGCTACCACTGATGATTCTGTCCTGGTGAATCACTTCTATCACTTCTTCTCTGGGATACCTATCCTTTTAAAAAGGTTCTTTCACTGTGTTGGTATCACTCATTCTTAGTCTCTTTTGTAAGATTTTCTTCATTTTCCAAGCTCTGAGGCCTTCTCCTCCTCCGCATTTTTATATCCTTGAGGATTTTATGCAGACCAATGACTGTGAATTTGATCCTTACATAATCAAGTCCTTATTTAAATCTGTAGGCTTGGGCTCATCTTCAAGCTCGCGATTCATATATTTGTGTAGTTAGTATCTCCAGTTGAACACCTAATAGCTGTTTCATAAACAACAAAGTCCTGATCTTCCCCTTCAGATGTGTTTCCCCTACAGTTTTTCACAGTTAATGACAACTGTATTTCTAGTTACCCAAATGTAATATATTAGAGTCATTCTTGATTCTCCACTTTTTTACTTTCTACTGAAAATTTATCAGCAAGTCCTTTCGACTCTATCCAGAATCCAACCTCTTCTCAGCACTTCCATGGTTACTAATCTGGACTAAGCTATCATCATCTTCACCGGCAATAGTTTCCTAATAGGCCTTTTTCATCTGCCTGTGATTCATTCACTGCACTGCTCAAAAATAGCACAGTGGTCCATCCTTATTTGGGGGGATTGGTTCCAGGAACCCCGCTGATACCAAAATCTGTGGATGTTCAAGGCCCTCATATAAAATAGTACACTTTTTGAATATAAACTATGCACATCTCCCTTATAATTTAAATCATTGCTAGATTACCTACAATACCTAGCAATGTAAAGGCTATGTAAACAGTTGTGTGGTTTTTAAAAATTCATATTCTTTTTTATTGTATTGCTATTTTTATTTTTTTTTTCTGAATGTTTCCATCTGCAGTTGGTTGAATCCGTAGATGCAGGTTCTTCAGATATAGAGGGATGACTGCATTTGAAAAAACAAATGTCAGATTAAGTTACTGATCTCCTGAAAACCCTCCATGTGCTTTTTTGCTCCCTGATCTGCCTCTGATTTGATACCTCGTTATGGTCCTCCCCCCTCATTCTGCTCTTGCCACATTGGCACCTTTGTATTCTTTAAAGATACCAAACATGCTCCAACTCCAACATTTTTATTCCTTCTATTTCTGTGTGGAACGCTATCAAATAGCTTTTTGCAATATTGTTGTAATTTCTAATAAAATTAAAGGCCCTCCTTAGCATGCAATCTTGCTGACATTTTTTATTTCTTATCACTTACCACACACTGACACTACACACACACACGCGCACGCGCGCACACACACACACACACACTATCTCTCTCTCTCTCAGAGTCTACCTTTCCCGGCTGAAATATGTGTTCCTATTTATTCCAAAGTTCCATATGGGAGCTAAAGGATAAGCCTTCTCTATTTTGTTTTTGCTTTGTTTTGTTTTTTATAACTCAACCTAGGTGTGGCTACTAATAACTTGCTCCTTACTGCCCCAGACCTAAAAGGGTTCCCTCTTTAGGAACCCAGGCAACTTTTTTATCAAACTAGGGTGCCTCTGGACCTGTCAAAACATCTAGGGTTTGCAGGATAGTTGGGCAAAATAGGGAAAAAGGGTAGATAAGACAGAAAGATTTGAAAGCTTCTAATAGGTTTATCTTTTAAGGCCTTAAAATTCAGAATATTTACATACTGTCTAGTACATGCTGTTCTTTTTTTGTTAGAGTTTTCTAACTTTCTCACTAAGTGATTTAAAATAAAATAGTTTTTAAAATGGGAATGGAGTTATAGACTCACTAGCGAGGGTATTTTATGCATATTATGTGACAATTGTAATATGTAGAAACTGTGATATTTAAAACTAATAAATTTCAATAAGTGTGCTCTGTCATATTTATGTAAGGAACGATTGCAGTGGAAAATACTTTGTATATGGACTCCATTGGGGAGTATTTTAAAACAAATGTAAGAGACGCCCTCTTGTGTTTGATTTGTCAAGGTGAAATAGATTTAAGAAACTGTTTTCACTTATTAACCTAATTTTTAGATATGCTATTATTCTATACAAAATTTTTAAAAATTACCTAACATTTATTAGGCATCTACAAGGTATTATTATATGCTTAAAATGCAATCTCTCGCTTTTAGGAAATGATTTTCCTGGGAGTAGAATTATCTTCCTTTACTTTTCCTTCTGCTTTGTACTCATAAGAGTATTAAGAAAAACAAAGACTCCATTGAAAATTTGAATTCAACGACTCCCCCCCACCATCACAAATGATAGATATAGTTGTAGACAACGAAATACACATTGTCGAAATATTTGATAGTTTTCAAAGTGCTTCTACATATTTACGTAGTTTCTCAAAATAATCTTGTAATGTACATAAGCAAAGTGTACATCTTCATCTTAGAGATGTGAAAACGGAAGCCCCTAACTTAAGTAACTTCTGGGAACTATACGGCAAGCTCCTTACAAAACTTACACCTGAACCTGGTCCAGGCCCTTACATACTAAATGCTGAGCTTAACTTATGAGGCTTGATGGTGAACATGTTTTCTCAATCAATTCTTGTGACCCATGATATGATATAGGATCTTAGTCCATAGAACAGAACACTAGAAATTAGAATCCGCCTAGAAAACTATAATATTACGTGTAATACATATACCATATTGCATATGTGTGTGAGATAATATATGTGTGCGGTGTCGTACACATTAACCAAAAATGGGTACAAAACCACACATATCACATAAGAGTGAGTTACAGTATTTGATAATACAGTAAACAAATTATAGTTATTAATTTATTGTATATTTCAAAAATAGAAGAGGAGAATGGTAATGTTCCCAAAACAAAGAAAAAATAAATATTTGAGGTAATGGATAGTCCAATGACTTTGATTTGATCATTATACAATGTACACAGGTATCAAAATATCACAAGTATCCCCAAAATGTGTACAACTATTGCATATCAAAACTTAAAAAATATATCCATGTGGCATGCATGTGTGAATGTGTGTGTATATTATCTCTGTAAACTACCATCTATTCACAGTCAAGTTTTTAGAATGGTCGTTGAATAGCCAAAGGAGACATTTCAGAATATTTAATGTTTTATATAACTAAAGACTAAAAACACTTAGGTATTTCAGTTCTTCTGAGTTAGGAAACATCTGGGAAGATTTAGGTACAAGGGGAGCAGCCAGGAAAACCTATTTCTGATTGTCATATTACTAAAATCTTTGATCTGGTTTAGTCCTAAAAATGAAAGAAAGTTTGTAATTCACCAGAATGTTTCCCAAATTATCTTAAGTGCTGAAATGGCTGCCATTTGCATTTTATTAATCTGGTGTCTTTTGTGAATCTGGGTCATTTATTATTGATTATTGCAAGGATGAACTTGATACTGTGGACCCGGTCAGTTCATCATTCCAGTTCTGAGTTTAAAACCAAACTAGATAGAGAGAGAGAAGACCCTGTAATAAAATATATAAAAGACAGGGAAGGATGAAGAGGCTGCTGGTCAAAGTGAGATGCTATTTGATATCTCATGAAAGGCTGTTCAGAGTCATTTGGAGGGAAATATGTATGCTCTCTGAGTTGATGATGGAGTATGATTTCACCTCAGAAAGGACATTTTTAGCAGACTCCTTGGGGGTAAGAATGTATTAAAAATCTCATCTTAGCCAACTTTAGCTTTGCAGGCTGTCTGCTTCTGTGATGACTCAGAGACACCTGCACTGTGAGGGCTGCTCCCAACCTCCTTCCTGGCCACAGGGAGCTCATTACCTGAAGCGTGGGGAGCCGTGGAGAGCAGCCACACATTCCCTGGAGAATGTGGGCAGCGCCTTTGTATCTCTGTGACTAAAACAACCACTGCACGTTTCATTGTGCATCTGGTTGGGGTATGTTGATTTTATTTTGTGTTGGTGGTTGCTGGAGGCTTTTTAAAAAAACTCTAGTCTGAATGAATCCTTTGTCACTTTTCTGCTAGATAGTGTAAGAGGCAAAATATTTATTTGTTGACTTAAAAAAATAATTAGATGAGGTAAGGAGACTTCAGTAAGCTTTTATTTATCAAAGCATGAAATCTGACCACATAGGTAATCCACCCTTGCTCTGTCCCAGGAGGCCAATTCAGGTCACCTCACTGGGTGGGATTATTAGAGGGCGAGGGTGTGCACAGTGACACACTGCATTCCAGACAGCCTACTTCCACTCCCCCACCCCCACAATGATGAGAGCATTACCTGGGGGGTTGGACATTAACAGCACAGCATGTAAGTCTCATGCTTACTGGCTGGCCCCAAATGGAAAGCATAGGTCTTTCTGGGTTCTTGCTGAGGCCCACTTGTTCTTATTATTTTTTCATTGCTAGCTCAGGCTGGTTAAAAGAGCATGGCTGAGGGACGAAGGGTGAACTATAAAAATATATATGTGAAATGTGTGTATGTGCGAGTAGGTATGTATGTGTGTGTATGTGTGTGTGAGAGAGAGAGAGGAAGAGAAAGAAAAAGAGAACAAGGTGTGCTTACAAAAAGACCCTTGTCAAAATAGTAACTGGTATTATTTAGAACTCTTTTCCAAGAAAACTGTAAGTTCATAAATTGCCACCCTGTGCTTATGTTGGCAGCATTGTGCCAGCAACTCAGTGAGGTTTCCTAACCTTGGTACATCAGTGTCTTGCAGCTGGGTTCCTGTCCACATGGGGTGGGGTCTTGCTGAGTGGCGTTCATTGTTGTTGTGTTTTTTTGTGTATGACAACAGCTCTGCTGGTCATTCCGGGAAAAGAGTTCCAAAATTGCTTTGAAGGGTACACTGGGCACTGGCGTCAGTTCATAGCATCCCAAGGGGAGTACTTTGCAGGTAACTTTGGTGTTATTCTGCATGAGGTATATAGCATTTTTTTCTAGGAAAAGTTAGCAAATTTAATTGTCAGAGTTCATTTATAGCACCCTCACTTGAAAATCTGAAATCCAAAAGGCTCCAAAATCCAAAAGTTTTTGATGACAGACATGAAATACTGACACCCTTGCTTTCTTTTTTATATTCTTTGTTCCCCTTCTTTTCAAATTTCAAATGTAAACATCTAAGGGTACAAATGATTGGGTTATATTGTTTGCATTTCTTAGGTAAAGTGCAAGTTGCTGTGGAGCCTTTCACCCAGGGGATGGGCTGTACACCCTTACGCTGTGCACCTTAGGTGAGAGCTTACCAATGGCCTCCTCCCCTGTCCTCTTGTCCTCCTCCCTCTCCCCTACCCACCTCCCTTTTAATTCATTTGCGTTCTTCTCTCTTCTCTCCTGTGGGTGTATAGTTGTGTGTCTTTTGGTCTCATATTACTATTGAGAATACTGGATACTTGTGTTTTCTATTTTTGTGATACTTTACTAAGAAAAGTATGATTCAATTTTATGTTTCTGATGATTCAATGTACACAAACTTGGTTAGTGTAATTAGTATAAAATTACCTTCATCATACATGTATAAAATATACATGAAAGATATATAAATTTTGTGTTTATACTTAGGTTCCATCCCCATGATATCTCATTATATATCTGCAAAAATTCCAAAATCTAAAAGATTCCCAGTCCAAAACCCTGTTGGTCACAGCATTTGGATACGTGATACTCAATCTGTTTAGCTGAATTGCCATATGAACTGTCCATATAGTAAATGAATAATAAACATGTCCGTTTATTTAATTTCTTTTTATTCCTGATGCTTGGATACTGTCTTTCACCGTCTTTGGCATCGTCATATGAATGCCTGTAGAAACCATGTCTGAAAACATACTAACATTTTTTTGTTTTCACAAAACATTGGATAGATCTATATGAGGAGTGATGTGTTACTTATCAATGAGCCTTCACTTTGAATATCACATTGAAAGCAATAGAATTCTGTTTCTAGGATATTAACACAAAATGTGTGTGTGTGTGTGTGTGTGTGTGTGTATTTAAAATCAATTTTCCCTTTAAAATGCCCATGGTCTTCCCTATAACTTAATCAATCAGAAAGCCTGATAAGGAGACTAATAAACAAAGTCACAAATGATTTTTGAGAGGCCAGAAAAGGAAAAACAGTTAAAAGAAAAAGAAAAAAAAAGCACTATCTAACTTAATAGTACAAACAACACAAAACAAAACAATATAGGTAAATTCCTTGACTGCAAACTGTCCAGTTGCTAAATTCTGGATCCTAAAGATTTAATAGCAGGTCACTCAGGGTAATTGGCACATCCCCCTATTACCAGCACCTCACAGGGCTCTGCCCTTTACTCTAGCGACCTCCGAGGCCATCATGTTAGGAAATGCCCTCCTGCTCTCTTGCCTTTACCGAAGACCTTAGCCTTTGAAGTAGGACTAGCTACAAAATTTTTGGATCCCACTGCAAAATGAAAACAAGGAGTCTCCTTTTAAAAATCATTAACAATTTTATGACAACAACAGCAGAAAATTAAAACCAGCATGAGCCCTCTGTTTGTGTGTGTGCTTATATGACACAGAGCCCCTGCACTGCTCAGGGTACATGTCCATGAAAATGGGCAGCCTGGGTGGTTTTACTGTTTTTCCACTGGGTTATGTTCTATTTAGCTTACAACACTTTTCTCGGTCATTGGTCACGACACATACTTCATACTTGTTAGTAAGCCTTGAATACTAGCCTGCCTTATCTCTTTTAAGAAGAATCAATTCAGTCTTGAAATTATACTTACTAACGGGGAGCAAGTATAATTGATTTGGGTAGCTCCAGATCAATTTCCATAGCAAATCTGTTTGGCCTCTGAAAATCCTAATCTAATTCTAAAGAGCCAGCTCACCAGCACTTTCTCTCTCCTACACACTCTAATAAGAACAAGACAAATAAACAACAACAACAAAACTTCATTTACCTATGCTTGGACATATGTCTCAATCAATTTCCAGTCACATGCAGCTCATGAAGGAAACAGAGAACTTAGATGAGTCAAAAAAAATGTGCAGATTGAGCTGGCTATCTGAATGTGCTTGAATCCTATTTGAAGGGAAAAGACTTTTAACCTGTTCAATAATCTCAACTTTAAAAACACTTTTAAGATTATCAGGTAGAAGCCAGTGTGACTATTTCTTTTTAATAATTGGAAATTAAAATGATATTTGATAAAACCCAAGTGTATGCTGGAAGGGTTTCTACCCCATCTCGTTATATTCTCATAAACAATCTTGCAGGTTGGGCGGTGCCTGTGGCTCAAGGAGTAGGGCGCTGGTCCCATATGCCAGAGGTGGCGGGTTCAAACCCAGCCCCGGCCAAAAACCACAAAAAAAAAAAAAAAAGAAAAAAAAAAACAATCTTGCAGGTTAAGTTTTCACATTTTCCATCAGCTGGGAGCAATGTAACACAGAGCTTGTGGGTGATTTCACTGTTAGCAGCAAAACCAAGTTTCTTGGGGAGCCCCTATTGGAGAGTGTCAGATGAATGCCCAGAGTCTCCTTCTAACCTCCGCCCTCCCCAGTGGTGGGAACTTGGCCACTACACTCAGGGCAGCCAGGTTGGTTCTTCTTATGTCACTGTCAAAAAATTCTGTTCCTACCCTTCTGATCTCCATGTCCTAGCTCCTCTAGATGCCCTGAGATGGGCAACTTCACACCATCACCTGAATCTGCTCTGGAGCCACACTGCTAAGGGGGAGATTCCTTTGTTCCCCATCCTTAGTAGGAAGCAAGATAACCAATTTTCATGAATTTAAATGTTCAACTTTCATGATTTTGCAACTCAAACTCATTTAGCCTCTTAGAATCTCTGTATTCTGAGGCCTGAGGATACTAATAGCACTTTCTTTTTCAGTAGAAAGGGGAGTCCTTCTTCCTGACTTGTCCCCCCAACCTTCACATCATTCCAGGAGAGAGTCACTGCATCTCCCCACCACATTGCTGTTATATTTGTCTATAAATTCCTACATTCTCTTTGATAATCAGAAGATCACCCCCATGAGGGTGACATTTTGCTCCTCACACTGAAGATCCCTTTGTCATGCAGAAGAATGCACAGGGTGATATAGATATGAAGTTGAGGACCCAGAATGCAAATTCATGTTGATGTCAAATTTGCAGGCTTTTTCATTTATTCTACAGTTTTTCACTTTGAGGGTTTAGATGATGCAACACACAGATTTTAAGATGGTTCCCCTGATCTCTATTGCCCTACTGTCCTCACTATTGTATAATCTTTTCCCTCCAAAATGTGGGTGAGGTCTGAGACCTGCGTGTAGTTAATAGAATATGGTCAAGGTGACATGATGTCATGCTCTAGATCACTCTACATTATATAAGACTCCATGTTGTAGTTGGGTAGCTTTAGAGTCTCTCTGTATTAGTTGGCGTTCTCCAGAAAAACAGAACCATTAGGACATGTATCCATCCTAATATAGATGTATCTCTTTCCTATAGAAAGAGATTTGTTGTAAGGAATTGGCTCATGTGGTTATAAAGGTTGGTGAGTCCCAATCTGCAGTGTGGGCCAGCGGCTAGTGCAGATAAAGTCTGAAAGTAGACTACTGGCAAACTCCCTCTTGCCTGGGAAGGTTAGTGTTTTTATTCTCATTTAATTGAAAGAGGCATAGCCATGTTAAGTATGCAATCTGCTTTAACTTAAGTTACCAATTTAAGAATTAATCATATCTGCAAACACTCTCCAAGTGGACACATAATATTAACCATTACACTTCTCTATGCTTACTTTGAAAAAGAGAGCTGCTGAGTCCTACAGCCACAAGGCAATGAAGTCAGCCAATAACCTGAGTGAGGTGTTGGTGGATCCTTCCCTAGCTAAGCCTCCAGACAAGAACCTAATCCTAGCTGACAATTCAACTGCAGCCTTGCAGAGGACATGGTTAAACCATACCATAAATGTATGTTGTTTTCAGCAACTACATTTGTGATAAAGTTTTATCACAGAAAAAGTAGAGAATATAACACATCAGAAACTAATTGACTTTAAGGAATCCCCCCTCTATCCTCAAAATGATCTTCATATTCTATTTATCCAAATTGTATACTTGTTGCTCTTATATGAACAATGATATTTCATAGCTATTGGCATAAACAGTGCATTATTTTGTCTATTTTTTTGATCCTAAAGTATAATCTGAATGTTACAGTTCTCAATGAAACTCATGTATCAGTGCTTGACTGCATCTTTTCCTACTTTTCTCAACTACATCATGGAAATAAAAATGAAGAAAATACACATAACGTGATATAGAATGCAACCAGGAGGTTGGGAAATGCTTTCTCATCTTTGTGTTTATATAATCAAAGGGGTGGACCTGATGATCTTTGCTTATTTATTCTCCAACATTTTATGTCTCCTTGGACAAACATTTCATTTTTACATCATACTCCACCCAATAAAGTAAATTAATTCTGAACATCAGTCTCAGTCAAGTATAATAATAAATACTCTATATTCTCTCCATGTCAAAAGGGTGGGGTTAGACCTAGTGGTGCTGTAGAAACTTGTGACACTATTGTACAAAAGTACACCAACACCCTTGGGAAATACTCCTCTGTGAGCTATGGCTCATCAGAGTTCCTTGAGATATTTTGAAGCCTACCTCATTATTCTCTATGCCAAGCATGCCAATAGATAACATCAGATTATCCTGCTGATAAGAGATGTGGCTCTTTTTTAGTTGCTATGATTCTAGAGCTCTGAGCACATATTTACATATTAATTTTCTGACTTTCATAATCTTAGATAAATCTAATCTAAGAGCTTGTCTATCCATTCAACCCACAGGTTAGTTACGATGATTTTGAAATAGAACTTTTCTGTGCATCTGCCTTTCTTCCCAAAATTTTGCAAAAATTCAGGTGACAGGAGTAGACTAATCTCCTACTGTCTATGCTTTAAACCATGCTGACTCATTTATGCACCAGATGGCAAATAAGAGTGTGTCACAGGATTCCTGAAACCTTCTAGGCCATGAGTATATGACCACCTTGCTTTATCCTACCCTGGATAAGTTTGTCCTTTCTGATCAGGGCTCAGCAAGGACATAGCTGGCGTTGTTAGCATCTGCCTTAGAAGGATATTATCACTGAGTTTGGTGAGGGTTAAACCCAGAAGTAGGAGAGACCATCAGAGACAGGATGTACATAATTTCCAGCAAGACCATAGTGGTAATCAGAGTATTTAAACTCCCAAGATTTGTGGCAATGGTTAAATTAAATAGGGATTTTATTTTATATTTATTTTAGAGACAAAGTCTTACTTTGTTGCACTCAAGGTAGAGCGCTGAGGCATCTCAGCTCATAGCAACCTCAAATTCTCTTGCCTCAATCTTCTGAGTAGCTGGAACTACAGACACCCGCCATAATGCCTGTCTACTTTTTGAGAAGGAGGTTTCGCTTTTGCTCAGGCGAGTCTCAAATTCATTAGCTCACACAGTCCACCTGCCTCAGCCTCCCAGAATGCCAGGATTATAGGCATGAGCCACTGCACCTGGCTAAATACGGATTTTAAAAACTGAATTAGAGAACAAATATCCTAAGGTCCTACTTTCTCTAAGTAACTAAAAATATAAAACTTCCAATCTACTGAATGGAGATCTTATTTGAGTCATAGTATTAGAGAGGCCCAATCCCATTACTTATTTCTAAATTAATAATTCTAAAGAAAGCTGGAAAGCCTTTAATAAAGAGACATCTGGATAAGCTCAACTACCTGTGACACTGCCAGAAGTATGTATTGTTTACCTTCCTTCTGGTCTTTCCCAAAGAGACCTGTGGGTATGCAATAGGGTGATGTACAGTGGTAAAGGGAAATACCATACCTTTTGGTGATTTCTAGTACCTACCTCTGAATTAATGGCAATCTCTGTAAGTTAGACACCACCATGGGCTACTAAATAGAGTGGAAGTTTATAAACATTCTGACCAACTCCATCTCACAGTGGGGCCAGTTCAGTAAATTTGTTCTTTGCCTCTCGGAAGAACTTAGCTCCTGAACGCATAGTTGAAAATAAAATCTCTAGACTCCATTGATTCTCTGAAACACAGACTGACAGCTATTACTGTGGGAAGGCTCACATCCTTTTATCCCATCCCACAAACTGAATACACCAATAGCATACTATATTCTTTAAGACTTAAGAGATGAAGATTTGGTAATTCCTATATATCGTCACTTTATTTGCCTGTATGGTGACTTGAAAAATGACACTAGATTTACTTTATTTGCCTGTATTGTGATTGAAAAATGAAACTAGATTTACTTTAAATGGAATTAGATGGTGAGTTCAACTACGATATCCATATTTTGTCCTTTTACTGCAGTAAATCAACAGTAGTTGATTCCTGCTATGGAGTTATTGTTTCTCTATATCAATCAGGTATATGATTTAAGTCACCAGAGCAATTTCTTTTCATTTGTTTGTGACAGCAATACATCTTCACTATTCTGGTCAGGTCGACATCAATTCTCCGACTCTGTTATTGTTTACTTCTCAAGGACCTGATTTGTTTTTATAGCCCACAGGACATAGTCTAGCTCACACTACTGATGAAAGTGGGCTCAAAGTTCCTGGTGAGCAAGAAGTTAGTTCTATAAGGGCAAAGGTGAAACGGAGTAAAATCGCACACACACAAAAAATATGAAGTCTGGTACTTCAGGGGATTTTTGAAAAGGCCAGGAGACTGGGAAATAAAAGGACATCCCAATACAATAGACAGAATTTCTTCTATCTTGTATCCCTTTCCTTTAATAAAGGGGCATAATATTATTTTTTTTTTTGTAAGATTTTGCAGGCAAGTAATCTTTAGGTAAGCTCTTTGATGCATTTACCAACCATCCTGTAAAGAAACCAGCTTTGAACGTGGGCTACATAAGGAAAAGACAGCTGTTCCAGGCTGAAGTGCAAATTGCCCTGCCATTTGGGCTTCAACACCTAGCAGATAAGATAGTGTTTATAGTATCTGTGGCAACTTAAGGTTCTGTGCGGAGCCTGTGGCAAACTACGATAGGAGAATCATAGTGCAGATCTCTAGAGATTTTGGAGAATCCATGCTCTCTTCTGCAAGCAAATTCTCTCTATCTTTCCTTCCGTCACCTGCATGCACATGTGAGTGCACATACACACACACACAGCTCCTGGCTCACTACTAAGTTCTTGATAAGACTGAAGGCCTGACCACATGACCATGTGACCTGTGCTATCCTTATGACCTGGCTGTTATCTGATCCCCTAAATCACAAAGTTGAATGTAAATACAGCAGTGTTACATCATCAAGGAGAAAAGTTATAAACATGACTAGGATAAAGTCAGTTCTGATGATACAAGAATTCTTTATGAGCAGATTATTGTTCACACTTTTAGGCCTCCTATGCTACTGCTCTACCATCTCTCCCTTAGTCCACATTTGTGGTCTTGTGATGAGTTCTCCATGATAGCTGATGGCAGAAGAAAAAAGGAATCTGTGGATAGATAGTCCAAAACTAAGGAAGAAATGGACTGCTCTAGAATCATTGCTATCCTTGAGGAGAGAGGGGGGTCAGAACAGAATCTCCAGGGTACCTTTGGCTGTATAACTGGAAGAAAAGCTGGTCAGAACTATATATTTATACTAATTCATAGGAAGTAACTCGTGGTTTGATTTGATAGCTAGGAATTTACAGAAAAAGGAAGCTTTTATGTGTTACAAAGATACCTGTAAATGCTTCTCCAGGGCATGGAAGGTCTTCACAGTGAGGTGCTGCACAGGATGATTTGTTCTATGAATGTAAATGAGTTTCTTTTCCAAGTTGGCCTGTGCCTGTTATTGGGTCACAGATACAGTGTCCGTGATGCCCAAACCAGGGGTTTATGCATGAACAGAGCATGTATTTCCCCTTTAAAGTGCAGCTCTGGATGCAGCATAGAGATTCCAGTTCCAGATGATTGACTAGTTGCATCTGATGTGTGCTACTCCCATGCAGAGGAATCAGAATAGTGCGAAGAAATTCTCACCATGAATAGATCATCTGAAAGAAAACAATGAAATTCAACAGAAAAGTAATGGAAAAGCAGAGGAGAGGGAAGTCAGGCAGCCCACTTGGGGGGAGGCAAGAGAAACTCCTTGACACAGTGAGAGTGTGAGTCAGTGACAGCTCCCTGGGGTTCCATTAGCATGATGGACTTTAAAAATCTTAGCTAAAGGAACCTGGTTAGCCCCCAGACTATAGCACAGAGCTGCCTAAACATTGTGGCATTTTAGGATTTTAGGCCCTGAGACCTGCAACTCAGTGCCATATAGAGAGCCTAGTGCCCCAGAGGTCTTTGTCCTGGGTTGGAGTCACTATCACCACCACCAGGACAGGGAGAGAGTAGGGACGCTTGGCAGTTTCATGAGCCCTAAGAGAAACAACCACTGGGCTTCCACTGGAGGACTGCACGTCTCAGAGCTGCCTGCCTCTACTGAGAGGGCCCTGCCCAGACCCCAGAATTCTGCCTTTTGCTGTGTTCTGTATTCCCTTTGCTGTCTCCTGTGTGCTCCACAGCTGCCTTTTTTTACTACTACTGAGAGAGGCCCATCCTCCCCCGTGGCAGACCACAAACTGCTCTGCCCCGACCTAAATGTTCCAGGGGCAACCAGGGAACCAGCTTTCCCCTCCCTATCACAACCAGTGCCTGAAGTCAGGGAGACCTGAGGACAAGTCTGTTGGCTCAGGCCCAGTCCAGTACCCCCAGGATTCAAGTACACCATCTAAATGCCTAGGGATTGGGAATGCCTAATCTAGCCTACCACTGCTGGCACCCAAACACTCTCCCTCGGATGTGAGGTTGGCTGACCCAAATTGCCAGCAACTGACGCCATGAAAAGTGGGGCTCTGTCTCTCTCTGCATGGAGCAGCACAATTCTGCTGAAGAGAATAGGTGAGTTGTAGAGCTGTGGATTCCAGGCTGAGGAGAGAGGTTCCACCACAGGGCAGGTACTTAGGGCCTGGAAACAGGAGATAGAATCTAACCGAATTGAGAGTCAGGAGCCCTGCAACAGGTGTGTGATAGGGAAGCAGATCACTTTCTGGCCAGCTTAGGACATGTAGCTGGGGCAGCCCCTTCACCTGACGTAGAACTTGGCACAATTCACCAGCAGTTCCTTCCACCACCTCCGTCAAGGCCAAATCCTGCGCTCATCATTGTAGCGTCCATGAGCTTGGCGGTCTATCCACATCCAGCCTTCTCTCCCCCTCCAAGGCTGAGTAGGGAACTGAGAGCAATATATATTCCACAGATTAATCTATAACCTGAGACAACAGAATGTCTTTTCTGACAAACATCAAAAACAATAGGGATCGGCTTCTGCCACAGCTGGGCTTACCCATTAGTGCCACCTACTGGCCTGGAAGTTGAACTTCATAGTCTAGTACAAAACCGCTCACTGAAGAGCACAGCGCTAGAGACCAAAATAAGCTTCTGGAGACCTCCACAAACTCAGTGACTGTGTTGGAAACTCTTACTTTGCTAGTATAATCAGCATTTGAGAAAACCACCACAAAAAGGCTATCTATTATGAAGGAAAATCTTCAGAGCTTTGGCCCCTTGTTAGCATACAGAATTGAAACCAAATGACCAAATGCAACATACATTATAATCATACCCTTAAGAGGGAATAATTTAAAAATAACAAAATGTAAAAGTCTTATCCAAATGAAAGTAAACTTTAAAAATAAGAAGGAACAGCATCTCCAGTAAGAAGGAACCGGCATAACAACTCTGGCAATACGAAAAAACACATTGCATTTTGACACTCCCACAGTGTCACACGATCTTTTTAGCAATGGATTCTAAACAAAATGAGAGTTCAGAAATGACAGATGAAGAGCTCAAAATATGGAATTCAAGGAAGTTCAATAAGATCTAAAAGTTGGAAACCAACACACACACAATCAAAAAAAATAGTATACATATGGCTTAAAAATGTGCTAAAGAGACAAATTAAAAAATAAACAGGACAGTGGCTATGGCTCAAGGAGTAGGGCCCCGGCTCCATATACTGGAGGTGGTGGGTTCAAACCCAGCCCCAGCCAAAAACTGCAACAACAACAACAAAAAGCAGAAAAAAGAATTTCAGAAATTAAAGACTGATCTTTCAAATTAACCCAGTCAGACAAAATTAAAGAAAGAAAGAATTTTGGCTCAGCTCCTGTAGCTCAGCAGCTAGGGTGCTGGCCACATACACAGGAGCTGACAGGTTCAAACCCAGCCTGGGCCTGCCAAACAACAATAACAACAACAAAAAATTAGCTGGGCATTGTGGCAGGTGCCTGTAGTCCCAGCTACTTGGAGGCTGAGGCAAGAGAATCGCTTAGGCCCAAGAGTTTGAGGTTTCTGTGAGCTGTGATGCCATGGAACTCTACTGAGGGTGACATGTGAGACTCTGTCTCAAAAAATAAATAAATAAAAGAAAAGCAAAGAAAAATTAAAAAAGCATTTTAAAAAATAAACAGAGTCTCTGAGAAGCCTGGGGTTATGTGAAACAACTGAACCAATGTATCATATGTAACTGTCAGGGAGAAGAGAAAGTTAAAATTTGGAAAACTTATTTGATAAGATAATCAATGTCAACTTCACTAGTCTTGTTAGACATCTAGATAACTAGATAAGAAAGACTCCAGGAAAATCAAGGATATAAATTGCAAGATGTTCTTCCCTAACACATATCATTATCAGACTTTCTAAAGTCAACATGAAGGAAAAGATTACAAATTCAGCAAGAGAAAACTTCTAATCACCTACACAGGGAACCCATTAGATTAAAAGCAGACATTTCAGCAGATACCTTATAAGCCAGGAGGGACTGGGTTCTGATTTTCAATCTTCTTCTTTTTTTTTTTTTATTGTTAAATCATAGCTGTGTACATTTGTGCAATCAAGGGGTATAATGTGCTGGTTTCATATACAATCTGAAATATTCTCATCAAATGGTTCAATGTAGCCTTCATGGCATTTTCTTAGTTATTGTATGTAGACATATGTATTCTGCATTCAGTAGGTTTCACCTGTACCCATTCTAAGATGCACCGCAGGTGTGGATCCACCCATTACCCTCCCTCTACCCAGACTTCCCCAATCCCTTCCCCTCCCTTGGCCTTTTCCCCATATTCTTGCGCTATAGTTGGGTTATAGCCTTCATACAAAAGCTACAAATTAACTTCATAGTAGGGCTGAGTACATTGGATACTTTTTCTTCCATTCTTGAGATACCTCGCTAAGAAGAATATGTGCCAGCTCCATCCATGTAAACATGAAAGTGGTAAAGTCTCCATCTTTCTTTAAGGCTGCATAATATTCCATGGTATACATGTACCACAATTTGCTAGTCCATTCGTGGGTCGATGGGCACTTGGGCTTCTTCCCTGACTTAGCAATTATGAATTGGGCTGCAGTAAACATTCTGGTACAGATGTCTTTGTTATATTGTGATTTTTGGTCTTCTGGGTATATACCTAGTAAAGGAATTATAGGATCGAATGCCAGGTCTATTTTTAGATCTCTAAGTATTCTCCAAACATCCTTCCAAAAGGAACGTATTAGTGTGCATTCCCATCAGCAGTGTAGAAATGTGCCCTTGTCTCTATATCCACGGCAACATCTCTTGTTTTGGGATTTTGTTATGTGGGCTATTCTTACTGGGGTTAGGTGATATCTCAAAGTAGTTTTGATTTGCATTTCTCTGATGATTAAGGACAATGAGCTTTTTTTAAATGTGTTTGTAGATTGTGCATCTGTCTTCTTTAGAAAAGTTTCTCTTCAAGTCCTTTGCCCACACTGATATGGGATCACTTGTTCTTTTCTTGCTAATACATTTGAGTTCTCTGTGGATTCTGGTTATTAAACCTTTGTCGGAGGTATAACCTACAAATATTTTCTCCCATTCTGAGGGCTGTTTGCTTGTTTTACTTACTATGTTCTTGGCTGTGCAGAAGCTTTTTAGTTTGATCAGATCCCACTAATGTATTTTTGATACTGCTTCAATTGCCTGGGGAGTCCTCCTCATAAAATATTCACCAAGGCTGATTTCTTCAAGAGTTTTTCCTTCACTTTCTTCAAGTATTTTTATAGTTTCATTTCTTAAGTTTGAATCTTTTATCCAGTGAAAGTATATCTTAGTTAATGGTGAAAGGTGTGGGTCCAGTTTCAGTCTTTTACAGATCGCCAGCCAGTTCACTTAGCACCACCTATTAAATAGGGAATCTTTTCCCCACTGAATGTTTTTAATTGGCATGTCAAAGATCAAATAACGGTAAGTAGCTGGATTCATCTCTTGGTTCTCTATACTGTTCCAGACATCTACTTCTCTGTTTTTGTGCCAATACCATGCTGTTTTGATCACTATCGATTTATAGTACAGTCTCAAGTCTGGTAGAATGGTTCTTCCTGCTTTGTTTTTATTTCTGAGTAATGTTTTGGCTATTCAAGGTTTTTTTCTGATTCCATGTAAAACGAAGTATTATTCTTTCAAGATCTTTAAAATATGACAATGGAGCTTTGATAGGAATTGCATTAAAATTATATATTGCTTTAGGTAGTATAGACATTTTAACGATGTTGATTCTTCCCAGCCATGAGCATGGTATGTTTTTCCATTTGTTAACATCTTCAGCTATTTCTTTTCTTAAAGTTTCATAGTTCTCTTCATAGAGATCTTTCACATCCTTTGTTAGATAAACTCCCAAATATTTCATCTTCTTTGGCACTACTGTGAAAGGAATAGAGTCCTTGACTGTTTTTTTTTTTTTGGCTTGGCTTTTGTTGGTATATATAAAGGCTACAGATTTATGGGTGTTGATTTTGTAGCCTGAGACATAGCTGTATTCCTTGATCACTTCTAAAAGTTTTGTAGTAGAATCCCTAGTGTTTTCCAGATACACAATCATGTCATCTGCGTAGACTGAAAGTTTGATCTCTTCTGACCCTTTGTGGATACCCTTGATTGCCTTTTCTTCCCTAATTGCGATGGCTAAAACTTCCATTACAATGTTAAAGAGCATTGGAGACAATGGGCGACCTTGTCTGGTTCCTGATCTAAGTGGAAATGATTTCAAGTTAACTTCATTCAATATGATATTGGCTGTGGCTTTGCTGCAGATGGCCTCTATCAGTTTAAGAAATGTCCCTTCTATACCAATTTTCTTAAGTGTTCTGATCACGAAGGGATGCTGGATATTATCAAAAGCTTTTTCTGCATCACTTGAGAGAATCATATGGTCTTTATTTTTTAGTTTGTTTATGTGCTGAATTACATTTATAGATTTACCTATATTGAACCAGCCTTGAGAGCCTGGGATAAATCCCACTTGGTCATGGTGTACAATTTTTTTGATGTGTTGTTGGATTCTGTTTGTTAGGATCTTATTATTTTTGCATCAATATTCATTAGTAACATTGGTCTATAATTTTCTTTTCTTGTTGGGTCTTTCCCTGGTTTAGGTATCAAGGTGATATTTGCTTCGTAGAATGTGTTGGGTAGTATTCCTCCTTTTCCTATATTTTGGAAGAGGTTTAGTAATATATGTACTAGTTCCTCTTTAAAGGTTTGGTAGAATTCAGATGTAAAGCTATCTGGTCTTGGGCTTTTCTTTTTTGGGAGATTTTGTGTAGCTGATGCTATTTCAGAACGTGATATAGGCCTATTCAACATTTCCACTTCCTTCTGGCTAAGTCTTGGCAGGTGGCGTACTTCCAAGTATTGGTCGATTTCTTTCAGATTTTCATTTTTCTGAGAGTAAATTTTCTTGTAATATTCCTTAAGGATTTTTGAATTCCTGAGGGGTCTGATGTTATTTCATCTTTACCATTTCTGATTGATGAAATTAGAGATTTTACTCTTTTTTTCCTGTTAGGTTGGCCAAAGGTTTATCTATTTTATTGATCTTTTCAAAAAACCAACTTTTTGATTTATTGATCTGTTGTATAATTCTTTTGTTTTTAATTTCATTTAATTCTGCACTGATTTTGGTTATTTCTTTTCTTCTGCTGGGTTTGGGGTTGGAATGTTCTTCCTTCTCCAGTTGCTTGAGATGTCCCATTAAGTTATTAACTTCCTCTCTTTCTGTTTTCTTGAAGAAGGCTTGCAGTTCTATAAATTTCCTTCTTAGGACTGCCTTTGCAGTATCCCAGAGGTTCTGATAATTCATGTCTTCATTGTTGTTTTGTTCCAAAAAGTTGGTGATTTCTTTCTTAACCTCATCTATAACCCATCTGTCCTTCAGCATAAGGTTATTTAGCTTCCAAGTTCTTGTATGGGTATGCAGATTCCTGTTGTTATTGAGATCAACTTTTAATCCGTGATGGTCTGAGAAGATGCAAGGGATAATTTCTATTGTTTTAAATTTGGTGAGGTTATATTTGTGGCCCACTATGTGGTCGATTATGGAGTATGTTCTGTGGGCTGATGAGAAGAATATGTATTCAGTTTTGTTGGGATGAAATGTTCTGTAGATGTCTATTAAGTCCAGATGTTGAATGGTTAATTTAAAATCTAAGACTTCTTTGCTTAGCTTCTGTTTGGAGGATCTATCCAGCACTCCTAAAGGGGTGTTAAAATCTCCGACTACTATGGAACTGGAGGAAATCAAGTTGCTCATGTCTGTTAGAGTTTCTGTTAGAAATTGAAGTGCATTCTGGTTGGGTGCATAAATATTAATAATTGAAATCTCATCATATTGAGTATTACCTTGAACAAATATGAAGTGTCCATCCTCATCCTTCCTTATTTTGGTTGGTTTAAAGCCTATTGCATCTGCGAATAGGAATGTAATGCATGCTTTTATCTGCTTTCCATTTGTCTGGAGTAAAATACCATCCCATCACCTTGAGTCTATATTTGTCTTTTAATGTAAGATGAGATTCTTGTATGCAGCAGATATCTGGCTTGAGTTTTTGTATCCAGTCAGCCAACCTGTGCCTCTTTAGAGGACAATTTAAACCATTCACATTAATTGAGAATATTGATAAGCCTTTCAAGAGTCCAGTGGACATTTTTAAT
Source organism: Nycticebus coucang (assembly GCF_027406575.1). Lineage (NCBI taxonomy): Eukaryota > Metazoa > Chordata > Mammalia > Primates > Lorisidae > Nycticebus > Nycticebus coucang. The sequence continues at coordinate 18,337,274 of NC_069795.1, forward strand.
CCTTTTGCGACTATGGAAGTTGGAATGTGATCAAAATTTTCTGGGTGGGTTTACTTTTGTGGTGAAGGATTATGCTGGTCTTTATAGAGGATAGGTCTGAGAATATCCTGGAGAGCTGGTTTAGCTGTGGCAAATTTCTTCAACATGTGAATGTCATTAAAGTATTTAATTTCTCCGTCATAAATGAAACTCAGTTTAGCTGGGTACAGGATCCTGGGTTGAAAGTTATTTTGTTTTAGGAGATTAAAAGTCGATGACCATCCTCTTCTAGCTTGAAAGGTTTCAGCAGAGAGATCTGCAGTTATTCTATTATTCTTCCCCTTGTAGTGATGGTTTTCTTTCATCTGGCTGCTTTCAGAATTTTCTCCTTCATATTAACTTTAGTGAAATTGATTATGATGTGTCTGGGAGATGTCTTAATCGAGTTGAGTTATGCTGGAGTTCTGAAACTGTCTGCTATCTGAATTTCAGAATCTCTTGGCATGTCTGGAAAGTTCTTATTCATAATCTCATGGAGAAGATATTCTGTGCCTTGTGAAGCCACTTCATCACTTTTGGGGATCCCTATAAGACGAATATTGGTTTTCTTCGAATTATCCCAGAGCTCCCTGAGAGAGTGATCTGTTTTTGCCCTCCATTTCTCTTCCTCTCTGAGAGTTTGGGAGCATTCGAAAGCTTTGTCTTCAATGTCAGAAATCCTTTCTTCTGCTTGCTCCATTCTGTTACTGAGGGATTCTACTGTGTTTCTCAGATCTTTGAGGGCTGCAACTTCTTGGCTCAATGTGTCAAAATCTTTGGTCATTTGGTCTTTGAATGCGTTGAATTCTTGAGACATCTTTTGGGTTACTGCTTGGAATTCTAATTCAATCTTATTTGCCATTCAGATTCTGAATTTGATTTCTGACATCTCAGCTATTTGTTTGTGCATGGGATCTTGTGCTGTGTCTTCCCCATTGATCCTTGGGGGAGTTGATCTACTCTGATTATTCATATTGCCAGAGTATTTCTTTTGATTTTGCCTCATAATTATTTTTCACCATTGCCTCTGGCCATCCTCAGAGTTGGGGTGGTGGCTGTCCGAGATTAGACCTGGGTGATCACTCTATTGTTGCTGGATCTTTGTAGGGTGTGACCCTGTGTAGTTCTTTTGGGGCTGCCCCAGCCAGGGAGTTCTGGTTGTGGGAGCAGTTCCAGAGTGTGACACCCCTTGATCCAGCAACAGGGTGGGGAGAGGGAAGGGAGGTGCACACGGTTCTGGGAGTGCCTGGCACCCAGTGACTTTGACACAGAGGGCGCAAGGCTCCAACAGTCTCTGGCCGGGATAAGTGCTCCACGCAGAGGCAGGGATTGCTCCAGAGGGCACGGCTACCAGAGTCCCTGGCCAGAGGAGCGGACTGTGTGGAGGTAGGGAGGGTACAGGAGGGAGGACGCGGGGTTGCGCGGCTCCGGAGTTCCTGGTCAGGGCATGGGGAGGCCTGGCAGGTGGGTTAGCGGGTCCCGGTGCAGCTCTCACCAGGATCTGGGAGGGTGAGGCTTTTCCGGAGGTCTGAGATGGTGCTGATCACGGGTCCTGGCGCAGCTCTTCTGGAGGTCCGGAAGGGTGCCTGATCACGGGTCCCTGCGCAGCTCTTCCAGAGGTGGGAGGGTGCCGATCACGGGTCCTGGTGCCTGATTTTCAATCTTTTTAAGGCAACAAATATCAGCCACAAATTTTGTATTCTACTGAACTAAGCCTAATAAATAAAAAATACATAAAGTCTTTCACAGACAAGCAAACCTTAAGGGACTTCATCATCAGTGACCAACCTTAAAGAAATTCCCAAGGGAATTCTAAACTTGAAAATTAAAAGTTGCTATTTGCCATCATAAAAACACAAGAAAGCTTAATGCTCACAGGTCTCATAAAACAATTACATAATTGAGACTACCAAACAGGTAAAAAAAAAAAAAAAAATCAACAATGTGACCAGAATGGAACCTCACATATCAATTTAACTTTGAATACAAATGGACTAAATATTCCACTTGAAAGATATATATGGCAGACCGAATTAAGAAAAGTAGAATTGAACCAAAATTGTTAACAAGAAACTTAGCCAACTGGTAAATTTTCTTACAGACTCAATATAGAGGGGTGGAAAAAGATATTTCATGCAAATGGAAAAAAAAATTGACTAAGAATAGCTGTATTTAGATAAAACAGACTTTAAAAAGATCAACAGGGGAAAAACTGAACAAAGAAGCATCTCAAAAGTCACCGTATATAGGGAAAATGGGAATTGTAAAATTTATTTACAAAACGCTCATTGTAAAATTTAACAAAATTTCTAAAAAATATTCTCTATATGTTGGCCACCTCTTAGTAAATTTCATAATAAATATTTTGTAAATAAAAGTACATTTAGCTACGATTTTCCATTTTTCCTTTGATGACATTTAGGACACCCTGTATAATGGTAAAGGATCAATTCACCAAAAAGATGTAATAATCTTCAATACATATGCCTTCAACACATATGCCTTCAACACAAGAGAACCACCATTTGTAAAAGAAATAGTACTAAATCTAAGCAGAGAGATTGACAATTATACAATAACTGTAATGAATTTCAACACTCCATTAATAGCGTTATGTAGACTATCAAAGTGAAAAATCAATAAGGAAACATGGCATTTAAACTGGATTCTAAGACAAATGAACATAACAGCTATTTATAAAACATTTTCAGAATACACATTCACAAATATTTGTGAAAACACAAATTCAGAATATACATTCTTCTCATTATTCCGTGAAACATTTTCCAAGATAGACTGTACGTTAGGCCACAAAACATGTGTCAAAAAAATTAAAAAAAAAATTGAAATGATATCCAGTATCTTCTTAGACTACAATTCATTAAAACTAGAATTTTTTTTTTTTATTGTTATTATTATTTACTGTTGGGGATTCATTGAGGGTACAATAAGCCAGGTTTCACTGATTGCAATTGTTAGGTAAAGTCCCTCTTGCAATCATGTCTTGCCCCCATAAAGTGTGACACACACCAAGGCCCCACCCACCTCCCTCCTTCCCTCTTTCTGTCCCCCCCCCATAACCATAATTGTCATTAATTGTCCTCATATCAAAATTGAGTACATAGGATTCATGCTTCTCCATTCTTGTGATGCTTTACTAAGAATAATGTCTTCCACGTCCATCCAGGTTAATACGAAGGATGTAAAGTCTCCATTTTTTTTTTTTAATGGCTGAATAGTATTCCATGGTATACATATACCACAGCTTGTTAATCCATTCCTGGGTTGGTGGGCATTTAGACTGTTTCCACATTTTGGCGATTGTGAATTGAGCTGCAATAAACAGTCTAGTACAAGTGTCCTTATGATAAAAGGATTTCTTTCCTTCTGGGTAGATGCCCAGTAATGGGATTGCAGGATCAAATGGGAAGTCTAGCTTGAGTGCTTTGAGGTTTCTCCATACTTCCTTCCAGAAAGGTTGTACTAGTTTGCAGTCCCACCAGCAGTGTAAAAGTGTTCCCTTCTCTCCACATCCACGCCAGCATCTGCACTTTTGAGATTTTGTGATGTGGGCCATTCTCACTGGGGTTAGATGATATCTCAGGGTTGTTTTGATTTGCATTTCTCTAATATATAGAGATGATGAACATTTTTTCATGTGTTTGTTAGCCATTCGTCTGTCGTCTTTAGAGAAAGTTCTATTCATGTCTCTTGCCCATTGATATAAGGGATTGTTGGCTTTTTTCATGTGGATTAATTTGAATTCTCTACAGATCCTAGTTATTAAGCTTTTGTCTGATTGAAAATATGCAAATATCCTTTCCCATTGTGTAGGTTGTCTCTTTGCTTTGGTTATTGTCTCCTTAGCTGTACAGAAGCTTTTCAGTTTAATGAAGTCCCATTTGTTTATTTTTGTTGTTGTTGCAATTGCCATGGCAGTCTTCTTCATGAAGTCTTTCCCCAGGCCAATATCTTCCAGTGTTTTTCCTATGCTTTCTTGGAGGATTTTTATTGTTTCATGCCTTAAGTTTAAGTCCTTTATCCATCTTGAATCAATTTTTGTGAGTGGGGAAAGGTGTGGGTCCAGTTTCAGTCTTTTACATGTAGACATCCAGTTCTCCCAACACCATTTATTGAATAGGGAGTCTTTCCCCCAAGGTATGTTCTTGTTTGGTTTATCGAAGATTAGGTGGTTGTAAGATGTTAGTTTCATTTCTTGGTTTTCAATTCGATTCCAAGTGTCTATGTCTCTGTTTTTGTGCCAGTACCATGCTGTCTTGAGCACTATGGCTTTGTAGTAGAGACTAAAATCTGGTATGCTGATGCCCCCAGCTTTATTTTTGTTACAGAGAACTGCCTTAGCTATACGGGGCTTTTTCCAGTTCCATACAAAACGCAGAATCATTTTTTCCAAATCTTGAAAGTATGATGTTGGTATTTTGATAGGAATGGCATTGAATAGGTAGATTGCTTTGGGAAGTATAGACATTTTAACAATGTTGATTCTTCCCATCCATGAGCATGGTATGTTCTTCCATTTGTTAATATCCTCTGCTATTTCCTTTCTGAGGATTTCATAGTTTTCTTTATAGAGGTCCTTCACCTCCTTCGTTAGGTATATTCCTAGGTATTTCATTTTCTTTGAGACTATGGTGAAGGGAGTTGTGTCCTTAATTAGCTTCTCATCTTGACTGTTATTGGTGTACACAAAGGCTACTGACTTGTGGACATTGATTTATATCCTGAAACATTACTGTATTTTTTGATGACTTCTAGGAGTCTTGTGGTTGAGTCTTTGGGGTTCTCTAAGTATAAGATCATGTCATCAGCAAAGAGGGAGAGTTTGACCTCCTCTGCTCCCATTTGGATTCCCTTTATTTCCTTGTCTTGCCTAATTGTATTGGCTAGAACTTCCAGCACTACGTTGAATAGTAAAGGTGACAGAGGACAACCTTGTCTGGTTCCAGTTCTAAGAGGAAAAGCTTTCAGTTTTACTCCATTCACTAAAATATTGGCTGTGGGTTTGTCATAGTAAAACTAGAATTTAATTATAAAAAGAATTTTCAAAACTATAGAAATACATGGAAATTAATAAATCTAATCCTGACTGGTCTTTGGGTCAATGATGAAATCAAAACAAAAATTAAAATATCTTTTGAAATGAATGAAAACAGAAACAAAACATATCAAAACCTCTAAGATACATTAGAAGCAGTGCTGAGAGAGAATTCACAGCACTAAATGCTTACATCATAAAGAGGAAAAGATCATAAATTAACAAGGAACTAGAAACACAAGAACAAAACAAACCCAAAGCTAGTACAAGAAAATACACAACAAAGGTTAGCGCAAAACTAAATGAAAAGGAAATTAACAAAATGCAAAGAATCAATGAAACAAACGTTGATTCTTCAAAAAGATAAACAAAAGTGTCAGACTCTAGCTAGATTAACCAAGAAAACAAGAGAGAAGATTCAAATAAGCATAATCAGAATTGAAAAAGGAGACAATAAACTGATGGACAAAGGTCATTCAAGAACACTATAAATATGTACATACCTGCCAATTAGAAAATCTAAAGGAAATAGGTAAATTCTTGGAAACATACAACTTCCTAAGATTGAACAGGAAAAAATAGAAATCCTAATCAGACCAATAATGAGTAGCGAAATTCATTTAGTAAAATAATAAAAATATCTCCCAACAGAAAAAGCCCAGGACCAGATGGATTCACAGATGAATTCTACCAGATTTACAATGAACACTGGTTAATAATCCTACTGAATTTTTTGAAAAGATTAAGCAGAAGGGAGTCCTCCCTAGCTCATTCTATGAAGTCAGTATTACTCCAATACCAAAGCCAGGCAAGGACACAACAATAAAGAAAAGCATGGACCAATGTCCTTGATAAACATAAAGGTCAAAATCCTCAAAAAAATACTAGTAAACCAAGTCCAACAGCATATAAAAAGGATAATATGCCATGATCATATGCGTTTTATTCCAAGGATGAAAGGATGGTTCAATATGCATGATTTGGTAAATGTGATTCACTAAATGAACACAATTAAAAACAAATCATATAATCTCAATAGATGGAGAAAAAGCATTCTATAATATTTATCAAGCTCTTCATAATAAAAACCCTCAAAAAATAAGGCATAGAAAAAAATACCTGAAAATAATAAAAATTATATATGATAAACCCATAGTCAATATCATATTGAATGGGGAAAGCTGAAAGTATTTCCCTTAAGAACTGGAACAAAACAAGGATGCCTACTTTCATCACTTCTATTCAAACGATTCTGGATCTCCTTGTCACTGCAGTCAGGCGTGAGAAAGAAATAATGGGCATCCAAATTTAAAAAAGGAAGTCAAATTATCTCTATTTGCTGATGATATATTCTTATACCTGGAAAACTCTGAAGATACCTTCAAAAGACTCCTAGATTTGATAAATGAATTCAGTAAAGTCTTAGAATACAAAATCAATGTACAAAAATTAATAACATTTCTGTTATTATACCAGTAATGATTAAGCCATGAAACAAATCAAGGACTCAATCTCATTTGCGATAGCTAACAAAAAACACACAAAAAACACCAACCTATGAATGTACCTTCCTCTACAAGGAAATCCAAAAAACATTGATGGAGGAAATCATAGATGACACACACAAACGGAAAAACCTTCCACACTCATGGACTGGAAGAATCAATATTGTTAAAATGACCATACTGCCCAATGCAATCTACAGATTCAATGCAATTCCTATCAAAGTACCAGTGTCTTTTTCACATAATTAGAAAAAAAATCCTAAAATTTATATGAAACCAAAAAAGACAGCCAAACTGCCTAGATAAATTATAAACAAAAAGAACGAAACGTAAGATATTACCTGACCTCAACTTATACTATAAGACTATGGTAACCAAAACAGTGTGTCATGCATCTAAAAATAGTCATATTGATCAATGAAATGGAATGGACAACCTAGAAATAAAATCACACACAATATAACTAGTATTCAACAAACTAGATAGAAACATACACCAGGGAAAGGATATCCTATTCAATAAACATTGGGAAAGTTGGATAGCTATATGCATAAGAACGAAACCTGGGCTTTATCTCTCACCATATACCAAAATAAACTAAGATGGAGTGAAGACTGTGGCGCCTGTGGCTCAGTGAGTACGGCGCCAGTCCCATATACCGAGGGTGGTAGGTTCAAACCCGGCCCTGGCCAAAGTGCCTCCCCCCCCCCCCAAAAAAAAGACTTAAATGCAAGACATGATACTATAAAAATCTTAGAAGGAAACCTATGAAAAACTCTTTTGGAAGGTGTCCTAGGGAAAGAATTTATGAGTAGGACCCCAAAGGCAAAGATACAAAGGCAAAAATAGATAAATAGGACATCATTGAACTAAAAAGCTCGGCACAGCAAAAGCAATAATCAACAAAATAATTTTTCAACCTATAGAATGGGAGAAAATATTTATAAACCATATATCCAACAGAGAACAAATATCCAGCATCTACAAGGAACTAAACAAAACAAAAACAACCCTATTAAAAAGTAGACAAAAACCACAAACATTTTTCAAAAGAAGACATAAAAATGACCGACAGACATATGAAAATGTTCAATATCAGTAATCATTAGAGAAATGTAAATTAAAATCACAGTGAGATATCATTTTAGTCAAGTAAGAGTGGCCACTATTAAAATGTCAAAAATTGGCCAGGACTCAGAGAAAAGGAATACTTGTACACTGTTAATGGAATGTAAGTTAGTACAACTTCTATGGAAAACAGTATGACAATTTCTCAAAGATCCCTAAATAGAACTATTATTCAATCCAGAAATCTCACTACTGGGTATCTACTCAAAAGAAAAGAAATCATTTTATCAAACAGACACTTGAACTCATGTTTATAGCAGCACTATTCACAATAGCAAAGATAGAAAATCAACCTAAGTGTCCATCAGCCAATAAGTGAATAAATAAAATGTGGTGCATATATACAATAGAACTTCTGCAAGTTGACCAGAGATTGTAGCAAACTAGTCAACATATGGATGCAGTCAACATAAGGAACTAGGCCTATGTACTAACACATACATATGGTGTACGTATCATTCCAGTCTCTGAAAATTAGGTCAGCTTCAAAAGATGGTCAATGTAGGGAGGCGGTCAACTACAGAGGTTCATGCCCACCCCCCACCACCCTGACACACAGACGCACTACATCTTAGAATATTGTTTAGTATAAAAAGAATAAAATCATATTTTTTGCAGCAACGTGGATGGATGGAACTGGAAGCCATTATCTTAAATAATAACTAAGATATCGAAAGTCAAATACCACATGTTCTTGCTTTTCAGTGGGAGCTAAAAAATGAGCACACATAGTTCTGGGGAATACAATAACAGACATTGTAGATTCAGAAGGATGGGAGGGAGCTGTGGGATGAGAAATTACCCAGTGGGTTACTGCCATACATGAACTGAGGGAGGATTGCACAAACAGTCCAGACCTCACCACTACACAACGTAGCCACTTAACATGTACCTCCTACATCTACATAAATAAAAAAGGCAATAAAAAAGGAAAAAACACACTTGACTAGCACTTGTTCTGATTGTCTAAGTGGCCAATAGTAGAGACCAATGTTGATTTTCAAAACTGGCATGGTAAAGAAAGGGCAGCTGCCACTTAACTGGCGGAAGCCTGATTACGTTGGAGCCCTTCCATCATGGAAGGGGCTTCAGTTTGTTCCCACAGAAACAGATTCTTTCTTGCTGTAGATTTGCCTTCCCACTCACTATACTACTTTCATCACCACCATCTGTGGACTTAGTCAGTGCATATTTACCACACTGGCTCAGTTCACCTCATAAGACTTCTGGTCAACATCCTTTTTATGGAAAAAAAGGACTAAATCAATAAATTTATGTCTGTGGAATTTATGTATCCATCCACCAGATGCAACTTTCCAGAATGAGATAGAATGGCAGTGTGCTACTCAATACTAGCATGCATAAAGTCATTCTAATAATAAGAATTTCAGTGTCAAAGAGATGCCAAGTGGATTTCCCCCATCACCAAGCCCCCAAATAGAAATTTCAACTTTTAAATACCCTTGCAAATTAAAGCACAAACATGTTAAAATTCAAAATCAAATATTCTTGAACGATAAGTATATTTCAGAGCTCAAACATTTCAATTAAAAAACCAACAATCATCTTCCAAAAGCTCTTTTTTCGCCCAGTTTCAGGCAAAATAATTCTTTTATTTTGAGATGAAATACTTTCAACAGTCTGAACTCTTTCTCATGGGGATATATCCAATCTTTTCAGAGCCTCACAGCTTGGATTAGTTCAATGGCACATAACCCCATAAGCCTCATTTATAAAGGATGTAGAGATAAAACAAGAGACACAGATCATCCCAACATTAACCCCACACTAACAACAGTTAGAAAACAAGCTGTTCCTGGCTCCTCACTTATTATCCTTGCCAAAATTATCTCCCTATTATTTAGTACTTAATGTTGCCAAAAATAGCAGATACACAAAATGTCAGAGGGAAGGAGAAATCATATTGGCCTCGGCCTCAATGAAACACCACGTGGCTATTGTCAGGGGTCACAAATACTGAAACTGAGAATTTCTACTCAAGAGGAAAATAATCTCCAATTAATTCATAGAACATTTACATGTTTTATGTCACTTTTTGGGTATAGTTTCCACGTCAGGGTGGAGAAAACCTCCTTGTTCATGCTATCCCTTCCTCAGAGTCATATTTGATCCATTGATCCTTTCGGATCAATGATGAGAAATTTGCCAAGATGAGAAATATGCTGGGGTAGAGACTTGTGCTACTAATTTCACACTTTCTCTTCAGCATGTGTTTTCAACCCTGATTCTATCGTCTTTTTATACGTGCAGGAAATTGTTCATGTCAAAGGAACTTGGCATATAAGGAAGGTTTCTTATGAAAATGTGTCAAATGGTCTATAAAACCAGTGTCTGGTGCCCCATGATCGCATTAATGTACACAGCTATGATTTAATAAATAAATAAAAAGAAAAAAAAAAAAAAAAGGAAGGTTTCTTCCTACCATGCATACATTTAGTCAATCCCAAGTCCAAGCTAAACTGTGTAGTGGGTGACTAGAGCTTGAGGACATATGACTCCAAGATTAGCCCCTCCACGGTGTCCTTCTTAGTCCTTAACACAAACCCAGAATTTGGGCAGTGAATGTACCACAATCCACCTGCGCGTGGCCTAACGATATAAAGCTGACATGTTGCCTGCACACTGTATCACGTTAAAATCACATACCTTGCAATTGTGAAGTGCCAAATATTATTCTTTCCTCTAAGCTTGTAGAGACTTTCTTACCTGCAGTCAAATTCATGCCAGAGTTGTGCCTTGGAATGAGTTAAGCGGATAGCAGCTGCATTTCAAAGCAAATCGTACATTTTAAAAGCTCACCTTATTTTTTCCAGATCCTTGTGGGTGAAGTCCACTGAAACATCTCATAGGTCCCTGTTTGTTTGCCAAACTATTGGCTTCTTTGTTGAGGCCTACTCTTTGCATAGGTCCCAGCTTCTAGAAAATAATCACTTTGTTATTTTATCTTTGCATACACAAATGCTCACATACCACAAGCTTTGAAAAACGATAATGAATATCTTGTAAAATTCAAGGCAAAGTGTCTGCATTCTAAATGGATAAAGAAAATGACAAAGAGAAAAAGAATTTATTCACATAGTAAAAACAGAAATAGACTAAAAAAGCAAAATTACAAACATAAAAATTTAGGAAGTATAAAACAAAATGGCAAAAATAAAATCAACTATCTGTTTTGATAGTAAATATAGGTGTGAAATATGTTGCCATTTAAAGGAGTAAAATTTGAGTCAGACATAGTGGTCCAGTCCTGTAATCCTAACACTCTGGGAGACTAAGGAGGGAGAACCACTTGAGCTCAGGAGTTCAAGACCAGATTGAGCAAAAGTAAGACCTCCATCTCTACTAAAACTAGAAAAATTAGCCAGCCGTTGTGGCAGGCCCCTGTGATCCCAGCTACTCAGGAGGCTGAGGCAGGAGGATTGCTTGAAATCAGAAGTTTGAGGTTGCTTGAACCCAGGTGTTTGAGGTTGCTGTGAGCCAGGCTGATGGCATGCCATTCTAGCCTGGGCAACAGAGGGAGACAGAGTACTGCACTTTTAATGTAATACATGTTAAAAAAATCAACACATACAAGTTGCAATAAGAAGCAAAATCTCTGCCAGGAAATACTAACAAAGGAAAGCAAAGGTAAAATAATACCAGACGTCACATATTTTAAGGTAAAGATCATTAAAGGAAATAAAGTTAAGACATTTTATATTGTTAAAAGGTTCAATCTACAATTAAAATATTATAGTAAAATATCTTTTATTTACCAACTAGTAAAACATAACAACATGCTATGCAAACAACAGTAATTGACAAAAAATTGTCTATTTTGTCTAGACTATTTGTGGGAAATTATTCCTCACCTATTCTAATTTGTATAATTCACAAACATTGTAAAACAAAAAACCCTCCAGCATACATAGAAAATAGTATATGTACATTCTAAAGAAAAAATAACACTGCAAATATACTTTCCGCCCATACCAAGAAACTGAATATTACATATAGGTTATGACCCTTTATTTGTCCCTCCAACAACTTTTAATTCTTTGGCCAGAAAGTGACACACGTCACTTCTATTCATAGCCCACTTATTAGAGGTAGTCACATGGCTCCAGTCTAAGTAAAGGGAACTGGGAAGTGAGTGGGAACACCTGAATACTTGGCGAATCCTAACTTCCCTGTCACATCACCACCATCAAATACTAAATATAAATCTGTGCTCTGTGCTTCTGGGGCCATGATTTTTTCTGTTCGTCTATATGTCTATCCTTGTTTTACAACCATACCATATTTATTACCATACATTCAAAATAAGTCTGCATATTTGGCACATCATATCTTTCCAATTTGTTATTCTTCAAGATTATCTTGGCACCTACGTAAAAAATTTAAAATCAGGTGGACAAGTTTTGACTGAAAAATCTGTTAAAATTTTGATTGAGCATGAACTGAGTTACTGAATCATCATGGGGAGAATTGACTTTGTTATGATACTGAGTTTTACATTTTATGAATGGAAATATCTTACTAATTTCTTTTAATAACTCTACAAGTTTCTCCAGAAAGGCTTAGCACATGCTTGTTAGCATTTTATTAGCTAATTTATTTTACTAATATTTGATGTTAATGAATGAATGAATAGGATATGTGTTCATATAGCATAAAAATCAAAATGATATAAAAAGGCATACGTCAAAAAGTCTCTCACCTACTGTGATTACTTCCAAGCTCTTCCCTTCTCTAGGTACCACTTTTATGATTGTATTTTCTTTCTTTTTTTTTTTTTTTTTTGAGACAGAGCCTCACACTGTTGCCCTGGATAGAGTGCTGTGGCATCATAGCTCACAGCAACCTCAAACTCCTGGGCTCAAGCTAGTCTCCTGTCTCCGCCTCCCAAGTAGCTGGGACTACAGGCGCCCGCCCCAACGCCTGGCTATTTTTTGGTTGCAGCTGTCATTGTTGTTTGGCGGGCCCGGGCTGGATTCGAACCTGCCAGCTCAGGTGTATGTGGCTGGCGCCTTAGCCACTTGAACCACAGGCGCTGAGCCATGATTGTATTTTCTTATTTGTTGTTTCAGTGTTTCTTTTGGAAATTACAAGAAAGTACAACTTACGTACCACTATTTTTTTCTCTTTTATATAAAAAAATGGTGTACTATATGAACTATTCAACATTTTGGTTTATACACCTAGCAACGCGTCCTGGATATAATGTTGCCATTGAACAATGCCATCCTTTTCTAACATGGATATTATTAAATATAATAATTCCATTATTGGTGCACATTTTCAATATTTTTATACTACAAATAATACCATAATGTTATATGGAAAATACTGACATACCTATAGGATAGATTCCCAGAAGCAGGAATTCTGAGTCAATTATAATTAACTTAATTTTAGTTTCTTTCCATTGAAGACTTTTACTTTAATGTAATTGAAATTATTAATTTATTTGTTTTCCTAGATTTTAAGACTTGGTTTAAATGCTTCTTCCTTCTGATAACTTAAGGAAATTAGTTCATGATATTTGTGAGTTTATATTTTTGCTTAAATATTTAACTGATCAATTTTCAGTTTATGAAGGTGTAAGGAATAAGTATAAATAACTTAATATTTACTATCCTGTTATTGTTGGTATTTTTTTTTCTGTTTTTTTTTTTTTTTTTTATTGTTGGGGATTCACTGAGGGTACAATAAGCCAGTTACACTGATTACAATTGTTAGGTAAAGTCCCTCTTGCAATCATGTCTTGCCCCCATAAAGTGTGACACACACTAAGGCCCCATATTGTTGGTATTTTTTAAGGGTTTTGTTGTACTGGCTAGTACAGAACAACGTTGAATATAAGTAGTGCTAGTTGTTACTCTTGATCTCAAGGAGATGCTTTCAATATATCACCATTAACTATGATATTTACTACATTACATATTGAAGGTACAGTTTTTCTTGTTGAAAATGTCATCTTCTATTTCTAATGTTTAATTTTCAGTATAATTGATGTTGACTTTATCAAACACTTTATCTCTAGTCATACATATTTGAAGTCAGTTTGAGGTTTCTTTATTATTTGCAATTCATTAGAAGAGTATCTTTTAATTGAATGGTTACAAATTAAGGAAATAATTTTTTTATTTTGTTAGCTCATTTAGGTAGAATAAAGTAATGAACTAGTTAATTTAATTCGTTATCCCTCTTAAATGTTAGAGGAAAAAATGAGAAAGTAAAATAACAAAGAAAATGAGCAGATATTAATAAAGTCACTAAATATATAACTGAAAAGATCAATAATGATGAAAGTCTCCATTTTTTACTATCCCTTATATGTTAAGAAATTTGCACAGAAAGAAGCTGTACAAGGTAGATTAAAAATGTTAAAGAGAAAGTCATAGATAAGGAAAATGGATATACCATAATGCTGAATATATGGAATAGTAAGAAAACAATATTTAAAGTAAGAAAAGGCTCCTGGAAATACAAAACGTATAATGGCAAAATAAAAAATTCAATAAAAGGAATGACTAATGAAGTCAAGGAAATATTCCATAAGCTAAAACATAAATAAAAAGACAAACAAAATTTTAAGAGAAAGTCAAGAAACTCAGATGATTTATTCAGGGAATAAAATGTCTATTTCAAGACAGATGAAAAAAGATATTCTAAGGCAATACAAGGCACCACTTTGGAACTGAAGGACATGGAACTTAAGATTTAAAAGGCCTATCAAATACCAAAGTACAGCAAAGAAAAGAGTAATCACACTAAGGCATATTATTGTGACATTTCAGAAGATCATATGCAAAGGATGAAAAATCATAATGACATGAAACGTCTCAATAGCGTGACGGGAAGCTAAAATTGAATAGCATGATGCCTTCACAACTCAAAGAGAAAATGTCTTCCAAACTGGATTTCATATCCAAACTATTAAGTATGAATCAGAGCCTTTATTAGACACAAAATATTGTAAAGCATCACTTTATTTACATCATTTCTCTGCACTCTTTCTCAAGGAGCAACAGCAATATCTGACCCAGCAGAATAGACAAATGAAATCAAGAAAGAGAACAACATGGAATCTGTAAAGAAGTAATCTTTGTAAAGAATTCAGTCTTCATTGAATATTGAAATTGTTCCTGGTTTTTATCAAATCTTAAGAAATCTACCATGGTATATTTTGCATATAATTGTTATACAGATTTCTAGAAACAGAATTATTTTGCCAAAACAGAAATGGTGTAAGAACTCTTGATATGTATTATTTAATTTTTTAATGGCCTCTCATTATAGTTTCCACCTTCCAAGTGGGAGTGGCTTGGAGGGTGTCTGCTTCCTCTTTTAAAATTCTACATGCCCCTGAAATTGATTGGTTACAGGAAGATTAACTTTCCAGATAGCATGGTGTAGTTGTTCTCTCAGGAAGGTCACAAGGAGCCATATTTCTAAGCAAGAATCTTTCTACAAGCTCTCCACACTTGTTCCATTATTACAAACTCTAAAGGAAGGAGAGCACCCACCTTATTTCGGTATACTTGTGCTTTTCATATGTTTGCTGTATCATTGGGAATGCATCCAAGTTGCCTCCCAGAAAAAGTTAAGTGAATTTAACTTAAACGTGGCTCTAGCTTTAGATGGCGCATATTTAAATTTAACAATTGAGAGCTTAAAATGGCACATTAATTTTTCTAAATAAAATCAATGTTGCCTCAAGCCCACTAACTATAGTATATATGAAATCTAAGTAGTTAACATCAAAGCCTGTGACAATTTCAAAGAAATTTTTTCTTGTGCCTGTTTTATTGTCATGTATAGTAGGGCTTGGTTGATGGGTTCTGAAAATAAACTCTCTGATGTCTGCCTTTCTATTTCAAAAACTTCACCACCTGGCATCTAACTCCTCTGTTGAGAAGTGCTCAAAGCACATCTATGAATCAGGAACAGTGACAGAGAGTAAGCCTTCAAGGCTAATATAAAGAGAAGGCAGAACAGAGATGTCAATCTAAAACAAGTGTTGGGTGATATCAACCTGAGGTCTTCCACATAATATCAGGTCTTTTGCTTTATATTGGCTTTTCCGTAAATCTCAATTCTAATAACAATGGCTATACAGGGAAACCCCGCATTGAAATGCCCTAAATTCTAGAAAGACAATTATGACTCATTATTCACATGCTCTTCTTTTAACACTGTGGATATCACAGGAAAATGTCAAAGGAGTGGATATGGATGGCAAGTTATAATAGAATGTCTTCATTAGGCCAAGCTGACTGAATGAAGTGAATCGTGGTGAAGTGGTTGAGGGATACAGGGAAAACTGTCTATATTTATGACATTCTCTTTGAAGAAGCTAAAGTTCTTCTATCAGAAATCAAGTATATAAAATATATTGAAATACTAACAATATTGAAAAGAGCTTTTGAACCTAGCTGTTTTTAATCTATCATAAAGTTCAGGTAAAATAACAAATCAGAACTTTCCATGCCCTGCTTATAAGTCCACAGAAAAAATGTCAAGGTGTACATCAAAGCTTAGTGTAGATATCATAAACCCTTGGGTTTGCAGTTATTTGACAGTTGTGACTGCCTATAGATTTCATGAAATGTCATCTATCACGGAGAGGAGAAAGGAGGTCGTGATGGTTCTCTGTCTCTCCCAGACAAGGTTTTCGGCATGTGGTAATGGCTATTCCACTCTCCACATGAGGGACATTGGCATTCCCCTTCTTGTATGACCAGGTTAGTCAGTGTTGATTTCTTTTTTTTATGAGAGGCACCTATGGAGTTGAAGCTTCAGGAGCTAGGCAAATTAGTTTAACTTTTTATAGTTCTAATTTTTGATGTTTAATTTACAAAAACAAATTATTTATCATGTATTTCAAATTTCTCATTATAAAACAAAAGGACTTGAAAGGAGATACTGGAAAAAAAATAACACAATAAAAATGACATGATAAAGAAACTAGAATTAAAAGGAGAATAGCAAATATATTACATCCTAGGTTAGAAATGATACAAGTCCTAACTATGCATCCTAGATTCCAAAGTGAACAGAATATGTGTCATTTCTTAACTCTTTTTATGTTTATTTTTTTTTGCAGTTTTTTTGGGGCCAGGGCTGGGTTTGAACCTGCCACCTCCAGCATATGGGGCTGGCGCCCTACACTTTTGAGCCACAGGCACCGCCCTTAAGTCTTTTTACTTAATAGAGGGAGATATATCAGTTCCTCAACCCACACAAAGCCTCCAGTGTTCCAAATGCTTGAATACATTTTCTTCTATGACATGAGATTGGATCTATAGAGTGATGTAATGCACAATGTTCGTAAAAGAAATGTTAACAACAAATTTAGATCCTCATTTTGTTTGGCTTAGAAAGTCCAAAGCTGAACGTCAGAATACAGGCCAGTGTAGGTGAATCTATTATGTGCTGAGGTGCTCTGATTGATTTATGCAGCCATCATATAATTTTTTTATCCAAAGATTGCACTTAAATTACTCGGGAGAGTGGCCGTACAGCTTGTCTCCTAAATTACCTTGTTGAAATGTCTTGTCTTTTCACCAGGACTTTGATAGAAGCTTTATGCCAGACTTAGCAGCAGGGCAATTTTAACCAAGACTAGTAGAATAGATAGACTCTACTGTTTATTAGAGACAGCAGGGTAAGTTCCTTAGCTTTGGAAAACAAAATCTGTTTAAAATGCCGAGACAGGGGAACAGAAAGGGTGCCTGTAGGCACACTAGCCTTTCAGGAAGTCAATTACAGCTCCTTCAGCTTCTGTACTCAAGCTTGGGTGTGGATTCAAAGTTTCTCAGTGTGGAGCATGACAAACAGGGTTTTATTCTGAAAAAGCTTCATAGCGTTTGTTTCCAGATGCACACCAGGACAGGTGAAAAACTGCCGTCAGGCGACAGAACGAGAACCAAATACTAAGAACACGATTTCCTCATGTGGCTGCCAAGATGATTTATGACAAAATGCAGTTTTGTGAAACTGATCAGATAAATACACTAGAAAGCATGATTTGAATCTGACTAGTTAAATAAGTACAGTTCTATATACATGAAAAAGTTCTTTCCAAAACAAAATTTCAAAATTAATGTTGATTAATGTTTGGAAATAAAAAGATAGCAAAACCATTGTTTCTTCAGATCATTCCTGTGAGCGTACAGAACAATACTTCTCCTTATCTGTATTTTAAGAGAATCATACAACCAATTCATCTAAAAGTGGGGTAAAGAAATTAAGATATATAAGGTGAAATGAAAAAGGAGAGACAAGCACCCCTTTGTTCTTCGCTGTGGAGTTTTACAAAATTTAAAGACACATTCATTACAATTTTTTCTGACACTTTCCAACTACTTTATTTTCTCAATGCTTTTTCACCATGGCTCCAATACTTAAAATGTCTTAAAGAGCAAACTTTTTAGGTGGTTATGGAGAAAGTCTATTATATTGGTGAGCTCAGTCTGTCTTAACAAAACACCAATAGACAGAAGGATTTAAAGAGGGGAAATACGTTTCTCACAGTTCAGGAAACTGAGTCTGAGATCAAGGTCTAGCAGGGTCGGTTTCTGATGAGGATCTTCTTCCCAGTTTACAAATGACTGCCTTTTAACTGAGTCCCTGTGTGACAGAGAGGAGAGAGAGGGAAGAAAGAAGAGAGCTCTTTGGTGTCTGGTCACTCATCTCACTGTGAGACCCTCACCCTCCCGTTCTCATCTAACTCTGCTTACCGCCCAAGGACCCCATCTTCAAATACCACCATGCCAACAGTTAGTGCTTCAACAAATCAAATTTAGAGGAATACAAACATTTAGTCCATATCATCTACAAAACTGAAAATCTCAAAAAAAGTAAAATCACAGTATCAAAACTAAGAAATGGCAAGCATAGAAATGGAAACAGAGGGCAGCACCTGTGCTCAAAGGAGTAGGGCACCGGCCCCATATGCCGGAGGTGACGGGTTCAAACCCAGCCCCGGCCAAAAACTGCAAAAAGAAAAAATGGAAACAGAGGTGACTGGATGAGGAGTATCTGAGAATGTTGCTAACAAGAGAATCTGTGAACTCGGGCAGGAAGCTAGGTCAGTTAAGTCCATGTGCCGAGGAGACTAACATATAGCGCTGGATCCCAAAGAGCCTTTCTGTCTATCCTCTGAGCGGCTCTCCTACTTTAGCTACCTGGTTTGCAGGAGGGGGAATCACAGGGCTGCTTCTCTTTCTCTTGCTGCATATTCTTGGTGCTTCCTATTTGTAAAGTGAATTTGCTGTGCATCGCAGCTTATCTCAGGAGCTTCCTTGTGGATTTACAAGCCGGTCTCTGTTTAGGATCCTCAGCTAGCTGAAAGCCTCTCAAGAACACTATGCTGCTTGCTTCCCATACACATAGAGGCTCTGAATTACAAACCTGCTTCATCGTGCGATGTAACATTAGAGCTTTTCAATTATTTAATAAAATTCTTGCTCATCTCCCACATCATTTTTCATAGGAGACATCCTTTTTTTTCAGCTTCATCCTCTAAAAATTAATCTATCATTTCTTCTATACATGTCTTTGTGGTTTTCAACATCTTTGTGTGCAAGAATGAGATGTATTTGACATTTAGGGATTTTTTTTTTTTTTAATACAGCACTTGCAAGTTTCTTAAACTATGCTTTAAAGAAGATTTGGGCATGTCAGAATCAGGATTTTTAAAAATTCTATATATCTTTAGGTGGAATGACAGGTCTTTTATGCTGCCTTCGTCAAAAACGTATCAGTGTTAAAATGAATTATGAAAAATTAGGATTTTTGACTCCAATGCTATCACAAAATGCCACCAGAAAATATTGATCTCTGATAAGCTATAGTCTTGAGAAAGTTATCAATGTGTCAGAAAATAAGATACCCTTTTCATAATCATCTCTCTCTCTCTCTCTCTCTCTATATATATACACACACACACACACACACACACACACACACGTACGTGTATTTCTCATGTCCTTTGTGAGATTTGGTCAGCGCCTTGGAAGAAGCTAAAGCTTTCTTTTCTATTTCACAATAGAGCTGTATCAAGAAAGAAATCATAGTATTTTAGACGAAATATTTCCACAACATTTTTCTGATTATAAGTCATGTCTCCTCATTATAAAATATTTGTAAAACATGAACACTAAGCAATTAAAAATTAAAATAACTTGAAATGTGGCTTTAAATAGCATTAATATTTTAGGGTATTTCATTTTAGTCTTTTCTGTATGTGTCTAAATATACTTCACCTCACACTGTGTGTTCATTTCTGTCTTTCTGTATTGTATAACATTATATTAATAGCATGTTTTCCATGTCACTGAAAACATCAAAAATACCATATCTCATGAACATAAAATGCTGTATTAGTAGCTAACTTTTTATCAGTAAAAGCCTTATTAAGACAGTTTATATACATATACGTGAGTATGTAAAATACATATAATTCACCTATTCAAATGATGTAATTCATGGTTTTTAATACATTCAAAGATTAGTGCAACCATCACCATAATAAATTTTAGAACATTTTCATTACTTAACAAAACAATTTGATTTTTAGCTATCACCCCCAATCATCCCATCCCCCAGCCCTAGGAAGCCTCTAATCCATTTTCTATGCTTTATCTGTTCTGGACATTTTTCCATAAATATAATTATACTAAGGATGCCAAAAAAACAGTGTACACATTTTAAGCAATGTTATCTATGAATTACTTTTTGAAATTGAACTGAATTACAGTAGCAATATGTAGTATGATGTTTGCTGGAAATGATACTATTATCAAATGATACTATTATCACCATGGGACAGGCAGGACAGCCAAAGAAAACGTGGAACCACAGTTGTCCTTGGAGGAGACCATTTTGACGGGGTATTTCTTTTTCTTCATTTTTGGTTTTATTTATGTGGTAAATTACATTTATGGATTTGTGTATGTTCAACCAATCTTGCATCCCTGGGATAAAACCCACTTGATCATTACGTATAATTTTTTTATTAAGTCATATACACATAGATCATGAATACATTTATAAATACGTGGGGTACAATGCATTGATTTTTTTTATACAATCTGACATGGTTACAGCAAACCAATCAACATAGCTTTCACCTCATTTACTTGATTATTGTGTTAAGACATTTATGTTCTACACTAGACAGATTTGACTTGTACCCTTACTACATGCTCCATAGGTGTGGTCCTGCCTTTTACCCTCCCTCTTCAAACCTCCTCCCTCCCCTTGAAGGGGTATTTGAAATGCAAGAATGTTGTGCAAGTACAAAGACAATGGAGGCATGAGTATGCAAGAGAACCCCCAACAAGCCTAAAAATTGCACACACTAGTGAGAAGTTTGAGACACGTGGTACTGTGTGTGATGTGCACAAGGGAAGATCCAGAGACCTTGCCCAGCAACAAGTCCTGCTGCTTCTGCTATGGTTTTGGAACAGTTTACACGCTCATCACAGAAGTCTACCAAACAATGTGTATGCAACACAGGAGTTAGCAGAACAAACACACAACACATTCTTAAAACAGCAAGATAGAAAGGTTTCATCCTGGTATTATTACATGCACTGATATGTGAGAGGTTATCACATGGTGAAAATTTGCCAGGACAATGGGTAGGACAAAGAGGCAAGGTGGAATTTCCCCCATGGTCTTCTGACTTAACATCTCTTAACTTCTCCTAGGGAGACCATAAAGGATGTGGTGTACCACAGAAAACTGGCTGCACTGGTGGTGGTTTGGGGAGAAATTGGAACAGCATGTGCAGCAATGCAAGTGGATGCTTTGGTCAACATTGTTCAAACAAGAGTTTGCCATGATCAGAAGTGTCTGGATGCTGATGGTAATTACTTTCAGCCCCTCTTGTAATTTCAGAAGTCAAATGGGAGTGGTATTCACCTTCTGTTGTTGGCATATATTATTACAATTGTAATAGTTTTTTCCTTTCTTCAAAATGTGTATACAGTTTTTGGCATCCTCTGTATATCACATGTTCTCTTGTGCCTGACTTGTTTCATTTAGCACCACATTTTCAAGGATTATTCAGGTTATGTAATGTATCAGTACATACTTCATTTTGTTAAGTGGTAGTTATGTTTCTAAGGTAAGTCTTTAGAAAACAATTCTATTGTAGTAGTTATGTTTCTAAGGTAAGTCTTTAGAAAACAATGATGTTTATTCTAAACTTGTCATACTTAGTGCAATTAGTTTATGGAATAAATGGGGGTCATATTTAAAATTTTTTATCAAGTCAAATATATTGGATATATTGATTTCTTTCCATTCTCAGATTTTCTCCTTTCCCCATTCATTCAAGTATTTGTTAACAGACTACAATATATCAGGCTTTGTGAATATAAAATGAACGAAGTCAACACAAATCTTGTTTTCATAGTTTGGTAAGGAGTTCAACATTAACAAATACCTCTGCTAATAAAGATAAAATTAAAATTAAAAAACAAAATAAGAACTATCAATTCCCTCTAGTCAAAATACACTTTGTAGTGAAACAGAGGTGGGTTTATTGACTTCTTGCTGTGAGGAATGACTCACAGTGGGCCACAGAGCATCTCAATGAAAGGGTGGGAAATGTATTAGGAGGAGGTCAGAGAATTGGGGCTTATGTAGATAACTTTATAGAAACTGTGAAAAAGTATTGTTTTGCTCTAAATAAAGTGTGGTCAAAGAAAAGGCTATTCTGTGATTGGAGTGTCTTCACAATTTTTATCTAAGGCAAGATAAATAAAAGAGACTAATGATAAACTTAGTACAAAAGAAGTGCTAGTTACTCATACCAGCTAAATGTGTGATCATTCTGTGGCTTGGACTGTGTTCTTGATTTTAGCTGTATTTAATCAAACATAATTACCAAGTGATTTGTTTTTGTCTTGCTCTCTCATCATTACAGAGTGGACTCGTCTGATGCACTGTTATGTGACATTCCTTATGATCAGCAAAACCCCAGGGCTCAATTATTGGAACCAGGCCAGCTTCTCTGATAGCCATTAGGAGTGCTCCTGTGTTTCTCAGTAACCCTTCCTGGCTAAGGGTCAAGAAAATAGATCTGAAGGACATGAATGTCCAAAATCTGGGTCATGTTCACGATTTTGCCAATCAAGAGCTTGTCTAGAGAAAATTATCTGGTAGTTCTTCTTGCTCCTTCTGTTAGAGAAGTAGTTGAATCATCTGACATGAAAATGGCTATGAACTAACATATAAAACAATATTGGAATAATATTCTGACCAACTGCAACTAAGAAAATCACCAGAAAAAAATACATGTGGTAATTGGTTCTTCTAAGAGTACCTAAAGACAAGAGTATAAATTACTATATGTGTCAACATTCATCTGGGTCTTTTCTAGAGACTTGGTTGGCTTTTTTCCCCATAGTAATGGGATTTTTACTTGAAATTTAAAATGCAATATTTATTTAGGTGTAGTCAGATGTATTTCTCATAAGCATAAATTGCCCCTTGCCTAGCTAAAAGAAAATAAATTTGACCTTATTTGTTCTCATTCCTAATGAGTTAGGTTTTGCTAATAAGGTTGACAAGTCTGGCTGCATGACTTGTGGGGCACAGGGGAATGAAATAGTAGGGCCATTTGTTAAAAAAGTATTAAGAATTTCAATATGACAATAGCATATATTAAACCCTAGCCATTTGATCTGGAGCATTAAACCTCAAGCACAGTGATCTCCCTAAGGTGAGAGCTATGTGAGACTGCACAGGTCACATGCCAATGAATAGTTGCAAGGACTTCAGTAGAAGTGTTTTGTTGACACTGGGTCAAGGTATAAATTTCTATAAGACTGAAATATGGTTTAATTATATGATAAATAATCATGAGGAACCTATATAAGGATATTTTGGAGACCATGAAAATGCACCTTGTAGATCTCTATCTAGAAGGGGTGCAGTTGACCGAGGGCCTTGGTTATTGTTCTTTGAAATTCATCCCAAGTTTGAGCTGTTACCATGCTTATATAGGTTCGGTGACTCTAAGGCAGTTCTGACTCTGGGATGTAGGGAACTCCTCTGATGGGCAACTATGTCTAATCAACTCTCTAGGGGATCTTGCTGGACGTTCATTAGACTTAACACTGGTCTAGTATGCTTCTACACAACTTTTCTTTTCTTGCTCCTCTGTCAGGGTCAGATTTTTATGGGGTATGTGCCTTTCCTGGCTCCTCTCCATTTTTTCTCACAGTCATTTTTCCTAGTAAAATTATTTGAGGTAGCTTTTTGGAAAACATGAACCAACACGAATGATTTTTGATATCAGACAATACTATATTATATTAGATATTGTCTGAAAAAATAGATAGTAAAAGGGGGATTTGGGACTGGCTTTCAGTCATAGTTCTAAAGGGGCCCATACAAGTAGTTAATATATGAGGAAAAAGTTTGGTTGATGGATGGGTTGGCTCAGTACGTAAATGCAAGCCAAAAACAAACAGTAGCTGTATTATGGACACATACAGGGACAGCTTTGAAAGAGAGAACATAAAGGAAATTATTCTCAATAGGCAGAGCTCTGAGCAGTGCTTAGTTATTTACTTAGTGTAGAAGGAGAAATGACCCTAGGTGAGAATATGTATAGATTTCCCTGCAGTTCCCAAGAAGCTGGGTGGCTAGCCAAGTACTTGGAAGGTAAAGGGCTGGAAAAGCAGAGGCAAGAAAGTCTAAAGTACAGGCCCATTGATGACATACGAGAGTGAGATTATCACTCAAAATGTGAATTAAGCACTAACACTCACTAAAACATCCACCACAGAAAAGGCATTGAGCAACCAAGCAGATAGAATGACTATCGGGAGGTATCAGCCTGTCTTTCTCACTGGTCACCCCAGTACTGTGTGATGAGTAGAATGGTCATGATGGCAGAGATATAGGCTGCATATAAGCCAAACAGTATGGGCTATCACTTATCAAAGCAGATCTAGCTACTGCTGCTTCTAAATGTCTCACTGATCACCAGTGAAAGCAAAAAAAAGAAAAGAAGTCCAGCTCTAAGCCCCAGCATATCACTATTCCTTAAGGAGAGCAACAAGCCATTCAGTGGTGAACTTCATGGACAAGTTTCCATCATGGATGGTCAGTGGTTTGTCCTCACCAAGATAGACACTTTTGTGCTATGGATTTGCCTTTCCTGAGCAGAAATTCAGCCAGCATTACTACTTGGAAGTTTGTAGGATGCCTGAGTCACAGATACTGAATCTCAAATAGCATAGACACCAGCAGGGAGATCTTCTTCACAGTGGGGGTACAGGAGTGACCCATGATATTCTATTGTACCATCTATAGGCAACTGGCCCTATATAATACTGAGATGGCCTTTCAAAGGTGCAACTGAACTTGAAGTTCAGAAATCACTCTGAATAATTATATGCCGTCTTTTAGGACAAAATATCTTTCACTGGCCTCTGAGAGGAAGTTTTTCTATTTTCTTGGTGCTCGTCACAAAAATAAATAAATAAATAAATAAATAAATAAATAAATAAAATAAAATAAAATAAATTCAGAATTCACCATGTAAGCCAAGTGAGTGAAAGCTTTG
Organism: Nycticebus coucang; assembly: GCF_027406575.1. NCBI lineage: Eukaryota > Metazoa > Chordata > Mammalia > Primates > Lorisidae > Nycticebus > Nycticebus coucang. The sequence goes on from NC_069795.1 coordinate 18,362,580, forward strand.
TTGAAAGTGGAAGTATACTCTCAGGAGAGAGTGGGGCAGGCTTGAAAGAGACCAGCTGCCGTGACAGGAGGTAGTGTTAGATCTTTTGTAGCCTTACTAGTTGAGGGCAGGAATATTCAAGACCAAAGGGTTGACATTTACTAAAAATATGGGTAGTAAATTTTAGAATTGAATTCCCTCCCATTTTCACACTTTATATGGTTTTCTTGGAACTATCATGGTGATTTTAAGAATGGAAAAATTTTTAAACTGTAATGTAAGTGATATTATAATTAACCAAATTTAATGTAGGATGTCAGAGATAGCTAACAAGCCAGTCAAGGCTGGCTTTTGACTGCGGTTGTCAGCCCTCTAGTTAACTTCTACTTGAGAGTTGTTTTCTTGACCTGTACTGATCTTCAAATACCTGCATTTTCAGTTTTAGCCTTATCTAGTCTCCTACTCTAATATGTCTATTATATCGGAGACTCCAGGAAAGCCTTAATCTATTCTGAATAAAAGCAATTACTGGACCATGCTCATAACCCATGTAGTTCCTATCTATTTCTTACTTTCACAATCTTGTCAGAATTGATGAGTAGGTGCAATGAGTACTAAATGAGTACTAGTGTTTCCTCAAAGTTCGTGTGTTAAAACCCCATTGTGATGGTATTAGAAGGTAGACGTTTTAGGGTCTTATTAGGTTATGAGGATGGAGCCCTTATTAATGGGATTAGTGCCTTTTAAAAGAGACTACAGGAAGCTCTCTCACCCTTTTTTGATTATACAAGTATATAATAAGACAACAGTCTGCAACTCAGAGGAGGCCTCTCCCCAGAATCTAACCATGCTGGAACATTGATCTTGAACTTTCCGATACCACGACTGTGAGAAATAGATTTCTGTTGGTTATAGGCCTTTAGGTCTATGGAATTTTGTTAAAGCAGCCCAAACTGACTAAGACAGCAAAATGTGCATTGCAAACATCTTTGGAAAAACTCTAGAATAACTCTAGCAATGTTGAGTCAATATTACTGCTCATTTATATTTGCCATTGTAGATAAAATCCTGAAACATTTTTCCCAAATTCTGTCACTACTATATCTATTTCTTAGGTAATGGCGCAAAGCATATAATAAGTCTTTCATTGGTTTTCATAATATTTTTTGTAGCTGTTAGGAATCACTATAGTGTTTGAAGTCATGGACTAATCCAAACTCATACCTCATTTTAATCTTTTTTTTTTTTGTAGAGACAGAGTCTCACTCTATGGCCCTCAGTAGAGTGCCGTGGCCTCACACAGCTCACAGCAACCTCCAACTCCTGGGCCCAAGCAATTCTCCTGCCTCAGCCTCCTGAGTAGCTGGGACTACAGGCGCCCACCACAACGCCCGGCTATTTTTTTGTTGCAGTTTGGCCGGGGCCGGGCCTGAACCCGCCACCCTCGGTATATGGGGCCGGCGCCCTACCGACTGAGCCACAGGTGCCGCCCATACCTCATTTTAATATAAATGTTTGCTCCTTTATCTTTTTCTAGCTAGCAGATCTCGACAAAAGCAAATAATTTTGCTACTGAAACTGATTTAATTTCTGGGAATGGCTTATATTTCAACATAAATTAAGGTCTATTATAACTTGCTTGGCAAACCTATTTTTTTTAAGTTAAACCATCAACAATAGAAATTAATTTAGTAATATCCGAGAGCATCTCTAATAGTTTTCGGTAGGGTTTGGGGCTGGAAGAGTTTTCTAACAGAGGTGAACAATAACGGTGTCCTCCTAGGATGCAGCTGCTCTAAAGAGTATTGTTGTAATGAATAGAGATGTGTCAAGAAGAAAGAACGTTATTAGCCAAGAAATTATGACTGTCTATTAGTAGAAGAGTTTTCATGGGAAATTGGAAATTTGAGAAGAGTCTCTAGAACTGAATCAGCTGAGGCTTTCCAGAGATTTGCCACTGCTTTTATGATTAATGGATGAGGTGAATCTGCATTGGCTATCGTGTCTAATGAAGACTAAAATGGGCAATGGGCTTCTCATAATTTCTGTGGATTGAGTGAGTACCCCAATAATCTATGTAGAATTTCCATGAAAAAAATGAAAGAAGTTTTATAAATCAAGAATCCTGAGGCAGGGATTGGTGCGCTCCCACCTAATGGGCACAATGTAAGGGTATGTGGCACACCTGCATCGTGGGAGACACACTATAACAGGGATTTTACCTAACAAATGCAAACATTGTAACCTAATCATTTGTTCTGAAATTTTTTTCATCTGAAATTTTTTTAAGAAAGGGAAAAAAAGAAGCCTAGAACAAAATCTTTTCATAGTCATTTTTTATGCTACTTTTATACTTAAAGACAAACATTAACAGAATATTTAGGAAACAAAAGCACCCCCTCCTAATCTGGGCTTAGGTCAGTTTAGTCATCATATGGAAAGAAGACCCAAATTTTAATTCTATACTTTTTGTACATTACTTATTTAACAACTCGCAGTAAAATATTCCCTTATATATCTTTATATCTATTAAAAATATGTAAATCTATAAATTGGTAACATATTTAAAGAATTTAATTATACCTTTAAAATGTAATTAACCCATCAGTATTTTTTTTTTTTTTGAGACAGAGTCTCAAGCTGTCCCCCTTGGCAGACTGCCATGGCATCACAGCTCACAGCAACCTCCAACTTTTGTGCTTAAGCGATTCTCTTGCCTCAGCCTCCCAAGTAGCTGGGACGACAGGCACCTGCCACAATGCTCAGCTATTTTTTATTTTTTCTGATTGCAATTGTCATTGTTTGGCAGGCCTGGGCTGGATTCAAACCCTCCAGCTCCGGTGTATGTGGCTGACGCCCTAGACACTTGAGCTATAGGTGAGTAGCCACCCATCAGTAAGTTAAACAGAAAAAACTATATATTATATTTAATTTACTATTTTTATAAATGGTGAAAACTTTCTAAATATGACAAGAGAGAAGTTTATCCATTAGTATGCATGTACATTTATATTTCTCTGTACAGCCACTTTTGCTAATAGCTTTAACCACAGTTACTGACTTTTTTTCTTGCAGAAATAAGGGAAAACTAGAGAATAAATGAATAAACTAAACAAGCCATCTCTCTTTTTGTTTTTTTTTTTTGCAGTTTTTGGTCGGGGCTGGGCTTGAACCCGCCACCTCCAGCATATGGGGCTAGCGCACTACTCCTTTGAGCCACAGGCGCCACCCGAATAAACAAAACAAAACAAAACAAAAAATGTTAGCTCTTTTCTCTGTGAGCACTCATTTCATGTCATTTCAACTATGTGAGGTACTACGTATACATATATGTGCATGTATAAAATATATCCTGAAAGAATTTTAGTATTTGTTAATCTATAGACCTAAAAATTAGGATAAATTATAATTCTCATTTTTCACCAATTTTTTTGTGCCTATTTCTTACTATAAGTTCTCCATTTGTCCAAGGATTGTTTATTAATTAACTTAAACTTTTGTCTAAGACAGATTCATCTAATAGAAATATAGTTTATTTAACCCAATATATCCAAAATATTGTAACTTCAGAGTGTAATAAATATAAGAATTATTTATGAGATAGTTAACATTCTTTTGATTTTTCTTATACTAAATCTTATATTAAATTATGTGGTATATGATTTACCTTCATGGCACATCATAATTTGATCTAGCGACATTGCAAATGTTTGATGACCACGAGAAGGTAGTGTCAACCACGTTGTATCATATAGGCTTTTCAAAAGTTAATGAAGAATCTAAAAATTATAGTTTTAACTAATGTGTTAAGTTCTTACAATCTTAGATATTTTATTAATTTCATAAAATTAAACTTTTTAAAGGTCATTCATTATGACCATTTCATTTAGTTGCATACAATTTCATGTATTTTTAAAATTTTTAAGCAAGTTCTGAAATCCATGATGTAAAAAACCCATTATAGGAAATTTAAATCATGGTAAATTTTACCTTACTCTTATACAAGTCAAAATTCATAAAGATATTACATTTACAGGAAAATTAAATGCTGATGACTCTCCAAAACATGTCAAAATGTAGTCTTTTACATACATAGACATTTATACAATTATTAATCATTATTACCCATAATTTACAAATTCATATATTACAATGTCATGCCTTCCTTCACTCACATGTTGAACAAATATGTACTGGTCACCTAATATACGCCAGCATGGTTCTAGATGCAGCTCCTGCCCCACTAGTGCAGGAGACAGGTTTAGTCAAATCACCACACCTCAAGCGTAGATATGTCACAGTACCAGAGGCCAGGAGGAGAAAATGGTGGCTCTGTGCCTGCTCAAGACCAGGCATTTAACAGAGTCAGTTCCCCTTACCCCCACCCCAACCCCCCAGGGCTTGTATATAGATTATAAATATATAAGGGGGAAAGGGGTGGGTGCGGAGGGGTTGTGGGGCTGGGGCCTCACTTTCCCTCCTCCCCCTTTCCCTGGTCCCCTATCCCTGGGGCCATTTGTTAAAAAAGAGTAATAAAAGGCTAAAAAAAAAAAAACAACAGAGAAGTGATTTGAGAGCTGGTGTCTGTAGGAGAAAGTGGATGTAACCAGGCAATGAGGGGAGAGAAGCACAGTCCAGGCTTCCAGGAAAGCAAGTGCAGCCGCCACGCTGTGAGACCTGGGAGGTTCAAGTATAAGCTGAATGTGCTGGACGCGGAGGTTAAGGCAGGCAGGAAGCCTGCAGCGAAGGAGACAAACATGGGAGGGGTACAGGGGACTTGTACATCACTCTAATGAGCTACTTCTGTTTTTTATCATAAAATCAATCTAAAACAAATTGTACTGGAGAAGGGGAGAAAGTTGGGAGAGCAATAGTGACATGACTATATTTACATTTTTGAAAAACACCTGCTGGCTGCATTGAGAGGGGCACAGAGCAGATTACAGGGATTCTGTTAAGGGCTGTGGCAGAAGCCTAGTAAGACACAGGTGGCCACTTACAGGTAGATTGGAGGGGGTTGAGCAGAGAAAGTGGCAAGTCCCCAGATCCATTTAATCAAATCTTCATCTAGGAGAAGAGGTGCTCGCCTATTCAATAAACTCGATCAAGGACACATACTCCTTTAGGCTTAAACAAAATGTCTTCACTGAAAGCATTAGAGAACAGTCAAATTAGTAAAAACAAACCGAAAAAAAAATCCCTCTTTTTTATTTACTTGGGTTTTTTTCTAGGTTCTATGAATGGCGATGAATTACTGATTCAAGAAATGGGTTTAGTCATCAGTTGGTATCAGTGTCAGTAAATAAATTTTCTCCATCCCCCAAAGCAGGAACTGTAGGATTACATTTGGATACAGATTCCACGCCTCCTACATGTGCAAAGATGGGCAATTCTTCATGCCTTTCAACCTCACATTTCTAATTGTAAAGTGGTAATAATACCACCTGTCCTCCAGGACTGTTATGATGATTAAAATTAACATGTTTTAAAAGCTGAGCTTATTGTATGCAATCAATTCATGGCAACTATTAAGATTAGTGTTTGAAATTTCTTATAGCCTGGTTCTGAACTTTCATGATTTTTTTGTTTGTTTGTTTGTTTTTTAGAGACAGTCTCACTTTGTCACCCTCAGTAGAGTGCCGTGGTGTCACAGCTCACAGCAACCTCCAGCTCTTGGGCTTAGGTGATTCTCTTGCCTCAGCCTCCTGAGTATCTGGGACCATAGGTGCCCACCACAATACCCAGCTATTTTTTTGTTGCACTTTGACTGGGGCCGGTTTTGAACCCGCCACCCTTGGTATATGGGGCTGGCACCCTACTCCCTGAGCCACAGGTGCCACCCAACTTGATAGATGATTTTTGAAGTAGCTGAAACATAAAGCTCCATTGTTGTATAAGCCCGTAAGAATTTCAGCCTCCGTTAGCATCAAGTAGGCCTGGTGAGAATGCAGACCCTGTGTACCCCCCAGCCCAACCCTACTGAATTGGAATCCTTCAAGGTGGGGCCAAGGAGTGTGTATTGCAAATAGGTCCCTTTGGTAAATTTTACATACATGAAAATTTGAGATGTCATCACCATGTGGGATGAAGGGGCAGGGGTCATAGTGCAGGAGAGAGAAAAGGAAGAATTCAAATAGGGTCTAAAATGTGCCCCGCAAAATGATGCCAATGGGGAAATTTTGAGTGCTTTAAAGGCCTGGTGATCCAGACATTATTGAGAAAGAGAGGATCAGCAGCTTCCCTAAGGGCCACCAGGGCACTATCAGGTCTGGTTGGCACTGTTAATGAATGTTCAACTGTCAAGGCAGAAATTCAACTTAAAAAGTTACTCAAGGAAAAAATGAGTTCTGATGCTCTACCAAACAGTAGGGTGTGCACGGTCAACAAGAAGCTATTGTAGAGTTTAAAATAACTAGGAGGAATTGTGAGTGTTTGCACAGCAAAGAAAGGACAAGTGTTTGAGATGACAGATAGGCTAAATACACTGGTTTTATCAGTACACACTGTGTACAAGTATGAAAATATCACCTTGTTTCCTATAAATAGGTAGAGTTATTATGTATCAAATAAAAATTATAAAAAGAAAAAAGGCAAAAAGAAAACCCCAAGCCTCAGAGGTAACATAGATATGAATAAATCAGAAGATAACAGAAGATATTTCACTGAAGTCCCTACCATTTGGTTGAATGATTGCAAGCATAGCAGAAAACTGAGGGTGAATGTGAAATATGTGACAAAAACAGCAGATGTTCTATTCATTGGAATCCATATATCTGCTTTGTTGCATCTTTCTGACAAAATCACAAGTAAAATACAAAATGATGAGCCAATATTAATCAAAAACAGACTTACTCAGACACATATGCGAACATGGGCAGAACTCGGGCTTACGAGGTTAATGCCTATTTCCAAGGCACCTGGAGCGTTGGTGATCTGTCATCAGTGTGGGTAGCTGAAACAGCAAGACATTTTTACATCAACTCTGGGTCGTGGGGCTGGTTAGGATGCAGAGCTGCATTTTGACTTTTGCAGGCGCTAGGCATTTTGCCGTTGTCCTTTTTCCCAATTACAAAAAAAAAAAAATCAAAGACTATTTTAATTATATTTTATGAATATGTTTATATGCAGATGGATATTATATGCAGGCTGTCTTTGTTATATATTAAACATTATACATACACACGTAACATGTGATATACACATATATCTAATATCAATTTTTTTTCATCTAATTTAAAAAGATATTAAAGGTTTCTCGTGCCCCTGAAAGTATTATGGGCTCTGGCTGCTGTGTTGCCTGTACCTATTGGGCGAACCAGCCCTGACCAGAGGAAACACCAGTGGTCAAGAAAGAAACTCAAAATCCCTGCTGAAAAGCCTTGCAACTTAGGAAAAACAGAAGATTATTTTTAACTGAGGAAGGAAAATAAACTCTAATGATCAGGTAAACCAGTTTCCTGTTGGTGCTTCTGACAATCTCTCTGATGTAAATGCTCTCTCAATGTGAATCTCTCAAGGGTTTAACAACCAGCTTTTAGAATTCTCGGATATTTAACAATCAGCTTTTCTGAGCCTGTATGAGCGTATCACCGCTGGTGGGCTACTGTCAGTCTTTAGAACACTTTGCCTTTTTTGAGCTAAGATGATGTGAGCAGAACTGAGGACTAGTCTTCCTCATAGCATGTGATGTGTAAATGCCTCCAACTTTCTTCTAACTATTGCTAACCCTAGCCTAAAATTACTGCATAATTAAGGAGAATTATAAATGAAATTAAGATTCAAATTTTCATTATTATCAATTATATCCTGTAAAATGCAAATGTAATATCATTCTCTTTCCATTTTAATAGAAAAAGGAGTTGGATATCAGAACCAAGAAATACCTCGGACCAAGAAGGTATACAGAGAAAAAATGTCTGGGAGAGCCCCCAAAACAAACTTTCTCAATGTTCAATTTGCCCTGACAATTGCCTGTGACTGATTTGCTCACTGGCAAAGGGAATCCAGGGCTGAAGGGACGTTGTTGGCTGTCATCAAGCCTCTTTAGAACTGTACATTGAGTCACTTGTTTGCTTGCGCCTGGATTATTTTATACCAATATATGACCCCAAATAAATAAACCTCCCTTGTCCCGGTGAAAATCATTTCTAGATGATTTCCAAAGAATATTTTTGGAAAATCCAACAAATAATAATATATAATAATATAGCAGAAAACTGGAGAACAGTTGATCCTTGCTTTGTTTGTTTTTAAAAAACTATACTGTGAAACGTTAATGTATATTAAAAATAGGGACTATTTGCTTTAAGAAAACCTGACTTTGAAATCAATTGAAGGGAGAGGGAGAGATAATCCATTCTTGCACATCTGAGAGATCCCTGAGCACATGAATTTACACATACGCACAACAGCATTGCTTTGGCAGGACTGTTGTAACAAATTACCACAAATTTAGTAACTTAGAGTGAAATGAATTTGCTGTACTGGAGATTAGAAATCCAAGATCAGTCTCACTGGATTAAACTCAAGGTGCCATCCTGGCTGGTGGGACTCCTCTGGGAGGTTCTAAGGCAGAATCTGTTTTTCTTTTTCAGCTTCCAGTGGCTGACTGCATTTCTTGGCTCATAACTCTTTCCTCACATCCTGCACGGTCCTGTCACTACTGACTCTAATCTTTCCTCTTGTAAGGACCCTCATGATCATACTGGGCCCACCCAAATAATTCAGAACAATCTTCCCATTCCCAAGACCCTTAACTTAATCACACCTACAAAATCGTGTTGCCCTGGAAGGCAATATTCACAAGGCAGAGTATGTTTATGCAGCATTACTCAGCTTACCACGCACACATACACACACACCAGCATTACTAAATAAATTTTCTTTAATTTTTCTCTATCTTTTGTGTGTTGAATCTACTAATATTATAAGAGAAACCAAATAACTTTCAAGTTTCACAATTAATAAACAAATTTCAAGGGGATTTAATCGATTGCTTTAGCTTCTACTTACAATGAAACATTTATCTAAAATCTCTGTAATAAAGTCTAAGAAGGCTTCATGAATATTATCTTAATTTTATTCTTGCAAAACCCAAATGAGACGGTGTAGCTGTCAGGTATTTTGTGATAACAAATACATTGCAAAGTACAAGCTTTTGAAATAAAGGAAGGTGACCTACTAAAATGTTCTAAGTGTCTCTAATTTACTGATAACTTTTGATGTGGAGGAAAACAAATGTGGATCTGATGCTCAGCTCATGGTTTAATTGCAAGTACGTAGGTTAAGTAAGCAACTGTTAGTGGCTCCTAACTGAAAAAAGGAGAATTGTATAACATAAAACATATACTATTTAGCTTCTCATTAAGTCATGTTTCTAGGTATGTTATTTTTAAATCCCCACTTAAACCCTAACAGATCATAGCAGAAACATATTGTATGTGTAGTTATAGGATTTAAATTTTATAATTTATTATACATTTAAAAGTCAATTAACAACCATTAGTTCACATGCAAATGGACATCTTTCTACTGAAGCTGTGGGCATTTCTCAATGCTTTTCCCTGTTCCAATATACTGTAAGTTCCTGCAATTAAGTGACCTTATTTAATCCTCCTGGCTGTGCTCCTAGATTATTCCTGCCAATGCTAACAAAATTAGATAAATTCTGCTGATGACTTCAGAATCTAGGAAGGTCCACTTTATTCATTTACATGCTTCTTTTAAATCTGTTACGTTCCCTTTAACATTTTCATGGTCTCATCTAACCAGCTTTTAACCAATAGCTGAGATAGTCTTTTATTTTTACCTCTAATTCTTATCTATCCATCTGAACAGTCTTAACAGTCTTCTGTGCAATGGCATCTCCCTTTCCACACTAGAAAGATCCAGTTTCTACCGTGGTTATTGGAGTGTGTGCATGCGTGTGATTTATCTTTTGGTGTTGGAACGCTGGTGGTCACAGTTAGGCAGTATTTCCAGAGACTTTCATTTCCTGAGGATTCATTGTTTGCTCTAGAGATTAGGGAACACCCCTTCTAAAAAATGCCCGACTTCTTCTTGTTGCACCCCAGAACGGTCTGTCCCCTACGTTTCAGCTGCAGTGCGGTCTTCCTCTTATTTCTTTCCGCCCACTCCCTGCCTTTGCTGGCTGTGCCAGATCTCCGTGGGTGGCCTGCTGTCATCACTCTGTACCTGTCCCAATTAGCAGGCCCCAGGCCCGCCAACGCAGCCTGCATGCTGTGGACTGGCTGCCTTGTGTGACCTCATGGCTGGCAAGGCAGTGGCTGGAAGGTATGTGGTGTCTAGACGCCATTTGTTGGAACTGCCCTGTGGGTGGAAGCTGTGTGTGGTGTTCAGGTTTCCCACAGCTGTGCTCAAGGTTGAAAAAGACTCATGAGAGATTGGACAGCTGGGACTGGGTCATCTGTCTCTTCATACTCAGTGGTTATTATCGGGCCTAACACATGACTGGTATTCACAAATGTTTGTTCAAATAACAGTAGTTTGGAGCAATATTGATTTCTGCTTCTTCCACCAGATCTAAGATAGTACTGAGATAAAGAACATGGATGCTGGAGGCAGAGAGACACTGGGTTCAAATCCTGACTGCCAATTTGGGGCTGTTTGACATGAGACAAATTTCACAGTGACCCCATGCCTCTGTTTCCTCATCTGTTACATGTGGACAATAGTAGTCCCATCTCAGACAATTGTAGTCCCATCCCAGCACAATAAGGGTTGTGCTTATTAGAAGAACTTATATGTGGATAGATGTTAACATATCTCCAGGCACATGGCTAAGGCTCTAAAGATGCTGCGTGTTTATCACCGCCGATTTCCTCTGTAGTCCCCCTACCATCCTGCCCACTTTTGTAATTTCCTTAATCTAGTGCTCTATATAAGTGACATTATGCTAAGCATCACTTTTAAAATAATGTATTTGCATATTATATTTTTAAAAAATATATTATAATACATTTAGGAAAAACATTTTTTTCTCTTCCTGTGCCGAAGATTGTAAATTGACTGTAAGGATGTGTTTCCTGAGACAGGGTGTCAAGCATTGGCAGTCTTCAGTCCTCTTTGAAAGGAAAAGGAAAGGATTAGAAGATGTAGGTCTTCCTTCTGAATTTTATACTTTCAAGGAAAAGACAAAATATGTAAATAAAACCAAACCACACTTAAATTTCTCCTTAAATTAAGGGAGCTTAAACTGACTCATTCAGCTGTCAGAAGCTATTTTACTGAAGGGAAAAAAAAAAGACAATAAACTAGGCAATGGAAACAGGTAGTATTTTGAAAGCAATAATCAGCTAAAATTAATGTGCCCAGAAATATACCTCTGAAATTCTTGTGGCAAAAGGAGAAATAAGTTTGTGGAAGTGCAATGTGGCATGAGAATGGCCTTTGCTCATGAGGCACGAGGGTGGCCTTTGCTCAGAAGAAAAAAAAAAATTAAGGAAGGAAGGAAGGAGAGAAAGCATGAGAGGGTCTTTGCGAAAGAACTCTGATAGGCCGAGATGGCTCCAGGTCCTGGAGGAAGCTGATGAGACTGGAAGTTTTCATCCTCCGTAGCTAGTGACAGTGGACGTTCCTTAGGTATTGATGGGATCCATCCTCCTTCTTGAATTCTCAGTCAAGAAAAGTAGGGGTGGGAGTCGGGGTTTCTGGGAGGAGAACTAAATTTGTTTTACCTTCATGGCTATTTCCTGTCCCCTTACCCCACCTACACACACACACACACACACACACACACACACGCATACACAGGCATGCTTCCACACACATATACAGGTATGCTTACACACACAGGCATACAAAAGGATGCTTGCACACACACGCACGCACACACAGGCATGCTTACACACACAGGCATACACAGGGATGCTTACACACCAAACACGGATGCTTACACACACGCACATGCAGGCATGCTTACACACACAGGCATACACAAGGATGCTTACACACACAAACATGGATGCTTACACACACACACTTGCAGGCATGCTTGCACACACAGGCATGCTTACACACGGATGCTTACACACACGCACACACAGGCATGCTTATACACACGGATGCTTACACACGTGCACTCACAGGCATGCTTACACACACATGGATGCTTACACACACGCACTCGCAGGCATGCTTACACACACACGGGGATGCTTACACACACGCACACACAGGCATGCTCACACATGCAGGCATACACAGGGATGCTTACATACACACACGGATGCTTACACACACACACAGGAATGCTTACACAAATGCACACACAGGCATGCTTACACACAAGGGGATGCTTACACACACAGGCATTCGCAGGGATGCTTACACACAGGCATACACGGGGATGCTTACACGCATGCTTACACACACACGAGGATGCTTACACGCACACGGGCATACTTACACACACATACACAGGCATGCTTACACACACAAATGCTTACACATATGCACACATGGGGATGCTTACACACACGCACACGGGCATGCTTACACACACAAATGCTTACACATATGCACACACAGGGATGCTTACACACAAGCACATACAGGCATACTTACACATATGCACACATGGGGATGCTTACACACACATGGATGCTTATACACATGCACACACAGGCATGCTTACACACATGCACTCATGGGCATGCTTACACACACAAATGCTTACACACGGGGATGCTCACACACATGCACACACGGATGCTTACACGCAAGCATATACAGGCATACTTACACACACACACACACGAGGATGCTTACACACACGCACATGCAGGCATGCTCACACACACACGGGGATGCTTACACACATGCACACACAGGCATGCTTACACACACGCATATACAGGCATACTTACACACACACATACACAGGCATGCTTACACACATACATAGGCAGGCATACTTACACGCACAAACAGGCATGCTTACACACAGGCACCCTTCCATTTTACTTACTATGAACTACTCATATATGCATAGGTATTATTTGTGTAGTATTAATTTATTATGTAGAATGATTTAGGAAAGGTTTCTGAACAAGAAGTAGAGCCTTCAAGCTGCTAACTTGGTGTTCACTTGGTCATATTTCACAGATGACACCCAACATACCCCCAAATATGGCTTCTGCAACTACCATATTATGTTGGTCTGGTAGCTCTATATAAACACTGTGGGTAATTTTACCTCCAGCAGCGGTGTCTTCTAATATGGAAAGACAAAAGAAGTCAAATTCCCTAATGATGAAGAATTAGAAAGTAAACTTTTTCTATTTAACCACTAGGTGGCGGATTTAACCCAGGATATCACTGAATCTGTTAACTAATATTTTATTTTTATGAAGGCCTTTTTACTGTTTTGGGAAGGCGTCTAAAGCTGAAATAAAAGAGAATACTGTTTCTTAGAAATATTAATTTTAAATATAATCCAATAAGTTATACTTGAATATAATTTCTTAAAACATAAGCTACATCAAAAAAGATCTTAGTGGCCAAACTGTAAACAATCCTAGACTATTTAATGTGTGAAGTAACAGGATTATGTAAGCCTGCATTTTGTAAAGGATGGATTTGTGAAATGCAACAATTACGTTAAAAAAAAATGAGAAACCTGGGTTTTTTGTTGCACTTAACTCATAAGAAACTCAAATCATGTGTCTTCTTAGACCTGACTATTCACAATTATATTTATCTGAACCGAGCCTCATTATTCTATCATATTTGTTTGAAGACTGACTTTAAAGGCATAGTGTTGTATTTATCACACCTGAGAAGAAACACCTTCCAAATCAAAGGTCTTTAAGGAGGACATTCACCTGAGTTGAGGTTGATTACATAAAAACAAATTATAATGTGTCTTGAATGTGCTTAAAGCACAGGTAGTGGCTGACCTGTCCTCCAGTCTATAAAAAGAAATGACAAATTTAAGTAAGAGATGCCGGCTTCTTCCATGAAAACCAGCACTAGGATTTGATAATGGGAGTTAGCTAACTAACTTATTATCAGCCCCAACATACTGTTCACAGGCTCCCAGGAGCACAGGGCAGGATGGCGATTGCAGAAGCCACATCTTGGTAGATGAAGCAAATAACACTGGATGCCTTGCAGTGAAATCGGACCAAAACGAATATCAAAAGCATCCTAGGGGGCGGTGCCTGTGGCTCAAGGAGTAGGGCGCCGGTCCCATATGCCAGAGGTGGTGGGTTCAAACCCAGCCCCGGCCAAAAAACCAAAAAGAAAAAAAAAAAAAAAAGCATCTTAGGAAGAGCAACACACGTGCTAAAGACTTTGGCCAAAGGGTTTGATTGGAAGATGGGGTTGGAGAGATAAGGGGAGAGCTAACACCACTGTCCCAGGTGGGTGGGAACATCGTGAACTGATTCAGATTACAGGTGTTGGGGGCTTTTCTACTTCCTCCTTACGTCATCCGGGTGTTTTTGCCGCCACCTGTTTCTGCAGGATTATGGTTCTCTATGAATTATGTGTCCTGTCTAGGGCTGAATACTGCCTCAGATGATGTTTGGGGGTCACTTCTGCTTGTTGGGGAAGGTGCAGTCTACTGCAAGCAGGGGCTACACGCAGAGGGAGCGGAGCTTATCTGACTCCTCAGCACAGGGCTGAGTGGCACTCCCTCCAGAGGTGCCACCTAGTGCTAACAACTATTACTGCAGTTCCTTGATGATTCTGGCTCTGATAGAGACCTCATGGCATCCTGTCCCAGGATGGCCAATTTCCATTTAGTGTCCTCCAAACACTGAGTCTAAGAAAGCAAAATGGAATGACTCAGCTTCCTGGGCAGTAGAGACGACCACTACTAACATGAAAGTGAGACAGACTTTGTTGGGAAAAAAAGAGCAAATGTATTGCTTAATTTTTCAAACGTTTTGTCCCCTACAAAGGTTTTGTAAAACAGCCACCTTCATTACCAATTCTACCCCCTTGCTGTGATCTAGTGACATGGGGAGGAGCAGGGGGACACTTAGATCTTTAATCCATTTGAATTTTGTGTTTCTTAGCAGACATAGTGGTCCCAACAGCTATGGCCACTGACTCCAGGAATGGGATTCTCCTCTCAACCCTAAAAGAAGGAAGAGCAAAGAAGCAGAGTTTTCTCTTTTTCATGTTTGACTTGCAGCCATCTGTGTTTGTTTCCTAGGACTGTTGTAATGATGGACTTCAAACAGGGTGGCTTGAACCAACAGACATTTATTCTTTCAGAGCTCTGAAGGCTAGAAGCCCAAAATCAAAGTGTCCATGGGGCCAAGCTCCGTCTGAGGCCTGGGGTAGAATCCTTCATGACCTTTTCCTGGTTTCTGGTGGGGGTGTTAATCTCCCTAGCTCCTTGGCTTACAGCCGCATCATTCCCATCTCTGTGTCTGTGGTCAGGTGGTGGTCTCTCCTCATGTGTCTGTCTTCATATGGTTATCCCTCTTCTTATAAAAACACCAGACATAATGGACTAGGGCCCGGCCTTTACATCTACAAAGACCCTATTTCCAAATAATATTGCATTCACATATATGGGACATAGGACTTGAACACATCTTTTGGGATTCACAATTCAAGGCATAACACCATTCTCATATTTTGGCTGAAAGGTGTCCTGTGCAAAATCAGATTTTTTTTAAACCAAAGCTTTTTAGTGTTTATAACAATTTTCAAAGAATTTTTCACTCCAGCTTCCTACTTTTGCTCTCTTTAGAGTTCTCTGGTGTACACAGGTCAATGTCATTCGACATTTGCCACCAAAGGAGCCTATAAACATTCAGCAACTTTTCAAAGACTCTACATCAAGTTGGGGACAAAATTGTGCTCTTTACCACACTCTCCTCAAACAAACAAGCAACCTTTAGAGCAGGCCTATAAATCAAATAACAGAAAATAATGCTGCCAATTATCCCAAAAGTCACATCATGAACTTGGGCTTATCAAATACCTCCTACATGAACAGTTTTGCTAAAAGAAAACAGACATAAAGTGCTTACCTTAACATTTGACTTCAGTTTCTTATTATCCTTTCTTGGTGCTAAAAATTCTGAGAACATTAAGGAATTGAAATATTCTATATGGTTCGTCAGTAAAGGAGGATGGTTTCATGTAAAATTTTTAAAAGATTATTTTAAAAATATATTCACCTGAGTAAAAGAGCTCAAGATTTTCTAGAAATTGTGTGGAGCAATCATTGAAATGAGGAAATTAATTTTCAATCTCTTATTTTAGTTAGTCCTAAATAAAAATTTAGTTACAAAATATCAACATAGCTTATGAAAAAAGCAGTAAGTTATTAATTCAAAATTGGAAGTGCCTCATGGATATGGTCCAATTACACATATAGATGAGACAGCCATAATTTCTTTTAATTTAGTTGTCACTAACGGAAGTTATATTTAACTCTGATTCCAAATTTCACAAAGCAAAATTAGAAAAAATTCAAATTTCCTGATAATTAATTATAACTGATATAGTTAAAACAAATAATAAGTTTCCATCTGATTTATGACCAGTCAAAATCATTTACTTGGAAGGCAGTGACTCAGAAAATAAAATATACAAGAGGGAGGCATGCTGCTTTAATTTAGAAAAACACGCAATCATTTAATTTCTAAAAGAAATCCATTCACGTTTTCCTTATTATTGGAGTATGTTACAACAGCATACACCACTGGTGTAATTACCATTGATCGGTCTGAGAGATCTAGGAGGCTCCATTATGTCGTGAGTAAGAGTGTGTGGCTTCTGAGTTAGAATCTCATCCAAACAATGTAGATACCTTGAGCAAGTTATTTTATCTTTCTGTCTTGACTTTTTCAAATATAAATTGAATAATAATAACACCTATTTGTGGGAGAGAAAATAACATGAGTTTTCCAAACATTTTTAGTTTCTATTTGAGCACACAGGAAGACTATACTTCTCAGCTCACTTGGAATCAAAGGAATGCTGTTATTAATTCAGTGGCATATAAGCAGAAGAGGTGTATGCCATTTCCAGATCCAGCCCCTGAAATGTCCCAGGGACCCTCCAACATGCTTTCTTCACTGATTGACCAGCTGCATGCAAATGGTCCCATAAAGGTTCAAGGTAGGGGTGGTAGCGATAGTGCCTTAAAGATGTCTGGGTCCCTGAATCACTGCTTGAAGAAAAGAGATTATGCAATGAGTGAGAACTAAATCTCTCCTTGGTAAGCTACCAACATTTTGGGGATGTAATTCACATACCCTAAATAATGCACCACCTTGTAAGGATGTCATAAGTTTAAAAGAGATAATGATTCAGAGTGCCTAGCATGGAGTAGTATTCAGTAATTATAAAAACTATTGTTATTTTAAGGCCAAAGAAATGTATAATGCCTTGTTAAAGAAATAGTATTTGGTAATAGTTAAAATATCTTGAGAGGAGAAAAATACAGATATTGATTATATATATATGCATACACATATACATATACTATATACTATTTTGTAATGCATAAATTGTATTACTTAATGTAATATCATATCACTCCAGGACTCCTGAGACAGTGCCGGTATCATGTTAGTATTCATCAAGGGTTGAATGAATGAATAATGGTTTCAATGAAATTAATTAATGCATAAATACTACATAATGAAGCACTCCTTTTCCTGTTTGCACTGGACAGAATTGTGTCAACATATACCTCATAAAGATAGGAATTTTTGAAGATGCAAGAATACCAAATTTGTTTAACACTGAAGGAGTGGAGAAGCACTAAGGTAGCTTTACCAAATGTCAATGTACGTTCTTAACCTTACACGGTGAATGCAGGAGTGTTCGTGTGATTGCTACCCTACCTAACTTATATACGCTTTCTTATAGGTATATTCTATTTGTTGGCAAATATAACACAATGAAAGGTTTAAGAAAAGAAAAATAATATTCAATATAGTTGATTATGGTTATATAGAAGGCTTTTAATGGATTTGTCATCAGAGTTTATTAAATAATCAATTACTGATCAAGATAAAAGAGCTAGATAGGTGACTGCTTTTGACATTCAAAAACCACAGAGATCATTTTTAGAAGGAATTTATGGGTTTGTAGGCTTATAATAGATGGCATTTGTGTTCAAAAGAAAATTTCAGGCGAGGAATCAGATGGCGAGCACCATCGCATAGGTATCAGAAGACCCACATTCCAGCCTAGGTTACTAACCTTGGACTTTGGGACAGATCGACTCTAAGAAACTCAGTTTTCTGATTCATAAAATCATAGGATTGAATTAATTCACTAACTTTCAGATGATTCACAGTCATTATTTTCTCACATCACCATTATAAATATTAATTTTCATTCATATATGTAGGAGAAATTACCAGCCAAGGAGTTTTGGCTAATAAAATGCTGGATAAACCACGTTTAACTGTGTGCTTTTCCATGAATCACAAACCGTTGTTTTTTTACAGAAGCCACGTTATGTTAGATAACACACTGAAAGGCAAATGGAAAGTTTATTCCTACTCAATTGGACATACACCGTTTACACATATTCCAAACAGATTCAGAATAGAGATTGTATTTTAACGAACCTTCATAACAATAGAAACAGTGAGGAAAAAAAAATTAATCCAGCAAAAAAAGAAAGATTCGAGTATGTATTTATGGCAGACCTATCACCCCAGTTCCTAGGCAACAAGGCATTGTTCAAACCAAAAAGAAAGGTAGATAATTATAGACCATGGTGTATTTGGTCTTCTGTGCTCAAGGAAGGAGATCTGGAAGAAATAAAACTGTACGTAAATATTGGAGGTGGTGTTGCATGTGACTGGTGTTTAAACGGAATCTCTTGACTCAATCACAGCTCCTTCCATGTGAAGCGCAGCTCACTGGTGGCTGCTTCCTGCCAGCCAGCCCCTCCCTGGCACGCCCTCCTTTGCTCCGCATCAGGCCTGCAGTCTGCGTGCTAAGTCTCAGCTACAGTCGGCAACTATTTTTAGGAGAGACTGCTGAGAAGAAAAAGATCATGGAAATGGGTAAGGAGACTGTGCTTTCCTGGAGATGTATTGAAAAGAGCTTCTTTGTCGACCCAGAAAATCCTTTCACATTCAGAGAGTTAGCTTCAGCTCCTCTTGTTTTGTTTTACTTTCTGATGATATCAAATGCAGCAGTTCATGAAGAGCATCAGGCAGAAGAGTAAAGCCCGTGAGTCAGGCGACCTGAAGCCAAATCAAATCCTGCCCCAGGTCTGTCAGAAAAATGCCATCCACTCTGGACACACTTCTTAATCAATCTTGGGGGTGCTCAATCTCAAATCCAAAACTAGTTATTCATTTAGTTGAATAATAAACTTTAAGAGTCCCTCTATTGATGTATTTAACATGCATTCACAAATATTTCTGGAGCATTTACTCTGCATCAGATACTATTTGGGACATGAAGGAAATATTGGTGGGAGACAGATCCATTATGAATCCAGATTCATGGAGCTTTTAACCTGGCCGAGAAGGACACCAAACCAATAAACTCATAAGAGACCAGATAATTTCAAATTGTGATGACACCCCAGGAAAAAAAAAGGTGCCCTAAAAGCCAATAGCAAAAGGATATAAGGTTTGAGTGATCAGAGTAGATTTTTGAGGAGGTGCTTTAAACAGAGGCTGCAGGATGAAGCACCCTCAGTCAGTACCCAGAGGGGAATAGCACTTCAAGCAGAGGGAACATGTTTTGAGACTCAGAAGTGGAACGGGATTGTCATATCCAGTAGAAGAGAAAGTAGAAGCAGGGCTACCAAATATGGAGTAGGGGTGTGTGGTACAGGCCGAGTTTGAAAAGTTTTAGGTGGGCCTACAATTATTGATTAACAGTTCATGTATCATTCTAAATGTATCAATGATTTGATCTAATTTACAGTAAAAAGAGTGGATTTGGGAGCTAGGAATGAACGCAGGGATACAAATTGGAAGGCTCCTTGGTAATAATCCAAGGGAAAAATACATTATAACAGTCAGAATCTAAACAAACAAGCAGAATCCACTATGAGTATCTTAAAATGAGAAATATGTATATCATGTAGGAGGGGTTGGTTATCCCTATAATGGAATTGATGAGAACCTAATTATAGTTGGTGGTGAGACAATCTGTGCATTTACAACACAAGAAGCCACTAATATCCTAAGGCTGGAGGGACAGAGTGAGGAGATAATATAAGCAGAATCCAAGGCTAAGTGGGGGTAGGGACTACAGTGGGCCAGTCCGGAAGGATCTGAAGCCAGGGAGGAGGAAGCCACTGGCCGAGGCATGCCACTCAAGGCACAGTCTGGAGGTCTCTCCTACTGCCCATCACTCAACACTAGTTCCCACTGACAAAGTCCTGCTGGAAACGCACTTATACTAGACCCTGGAAAATTCAGATTGCAAAACTCATTCACCTTCAGTGGGCAGCAGAGCAGTGGAAGGACAAACTGACCGGACACTGGCATGTATGCTTAATCCAGAACAAGCGGTAGAAGGTTAGGTGTAGAGACAAACAGAAGAATAGAGTCAAAAAGACACTCATGTTTCCGGCTTAAACAACTAGGTGGATTATGACAGCATTGACTTAGAAGTGGCAAAGAGAAAGAGAAACAGGTTACGGGTGGTTAATTTTAAGTATCAACTTGACTGGGATAAGGGATGCCTGAGTAGCTGATAAAGCATTATTTCTGGGTATGCCTGTGAGGGCGTTTCCAACACAGATCAGTATTTGAGTAAGTAGAGTTGGTAAAGAAGATTTGCCCTCACCCATATGCATGGGCATCATCTAATCTGTTGAGGATGTCAGTAGAACAGGAAGATGGAGGAAAGACAAATCTCTGTCTCTCTTTGAGCTGAGATTTTTCCATCTTTTCTCACCCTCAGACTTCAGCACTCCTGGTTCATGGGCCTTCAGACATGAACTGATTTGCACCCCTGGCTTTCCTGGATCTTTAGCTTGCAAAGAACATATCAGGAGACCTCTTTGTCACCATAAACACATGAGCTATTTTCCATAATAAACCCCGTTTCATAAATCTCTATGTATCCTACTGGTTCTATTTCTCTAAAGAATCCTCACTTGTACTCAGGTTATAAGGGCTTGAGAGACCAATCATGGATATGTGAAACTTGACATGTTAAAAGGGTCCAGCCTTGGATATGTTGAACTTGACATGTTAAAATTCTCCATTTAGACGAAACATCATCTTTTCTAAATGAGGATGTCAAGTAGAATTGAAAAGAGAAAGACAGAGAGAAGCATTAGGGACTTCTCATCTTCTATGATTGTACATACTCTCTGACAGGAGATGAGTTACCTTGTGCTACAAAGTATAAAAAATGCTGGGTATAATATTACAAATACTGTTGACATTCAAGGCTAATTTCTGAGAAGGTGAGGGATCTCTCTAGGAGGCAAACATAGAAATCTGAAAATGAGAGCAGGAAGCCTGAGCTGAAAATATAGCCACCTGGCAGTGAACTTGCCAGTCTCAGTAACAAAAGGACTGAGTTTGGATAACCAGACAGAGATGACAGAGGGCAAAGTATGTTGGAAATGGAACCTCCCAAACAGAAAGCAGTGATCCTGGAAGAGCTTCGGGGGGATAATATGTAACAACAAAATATCTTACTTGTCTCTACCTGGGTCCTGGGAGGGGCTGGGGGGAGGAATTCTCAAGTAAGAATTTATAACCACTATATTGTGGGGTTTGGGGTGTGAATTTACTAAAAACTTAAAATTAAGAAATTAATACGAAAAGTATTTTGGGATGATAATTCACTTGAATATCTGACCCACCCTTCATTCTGGAAGTAGAGGATTTTTGCTGATGAAGCTGGATGAAGATGACTTCTCACACCACAAGTAAAAATACCAGAGGAACCACAGTGAGACAATGAACCAAGTGTTTCCTCTTTGGAAAACTACTCCACAAGGTCACATTAAGTTGATCAGTAAATGTGAACACACACCTGCCCTGCAACTTAGCAATTTGTTCACTAAATGCCAAAGAAAATTTATAAGAAAATTTTTTTGCAGAGTTATTTCTTTTCATAGAGCAAAATTGTAACAACCTCAATATTGATTAAGGAGAGGAAAGATAAGTACGTATTCGCAAACTCAGATAATGGTAAACTATAGAGCAGTGAAAATGAGTAAACAAGAGCTGTATTATCCTGGAAAACAATCTCGAAAACATATGGTTAAGTAAAGACAGCAAGCTGCATCAGGACACCGTTTGCAAGAGATTTAAGAACTGTGGGATAGCCCTACATTTATTGATTAATGCCCTGGACATGAGCAATAGCACAAATTCAGAATAGCAGGGATACCTGTGTAAGGAAAGAGTGAAATGGTATTGGGGGGGATACAAGAAGGGTCTACATTTATCAAATTGTTTTACTTGAAAAAGTTATGAAGGAAATTTTTCAAAATGTTGGGATTTTGAAAAAAATGGGTAGTAGTTACATGACCAATTATGGTTATTCCATCATTTTTTGTTGCTTACAGTATGTGCTAACAGCAGCAAAGAAAGATCAAATGGAAACAAAGAGAGTGGAAACAGTGGGTGTAGAAAACAACGTGACGGTGTTCAGTTGTAAAAGAATAGGGAAAATTGTATTAGGAAGAAAGGCATAAGAGAAAATTAATTTCTGTTCAGTTAGTTTTGTTATTTTATGTTGGATTTTTTTTTTTTTTTTGAATATTGGAGGTCTTGCAGATATTTCTCTCCTGAAGAAAATTATCCAGCGGAGAGGGAGAATTTCAAGATGTGGTAATTGAAGAGGTAAAGTTCTTGAAGATGTAACGGGTGCAGAGAACAAGGCTGTATGTGACAGAGAAACTAATTAACCTGGGCAAGGCCCCAGTGATAATGATTTAAATACATTAAATTATCTTTGTGATGCAGATCTGAAATACAAAAATCAGAATTGGTTGTTTTAATACGATCCACAAACGTCAGAGTTAGCTTCATGTATTAAAATTACATCTTATTTAAGTGACTTTCAGTAGAACATGAAAGCTGAGGTGGATAGGCCTATCTACTGACCTCTTTGATTCACCCAACCAGACTTTAGTAGGTAAACTTAATTATATCATTGGTTTAGCTACCCTGAGGCAGAGGCTTAAGTACTTAGAATTTCATGACTGTGAAATGTCAGTGTACAAAGCATAATGGAAAATGAGACCCAAGGAAAGGATCCAAAGTATTTTCGAGTTTCTTTTTTCTTCCAGAAAAGGAATACTTACCATGTCACTCTCTCACCGCTGAAGCACTGCCCTGCTGCTGTAAGGTGGTCGGCGGGTTGGGGAAAGATACCATCTGGTCATAACTTGCTTCAATTCCACAGTAAAATGTTCTTGCTGTATCTTCCTCTTCAGAGATAATTCAATAATTACAATCCCAATGTTGTTTAAGTAGGAGTATATTCCTTCTAACCATGATTTTACTTTCTTGTATCTGAATCAATACCCCAACCTCTGTCACTCCGCTCAGAAATGTTACCTATTCCTCCAAACATTCCACCGCTTACTTGCACCTTTGTGAGAAACAAGTGCATCAAAATCGAGTGGAAATGGAAATTAAAATCCAATCCTTTTTTATATTGGGATCAATCTTTCTATGTGTTAAATATGTGGGAGAAAGATTTGTTGAAACCAATTTGAAGATTTTAGTAAAATGGTGTCCTTCTTGTTCCTACAATTCAGTAATTCAATCGGCCTCCTCCTCCCTCCCCCATCTTGAAAAGATGTCAAAGCAATAGGTAATAAAGGTCAACTAGTGGTCACCCAGGGCCACAAGTAATGCAACTTTTCCATGACAGGCAATATAGTGGTCCCCAAAGATATCATGATATAAAGCTCAGACCAGTATATATGTTACATGGAAAAAGAGGATTTGTAGATTTTATTAAGTTAAGAATCTTGAGATACCGAAAACATCCTGGACTATCTGGTGAGCCCAGTGTATTCAGTAGGGTCTTTGTAAGGGGGAGGCAGGAAGATCAAATTCAGAAAAGGAGATGTGGCTGTGGAAGCAGAGGGCAGAGTGTATGTGGGATCATGAGCCCAGGAATCTGAGCAGCTTCTAGGAGCTAGAAAAGGCAAGGAAACAGATTCCTCCTACAGCCTCCAGAAGGAACACAGCCCTGTTACCCATTTTAGACTTGCCATCTCCAGAACTATAAGATTTGTGTCATTTTAAGCCTTAAAATTTGTGGTAATTTGTTGCCACAGCAATAGAAAACGAATAGGACCCATACAAAGATCTTAAACAGTGCATAGCACATAGCACTGTTTTCATCATTGGTATCATCTAATATTTTTTCTTATTCTACTTTGGACTTATTTTACATATTTTTTTCATTTCTCAATGTTTAATTCTAGGTATAGTGAAGAAATAAATTCTCTAGTCTATTGTTATTTTTCATTATGGAAATCTGAATATTTTTCAAATATCCTGAATACACTGTTCAGAAATTATTAGAAACAGTAGGCAATGGCCCTGCCTTGAAGATTGTCATTGTGTTGTAAGTGATTGTCATTATGTTGTGAGAAATGCTAAATTACTGCATCCATTCACGGGAAAAGTTGGAGTGTTAATCTCGGAGGTTTTCGGAAGCTCTTGCGGTATTGTTGTTCAACTGCTATATTAGGTGACATATTAGGCCCTTCTTCCTCTTCTCTGGACTCCTAAAAGAAATGCTTCTATACAATGATGAATTTTTTTTGTTACAAAAATATATTTTTCTAGGCTTTATTTTATTGAGTTTTTCTTCTTATGAGGAATACTAAATTAAATTTGTATTGCAAAAGTGGTATCATTGAAGTTTTAAACTGCTACATCATATTCAGAACACAATATCTCAATTTTTCCTGGAGTTTCTCTAATTTTTCACCTTGAAGTAAGTCCATAGTGAGAAACTGAAGCTATTCTCTTGAAAGAGAATTTTGCTTTGAAAATGGCCAAAAAATGGGTTTTATTAGCCATGCTGTCCTGTTCCCCACTGAGTTAAAGCCTCTGAGGTTCCTGTTATTATACCCTGATTTCTCTTCCACGTCAGAATATCCTGATTGTGCTACATGAAATGCTGCACCTATAAAAATGAGAGGCTTGAGAAATATCAAGCAACTTTTCTTATCAATTATCAGGTTTGTTGATCAACATTCAGATAAATCAAGCCAAATTTCACTTGGTTGAGCAGACAGAGAGAAACTCCATGCAGCTAAATGTTGCAGATCATAACTTGCAGACAGTTTCCCAGGGAGAGATTACAATTCATCTGAATGATGCACACTTAACTGCATTTATCCATTAGGTTTCTCTTTGCCCTCTGCCAGGACATAATATGCTGCTTATGTTAGATAAAGTGTTGGCTTTCTATGAATATAAAGGAAAGTATGCAATAAAATATTCATATTGCCAAACTTCAGGCTTCAATACATGCTCTTTTTAGAATGCCAAATATAATAAACACTCAAATTAGACCTGCCTGTGGTTCTTTTCTATCCATTCATGTTTCACATTACCTGTGTGTTTGCATGCTATATATAGCTGCCTTTTCCTCATGTAACCTTCAGCAGTCTTGGACGAATTTTAAAACTCCCTTTACAAATTCTTATAACCTTTTAGTGTTAAATAAGTCCTCGGTGACATTTACAAGTCAGACCATTTACGAGAGTGCACTGTGGTCTTCGTGATGATTCCCTACTCATTGCAATAAAATGTGACGTTTAATGCTGTATTGATTATTGCTGCGGACACAAGTGACACTTCTAATGAGTTATTTTCTTTTCTAGAGATTATCCTCCATACAAATTACAAAGTAAACAATATTCTACACAATATAAAACATAAAAAAAGTTTACTTGCATTCAATAATAAGTGTAAACAAGCCACTTTTATAGGTTTATGAAAAACTATAATGCTAGTGAAAACAACGCTGCTAATATTGAGATGTAAAGTAGACTGCTTTTCCAATGACACCATTTTTATGTTGGGAAACACATCTCCTTCCAGAGTTGAAATCATTAAAAGTTTATCTTTTACTTGACAAATCTATAAGTTGGAAGTTGACATATAGTCTTTATTTAAATGCGGGTTACATGAGCTTTTAGGTGGATATTTTGGGTTTAGTTTTATTTTTTTATTTTTTTTATAGAGACAGAGTCTCATTTTATGGCCCTTGGTAGAGTGCCATGGCATCACACAGCTCATAGCAACCTCCAACTCCTGGGCTTACGCGATTCTCTTGCCTCAGCCTCCCAAGTAGCTGGGACTACAGGCGCCCGCCACAACGCCCAGCTATTTTTTGGTTGCAGTTCAGCTGAGGCCGGGTTTGAACCCACCACCTTAGGTATATGGGGCCGGCGCCTTACCAACTGAGCCACAGGCACCGCCCTTGGGTTTAGTTTTAAACAACTCCTTGCAGCAGGGAATAAAGGCAAAAAGAAGAAATATTTCAATAATAATTCAGATGTTTGGAAATTAGAAATAGCTTAAATTATAAGTTTTTTAAATCACTTTTTGGTTAAGAGAGTATTTTTTTATTATGATGATGTGAAGAGGGAGAAAGGAACTAATAAAATAAAGGTTTTTTTAGGTTTTGTATTTCTATTAAATAAAATCCAAAATTACCCAGAAACACATAAAGCTATATCTATATTACAGGTAATGTGACAATGGCTGTCTAGTTACTAACAATAGTAATAATAATAATAATTTTGAAAATGTTCTCTCTCTTTATTTTTTTTTTTGGACTGGATCATCATAAAAATTCACTGATAGTCCTAGACTATAAAGCAGCTTAGATAGTAGCATTCTTTATATCATAAAATTCTGTTTATTTCCAAAATCTTTACCAACTTGTACTGTAAACCTTAAATACAACACATCCTTGGTATTCATGGATTCCACCTCCCAGGGAACCCATTCCACACATTCGATCCACAAATGGATCAAAAATATTCAGAAAAGAAAAATAAGAAGAAATAACAATACACAATAAAAGTAATAGAAATATTAAAAAAAACCAACAAAGCAGTATAACTATTCCCATGGCAGATACATTGTATCAGGTGTTATAGGTAATATAGAGATGATTAAAGTATACACTTTAAGAAAGATGTACATGTTTTATACAAATACTATTTTGTATAAAGGACTCAATCAACTGTATTGACTTTGGTGTTTATTGGGGGTGGGGACTTGGAAATATCTTTTTTCTTTCAATTTTCCCAGAAGAAAATGCAAACTCCTATAAGGACTAGCACATTAAGCCTTATCAGATATTGCCACAAAAATACTTATTCAGCTAATTGTTCATTATGTTCCCTGCAACTTGACAGCTTGCTGAGAGCAACTCCTATAGACTAGGGCCTCCAGAGAGCAGCAAGAAGCATTCAGCATGAGAAACCCAACCAGAGATGCCAAATACAATATTAGAGGAGTGCTGGACATGAGGGTTCTACGTAGCCTCCACATGACGTATGGATAAATGTTTGGAATAGTAAGAAAAAGATGAGGAAAGCAACCAGAGAGAATGCAGAGGGCAGGTGAAAGCACAACCATCGGGAGACCAAAAAACTTCCACATTTTTCCCATTGCTGATGCTCAAACAGGAGGGCCTTAATGTCACTAAGAATAAATGAAGAGACAAAAAATTATTAAAAGATTTTAGTGATTTTTGTCAGAAGAGAAGACTTTAAAACACGATTCACTTGGATCATTCTTGCTCTAACTATCCACTCTTTCTAAAGCATTCAAAAAAATCCAAGGCAAGTTCAAAAGCCCATTACTAAAGTCTTGGCATCCTTGATTTAGAGGGTCCGAGAAACATACAGATGTACATCCTAAAGCATTTTTTTATAATGATCCAAAATATGTGAGATTATGATTTTAGAATTCACTCCATTTTCCTGTTTAAATGTAGAGTTTCTACATTGCTTATAAAATAAACAATGTGAAGAACAGTTGCTCATAACTGCTGTTTTCTAGGGAAAATTGATAACCATTATACTATGTGCTTTGTCATCCTATAGCTCCCTGAGATCGTATGAATATATTCATATAATAGGTGTGCATGTGAATCTAACTCCAGAAGAGAATTGAATAAATAAATTTTCAGAAGCCAAACCACACAACAGAAAATTAGATCTGCTCTATACCACACAGATGTCTGTAATAAAAATGTATTTCATCATTTCTTCAATTTGTTATAAGTAGGGTAGTGCCTATAGACAATGATTTCATGCATTTGTTTAACAAAGATGAACTCAATGCATAGTAAGCACTGGGGACTGGCCTAGATGCTATATATACCAGCAAATCAGACAGGCAAAATTCCTGGCTCCAGAGAGACTGCAGTCTGCTGGGACATGAACACAGCCAGGAGCACAATACCATGGTGTGTCACTCCTTTAAGCTTCTGGTTTACTTGCCTTTCTCCAGTGACACTCCACGCATCACGGAGGAAGGCAAGTAAACCAGCAGCTTAAAGGAGGAACAGGAACTTGTTAGGTAGGGCAGTCACAACTAATAGCAAAGACAT
The DNA here is from genome assembly GCF_027406575.1 of Nycticebus coucang. Taxonomy (NCBI): domain Eukaryota; kingdom Metazoa; phylum Chordata; class Mammalia; order Primates; family Lorisidae; genus Nycticebus; species Nycticebus coucang. The sequence continues at coordinate 18,391,110 of NC_069795.1, forward strand.
CTGGGAAAACCCAAACCAAAGACATGCAGGAAAATCCAAATATCTCTGAGAGCAAGAGGTAAGAAAATGTTGTTCTAATGAGAGGTTTGGCTAATATTGTTTAGGTAAAATTGCCAATTTTAATTTCTACCCAGAAATTTCGTGTCATAAATGAATAGAACTTCTGAGTTGGTATAAAATATTCCATTCTATGATTTGTGACTTGAGATTGTTTATATACATGTAATTGTTGTTTCTTTAGAAACACTAATTTGCCACAAAAATACTTATTGAGGCTACATTGCCAATCACTGAGGACATAGAGGTGACCATGATAGAGATGACATGCAATTATAGTGAACATTTGTCGTACATTTTAGCTACTCAACAACTGAATGCTATTCCTGATTTAGAGAATTCATCACTTTTTGAGTCTTGGTAGGACACAAAGACTTTGTCCCCACAGAAACGTTAAATATTTTTCCAGCCTCCCTTGCAGCTACCTAGTTTCAGGCATGTGAGTTAGGCTTTGCCAATCAGAGCCAGTAAGACAAAAGGAAGGAGAGGGAGGTCACCTTTTCTCTGGCATTGATGGCAGTAGCAGTGACTATAGGTTCATATTCAGGCAGAAGTAGAACAGTCACGGTTGCTATCATGCTAACAGTAGTATCTGGTGTTCAGTGAAATTCAGAATGTTTCCTCTCAGAGCAGCAGATTTTAATGCAGTATTCCAGGGCCTTGAGTCTAAATTTCTCCAACTCATCCAATGATTGTGAGCTACCCCAAATCTTAAAAATATTTTGCTCATTGTGATCCAGTAGTCTTCTGTTGCTTGCAGCAAAGAATCATGACTGATAGACCATCTTTGGAGACAGCTAGCCATCAGAAGAAACAATTAGAGTGAGATGTACATCAAGGCCTAAGGGACTCAGCAGCATGTTGATTTCTCAGAAACATTTCAGGGTAAAGACACACCAAGTATTGGGCACCTTTGTGTTTTCCAGCATCTGCCAACCAGTGGCTGAACACAACAGGGACATAGGATGGGCTCATTTCTAGGAGACAGGAGATTCTTCTGACAGTGACTTTAGCTTGGGGTCTCTCCAGAACTGTACTATGGTCTAAGACACTCCCACCCAACTTTCTGCCTTTCTTCCTTCCCTCACTTCTTTGGAGGTCAGATTTGCATTGTGATCTGATAGCTCTCCTGGCCTCTCTATGTCCCTCCCTATTTTCTCCCACAAGTATTTACCTCCTACATCCTTAATCTCATCTGTCTTGGTGTATGATTCTTGGAATATCCAGACTAAAAGGGTTGTTTATTGGTTGATCCACCATTACCTAGACATTTTATTTTATGAGAAAGGAAAATCAACTTGGGTTGGGTTCTCTCTCATTCCCAGCTGAAGAGAGTACAGGTACCTTTTTTCGTGCCTCTTCTTGCCATAGCTTCCCACATGGTTGTCTGAAACTCCTGTCTGGATATTCAGTGCTGCCCTCATTGGTGTAAAAAGTCAAAAATAGTTTGAGGTACAACACCCTCATCTTGACACTGAGCCTCAGGTGCCACTCTCCTTGTTAGGCTGTCCCAGGTATGGATGCTGTGCCCCTACAGTTGTGCTCTGAGCCTCCTCTCCACCCCTCCGTGCCATTCTGGTAATAGATATAGGATGTATAAATGCACTATCTCCTCACCCCCAGACTGTACAAACTTTTCCTTACTGAGCCTATTGTATGCTACATTATAAAGGCCTACATTTTTTGTGTTAATCTTCATCCCAAATCCTTTTTTCAATAATGTTTACCTCTAACATTCCTTCGAGACGCCTGGAATCCATATTTCTCTTTCCAGAATTGTCCCAAATCTACAGTCTTATTTTCAGTAAAATGGAGTCCTTCTACTCTCAGGGAAACTTTCCAAATATAATTATCTGAATAGACTTTTGAATAGTGGCTCTTTCCCCTACCTGTTGGGAGACTCTCTACTTGATCTTGGAGTAAATATTAGTCTAACAAAGCAATGATCACAGCTATAGATTTAGATATTATTTTTAATTCGCCATGCTTTTCTACCTTTATCAGTTGGGCTAATTTACACCCCAAACCTCCCATCCCTGGTGAATAATTCAAATGTTAGACCTTTGTTTCTCCCACCTTTTTTAGCCATTTCATGGACAATTCCCAATATATAAAAACAGGAAAATAGCTTAAAGAAGCCTACTTCATCTAATCAAAATATTTATTCCTAAATTATTGATTAACCTAATGTCAGATAGAACTAAATATTTGATACAAAAGCTTTGATAGTTCATAGCAGCAGGTGGAAAGAATATAGCTACTTTAGCATTTTCACTCAAAAGGCCTAAAAATGCACAAACGCATAACAACAATTCTAGAATTGGAAGTTTCAGGTTTCAAGTTCAATCAATCAGTTACTAAATATCTGTCAATGCCTGCCTGGTTGTGTGTTTGAAATACGTGAGGCCCCAGGAGTATAAAACATGATCTCTGCCTCCAAAGCACTTTTAGTTTCCTTGGGGTAGATAAGACCAACATTTAGGGAGAGATTGAAGAACAATGCAAGATAGTATTTTTATACTGGAAAATATGTCAAATTTAAATCTATTTAAAATAGGTAGCTTTATGAAGGCAGGAATGTTTGGAATAGGACCCTTGGAGGAGAAGAAACTTGGGGCTAATTCTTGATGAGGATAAATTTTATAAAATGTCCACAGGATCGGTGAGAGAAATTCTCTGCATAGAACAGAACATGACTTTTGATCATACAGAAAATTCAAGGATTCTTTGATACTTCAAGCTTAGAGCACCTGGATGGTGGTACCCATGGGCATTGCTATGCTTGAGGTTGGCAGTGCCCAGAATAAAACACTCAACTGCTTCCCCTAGAGGCAATGATAGGTGCTCCTGAGCTGCTGCCTTCAGACAAAGCTTTCAGATGCTGACCTCCTGCCCATCTGACTCTCAGTAGTTATTTTCCTAGAACTTCTCTTCCTCCAAATGTCTGGTACTTCATCTTGCCTCCTCCAAGAGGGACTGTGAATAGAGATACTTGAAGTACTTGGGCCTCCTGTTTGCATACCAGCCAGACTGACTGTGGCAGGAACATCTGTACCTGGAAAGGCTCTCTCTGCCCCACCCCTATCTCCATCACTCATCACATGCTCTTTCCTAATATAAGTCATCACCACGACCAGTTGAATCCCAATAACTGTAGGTAAACAATGTCAGGAACTCTAAATTATAATGTTAGAGTCTCTCATCAATGAGCAAAGTCTCTTCAAATGCAAGTTTGAGCTGGGCGTTACCCAAATTTTATTGTAGTCCTAAAATAACTGGAAACTAGTATCTCACCAAATTGGCATCCTACCCATAGTTACCTCACCTTGTGATGTGGTACTTGGGTAGAGAAGGGAGGAAAGAGGAAGGAATGCCACTGTTACTGATTATTAATCTACTTTTTTCTTTCACCACAGCTTAATGCAATAGGAGTGGTACTTCATTATATAAATGGGGAAATACAACTAAAAAAAAAAAAAAAAATTCCCGAGCTCTAAAAGCCTGAAGACACAGAGATAGTTCACACTGTGGTGAGCTTGTGATTTTCAGTTGCCTAATAATGTATCATATCAAAAAAATACCTATTCGTGTTCAAAGCTTCTCCTCAGAGACCGAAAGTATTTGCAGTCAGTTCCCAGAAAAGCTTCCCAGAAAGTAAAAATTTTTCATAAATGCATTAAACAGGAGCTTCAAGGCATTAGCCTCATATATATTTATGAATAAACCTCATATAAGCCAAGATAGATCATGGGTCATTTTCCACCAAATGTAAGAGAAAGTACATCAAAATGTAGCCACCTGCTTTCTCATTTTCGATACGTTCCTGCAACTCTGAGCATAAAGTAAGGAAGTACATGTTTTATATCAAGGCATCTGTCACAGAAGGGTTGTATGAAACCTTGACTAAAAGGAAAAATCCACTTCTGCATCTGACATAAATCCTCTAAGTTATAAGCTCGTTTACAAAAAAGGCATTTTTTAAATGTCTATATCAAATGCCTGCATGTGCAGTTGTTCTTTTTTTCTAATTTCAGATTAATATGAGGGTACAGATATTTAAGTTACATTGTTTTCATTTCTAAGGTAAAGTTCAAGTTCTAGTTGAGCCCTTCACTCAGGGGGTGTGCTGAACACCCTCACATGGTGCAAATTGGTTGAGTTCCCATCAATCACACCCCCCCACTTTTCCTCTCCCCTTTCCTTCTTCTACCCCTCACTAGAATGTACTTGTGTTTTTCTTTCATATGGGCATGTGTAGTTGTTTATATATTGGTTTCATATTAATATTGAGTAGACTGGATAATTATTTTTTTCATTCTTTAGATACTTTACTCAAGAATATATTTCAACTCCACCTAGGTAAACATAAAAGATGTAAAGTCTTCATCTTTTCTTGTGAAGAAGAAAAAAGTCATTTACCAAAGAACATTTACACTAGAATGTTTATTGCAGCTCAATCCAAAATTACCAAGTCTTGGAAACAACCCAAGTGCTCATCAACCCATGAATGGATTAACAAACTGTGGTATATATACTTACAGTTTTATATCGGAACATAATAACCTCAATTTTAGAGTGAGCTAATCAAAAAATCAGAATATATAACCTCTTTTCCAATGAAATACATGTGGCCTTGTTCCTGAAGATTCTAAGATTCTATCAACTCACTTTCACAGTTTTTTTTTTTTGGAGTTTTATTTTCCTTCTACATTTTGAGCAGAAGGAAAACTTATCTCTCCCTGGAGTACTGCAGTCACCTCTGGCTGGTCTCTTTATCATAGGTCTCTCCAACTTCCTTGCTATTCTAGTTCATTTTCCTTACTATACTACAATGTTACTTTTGTGCTTAAAATCTGTTATTGGTTACTACAATTTTAAAAAGGTCAAATTTCTTATCTTAACAGTGCAGCCCCTTTCCAGCACGCCCCATGTCTGGCTAAACACTAATGCATCTGTCCATTTCCATATCTGGCTACGTGTTCTTACTTCAGCCGTGCCTTTCCCTGCTGGTCTGCTGGTCCCAGCCTAATGGTTGGATTAAAATCCACCATCGGCTCCAATGGAGGGCATGGTATGTCATTGAATTATAACTTATCCCTGTATACCATTCACGCCATGAGATCTTCATGCTATTGAAATCAGAAGTCATATGTGGTTTATTCTTTGTGTTTTGGGCTCTGAGCATTTGCCTGAAATAGGGTAGGTCTGAAATAAAGGACTAGGTAGTAAGCGAATGAATTAATGATGAATAGAGGTGATAAAATTGTACTCTTCAAAACTACATTATGAACAATGATATGTCCTTAAGAAGACAGCCACCTGTTTTAGAGAGTTGTGTGTGATTTTCTGTACAGCATTAACCAGTACATAAATAACATTTGGCAGGGGAAGCATTTCTTTCCTGTATTTCAGTTTTAATTCACCATCCTTTATGGTGTTATTTCTGAGGGCACAGCATGCATCTTTATTGACTAAGTAAAAGATGAATACCTTCTCATTTTATAATTCAAAAATTCCAGAGTTGAAGATGAAATTCTTGTAAGAATAGCCAGAACTAATGTTTACAGGGAATTTACCATGTGCCTGGCATTGTACTCAACATTTTACATAAGAGTATCTCATTCAAGGGGACAGAGCATCGCCAGATGAAGAACATCTAAAACAAGAAGAAAGAAAATGAACAAAAAAAAAATAATAAATAAAGGAGTACTTCAAATGAAGAAGAATGAACAAGCAAGCTGAAATTAAAAATTAAAATAAAAAAAAAGCAAAAAAAAAAAAAAAAAAGAGTATCTCATTCAGACCTCTAACAATATTTTATGCTATATATCTGTCTTACCTCTACTTTACAGATGGAAAAAAACAGAAACATAAATAAATAAAGTCATTCACTTTTTCAAGGTGAGATAGTAAGCTCAGGCCTAGGAATGAAACAAGCAGTGTCAAGTCAAATGCCCTATCCTCACACACTGTGCTACTTTATTCTTTGATGGACCAAAACATTGAATGTAAGTACATCAGTTTCCTTTTTCTAGTTTCAGGGTTTGCCTCTGTAAATCTCTCTGTAGTTTCTTGACAAACATGTCAACTCTGAAGCTTATGAAATACGTCATCTTTTACCACCAAAATCTCATTGCAAGTGTCTATCTCACAGTTGTCAAACTTAGTCATTTCCATATCAAATGATTTGTGTTGTTTCTCTTTTAATTCTTCTTCCAGTTTCTGCTGCTTTTACTCTCCAACCCCTAGTTCTATAAAGAAGTTTACATGGCTAAGAAATAGTATTTGTTTTCTCTGCCGAGCAAATGAAATAAGGTGTAGTTTGTTTTGGAGAGAATATAAGAAAATCATCTTACAGCACTGAATCTGGAGTTCATATTAAAGTAATTTGCTCACAGCAGAAAAATGAATGGTTTACTATGATTATCTGAGTGTATTGCATGACCGGATATGCGAATGAACAGCAGCTTTGCCCTGGGTGTAAACTCGCTCCTGTAATTATTAAGTCAAGAAACAGATTCCACGGGATGGGATGGCATGTAGCGAAATTCTTTATTCAGGGTTTTGATTTTATACCTTTCTAGTCACGTACACACTTAACTATTATCTGTTAATTTCACCATTACCTCATTTTACCTATCTGAAATTAACTTGAAAGGAAATATCCTGTTACCTGTTATCAACACAATCACTTTTGCAGTAAACATCTTCTAGACACTGACTAATCTCTGGGCAGGTATCTAAATAAAGATCACAAAGAAGAAATTAGCCACAGGGGAACAGAGTTAATGGAAGAGTATCTTTACCTGTTCACTCAGTTTACTCAGTATGAAGTAACGACTGTATCTTTTCCTCAGGGCAGAGCACCAATAGACCTCTGACAACATGTTGTTAACATACATCAACACTCTGGCATTGAGCATCCGTATCTCTGAGGAAGGGTGGCATGCCCTTTGATCTCAGGCTTCATGGGGTGCACAGCTTCAAAGAATGGGCTTGTGGAATTTTTAACTCCAGGCAAGCCAACTCTGCGTGTGTCCCAGTGGGGCCTAGGTCCCTTAAGCCTCTGGAAAAAAAGCAAGCTATTTTAAACTCAGACTGAGTTCACTTCGTGTGCTTTATGTAGGATATGTTTATTTCTAAATATTATCCTACAGAGTGAAATACCTCAGTGGGGGAAAGAAAGATTGGCAAGTTTACGAATAGTAAGACAGCTTTTTGCTAAGTGAAGCATGGTAGTTCTTTTAATCTATAATTCAATTGCTCTCCTGGCTCAGCAAAACACTTGAGAAGGCTCTGAGACCCTTCCATAAAGTGTACTTCATGAGCTCAGTCTCAAAGGTAGTGAGTGCAATGAGAAACCGTTGAGGGATGCCGTTCAATGATTTGTCTTCACAATATACACAAGCTGGTATGAGTGAATCTAGAATAAACAATAAGCTGGTTCATTTCTATGGAAATGTATTTTCATAGGACTGCTCATTTCTAATTTTCTCAGCAAAAGAAGCATAAATTAATATGCTGCCTTAAAAAGAATAATTTATGTCCCTCTTTCACAAGTTAGTAGCATGAAATGATGGGGGAAGCTCATACAATTTTTGCTTAGAATAAAAATTTAGACTTGATCTAATTCTAAATATCATAGGTAGTTGATGAATAAGTAAGACTGAACTTTGCAATATCAGATTCTGTAAGGCTTTCAATTTGTCCTTAATTTTATGAGCGTGATTACATGAGGAATAAACACCAACACAATCCCATCCAACAGTGGGTAAGAGACATGAACAGAACCTTCTCTTAGGAAACAAATGAATGGATAACAAACATATGAAAAAATGCTCATCATTCCTAATCATCAGAAAAATGCAAATCAAAACCACCCTGAGATATCACCTAACCCCAATAATATTAGTGCCCATCACAAAGTTTCATATTTGTGGTGCTGGCATGGATGTGGAGAGAGGGGAACACTTTTACACTGCTGGTGGGACTGCAAACTCATACAACCTCTTTGGAAAGAAGTTCCTAGCATTGTTTTGATTTTATTTTTTGATCAAGATACTGCACTGAGAACACACCTGCACATGCAGGCACACACCTATAATGAGTATTTCTTATGAGTAAAAAGGGAAATGTGAACAAAGTCCTGCTTTATTAGGACCCTTGAAGGGCAAATCCTACTTCTAATTAAAGAACCAGAAGGGTGGTTCTGATTCTTTTCCACTTTAGAGTTTGTTTTTCAGGATTCAATTTTATCTGTCTCTGTGCCTGAGTCTGAAAGGCTTAGGATGAGCTCTTCTTTGACTTTATTACTTCATGAATATAAAAGCCATTTTAGACAGGTCCAGATCTGACTTAGAAGATGAGAACCATGTAATCCCTTTCTGCTATGGTATTGATTTTCACTTCTTCACACTCTTAGCAAGTGTTCTATCTGTGTGCATACCTGCAGATGAAAGGCTCAACATCTTTGTCATGTTAAGTCTACTTCTTAGGTGAGGTCAGTGTCCAAGACTAAGTAAGTGGCACACCGCACCTAATTACTACAAAGAAGCAAGTTAAATCAATTTGAGAAATTCTGCACATTGAATTCCATTCCACCTCTATCTCAATTCCTCTCACCATGCCAAAATATTCACCATATACATTAGGGTACTACAGCTTTCAGACACTGGGCCAAAGATTGCTAATTGTCTTTTAATATCTATTTTTCCTTTTTTTGTTTTAATCATAGAAGTCCTGTCACCACTGAGCTTTTTTGACTCCTTCCTCACCCTTACTGTTCTATCCAGCAACTACATTTCCCACCCTTCCTTGTTTCTGTTTGTGGTCATGTGACTTGTGGGATGTGAGAGGAAGGGATGTGTGTATCTGGGGATCACTTCTTTGGAAAGGAAGCTGCTTACCCTCTCTTCACTTCCCCCTTTCTGAAGTCTGAGAGGAAGTAACAATTAAGGAAGTAACTTACACTTAGATCAAATCTAGAGTCCTCCCTACCTTACATATTCTGTCCAACGCTAAGCCAAATGTGTGAGAGACATATGTTCACACCTTGCTTAAGCCACTATACTTTTACAGCTTAGCCTGTACCTTAAATAATACATCAAGCAGTAAAGAAATTTGTTTAACTATCAATAACCTGGTGCAATCAAAACTTGTATGATAGAAATATAATTTCTAGTGACAAACTAGTGTTCCAATCACAGTGATCTAAAAAATGAAGAAATAGTAAACTGTAGCTTAGAATTTGTATAGTTTCAAGTATGTGGTAATATATCATATCCAATTTTATTATATATTTCATCCAGAGTTTTAAGCAGGGATTTTATATTTTTGTTGTTTTTCTTCTTTTTTACAGATTTTAATTATTATATATAATATTATATATCTTATGTAGCATATATTACATATAATAATATAAGTAACATATATATGGGTTATAAAGCACAAAAGGATAATGAACATTCATGAGCATTTTATCCAAGCTAATAACTAGATTCTTACTAATAACTTACAACAGCTGTATTTTTCCAAATTAGATGAATTTGGAAAATAAATTCGTTCATAACCTCTATAACCAGACCAGGGTGCTTAGATCCTACATTTTATAGAAATGAATCAAAGGCATATTAGTAGTATCACTTGTAAACCAAACATAGACATTATCAAGATACTGAGTTTGAGGTTAGTTCTGAATCTTTCAATGTCTCGAGCCTTGCTTTCCTCATCTATAAAACAATGTGTAAATTCCTCCATCCCAGATCAGAAGCAGAGTTTATATAAATTAATGACCCCTTCTTTAAGCCAACCTACTGAGGCTCATACACCAGTATGTAGCCATTAACCAGAAAAGAGGGAAAAGAAAAGGGTGTGGAGAGTGGAATAGAGCTGCCCCGACACAGGAAAGCAGAGTGAATGTTGACTGAAATGGCCAGGGATTTGGGGGACATCCTTATACATAAGCAAGTAAGCAGTTGATTTTGGGTGAGGGGATTGATGAAGGCTGATTATATCACCCTATAATATTTTAATCTACTATAATATGAGATTAAATACCCTGATGTGTACAAAATGCTTAGCATAGTACCTGACACACTGGCAGCCTTATTTATGTGTTCACTAAAGCTGCTACACTTGGGCAAGAATGTGTAGAAGCGAGTCTGTTCTACATACAAATTTTTCCTTTAGATAAGGACCTTCAAAATGTTAATTTATCTCCTTATTTATTTATAATGAGTCACTGGGATTCAAGCCGCTACATTGTGCTTACATTATAGCCATTTACATTCCAGACTCAGTTTATGTAAAGAAATGAGTGTTGCTTATGTTAACCAGGTCTTGTTGATATATCCCCAAGTGCCTGTGATCATGTCTGACAGATAGAAGATATTTGATAATATTTTATTGAATAAATGTCTAAGAAATCAAAACTTCCTGAAGAGTTTTTCTATCAAAGTTGCTCTCTCCTCTGAAATGCTAAATCTATCAGTAGGAAGGAAGAAAACAGATTGCTAAATAAATTATTGTGAATCTGAATCTGTTGACTTAACTAATGATTCCAAAATCTGGCTGCCAAACAGAATTATGTGAAGGAAATTCATTAATACTGATTTCTGGGCCTGACATTAGAGAATCTCAATCAGAAAATCTACATTTCTGGGTTTTATTTAATTTTTTTTTTATTAAATCATAGCTGTGTACATTAATGCAATCATGGGGCACCATACACTGGTTTTATATACCATTTGACATGCGTTGATCACACTGGTTAACATAGCCTTCCTGGCATTTTCTTAGTTATTGGGTTAAGACATTTATATTCTACATTTAGTAAGTTTCACATGTACCCTTGTAAGATGCAACATAGGTGTAATCCCACCAATCACCCTCCCTCTGCAAATCCTCCCCCATCCCTCACATCTCTTCTCTCCCTCTCCCCCTTCCCCATATTCTTAGGTTATAACTGGGTTATAGCTTTCATATGAAAGCCATAAATTGGTTTCATAGTAGGGCTCAGTGCATTGGATACTTTTTCTTCCATTCTTGAGATAGATTGCTCAGAAGAATATGTTCCAGCTCCATCCATGTAAACATAAAAGAGGTAAAGTCTCCATTTTTCTTTAAGGCTGCATAATATTCCATGGAGTAGATATGCCACAATTTATTGATCTATTTGTGGATCGATGGGCACTTGGGCTTTTTCCATGACTTAGCAATTATGAATTGGGCTGCAATAAACACTCTGGTACAAATATCTTTGTTCTAATGTGATTTTTGGTCTTCTGGGTATATATCTAGTAGAGGAATTGTAGGATTGAATGGTAGGTCTATTTTTAGATCTCTAAGTGTTCTCCAAACATCTTTCCAAAAGGAATTTATTAATTTTCATTCCCACTAGTAGTGTAGAAGTGTTCCCTTTTCTCCACATCCATGCCAACATCTCTGGTCTTGGGATTTAGTGATATGCGCTAATCTTACTGGAGTTAGATGATATCTCAAAGTAGTTTTTATTTGCATTTCTCTGATGATTAAGGATGATGAGCATTTTTTCATAGGTCTGTAGGTCATGCGCCTATTTTCTTCAGAGAAGTTTCTCTTCAAGTCCCTTGCCCAGCCTGCGATGAGATAACTTGTTCTTTTCTTGCTTATACATTTGAGTTCTCTGTGGATTCTGGTTATTAAACCTTTATCGGAGACATAACCTGTAAATATCTTCTCCCAATATGAGGGCTGTCTGCTTGCTTTACTTACTCTGCTCTTGTCTGTGCAGAAGCTTTTTAGTTTGATCAGGTCCCAGTCGTGTATTTTTGATGCTGCTTCAATTGCCCAGGAAGTCCTCCTCATAAAATATTCACCCAGGGTAATTTCTTCAAGAGTTTTTCCGGCACTCTCTTCTAGTATTTTCATAGTTTCATGTCTTAAGTTTAAATCTTAAATCCAGTGAGAGTCTATCTTAGTTAATGGTGAAAGATGTGGGTCCAGTTTCAATCTTCTACCGGTTGCCAGCCAGTTCACCCAGCACCATTTGTTAAATAGGGAATCTTTTCCCCACTGAATGTTTTTAATTGGCTTGTCAAAGATCAAATAACGGTAAGTAGCTGGGTTTATCTCTTGGTTCTCTATCCTGTTCCATACATCTACCTCTGTTTTTGTGCCAGTTCAATGCTGTTTTGATCACTATTGATTTATAGTATAGTCTGAGGTCAGGTAGCGTGATTCCTCCTGCTTTGTTTTTATTTCTGAGTAATGTATTGGCTATTCGAGGTTTTTTCTGATTCCATATAAAACGAAATATGTTTTCAAGATCTTTAAAGTATGACAGCGGAGCTTTAATAGGGATTGCATTAAAATTGTATATTGCTTTGGGTAGTAGGGACATTTAACAATGTTGATTCTTCCCAGCCATGAGCATGGTAAGTTTTTCCATTTGTTAACAATTTCAGCTATTTCTCTTTTTAGAGTTTCATAGTTCCCTTTATAAAGACCTTTCATGTCCTTGTTAGATAAACTCCCAAATATTTCATCTTCTTTGGCACCACTGTGAATGGAGTTGAGTCCTTAACTGTTTTTTCAGCTTGACTATAGTTGGTATACATAAAGGCTACTGATTTATGAATGTTGATTTTGTAACCTGAGATGCTTCTATATTCCTTGATCACTTCTAAGAGTTTTGTAGTAGAATCCCTGGTGTTTTCCAGATATACAATCATATCATCTGCAAAGAGCAAAAGTTTGATCTCTTCTGACCCTATATGGATACCCTTGATCACTTTTTCTTCCCTAATTGTGATGGCTAAAACTTCCATAACAATGTTTAAGAGCAGTGGAGACAATGGGCAACCTTGCCTGGTTCCTGATCTGAGTGGAAATGATTTCAATTTAACTCCATTCAATACGATATTGGCTGTGGGTTTGCTGTTGATGGCCTCTATCAGTTTAAGAAATGTCCCTTCTACACCCATTTTCTTAAGTGTTCTGGTCATGAAAGGATGCTGGATATTATCAAAAGCTTTTTCTGCATCAATTGAGAGAATCATATGGTCTTTGTTTTTTAATTTGTTTATATGTTGAATTATATTTATAGATTTACGTATGTTGAACCAGCCTTGAGACCCTGGGATGAAACTCATTTGAAATGATGTATAAATTGTTTGATGTGTTGCTCAATTCTGTTTGTTAGGATCTTGTTGAATATTTTGCATCTATATTCATTAGTGATATTGGTCTATAATATTCTTTTCTTGTTGGGTCTTTTCCTGGTTTGGGGATCAGGGTGATGTTTGCTTCATAGAACATGTTGGGTAGTCTTCCTTCTTTTCTACATTTTGGAACAGGTTGAGTAATAGAGGTACTAGTTCCTCTTTAAAGGTTTGGTAGAATTCTGACATGAAGCCATCTGGTCCCGGGCTTACTTCTTTTTTTTTTTTTTTTTTTAAGGGTATTTTGTATGGTTGATGCTATTTCAGAACTTGATATAGGCCTGTTCAACATTTCCACGTAATTCTGGCTAAGTCTTGGAAGGTGACGTACTTCCAAGTATTGGTCAATTTCCTTCAGATTTTCATATTTCTAAGAATAAAGCTTATCGTAATATTCATTAAGGATTTTTTGAATTTCTGAGGAGTCTGTTCTTATTTCGTCTTTGTCATTTCTGATTGGTGAAATTAGAGATTTTACTCTTTTTTTTCTGGTTACGTTAGTCAAGGATATATCTATTTTTATTGACTGTTCCAAAAAACCAACTTCTTGATTTATTGATCTGTTGTATAATTCTTTTGTTTTCAATTTCATTTAATTCTGCTCTAATTTTGGTTATTCCTTTTCTTCTACTGGG